>NC_139170.1:24172998-25372998 GCF_965202585.1 Thalia democratica | reverse complement strand
ACTCACACAAGTTTGCTTAGTATATACATGTTTCCCTTGAAAATAAAAATAATTGCTACAGATTTTTATAGGTTGATAATAGATAAAATACTTAATGGATTTTTAACAGTCCGATTTAACATTAAGTATTTTATTTATTATTAACCTATAAAAATCTATAGCAATTATTTTTATTTTCAATGGACACATGTATTATACCTACTTTAGCTTCTATTCTTCCTTACAGTATTTATTTTTTTACAGAGATCAGTTGAAGTGTGTTGACTCATTTAACACACAAAAACATATGTCAGTGTAATAAAAGAAGGATACTGTCTAATTCCTAAAGTATTACTTTTTTTAATTATAATTTTTCTTAAATTAAGCACAACTAATTTAGTTTAAATAAAATGAATTCTGCAAAAAAATACTTTTTGTCTAATAATAAACTTTTAATAATTTAAAATTTTATAATATAGTTATCATCAAACACAACTTATGAGTATATACAAAAATATATATGAGCACAAAATATTAAAAAACACTTAAAATATTAATAATATTATATGTTTTGGTTTTAAGAAAACAAATAAAGAGATCTCAACTACTAGAGGACAAATAATGAATTTATTCTTTCAAGAACTTATTTTACAAACTAAGTTTCGGTCTTAGACCTCGTCAGTTATGTAACAGTCATGGAAAATAGCATTTAAGCAATTAAAAAAATTTTTTGTAAAAAGCATTCGGGCGGGATTTCAAGTTTTCATAGCTATTACAAGTACAAGATTGTTTAAATTTTCAATAGTCACGTTGTAATGTTAGGCTATTATTCGAAAAACTACAATATAATTATATATTTCTAAGAACGCTAAAATTAAAAGATATGATGTAATAATAAATAGAACTTGTTGTTTTTTAAGACAAGTTTTATGTCTTGAGTTTTTAATGCTAGGGTTTGATAGTTTAATGATAGGGCTTGAGAGTTACATGATATGTTTTGAGAGTAACATGATATGCTTCAGAGAACTTGTGGTAACCTTTGGTTGACTGCTATCTGGTAAATGCTGTTATTATATCTTGATTTTCTTTAATTGCAAGTTTACACTACTAATTTGTTTAATAATAAAATTTAGTAAAAAATAGTTGTTTATAATATATTAGTTATTTATTTAGTATATTAGTGGTAGTTTAAGTTTTCTGTATTTATATATAATTATTTAAAATTATTATATCCTGTTAAATGTTCATATTATTATTAGTATAAGTTATTGTTATTGATTCCCATTAATGATATTCATATTCCCTATATTCATCATATATTAATATGCATATTTGATATTTAAAATTGTTATTTGTATATTTCATATATTGTTTATACATATTGATTGGATATGAGTGTGAGACACATAAAATACTCAAAGGCAGTATCTGTTTCGTCGTGGCTGCCAGGCCCCTCGAGCGGACAACGTCACAGTTAAAATAAGCTACGTTAAAATGCATCTCAACTTTAAGCTTACTTAGTACTATTAGCTACATTTTTACTTAAGCAATGTTCACTTTGAAAATTAACTATAAGAAAAAAGAAAGCTACATACAGCTTTACTTACTTTTCTTGTTGTTATATTGATTTTAAAACTTAACTGAAATTTAAACTTTACCATAAATTCAATATTGATATTAAAATTTAATTTGTTTTGATTTTAAGTAAAAATTTGTTTTTATTTAATTATTTAAATCCTATTTTCCATGACTGTTACATATCTTTTTAGATTAATTTAAGCACTGACGAGGTCTTTGACCGAAACTTAGTTTGTAAAATGAATTATGAAAGAATAAATTCAAATTAATAATACAGTATACTTTATATATAAAAAGATTTATGCATTGGTACAATCTTTAAAACTAACTACTTTCAGAAACTAACGTTGAATGGAACATATATATTTTTTAAATTTTATAATATAGATCTTTCAAAATGGACTAAGGCTCAGAAAATCAAAAAAATTAAAAATCAAAAGACGGAGATTTTTTTTTTAAATTACGAGCAAGGATTAATATATATAACTTAAAGATAAATTGTAGATCTTAAGTATTTGTTTAACATTTTAAATAAACTTACACATACATATTTACTTTAATTTAGGTTTTTCTAACTTATATTATTCTCAAAATAAAATTTTAAAATTATATAAAAATGCTAAAACATAAAAATACAAGTCTTTGTTTAGTTTTATAAGTGAACTAAAAATTAAAATTTAGGTTTATTGTAAATTCTAAAATTAATGAAATAAACTTAATTTATTTTAATTATTTATAATTCTATTAAAGTAAAAAACCACATAATTTTAATAATTAAAACTGCTTGATGAAACAAAACCTGCATAAATTAGACCGTTGCTAGAAGAATTGACTTTGCAGGTGTTATCAAATAGACTGCGCTGTGAAGTAAAAAAAACTTAAATAAAAACATGATTTCAATGGGAACGGGTCGAAATTGCACGAGTGCACAAAACTGCACGAAGCCAAATTTGCACGAGGGCACAAAACTGCACCAGGGAACAAAATTGCACAAAGACGATTTTGCTCCAAGAATAAATTTTGTACGAGAGTAAAAAAATACAGATAAAATTAAAAAACAGAAAAAAAATTAATTTTTTTTTTAAGTTACTGGCGGAAGGTAAGGGTTGGGGTAACAGTGATAGTAAAAAAAAAATACTAATAAAAATTACTAAAAAAAAGAAAAAAAATAAAAACAATATCAAAAAAAAACGCTACCAACCGAGGGTAAGGGTTAGGGGTAACAGTGATAGTAAAAAAAATATATATAATAACAATTTAAAATAAATAAATATATATATATATAATAAGGTTATTATTCAAACTTGAACACCTTCTTACAGAGCCCACTTGAAGGGCTTTTAAATAATTTATTGGAAAAGTCCGATTTATAGTCTTACTAAGAGACTTATAGTCATTTAACTGTTGTCTTTGTAAATTCTAGTTGTTTGATTAGTTAGATGGAAGACCGATTTTTGTACTGAATTTTTGTAAAGAACAATATTACGTCATACTGTTTTTTGTTTTTTTGCATAATTTTTGCATCTATGTATAGTAAAGTGCTTTTTATTTTAAATTAAACTGGTAGATGGTTAAAGTTTTATGAAACATTAAAGCTTAATGAAACATATGTACTAGTATTTTTTAAATCGGACTTTTCCAGTAAATTATATATATACAAAATTAAAAAAAAGATAAAAAAAAACTTACCGACCGAGGGTAAGGGGTAACAGTGATAGTAAAAAATAATTATTTAGAAAAAAAATTAACCAGTGCAAAAATGTCTGCGTGCAAAATTGTCTGCTCGTGCAAAAGTGATCCTTCGTGTAAATTAGTCCTTGTGCAACTTTGTGCACTCGTGCAATTTTGTCCCCTCGTGCAAATTAGACAGCTACCCGATTTTAACAGCTTTTAAAAAATAATTACAAACAACAATTACAGCTCAATATATTTTTAGATATACTTAAAAGTTTTTAGTAAAACCGGTTTTTAAAATGTATTATTATTTTTTCTTTTAGTTTTAGTAAACCTAAATTTTTATTTATTCAAAACATACCTTAACTTACAAAATAATTAAGTTTCATTTATTATAAAAAAAACTATTAACTTTTTTTAAGAATAGTTTTCGTTGGTGATTAATAACATGAATCTAGCCAATAAAGTCAAAATAGAAATTATTTTAAGTAGTTAATCAAAAAATTAAATGCGTCCGTTTCTTTAATTTTTAATATATAATAGTTTAAACTGGATATATCTGTTGCAGCTTTTCACACTCCCCACTATTAACAGATTGATACATGCGGTCCACTTCCCCATAGTCGCCGGATGCTACTTCTATCACTGATGATAACAAAGAAATAAAGAAGTGACTGTAAATCTACTACACACTAAATCAAACTTAAACAAATCTTTAAAAGTACCTACCAAAAAACAACATTTTTTTAATAAATTGTTAATGTTTAGTTTATAATTAATGTTAAGCAGAAGCGTTTTGATAGCTAGAATCAAATACAATCCACTTTAATAAACCCTGATTTAGGCCTTCATATATTGTTTTTTACCACAGATGTTTTTGTGTTAAAAATTTATTCCGACTAACGGCGTTTTATAACCCTCTGCTGTTATATTCTCTTCTCTTTTGTAAGGTTCTAATGTTGTTGGGTTGTTTGTTAACATGTGAGAGTCTGTAATCAGCTCGGGGTTACTTTGTTGGGCACGTCTACTAGAACTTGACGCCTTATCGGCCGAGTGTGCACGCTTCGCGTGCTTCTTGACCAGATTAGTGAGGTTGGTTGTCGAGAGGGTTTTGGGTTTCTTACTATTGGTACTCATTTTTTGAGGTGTTGACCAAACGTAGAGGTTCCGCGGTGAAATAAATCGCAATTAACCGAGGTTAGTCTCAGTAATGCGAACTGGAAGGAATTCACCGCAATTAACCGAGGCTGGGCTCAGTAATGCGGACTGGAAATGAAATGTGATAAACCGAGTCTGGTCTTGGTGATTAGAACTGGAATTCACCGCAATTAACCGAAGTTGGTCTCAGTAATGCGGGCTGGAAATGAGGTGTGATGAATCGAGGCTGGTCTTGGTATTACGTTGACGACTTACCGTAGTGGATTTAAAGTAGTAAATACTTAATTAAATCAAATGTTATTTTTCGTAATTAAAAGGTTAACTTACAATATACTTATTTTAATAACTTAAATTTACTTAATATATTTTACTGTTATTTATACAGTGAATTAGCACTCAAGATTTATTCTACAATTAAAAAATACAACACGATATAAAAAAAGAGACACTCACACACGTGCAGGTCAGAGCTCAGATGGTTTGTTTGTCAATATGTTACTAGATGGAATCGAACTTGGTTTTCTTAAAGCGTTACGAACCAAGTGAATGAATCAAGAGAATGAACTGAGTCAAAAGAATCAAATCGAATGACTAAATTGAAACTTTCACACTAAAAGAATAACTTCAAAATGGCCGCCTTCGTCTAAATGCCTGCGTTGAATGTCTTCTAAAATGCACAAGTCGCTAAATGCCTGTAGTCGTCTCGCGATAATTCGGTATGCCTACTAGAATGCCTACGAATCTGATGATCAAAACAAAAGACTACATCGAATGACCTAAACAAAAAATGACTACGCCCTTATCGCGGCGCTTGATTTTATACGGTTTGCTACACGCAAAAAAAGACTCCTCTCTTCTCTCGAAAAGCATGCGCAATGCTGACAGTTTCACTCCTCTCAAATAAATTTAAGAACTGATCTACGGTGTCTATAAAATATTAAAACACATTAGAAAAAAGCATTTATACTTCAAAAATGCTTTTTTTCTTAGGATTCAGCATTCCTCAGAGATCCTCCAATACAAAAGTACAGGGGAAAATTATAAGGTTTTAACGCCTTTTAACGTTACATCTTATAAATTTTCTCGGTACTTTTGTATTGGAGAATCTCTGAAAAATGCTGAATCCTAAGAAAAAAAGAATTTTTAAAGTGTACATGCTTTTTTTCTAATGTGTTTTAATATTTTATAGACTCCGTAGATCTGTTCTTAAATTTATTTGAGAGCAGTGAAACGCCCTTAGTCGGGATAAATTTTTAACACAAAAACATCTGTGGTATATTCCGATAAGCGTAGCTTATCAGGATCTCTAGGATTTAATGCCTTTTAAAGTTACATCTTATATTGTTTTTTATAATGTTATTTTTTAAACATAAACTAAAAAAAAACTATACATTTTATTCAAAACATTATAATTTTATTTTTACATTTTACAAAATAATTGATGTTAACTAAAAATGCTTTACTTAATAGCGCTTTACATAACAACATCAGTAGAAAATTAGATGCATAATAAAAGACCTGTAAGTATAGACTTATATTGGAGTAGAATGGACCAAGTTTTTGTTATAATTTTTTAATTAAAATACACCATAAGAAAATAAAGGAAAAATAATATTATTTAATAATGAGTAGAAGAAAGCAGCATAAGTTAGGGTTGCCAATAGTTTTTGTAATTTGTTTTCATGTATTTTAAAGAAAAATTATTTAATTTACTTGTAGTATTAAATTATATTTAAGTTTTTGAGCAGTATAACAACATTGAAAAGATACTGTAAAGCTACTTAAATGTGTTTTATAAGAAAAAAATATATAAATGGATACAAAATCCTTTTTTACTTATAAGATAAACTTTGTGAACTAATTAATTTTTTTTTTCATGTAAAAATAGTTGAATATTCTAGGATTTTAATTGAATGTTGTTTAAAATTCCAGGTATTTTAATAACTTTCTTGATTTCAAGGTTTTTCCAGGATTCCAGGTCTTTTAATAATAAGTATACAATCGTTATTTAACATAGTTGTTTAATTACCCATAGCTGGTAAGTCTTAAAACTTACCCAGTCATTTCCATAAAACATAAAAAATATTTATGTTTGATATGATTTTTTGTTAAATTTTTAAGCTATTTATTACTAAGACAAAGATTACAATGAAACAAAAAACAACTTTACAAGACTTTAAAACGATTTAACTATGAATTGAAAACCAAAATATAACAGTGTTAAATACAAAATTTTTATAAAAAATCAAAGTTGTAAAAACTGACTGAAATCAGCGGGGTTATGAGTTTTAGGACACTCTAGATTATGCATTTCAAGGAAATGAAGCATGGCGTTTAAATTTCCTTGATAAATACATTTTCCTTCAGAAACTACGTATACCTATAAAATTAGAATTAAAAACAGTTGCAAATAAAGATGACAAATTAAAGAAAACTTAAAACGCATCAGTTATAAACAAAACTATATAAGAGTAAAGCAGGGTTGCCACAGATTAAGCTGAGAAAAATTTCCTGACTTTTCTAAAACAAACTCTTAATTTAATCTTATTCTAAAATACTTAATTAAACACTTGAAACTATCTAAAGATTTCAATCTTATTTTTATACAGGTTAAAACAACAGGTTTTTGCTAAATTCAATCATCTAACTTCCATAACATCACTTAAACCAGTGCTTCTGAAATGAGGTTCCGCGACGCCTCTCAGGGGTTCCGCGAAGCCTTTAGAAATTTTAAAAATTTCATTAAAAAATTAAACATTTTATGTAAAATTAAAATTAGGGGTTCCGAGGAAAAGTTGAACTTTGGAAAAGGGTTCCGCCACTAAAAAAAGGTTCAGAAGCACTGACTTAAACCATCTGTGTATGATTGATATATTTTCAATAAACAGCTCTATCAACAAAATATAGTAAGACTAAGCATAAAAGTTGTAAATAACTTTAAGGTAATAATTATATCTAATAATAAAACTCTTTAATCTAAAACATGTGATACTTATATAAATTGTTCACTTAGTTTAATAATATACAACCTATACCCTCTATGCCTTTAAATGAAATAACTCTAAAAAAATTAGTCACTCCGCTGCTACTTATTTCTCACCTTGGCTTCTATATACACAACTTTAATTTAAACATAAGTGGCAGTACTAGGCTTCTATATACTTATAATTTAAATAAAAATGGCAGTACTGCAAATATTCATTTTATAATTTAATTATATGTTCAAAGTTTTTACCTAATTCAACTTATACAAAAAACCTTAATAATATTGTAAACTGATTAAGCTCAGTTTAATTTAAGTTCTAGCAAAAAACGAATCTCAGATTAAAATTAAAATAAAGACTAGCCTGAGTTTTCAAAAAAATCAAAACAGTTCTAACTAGCTTGAGTTGGCTAAGTTTTGCACAACTTTTAAACTAGCATAAATTGTAGCAACCCTGTTATACATCTGGATAGGTCTCGAATGAATGGGAACCAATTGAATAAAAAATAATTTTGATGGGAACAGCTTGGATAAAAAAAATCTAAATAATTTTTTTTTATTAATGATAAAAACTTATTAGATTCACAAAAATTACAATATAATTAACTTTAAAATTTCACAAGATGTACAAAAAATAGTTATGAAGAGTTTAATTTTAAAACAATAAAGCATTTTAACAATTTTTGTTTAAATAGCAAAAAAACCTGGTCAAATAATTCAAACAACTTTGCAGAAGGTTGGTGTATAGTGCATACAATAGTTCTACCTTGATGGGCTAAAACTTTTAGAAGAGATATAACTTGGAAACTCGTAGAGCTGTCTAACCCACTGTTGTTGTTTAGAAAGTTTTTGTATGTACTAAACGAACTAAATGTTTTAATACACAGCTTAAGCAAAAATCACAAACTAAGCAGTTTTTTAAACTTTTGTATGTTTTTCTACTTTAAATTATAAAAAAGCTAATACTTGATAAAAATATTTTTTTCAGTTCTTAATTGCGTAAAGTAAGTTTTATCAAAGTATAGATTACAGTATACAAAACTACTATTTAGCAATCCATGCAACCAATAGTATACTGCTCTTCACCTATTATATAGATGCTTTAAGGAATCTATTTGCCTTTTTATTGTAAAAAAAAGTAAAAAACTTTGCTAAGAAATAGTTTTTTCTACCTATATAACATATTTAAACTAACAGTATTTTTGGTGAAAAATATAAGGCTTAGTTTATTAATATCAACATAAAAATGTTTAGTCTTGCTTTGCTTTAAAATATGTCTATAGTTAAGAACACTAATTTTTAAAGTTCTACCAAAAAATTGCTTCGACAAAATAATATTTTTATTTTGTAAAATATTGTATTTGTTATTTTCTTTTTTTAATATTACTTACTGTCATGTTAGTATTATTTATTACATATGGTTTCTATCTACTAAAATTATTAAATTTAATTAAGCCTTAGTGAAACTAGAATAAAGTTAAAGTCTAGGTCTAAGGTAGAGGTGAGTACCTTTTCTTGTTATCAGGCCAGATACACTATATAAAGCCTATTACGGGCAAGTCTTGTTTAAAAAAGTGTTTTGAAACTCTTTGAAAGCATAAATGTGATAAAATGATCATTTTATAAGATCTACTGTGTACTGAAAATCTAACTAAAAGTAAATTTAAAACTACTTGCTGTAAAAATTTTATTTGTTTTGCAGAACTTGTTTTCAAACAAAAATTATACTGCAAGCCAGATCTAGCCCTTTCGCCTCGCCGTAAGTAGACAGCTTTTTAAATTATTGGATAGTATCTTAAACACAAAGTAGATTGCCATATTTAGTTAGAGTGTTATATAAAAAATATAAAACGCTCAAGTTAAGATTTTAAAAACAGTAATAAAATGAGACTCAAGAGCATGGGTCATATGAATAAACTTTTGCACATTTGTGAAAATCATAGTATTGTTAAATTATTAAAATAGTTTTTTTTCTAAAACTAATTTTAAAACACATTCATGGAAAAGTTACATTATATGCAAATCTGACACATACCCAAGGAACACGAACTACTCAAAAATAAACGAGTAGAACTTGAAACTACTTACAAGCTCTACTTTAAAACAAGTTGAACGCAGTTTGAAAAAAATATCTTAAATCACTTGCAATTGTCTAATTAAGGGGTTCAATGAGTTCTAATTTTCTTAATTTAAAATAGCTATTACCTTATAATTTATTTTTTTGTTAGACATTTTTTATAAACTAATTCAAAGAAACTATATATAGATACATAGACAACTTCGATGTTAATTAAGAAGAATGTGATCAACAGCAATATAAAATAAGCTTTAAATACAACAAATTAGTTTTGTATTAAGCATATTACTTGCTTTAAACTAAATTCGAAGTTAAAGTTAAAAGGTTATAAAAAAATATAAGAATTAGAAAAAGCATACAGCTATAAAATACCTTTTAAGTAAATTTATTAATATGTTTAATTACTTTGTCGATAATATCAAGCTTTATGCCTGTACAAAAACACTTTGTAATACATTATCAAAGCTCTATAAACATTTATATGCTTTTAAACACTTTCAGATATAAGAAGAATACCGATCATAATAATTTAGCTATTTACTTAAAATTAGCAATAAAAAGTAAATCGAATAATAGTGGAAACTGATTTCTTCTTTAAAAATCTGCTCATAGTACACAAAAAAAAAACTCATTTACTGACTAGTAGCAACATTACTCTTGTAATAAATAATTTTTTGTTTAAGTCAACCTGGTAGGTTCGTCAAGAAACATTATAGGTGGATTATTAACAAGTTCAAGAGCAATTGCTAATCTTTTCTTTTGACCTCCTGACAAATTCTGTGTGTAAACATCTTTAGCACTGTACAAATTAAGCATTGACAAAATATCATGAACTAATATGATACGCTTTTCTTGTTTCATATTGGTTTTAAGCCTTGCACATACCTATTATTTTTATAATAACTATAGTCAGCAACTTTAATTATTGCACTGTACCAAATTTAATAAATAATAATTAATTCTACAAATAAAAATAATATAAATTGAGAGCAAATATTTAAAGTTAGACATTCAAAAAACTCTTATAAAATATTCTGCAATGTAAAGACTTTATAACTGTTTAAAAAAAGACTTCTCTATAAATAAAAAAATCAAGGTTTAAGTCTTAAACCTAGACAAAATACATTTATTCTAAAAACATTTTCTATTAAAAACAAACCATCATTGCTTCATATACTGTTTGAAATGGAAATAGAGAATCATCTTGCATGATATAACATGATATTTTCCTAAAAATTTCTAGGTTTCTTGGAGACCCATTAATAAAAACTTCTCCTGAAACTTCTTTTGTTCTAGATATAATATTTTAACAGTTATATTTAATTGTACTAAATTAAGGGTTGTCACTGGTTTTTGAGAAATTTCTTCCAGGTTTTTGGAAGTACACGTTTTTAGGTCGATTTTTAGTTTAAAATTAAGTTTAAGGTTGAAAACTGTGTTAACTACATTGAAAAGACACTGTAAAGCTACTTTAAATTTGATTTTAATAAAAACAAATTTTGATGATGACAAAAAAAATTATCTATATTGCCATATTTTTTGTGTCAAATCAAAATTTTTCTACTTAACATGTAAAAATTGTTTAAAATTCCAGATATTTCCAGGATTTCTTTTTTTAATTTCTCAATTTTAGTTTTTCCAGGTTTTTTAGCCTTAATTGTCAAATTCCAGGTTTTGTGTCAACCATGTAAATTTTATTTTAACAATCAAGATCACAAAAAAAAACATTTCTCAATTAAAAATAGAAACATAAAACTTAAATATGTTTTATAAAATTTTCAAGCTAAATTATTATATGAAAGAAATGCTTAAAGTAAATTACTTGTAACCAGCAAGAACATTCATTAATGAACTTTTTCCAGAACCAGACGGACCAATTATACCAACAAGGTCTTGTGTTTTAAACTTTCCATTTACACCCTTTAGTATCTTTTTCTGACCTTTTTTTAATAATTATTACAACTTATAACATCTTGTATGACAACCAAATTTTAAATATATACAATTTTTTACAGTCAAAGTTTATATGTTACTAAAATACCAAGCTATAACTAATATTTTAATTTATTTGGCATAATTGCTCAAAGTATATTACTCAATTTAAATCTGAAATGTTTCATAAAAAGCAAAAGCCTTTAAACTTTTTATTTATTTATTAGTTTTACTAAGATACAGGTATTAAAAAACCATTACTTAAAAAAAAAAAAGAAGTATATAAAACTATTTTAAATATAAAGTAATCAATTGTAGGCCAATGATTTGTTTTAAACAAAAAAACTTTTTGCTTCTAAATAAGCCTAATTTATTTTAGGATAAAGTGAAGTAGGTTACTAATACTTAAATTGACACAAATTCAAAAATATATGTAGGAGCAGTAGTAACAGTGTATAAAACTTTTTTTATTATAATTTAACTATTAAGATATAAATTCTTACTTATCCAGCTGTTTGTAACTAATACAAACTCCATGATTTACTGAATTTTAATTTTAATGTTATATATTGTATAATTAAAACTGAAAACCTTATTAATAAAAACAAATTGTACAGTAATCTTCCTTTATTATACCAACATATGTTTCTGTGTGTTAACAAATCAACACACTTCAACTGGGTTGTTAATGGAAAGAAATTTATATTGTTTAAAAGTGAAACATTTTTTATATAATAAATTTAATGATTCTTAGTTATGAAAACAACTGTTTGTTTATAAATTAAATCTCTTTAAATGATTATAGGTATTTGTCTATTTTATGCACTTATTCTTATTTTATTTTTGTACTTATGCTTATCTTTAGATAAATTACTAATAAATTTTAATGTATTTATGATTTACTTATTAATTGATCTAATTCTAATTAATTTTGCCTATTTTTATTAAATGGTTATTTCTGATAAAACTTGAAATTTTTTACTTGTTTGAAATTTATTTTTCAAATTAGCTGCTAATAGTAGTAATTGAAAAAGGTTAGCCAAAATATATACTACATGTATTTGCTCAATAAAAATTTTTTGAATGTGATGAATTTAATGAAATTTAATTTCTATTTGAAAAAGAATTTAATTTCAATACTGATGAGCTCATTAAGCAAAACTTTGTTTATTAAAACTTAGTTTATTTGATAAAGTTTTGAATGAATAAACTGTATAAACAATCTACGTTAATAAAAATAGTAAATATATAAGAGCTTTTCAAAATGTTTTCAGAACTTTTAAATATAAATATGCATTTATATAAGCAGACACTTAAACTATTATTGTTTTAATTTCTTCCCATTTCATAATACTTTTTATTTGAACTTTTTAATGATAAAACTTTCTTTATAGTTGGATATTTATTGAAAATTTTATGTAACTAATGAGAAATTTTAACAAAATAAGAGAAAAATTAAGCAAAGCTTAGGGTTGCCACTCTTTGAGGCAAAAAAATACTAGCCTGAAAATAGCCCGAATGAATATGAATATGAACCTGAGCCAGCCTGAATTTTATTGGAAAACCTCAAAACTATCCTAAAACCTATGTGCTTTGTGTACAGTAAAGTGCAATAATTTATTTTAGTGTTAACAGATAACTTATGAGTTAAAATAATTTATTTCTAGATATGCATTTTAGCAGTTTGTTTTTAAAATATTGTTACAAGATTTTATGCTTTCAATTTAAAATTGGTATTTGAAAAAAAAAACAGCTGATTATGAGTTTACTTTGTGATGGCAGTGATCACATAACTAGATTGTTGATGGTTTTTTGTTACAGGGTAGGTACTTAGTTTGGGATTTGAGCTTGAGAGTGTTCTCCAAATAAGTATCACTAAGAACCATTTTTAAACAGTTTGGTTATTTCAAAGTTAAACATAAAACAATAAATACAATTCAAAGTATTGTAGCTTACTTGTTTGATCTTTAAGGGTTTATTGTTGTATAGCAAGGGTTGGCAAACTTTGAAATTAACTTTTTAGGAAAATATACAAATTTAAAACAACAAAATACATAGAATCTAAATTTAATAATTACTCGCTAATAGTGCTTATACTTATACATATCATCACATTTTTGGTGTAAAATAGTTTTTTATAAATTGGTTTATTAATTTTTTTTTTGTAATTACTGGGACCTCCAAAGACTTTTTTCTCATTCAGTGCAGCCTATGAGTAACTTTTCTAGAAAAGTTTGTCCGTTACTTTTAAAAGTTGCCAACCCTTGTTGTAGAATAAAGAGTTAAACTGATGTTTTTTATTACTTAAAAAAACAGTTAGCTTGAGTTTAAAATAATAAATAAAATAACCAGCATAAGTTTACCCGAGTAGTCTGAATTTGTGGCAACCCTGCAAGCTGTAACAAAAAAATATAAAGTCTTTGCAAAACTATTCTTTGATTAGTATATAACTTTTTATAAATACTTGATTTTAAAAAATGTTGAAAACAACTGTGTTCATTAATTTTATACTCAATATTTTTGAATTCCATTTCAATTACAGATGTTACGCATGTTTCTGAATATTGTATTTGGTTAGCTTCATATAGGTCATTAAAATCCTGTAAATGGTTATTGAAATACAAACATCTTTAATGTAATCTACTTTTGAGTATTACAAACTTAGTAGTTAAAAATTTTATAAGTATAAATGTTAGACTAAAATTTAAAACTAGTTTATCAAGTTTATTTATATAGAGGGAAAAGAAAGAATAATGTTTAAAAAAAAAAAAAACATTTTGTTTGATTTGTGAACTGTTAACATCAATTTAAACAAAACCTTTTAAAAAACTTAAAAAAAATACTTAAATTAATGAAAGATATAAAAAAATTTGGATTAAGTACTTTGTGATAAGTAATACCAAACGAAAAAAAAACTTTGTTTATACCATATACTTATTATCTTTACTTTTAGTTAAATAATCCAATAATTAAATTGCTTAATATTAATAAAAACAAGGTAGACCTTACTATTTTCTTTTTTTGTTTTAAGTTTTTCATCTGTTGATTGGTTGGTAATGTCAACCTTGTTGAAATTTTCATATTGGCTTTGTTTCTCAACTGCTTCACTCATTTCTTTAAACTTTGTTATTGCCAATTTAAATTTATGTGTTTTATTAATAGACTAAGTTACAAAACATAATATAAACAACACAATGATACCCAGAGTCATTTTAAATAACTTAATGGTTTTGGTTGAGGGTATTTATTTTAATATTAGTTTTTAATAACTGAAATCAGTTTATTCAAAAAAATATAACAAAACAAAATTCATTTTTTTATTTTTTATTTTTTTATTTGGGTACTTTCAAGACAATCTTGTCAACAATTGTATCTTACTAAATTAAACTGAATGGAAAATGACGTAATAATCAAGTGTAAAATTTAAGTAAATCTTAATATGTACTTCAGAACTTTACTGTAATAATAAAACTTTTTAAATTAAAATCAAACTAATTAACTTAGACCAGCAATAAAAGCTTAAACCAGCAATTAAAACTAACAATAACAACAAAACTACACTTTTTAAAAACTTAGGGAACCAACTATTTTAAAACTATTTTATATAAGGGTTTAAAAAGTCTAGTTTGATATACAAAATTTTTCTGCTTACATAGACTGGGCCTTAAAGATTGAATTTAATATATTTTATTGAATGATAAAAAAATGCTCAAAATATTTGGTCCTAGGACCTGGTGCACGAAAAAACTTAACGGTTTTCGAGTTGCACACCACGGATAACTTTTAACGTTTTGTCCAGGACATAAAGCTTCGAGAAAATGTAGCTAAAACGAGTTCTCCGCTTTCACTGAAACTTAAAAAAAATTTCTTGTAATTTTTTGCACACTTATAAGTCATGAATCATGATTGTCCCTCAAATGTTGTCCAATCGCAGAGAAGTATTTTTTACTGGTTTCTCCCACCCTGTAAAAAAGTAAAACTATCTATAAATTAAGTTGTTACTGTGGTAGTAACTACGTGGGAAAAACATCTCAAAGGTTTCAAGTAAGAATCGATCAGCATGTTCCTAAAATCTTTAAAAACTGGTTTGATGGTCGTTCGCAGAAACCAGCGAAAAAATACTTCTCAGGTGTCTTGCCAAAAAGAAACTTTTTTCCTTTAAATACACACCAGTTTTTACTGGTTCACTGAGCATCACTGAGCACGTAGTATGCAGTTAAGCACTATTTTTCAAAGTTCAACTCAAACTAAAGACAAAATGTAAGCTAATAAGCCAATTGATCAACAAAAAAATTAAAATTAGTAAAAGAGCTTTAATTTTCTACTAAATAAAGATGGCGTGTTAACAAGTAAATTAAATAAGCTGCTAAATTAAATAAGATAACAACTATAAAAAATATTTAGTATTTTAATTTAAATTTTAAAGTGAAACAATAATTGTTGTATAAGGTATATGTCGTACAAGTAATTAATTTACAAAATTTCTATTTACTGTTTCTATGTTATTTAAAATAAAAATGAATTTTTTATTTTATGGAAAAATATACTGTAATTTGGGTTAAAACTTTTTTTGTATCGTTTTGTTTGTTTTTTAAACTAGTTTTAAATTAAAACAGTCTAATTTAACTACGTTAAAAACTAAATTGATTTATAAATACACTTTTTAATTATCTATAATACTTTACTTGGTGAATAACAACAACCGAACCTAACCTATAATTTGTTTTGTAAATACTAACTCCAATGACTAAAAAATAACCCAGAATAATTTATTTAAAAATCATGTGCTTTTAATTTTTTACAAATATTATTTAAAAGAAAAAGTATGTAAATGATAATTTTTTAAGCATTTGTTAAGTTTTTAGTTAACTTAAAACTACCTAAGTAATAAATTTTTTTATCTAATTATACACTTAAAATTGATAATTCAAACAAAAAACTCTACTAAGCATAAATACTTGAAATAATAAACAGATTTAGTATCTAAAATGCTAGATAGGGTCAAAGATAGGGATCTGTTCAGACTTTAGTAGTATAATCCTCTAATTCTATTATTGACATTCTAGGTTAGTCTATAATGATTCTAATGGGAATGGGTCAGAAAAGCACGGGTGACACTTTAGAACAGAGTGACACTTTAGCACGGAGTGACATTAAAGCACGGTGTGACACTTTAGCACAGAGTGACACTTTAGCACAGAGTGTCACTTTAGCACGGCGTCACTTTAGCACGGAGTGTCATTTTAGCACAGAATTTATTTTGCATTTTTTTTTCTTTGCTTAAATCACATTAGGTACTGAATTGTTTAAAAAACCTAAAAACGAACTATGCAACATGTAAACTTAAATTTAACAAGGTTTAAATGAGTTATAAGTTTAAGTTTTACTTAAAACTAAGACAAAAGTGAATTTTTAAACTTTATTAACTTGTTTTACTATTTAATTTTAGATGAAAATATTTTGATAATTTTACTTTAAAATTTTCGACATAAAACTATTTTAATAAAGCTAGCAAAAAGTATAAGCTCTAAGATTATTAAAACTTTTTTTTAATGCTTTAACTAATTCTTATAAAACTAAACTTTAAGTGTAAGTTTTAAATAAAAGTGAGAAATAGAAAGATTAAAAACTTTATTATTTTATTTTAAGCCCATAGTAAAAACTTTATTTATAATTTTTTTTAAGACGATATTTCAAAAGTGTCAAAACTAATTTTCACAACTGTTTGTTTGTTAACTTAATTATTTTAAATAATTAAAGATAATTTAAATAAACATTTTATAAATTAAAAAATTTTACGTGCACAAACGTCACTCCGTGCTAAAGTGACGCCGTGCTAAAGTGTCATCTGTGCTAAAGTGACGCCCTGTTAAAGTGTCACACCGTTCTAAAGTGTCGCCCCGTGCTAAAGTGACACTCCGTGCTAAAGTGTCACTCTGTGCTTAAGTGACGCCGTGCTAAAGTGTCACTCCGTGCTTAAGTGTCACCCCGTGCTAAAGTGACGCTGTGCTTTTTTGACACCAACCCGATTCTAATATATACTTGATATATAATCTTAATATAGACTAGAATGTAAACTTTTAATCTAATCTTAGTGATTTCAACGTATACTTCACTATATAGTTTTAATAGAGAAGAAAAATCGATACACTATTACACTTACTTAAGTACTTTCTATTCTTAGTACTAAGGATATAGGTTCGGCACTCTAAGTTTATTTTACAATGATAACAACAAGCGTTAAAAAGTAACACTTACACACATGCAAGTCAGAGCTCGATGGTTTGTTTGCAAGGCAACTTTTACTAAATGTGTTAGCGTTTGTTTACAGTCCTAAGCTGTTCTTATTAAAGTCAGAGCCAAGCTAGGACTTGAAGCGTATGAAACATCTAAAAGTCCGCTTTGGTTGAACTACAATAGAAGTTTCTACTTGAGAAACGGTTGTTAAAAAACAACGAGCTGGAAATCAATACAGGTTGAACATACACTTGCTTCCGTTTTTCGGCGATTCTTACAGGAATATAATTCACAGTAGAAGTGTAGAGCTCAAAAAACAGTTATAGCGAACTACGTAAGCTAGAAAGTGTAATGAATTACACTTGCTTTCGTTTCTCAGCGATTCTTACAGGAAAATAATTCACTGTAGAAGTGCAAAGCTCGAAAAACGGTTGTAGCGATCAACGAAAGCTGGAAAGTGTAATGAATTACACTTGCTTTCGTTTTCAGCGGTGTTTATTGAAGTCAGTGGACTACCAAAAAAGTGCAATGCTGAGCAACAGTCGCTAAAAATCAACCAAAGCTGAACGTATATATTCGATAAAATACAATCTAAGTGACATTCTAAGCCCTCTGAATTTCAAATATAAAACGATTCAGAAAGTCCAAAACAAATTTTTTAAAATAAATTAGTCCTTAGCAAATCCAGCTCATTAATTTCAAAAGGCTGCTGACAAGGCACAGCACTAAAATTTTACTATGGAGTTTAAGCTTACACTATAAAACAAAAAAGACGAAAAAACTTCACAAATTGCTAAAGCAAAATTTAAATTGAGAAATTTACTGGAAGTAATTTATTGTTTCAAATGTATAACGAACAGTACAGCAGTTCCATCTTATCAAAGTAAAAAAAATAAATTTTTCTTAATCAATTTATAAGATTTAGCTTAAAAAAAACTAAACTTGTACAGTATTTCTAGATTCGAAGTTTTATATAATTCTAAATTTTATGAAAGAATTTTGTTCAACAACAAGGAGAACCTAAAAGTTAACTTAAAGAGATATACTTTTATATAAATAAAGAGAAAAAAATCTAAAAGGAAAAACATAACTTATAAAAGCATATATAAAGTAAAGAAACAACATAATTTTTTTAGGAATTTAAGCTAAACCAATATTAAAACAAATTTGTCAATAATTTGTTTTTAACTAATTTATTTATAGACAATATTTTGTTATTTGCACTAAAATAATTTTCATACCAAGACGTCATTGTCAATTTATTAAAGTAATAAGTAGTTTTTTAGGTTAATTTTTAAAAGACAATATAGAAATAGCTTGAATGTGGTTTACCGGATCATAGTTTTATAAGATACTTATAAGACTAGCTTCATTATTAATAAACAATGTAAACTAATTGGTTTATACACAATGTCTATTTAAATAAAATCTTCAATAAAATTAGACACTTTTTTTCTTAAAGTTATCTAAAACCTTATTATTACTGTCTAGAATAGAGGTGGACAACAATTTTTGTCGGTGGGTCAGATTTACTAAACAAAGTTTTTGCGAACTAACTAAGTTAAAAAACGACTTAGGTTCTGCGTAATTAAAATAAATTATACTATAATAAATACTATACAGCGTAATTCAAATAATAACTTCCTTAGCACTTTAATAATCTAAATATAAAACTAATAGGAAATTTGAATATATTTGTTGTTTAAAGATCATATACAAGATTGCATATCAGGTAATCATCTATAGGATTTATAAATTTCGAATCCAGGTCTTTTCAATTAAGATCAGGCTAGATCCCAATATTTTTTTCAAACTAAAATCTGACTAAACCCGGATTTCTTATAAAAGTTGAAATACGTCGGATCTAGTAGATTTAGAGTTTTAAAAAGTTTTTAGTTATATTCTTATAATAAAAACAAATGTTTAAGCACTGCTTTGGTTTATTACCGGTTTCGGTGGGCCTTAGCCGACCTTTTCAAATAATTTCAAAACAGTAAATAACATTTAGACATTGGCAGTAATGTGAATCTGAACTCATTGATGCGTAAAAAATAAATAAACATTAACTATTCAAATTTTAATGAAAAATGCATAATTAGGTGAACTAAATATTGGTATTAATTAATAAATAAAAATATAAGAAATTAAAAAACTAAATGCAGTAATATAAACGGAAACACAACAAATTCTTAACAAAATTCTGAAAAAACTAACGGATGATTAAAATGCTAAAAATATTTAAATTATTAGGTTTTAGACTCATTCCAATAGAATAATAAAAATTTGTTTCTGTGCCTGCAAGAGCTAATAGATAGCACAGACATGATAGAAAATAAAGAGACATATGGTTTCAAATCAAAATTCACACCTAAGCAACCTGAAGAACTCAAGAATTTTGAAAATGAAATGTTCGATCTAATTAATCAAGTTAAATTTAGAAAATCTAAAGACAAATTCCAACAAGAGCTTCAAAAAGACTTAAGACAAATAGGCAAAACCAAAAGCCTAATAGTACCAGCCGACAAGACAAACAACTACTACAAGATTCCTAAATTAGAATACGACAGCCTATTACTAAAATCGATCCGAAAATCATATAAAAAAAGTGACAAAACAGTTATGAATGAGATAAATAAAGAAGCCAAAGAAATAGTAACAAATCTAAAACTTGAAAAGAAATTAGTAAACCACTTACCTAAGCAACAATGCTATATAACGCTAAAAGACCACAAAAAGGATTTCGCCAGCAATCCCAAAACAAGATTAATAAATCCTAGCTATTCAGACATAGGTCAAATTAGCAAATGTATAATTGACAGAATCAACAATGTATTAAGAAAATCAACCAAATACCTACAGTGGCGAAGTTCCCAAGAAGTCTTAAACTGGTACAAAAAACTAAAAAAACACAAATACAAGTTCATGAAGTTTGACATTGTGGAGTTTTACCCATCTATATCAGAAAAGCTATTAAGTAAAGCCTTAGCTTTTGCAAAAGAAAGTACAAAAGTAAGCGAACAAGAAATTAAGATCATCTTAAACGCATCTAAATCTGTATTACATAACAAAGAAGAAGTATGGGTAAAAAGAAAGAGTAACACAGAAGAGAATGAACTTTTCGACATCACCATGGGAGGTAAGCATGGAGCGGAAATATGCGAACTAGTAGGTCTCTATATACTACATAAACTCAGGAATGCGCTTCCAAACCTAACAACAGGATTGTACCGCGACGATGGCTTAATGGTCATAGAAAAAAACAAAAGTAATGTTGATATAGAGAAAATTAAAAAATCCATGCACAACATATCAAAAGAAATGGGAATAAAGTTAGATATTGAAAATCCTTCACGTAAAATTAACTATTTAGACTTAAGCTTCAATCTATACAACCACACATTCCAACCATATAGAAAAGAAAACAGCAAAATTATATATATTAATTCAAAGTCCAACCACCCTCCAGCAATACTGAAACAAATCCCAAAAATGATAGAAGAAAGACTTTCCAAAAATTCTAGCAATGAAAATCTATTCAATGAAATAAGTAAAGATTACAATGACGCAATAAAGTTAAGTGGCTATAATTACAAAATAAAGTTCAAAGATGAAGATGATGAAAAGAAACAGCCTAGAAAAAGAAAAAGAAAAATAATATGGTTTAATCCACCATACTGCAAATCAATAAAAACAAACATTGGCAAGAAATTTCTCCAAATAATAAACAAATACTTCGGAGTAGACAGTAAATTCAAAAAATACTTGAATAAGAACAACATCAAATTAAGTTACAGCTGTTTGCCAAACATTGAGACAATCATAAAGAATCATAACAAGAAGCTCACAAACTGCAACAAGAATGATGAAGATGAAACATGTAACTGTAGAAACAAAGAGAAATGTCCTTTGAAAGGCGGTAACTGTAGAGCAAAAAATGTCATATACCAAGCCACAGTAAAAACTGACAATGCAACTAAATCATATATTGGTCTAAGCGCCAACCAATTTAAAAAAAGAGTGGCAACCCACAGAACGACAATAAATAGCAACCCAGAAGATAAAAATTATATTCAATACAAACAAGCAACTGAGCTATCAAAATACATCCACACATTGAAGAACGAAAATAAGAATTATGAATTGACTTGGACAATACTGGAAAAAGAATATGAATCAAGACCGAGAATCGAGACGTGCAGGTTGTGCTTGAAAGAAGCATTAAAGATCCTACAAGCAGATAAGAACTGTATTAACAAAAGATCAGAAGTAATGAGCTCTTGCAGGCACAGAAACAAATTTTTATTATTCTATTGGAATGAGTCTAAAACCTAATAATTTAAATATTTTTAGCATTTTAATCATCCGTTAGTTTTTTCAGAATTTTGTTAAGAATATGTTGTGTTTCCGTTTATATTACTGCATTTAGTTTTTTAATTTCTTTTATTTTTATTTATTAATTAATACCAATATTTAGTTCACCTAATTATGCATTTTTCATTAAAATTTGAATAGTTAATGTTTATTTATTTTTTACGCATCAATGAGTTCAGATTCACATTACTGCCAATGTCTAAATGTTATTTACTGTTTTGAAATTATTTGAAAAGGTCGGCTAAGGCCCACCGAAACCGGTAATAAACCAAAGCAGTGCTTAAACATTTGTTTTTATTATATTTAGCTCTTTACATTGTGTAAGTTGAGCACTTTTTTTGCAGTCAATTTCAATAATATAGTTATATTCTTATTAACCTATAAAAGGTTGTAGGAAATTTCTTTAGTTAACCGTTCATATTTACCAGAAAAGTTAAACAACCTTTTAAGTTCGGACAATTTAAATTCCTAAAGTTCAAACTCTTAGAAAAAAATTTAAGAGACCCTATCTCAAAAAGTGATATATATTTTATAAAAGTCAAAAAACTACGTATGTAGGTCTTATTTATAACTACAAGCCATTTTTTATTTTTTGCAAATTTTTTTACGGTTTTTGATATATTTATTAATCAATAAAAGTTACTATATTTAAAAACTATTTTAGTCACACTTTGAAAGATATTTGAAACTTTGCAAGCACGAAAAAATGGCTTGTAGATATTATTCAGACCTACATACGTATTTTTTTGACTTTTATAAAATATATATAAAATACATATACTTTTTTGAGTTATTGTCCATTAAATTTTGTTTTAAGAATTTTAATTGTCAGAATTTCCTTAGTCATGCACCCTACCATAAAATCCTTTTGCAGGCTAGACATGTTAATAACTTTTAACACAAAACTGTATTGGAATAAGCAATTTTAAGTACGATCATGCATGAAAATCTGCTAGTTAGGGTATGTCCAGCTAACGGACCGTACATTTTTCCATCCCTATGATTATGTTTTAGTTAATAACTAAGTGAAGTTAGATAAAAATATTATCTATACTTGCGACTATACTCTTAAAGATAACTATTTGTACTACATAAATATATAAAAATCTTAGTAACAACTAGTTATTTTCTTGCTTGAACTAAAATACAATATTCCAAAAAAAAAAAAACTTGATATGTTTTCCCAAAAACTGATCAACTCAATAAAAACCTTATTCAAAACATCGATAGAATTAAATATGACATGTACAAAATTCAGAGTCATTAGAGTTTTAGCAAATACAAACATTCAGTAGTATTAGATAAGTTGGACGTGTAACTTTAAAGCTTATAACTTCTACAAAATTACTTTGTTGTTAATGAGGATACTCAGCCAATTTACAATTTTAAAGAGGTTAAAACATAGTAACTTATGTTTACTGTCAATAAGCTTATTTAATTTAATTTAATGGATCGAAATTTAACCATGAGTGTGAAGTTGTTATATGAAGTATTCTTACGTTTATAAAGTTTTGTTTAAAACTTGAAGATTGAAAGTTTATTATAATATTATAATTTTGCTTTTAACAAGCTAAAAAATGTTTTTAACACCATAAGTTAAAACGATAAACTCTTGTCAAACATAACACTTAATTTTTGTTATTAAAATTTGTTGTTTGATTTTATTCTTTTTACCTATGGATCTACCAGATCCACATTTTTTCAAACTAAGATCCGGATATTTTTTTAAAATTTTGATCATGAATATCACAATAAAAGTTTTCGTGAGCAAGATATTTTTGTTGGCAGGTCGTTCGTTGTCCATCCCATGTCTAGAAGATTGTTAATTTTTAGTTAGGGTAGCAATTAAATTGGATTTCAATTATTTTGTATTGAAACTACGAACAGTTCTAACAAACTACAAGAACATTTTCCTAGATATTAAGACTAGTAATAGCTTCCATAATTTATAAAAGTTTTAATTTGATTACTGATTTTTTTTGATATTTATTCATTAGCTTTAAGCACTTTTTAAACATTTCGGCAGTTTTTTTCCACAACGTTCTACTAATGCACAAGACTTAAAACATCTATAAAAAGTAAACAAAAAACTAAAGAGATGTATGAAGATAAGAAAGTTGTCCAGGAGAAAAAATGAAAACAATTTGCAAATTACTGACTTAAAATAAAAATCACAATGACCTTAAGTTATAGCATTCTAAGATGTACCTCCAATAAATAATACTCGTGTCACAAATGTGAGGTAAACTACTGGCAAATAATTATAAATTAAAATACTCAATCTAAATCATAGTTAATTCTGCAAAACGAAAAATGTTATTAATATTTAAACATTTGTAATTAGCTTCGTTTAAGCTAGAAAAAATTATATCATGATGTATGTTAAAAAAATTAGCCATGATCTTAAATTAAATAAACCTTACAAAAAATTATTAAATTAAAGAAAACAATTTATTTAATGAAAAAGTAACTATATTTAATAAACAAGTGTAAGACTATTCTAAAAACTTTATAAGAAAATTTTAGTCTGACTTTAAAGGATTTTTTGTCAATTTTTTACTACTTTAAGGTTTTGAAAATTAAAGAAATTTGTAAATTTGAGCAGACAAATTTCTGACATTTTGACCTAAAAAAGTGACTTAGCCAGACTTGTGGCAACCCTGTTAGTACTACTACAGTTTCACTGCTTTATAGTAGACATTCAGGTTCAATAATTAAACATATAAAGCACTTTATATATAGAGATAGGCAGGTAATTAGTAATACTTTGATAGGTATCAAATCGCTCACGTTTGTGTTTGAGCACTTTTTACTACCCAGATAGAGACTTTTATAGTCTATTATATTTAAATTTTTAAACAAAACTCTCTTAAAATTTAAAATAAAAATTAAAGGAGATTATACTCTATTAAACTAGCTGACAACTTTCAATTTTTAGTTTAATATATGGCTAATGGTATTTTAGTATAACTTAAAAAGCTCAGTTTCAGTTAATAAGGTTAAACTTGTAGCTCACCAAAACTGGTTGAAAACAATGCATAAACAATAGTACAGTCTAGTAAACCTTTGTAGAATTTAGAAGTTACAGATTTAAAAATTTAAAAACTTTAAAACTTCAAGTCTTGTTAAAATTTATTTTGTTTAGGTTTTCTTTTAAATTTACAGTTAATGTAAACTAATTTAACAAACATAGTGTTGCTACAAGTTTTGGATAAGTAAGTTCAAGGTTAGCTTTGACCTTTTAGTAAATTTAGTTAGATAAAAGAAATAGTTTTTAAATATCATAATGTGAATAAATATAAGTAGATTGACATTTAAAACTAATATCTAACGAAAACTATGCTAAGGATAGTAAAATACTTTAGGAGTTAGTGCACTAAATTAAATTGATGTTGCTATGAGCATTTTACTAACAATTATTTTATTTTCAAAAGAAATTTTTTAATTACCAAAGGTAGAAAACATGTTTTGATACTTTTAATTTATCATCTAATTGTAATTAAATTTATGTTCTTTAGTAACAAGATAACAAACTAGCAATATAATAAAAAAATTAAAAACTCATGTAACTCACTTTTTTACAATTTAAACAGTAGTCAGTGAAACTATCTGACAAATAAATTTAGTTTTTGCTAATACTAAAAATGAATAGTCTACAAAAGACAGAATTTATTGATAAATTTTTGACAAGAAATGTAATAAAGAACTACATGATATTCCAAAATATTTAAATTGTTAAATTAATTAGCAGCTTCAAAGTATTCTTTTGACTCATCAACTCCAGGCTTAATGGTTTTACTACCTGGCTGCCAACTTGCAGGACAAACTTCTCCATGTTTATCAGTAAATTGAAAAGCTTCAACTAGCCTCAGGACTTCATCAACAGATCTTCCAACTGGCAAATCATTTATGCCAGAATAGCGCAATTTACCACTACCATCAATAATGAAAAGCCCACGAAGTGCAATACCAGCATCTTCTAGCAGAACGCCATAGTCTTTGGCAAT
Source organism: Thalia democratica (assembly GCF_965202585.1). NCBI lineage: Eukaryota > Metazoa > Chordata > Thaliacea > Salpida > Salpidae > Thalia > Thalia democratica. Next base: position 25,347,002 of record NC_139170.1, on the reverse strand, counting down.
AGATTTGTTTAAATCTGCCATGAGTGGGATTTTCATTTCACCAAGGCCTCCTTTCTTTCTAGGTGTGTTTATCCATGCAAGATGTGAAAAATGAGAGTCAACTGAAGCTCCAACAACAGCAGTGTTTAGCTTTTGAAATTCTTCAACTCTATCACTAAACTCAATTATTTCTGTAGGGCACACAAAAGTAAAATCAAGTGGATAGAAAAACAAGACAAGGTACTTCCCTTCAAACTGACTAGAACTAATTTCTTCAAACTTCCCATCTACCACTGCAGTAGCTTTAAAAGTGGGTGCTTGTTGTGTTACCATAGCTGCTAAGTTATTTGAAGTAGTGTGAAGTTTTCTTGTATTGACTACATTCTGACAAAGTTGAAAAGTTCTACTTATGAAAGATTTAAACATTTTATATTAATTAATTTCTAAATAATAATAAATCTTTAAAAAACAATTTAAATTATACTTTTAAAAGCAGATTACTGAATACTAAGCTAAACAGGGACAGGTCAAATATGAAAGAAGACTGTTTTTTGCAAACGGCAGGGTTGCCAAAAGCTTTTTGTAAATTTTTTCCTTCTAAAAAATAAGTTTTTCAGTTCATTTTTTTTATAAAATTGTACTTCAAGTAAAGAAAAATTGTATTAAATTTTATGAAAACATTGAAAACATACTGTTAAGCTACTTTAAATGTGTTTTAAGTAAAAACAGCCTTTTTTTTTATCTTTATGATAGATTTTTTGTACCTAATCAAAATTTAGTTACTAAAAAAATAAAAATAGTTTAAAATTCCAGTTTTTTTTTTTGGCTAAATTGTCAAAGTTCAGATTTTTCCAGGATTTCAGGATTTTTGGCAACCCTGTCTAAGGGTCACTTTTGCATGAAGGGTCATTTTTGCACAAGAGTAAAATTTAAAAAAATAAAAAATTACTGACCAAAGGTAAGGAAGAGGCAACAGTGACAATAAAAAAAAATTAAAACAAAATTAGAAAAAATATAATAAGAAGAAAACAAAGTTACATACATCGGGTAAAGAATAAGGCTAACAGTGATACAAAAAAAAAAAAAAAAAAGAAGGTACCAACCAATGGTAAGTGGTAACAATGATAGTAAAACTTAAAAAAAATAAACTAAAAAACATTAAACCCATTCAAAAGTGCCTTAATGCTAAAAAAAACTATAAGAAAAACTGTTTCTTAGTGCATATTAGACACCTACCCAAAAAAACAGATAATTTATTAATATAAATTACAAGAAAGGTTTAAATATTTGTTTTTTTCTGAACCACTATTTTGATAGACTGATGTCAATCTTTTTTTTTTGTAGAAAAATATCAGAACTCACTCTCCCCTCTGCAACGATAAACCTTTTATGAAGGTCAAGCGAGTGAATTTGAGCTCTTCATGTGTTATTCCACCTGCCCTATCTTTAAATTTATTAAGAAAAAATTACCTTTCAATTACAAAATCAAAACAGAACTTTAATTTTTAAGAAACCAAAATAAAAACTAATCTTAACCCTTCATAAAAGAATTAAAAAAAAAAAACAGTTGACCAGTCGTTTTGCAAACACTAACAAGGTTAAATTTCAACATTAAAACCACATAGTGTGGAAAAATCCTAAAGCTCAAATCCCCAAGCAAGTGCTGCTAAAGTTCTGAACAAAACAACAATCCAATTATGACATCATTGCCACCAAAGTAAGTCCACAATTAGCTGTTAAAAATTTAAGTAGCAAACACCATTAAGCAGTATAAATTATAAACGAAAAACTACAAATCAACAATTTTATAAGAGAAAAAAAATAATGTAATCTATTGCTAGCAATAAGTTAACACAAAGCTTGATCAATATTAAAAAACTTGAGAAATGATTTCTAATATAACAAAGTTTTATTAACAAAAGTACAACATCTCAACAGAAATGTTCCTTTATATTTAAAAATAAAATAAACAACATAAAATATTCAAAATTAAATTTATTCAAAATTAAAAAGAGAAACAAATCATACAATTAATTCAGGACCTAGGTTATACACAAATGCACACAAGTATAAGACAACAAAACAATATACATACTCAGACATATGATTAAAAGCACCTCAGTTTTACTTCTTGTAGCAAGTTGATACAAGATTAAAGATAAAAGATTTTTATAGCTGCATTAAGAACCATATTATTTTTTTAATTTTCTGGGACACTAGAACAAACTTTGGACCCAAATACCTAAAAGAGTTTAGGCAAAGTCTTGTTCTAGGTCTTTCAGTTATTAATTTTTTTTTTGGAAAACCTTGTAATCTCATTAAAGAAAGTCACACAGTTAAAGTTATTTATCAAACAGCACTTTTGTATTATTTATCAGGACATAAATGGAAAGAGTGTATTTTTTACAAAAATTAATAATGGTTTTTATCTAAAAGCTTGAAGTAGAACACTTTTTTTTAAAAAGTTAAACCTTATAATTAACTATTAAACATATTTTTTTATGTTTAAAAATATATCTGCTCCTTCATTTTTGAGCGTTAGCCATAAAAATTTTAGGAAACATTCCTTACAAAGCTTAAACAGCTGAGAACAAGGAACTTAAAAATATTTTAAAAATAAAACTTTAGGTAAGAATACCAAAAAAATAGTTGTACTTTTAATAAATCTAAAATTTTGCAAAATTTAAAATATTGCGCATCAATAAGATTCAAGTTTAAGTAATGGACTAACTTTAAAATTTCTTAATTAAGAAAGATAAACTTTTAGTCAAATACAGAGTTGCCACTCATTTTTTCAAAAATTTTTCCAGGTTTTTAAAGGTACACATTTTTGGATCTATTTTTAGTTTAAAGATAAATTTAATGTAAGAAACTGTGTTAAATAGTATAAAATGATTGAAAAGGTACTGTAAAGTTACTTAAAACGTGTTTTTTAATTAAAAATTATTGATGATGACAATTTTTTTTTATCTATACAGGGTTGCCACTCGTTTTTTCAAATTTATTTTTTCCTAACTTCTTCCAGGTTTTTAAAAGTACACATTTTTGGGTCTATTTTTAGTTTTAAGTTGATTTCTATTTAAGAAACTGTGTTAAATAGTATAAAAATATTGAAAAGATACTGTAAAGTTACTTTAAATGTGTTTTTTAATAAAAATATTTTTTTGTGTCAAATCAAAATTTTACAACTGAAAATGTTAAAATTATTAAAAATTCCAAGTTATTTGATCAAAATTCCAGGTTTTTCCAGTTTTTTATCAAAATTTCTCAAATTCCTGGCTTTTCCAGGTTATTTTAAACTAATTTGTCAAATTTTAGGTTTTTTCATAAAAAGTGGCAACCCTGTTTATATGATAAAATTTCTGAGTCAAACTGAAATTTTACAACTAAAAATGTTAAAATTCTTAAAAATTCCAGGTTTTTTGTTGAAAATTCCAGGTTTTTCAAATTTTTTTTTAATTTTTTAAATTCCAGGTTATTTTGCCTAAATTGTCAAATTCCAGGTTTTTCCAGGATTCCAGGTAAAGTGACAACCCTGCAAATAGTCTTGGCTACAAAAACCAATTGCTTATTTAGAAATAAATTCACAACTGAATCATATATTTAAAGTAAAACACACTGATTTTGAATCTTTTTTTCTAATTTTCTGCATTTTTTCTGTTTTTCTATTTATTTTTGTTAAAATACTAAGAAATTTTTTTTCATATATAATGTTATGATAACATCAAGCAAAATTTCAAAATTTGAAAACATACAGTAGACTTTATTTTATTTTATTTATCTTAAAAATTAAAAAAAAATCCTGAATTTCTATTTGACTTTTAATTAAAATTAACATTGAAAATTCCTAAAATCATATTAAAAAATAGGACTAAGAACCTTTAAAAATTTCTAAATAAATTAAACTAATAGAAAAATCTTAAGATTAACTAATTCTTAATTGAAAGCTACCTTTTTGTAATAGAATTCATTTATTTAGTTCCAAAGTGATGGATACTAAAGTTTTGTTTGGTAGCTTGTTTTGCTTACAAATGCAAATGCAATTTGATAAAAGCTTTTCTGTCTTATGTACTTTTTAACATTTAAAAAAGGGGTAGCTTGAGAAATATGCAAATATTTTCATAAATTTAGGAAATCATTTGCATATTTTCTGAGTACGAGTGTGAAGTTGGCTTGGTAACGTTTTTCAAGATTTTTTTTAAATGTCCAATCTTTGAACCCAATTATTTTCCTTATCTTAATAGCTAATTAATTATTTTTTTGTGTTCTAGAGAACGGTCCTTTGCTTTTGATTAAAAAAAAACATTGGGTTGGGGACTGGGGTTTGAATTTTAGTTTGAGAAAAATAGAAAAAAATAGTTTTGTTATAAATTTTTACTTATCTCGAATTTAAGAATAACATTTTCAAAGTTTTATTTTATTTAAACCCTTATCCCTAAGAGTCTAGATCAGACATGTTAAAATGCTAAGAGTTACTATGGTAATTTAGCAATGAAGCGTATAAACTTTGGTTTGTATTAAGTTAGTAATTTCACACTCGATTACACAAAGCACTGCTATTTAACATGTTTGGTCTAGATAGACCCTTACCATCCTTGCCCAAACATAAATAAAAAATATTAAAAAAATAAAGTTTTATAAATTAAATGAAAAATAACATGAAAAAGGTTTTTTTAGTTGACTCAGAAAATATGACTTGCTACTTTTATTACATTTAACCTTTTTTATAGCAAAGACAATCTATATACATAAATTATTATTTTTAATCTATCCAAGACTTAATTAATTTTGTTTTCAAAGTTTAGTCTGTCTAAGTTTATTTTATTAGTATTATTAGTAAACTTATTAAAGTAAAATTATTACAAAATTAAATTGTATTTACTAAGTATAAAAGTTAACTTGATAGTTAATACTTAAAAACGATGCTCGAAATAAATATGGAGTAAGACTCAAGAGTCAAGAGTCTTCCTTTATCAAATAAAAGTCAAAAACTAAAATTTTAAAAACACCCTACTCAATTGTTTATAACGTCTTTGAATTACGATAAAAAACAGATTAAATGATAAGTATTTAAAGAATATATACAAAATTTATAGCACATTAATAGTCTACAAGTCTGCAACAGCGTTTTTTGGAGTTTTATTTCGTGATCAAAATACTAATTAGCCAAAAAATACTAATAAAATAAACTTAGACAGACTAAACTTTGAAAACAAAACTAATTAAGTCTTGGATAGATTAAAAATAATAATTTATGTATATAGATTGTCTTTGCTATAAAAAAGGTTAAATTTAAATAATAGAAGTAATTATTAATAACTCGTCCTGGCAAGGCAAATTTGCAAGTAAACAATATCTTAGTTTTAATTAAACTTTGAAAAAACTTCGTTCAATTGAGTGTTACGGATAATAGAAGCAAAAAATTGTTTGTTATAACAGTAAATAGAAAAATCATGTCGGTATAAAACATAAATTCATATTTTCTAGTATTATATGACACATGTAAGAAAAGTATGTAACATTAAATTGTAATTAAAAATGTTAGGCTAGCTGAAAAAATAAAAATATACTTTTTCAATTTGTTACGTAATTTGAATTCTAATAAACGCTGCAATTTTGTAATTTTAAGATCTAAATGATTAAAATATCTTAAGCATAACTAGTTTTTCTGTAGTTTAGACTAATTTTAATTCCGAACTATATTAAAAAAAGTATCATTATGATGCCTTAGCTTCACATTACTATAGTGTAAAACTTGTATGGGAATCTCCCTTTGTTGATAATTGAAATAACTTCAAGAAACACATACATAAAATTACAACAAGCATGCCAATTAGTTAAACTAATAACATTTGATAGTCGTCTTTTTTGACGAACTTTTTCGACGAACTTTTGCTAATTTGCATATATCAAGCCAAACTACCGACGAACTTTTTAAAACTTGTCAATCTTTACGAAATAACTTTTTAAATTTTAGAAGTATGTTTTATTAATCAATATTGACAAGTCTGGACAGGACTCACAAAACCTAACCCGAAACGAGCCACCTAGCGGTTATTTTTTTTTATGATAAAATAAAATGTAAAAAAAAAATTATAATTAATATAAATTAAAAAAAGATGAACATCAATAAAATTAATAATAGAATAAATATATATAATCGATCTATATCATAAAAATTAATAATATAAATAGACAAAGGAAATAATAAGTATAACTATTAAATATTAAAATTAGAAATATTTAACTGTAATAAAATAATAAAATCAATAATAATTGATAAAAAAGTTTATTAATAATCGGTAAAATCTAATGCAATGATATAAACTTATAAATAAAAATAAATAAATAAATAAACATATGTAGAAAAAAAAAACCCTAAAAATAAGAAAATTTAATCGATAATGATATGAAAGTTTATCACCATTCACTTTTGAGTTTAGGTTATAAACCTCTTTTTATCAAACTCCCAATTTTTACCCCTTTCTTATACTCTTAAACTATTGTAATAAGTACAACTTTTTAATCTATATTATTTTTTTATATATTTTTTTTAATTTAGTGTATTAAAAATTTTACGGTCTTCAAAAATTTTATATTTAAAAAAGCCTATGCTTACTTTTGTTAAAGTAAAAGCCATATTTCTAAACACTCTCACACAAACAATTCTTAACATAAACAGTTAGAACTTTGCAAATATATTGTTTAATGAATTGGCTACGTTAAGCTTTTTTTATTTTTGCTTTAAATAAACTAGAAAAATTTTTACGGTCTACCAAACATTTTAATTTAAAAAAGCCTATGCTTACTTTTGTAAAAGTATTAGCCATATTTTTAAGCATTCTCACACAAACAATTCTTAACAGAAACAGTTAGAACTTTGCAAATATGTTGTTTAATGAATTGGCTACGTTACGCTTTTTTTATTTTTGCTTTAAATAAACTAGAAAAATTTTTACGGTCTTCTAAACATTTTACTTTAAAAAAGCCTATGCTTACTTTTGTTAAAGGAAAAGCCTATGCTTACTTTTGTTAAAGTAAAAGCCATACTTTTAAGCACTCTCACACAAACAATTCTTAACAGAAACAGTTAGAACTTTGCAAATATGTTGTTTAATGAATTGGCTACGTTACGCTTTTTTTATTTTTGCTTTAAATAAACTAGAAAAATTTTTACGGTCTTCTAAACATTTTACTTTAAAAAAGCCTATGCTTACTTTTGTTAAAGTAAAAGCCATACTTTTAAGCACTCTCACACAAACAATTCTTAAAAGAAACAGTTAGAACTTTGCAAATATGTTGTTTAATGAATTGGCTACGTTAAACTTTTTTTATTTTTGCTTTAAATAAACTACAAAAATTTTTACGGTCTTCTAAACATTTTACTTTAAAAAAGCCTATACTTACTTTTGTTAAAGTAAAAGCCATACTTTTAAGCACTCTCACACAAACAATTCTTAAAAAAAACAGTTAGAACTTTGCAAATATGTTGTTTAATGAATTGGCTACGTTAAGCTTTTTTTAATTTTGCTTTAAATAAACTAGAAAAATTTTTACGGTCTTCTAAACATTTTACTTTAAAAAAGCCTATGCTTACTTTTTAAAAAGTATTAGCCATACTTTTAAGCACTCTCACACAAACAATTCTTAACAGAAACAGTTAGAACTTTGCAAATATGTTGTTAAATGAATTGGCTACGTTAAGCTTTTTTTATTTTTGCTTTAAATAAACTAGAAAAATTTTTACAGTCTTCTAAACATTTTACTTTAAAAAAGTCTATGCTTACTTTTGTTAAAGTAAAAGCCTATGCTTACTTTTGTTAAAGTAAAAGCCATACTTTTAAGCACTCTCACACAAACAATTCTTAAAAGAAACAGTTAGAACTTTGCAAATATGTTGTTTAATGAATTGGCTACGTTAAGCTTTTTTTATTTTTGCTTTAAATAAACTAGAAAAATTTTTACGGTCTTCTAAACATTTTACTTTAAAAAAGCCTATGCTTACTTTTGTAAAAGTATTAGCCATACTTTTAAGCACTCTCACACAAACAATTCTTAACAGAAACAGTTAGAACTTTGCAAATATGTTGTTTAATGAATTGGCTACGTTAAGCTTTTTTTATTTTTGCTTTAAATAAACTAGAAAAATTTTTACAGTCATCTAAACATTTTACTTTAAAAAGGCCTATGCTTACTTTTGTTAAAGGAAAAGCCTATGCTTACTTTTGTTAAAGTAAAAGCCATACTTTTAAGCACTCTCACACAAACAATTCTTAACAAAAACAGTTAGAACTTTGCAAATATGTTTTTAAATGAATTAGCTACGTTAAGCTTTTTTTATTTTTGCTTTAAATAAACTAGAAAAATTTTTACGGTCTTCTAAACATTTTACTTTAAAAAAGCCTATACTTACTTTTGTTAAAGTAAAAGCCATACTTTTAAGCACTCTCACACAAACAATTCTTAAAAGAAACAGTTAGAACTTTGCAAATATGTTGTTTAATGAATTGGCTACGTTAAGCTTTTTTTATTTTTGCTTTAAATAAACTAGAAAAATTTTTACGGTCTTCTAAACATTTTACTTTAAAAAGGCCTATGCTTACTTTTGTTAAAGGAAAAGCCTATGCTTACTTTTGTTAAAGTAAAAGCCATACTTTTAAGCACTCTCACACAAACAATTCTTAAAAGAAACAGTTAGAACTTTGCAAATATGTTATTAAATAAATTAGCTACGTTAAGCTTTTTTTATTTTTGCTTTAAATAAACTAGAAAAATTTTTACGGTCTTCTAAACATTTTACTTAAAAAAAGCCTATGCTTACTTTTGTTAAAGTAAAAGCCATACTTTTAAGCACTCTCACACAAACAATTCTTAAAAGAAACAGTTAGAACTTTGCAAATATGTTGTTAAATGAATTGGCTACGTTAAGCTTTTTTTATTTTTGCTTTAAATAAACTAGAAAATTTTTTTCGGTCTTCTAAACATTTTACTTTAAAAAAGCCTATGCTTACTTTTGTTAAAGTAAAAGCCATACTTTTAAGCACTCTCACACAAACAATTCTTAACAGAAACAGTTAGAACTTTGTAAATATGTTGTTAAATGAATTGGCTACGTTACGCTTTTTTTATTTTTGCTTTAAATAAACTAGAAAAATTTTTACGGTCTTCTAAACATTTTACTTCAAAAAAGCCTATGCTTACTTTTGTTAAAGTAAAAGCCATACTTTTAAGCACTCTGACACAAACAATTCTTAAAAGAAACAGTTAGAACTTTGCAAATATGTTGTTTAATGAATTGGCTACGTTAAACTTTTTTTATTTTTGCTTTAAATAAACTACAAAAATTTTTACGGTCTTCTAAACATTTTACTTTAAAAAAGCCTATGCTTACTTTTGTTAAAGGAAAAGCCTATGCTTACTTTTGTTAAAGTAAAAACCATACTTTTAAGCACTCTAACACAAACAATTCTTAAAAGAAACAGTTAGAACTTTGCAAATATGTTGTTTAATGAATTGGCTACGTTAAGCTTTTTTTATTTTTGCTTTAAATAAACTAGAAAAATTTTTACGGTCTTCTAAACATTTTACTTTAAAAAAGCCTATGCTGACTTTTGTTAAAGTAAAAGCCATACTTTTAAGCACTCTCACACAAACAATTCTTAAAAGAAACAGTTAGAACTTTGCAAATATGTTGTTTAATGTATTAGCTAGGTTAAGCTTTTTTTATTTTTGCTTTAAATAAACTAGAAAAATTTTTACGGTCTTCTAAACATTTTACTTTAAAAAAGCCTATGCTTACTTTTGTTAAAGTAAAATCCTATACTTACTTTTGTTAAAGTAAAAGCCATACTTTTAAGCACTCTCACACAAACAATTCTTAAAAGAAACAGTTAGAACTTTGCAAATATGTTGTTTTATGAATTGGCTAAGTTACGCTTTTTTTTATTTTTGCTTTAAATAAACTACAAAATTTTTACAGTCTTCTAAAATTTTACTTTAAAAAAGCCTATGCTTACTTTTGTTAAAGTAAAAGCCATACTTGTAAGCACTCTCACACAAACAATTCTTAAAAGAAACAGTTAGAACTTTGCAAATATGTTGTTTAATGAATTGGCTACGTTAAGCTTTTTTTATTTTTGCTTTAAATAAACTAGAAAAATTTTTACGGTCTTCTAAACATTTTACTTTAAAAAAGCCTATGCTTACTTTTGTTAAAGTAAAAGCCTATGCTTACTTTTGTTAAAGTAAAAGCCATACTTTTAAGCACTCTCACACAAACAATTCTTAAAAGAAACAGTTAGAACTTTGCAAATATGTTGTTTAATGAATTGGCTACGTTAAGCTTTTTTTAATTTTGCTTTAAATAAACTAGAAAAATTTTTACGGTCTTCTAAACATTTTACTTTAAAAAAGCCTATGCTTACTTTTGTAAAAGTATTAGCCATACTTTTAAGCACTCTCACACAAACAATTCTTAACAGAAACAGTTAGAACTTTGCAAATATGTTGTTTAATGAATTGGCTACGTTAAGCTTTTTTTATTTTTGCTTTAAATAAACTAGAAAAATTTTTACAGTCTTCTAAACATTTTACTTTAAAAAGGCCTATGCTTACTTTTGTTAAAGGAAAAGCCTATGCTTACTTTTGTTAAAGTAAAAGCCATACTTTTAAGCACTCTCACACAAACAATTCTTAACAAAAACAGTTAGAACTTTGCAAATATGTTTTTAAATGAATTAGCTACGTTAAGCTTTTTTTATTTTTGCTTTAAATAAACTAGAAAAATTTTTACGGTCTTCTAAACATTTTACTTTAAAAAAGCCTATACTTACTTTTGTTAAAGTAAAAGCCATACTTTTAAGCACTCTCACACAAACAATTCTTAAAAGAAACAGTTAGAACTTTGCAAATATGTTGTTTAATGAATTGGCTACGTTAAACTTTTTTTAATTTTGCTTTAAATAAACTAGAAAAATTTTTACGGTCTTCTAAACATTTTACTTTAAAAAGGCCTATGCTTACTTTTGTTAAAGGAAAAGCCTATGCTTACTTTTGTTAAAGTAAAAGCCATACTTTTAAGCACTCTCACACAAACAATTTTTAAAAGAAACAGTTAGAACTTTGCAAATATGTTGTTAAATAAATTAGCTACGTTAAGCTTTTTTTATTTTTGCTTTAAATAAACTAGAAAAATTTTTACGGTCTTCTAAACATTTTACTTAAAAAAAGCCTATGCTTACTTTTGTTAAAGTAAAAGCCATACTTTTAAGCACTCTCACACAAACAATTCTTAAAAGAAACAGTTAGAACTTTGCAAATATGTTGTTAAATGAATTGGCTACGTTAAACTTTTTTTATTTTTGCTTTAAATAAACTAGAAAAATTTTTTCGGTCTTCTAAACATTTTACTTTAAAAAAGCCTATGCTTACTTTTGTTAAAGTAAAAGCCATACTTTTAAGCACTCTCACACAAACAATTCTTAACAGAAACAGTTAGAACTTTGTAAATATGTTGTTAAATGAATTGGCTACGTTAAGCTTTTTTTATTTTTGCTTTGAATAAACTAGAAAAATTTTTACGGTCTTCTAAACATTTTACTTCAAAAAAGCCTATGCTTACTTTTGTTAAAGTAAAAGCCATACTTTTAAGCACTCTGACACAAACAATTCTTAAAAGAAACAGTTAGAACTTTGCAAATATGTTGTTTAATGAATTGGCTACGTTAAACTTTTTTTATTTTTGCTTTAAATAAACTACAAAAATTTTTACGGTCTTCTAAACATTTTACTTTAAAAAAGCCTATGCTTACTTTTGTTAAAGGAAAAGCCTATGCTTACTTTTGTTAAAGTAAAAGCCATACTTTTAAGCACTCTAACACAAACAATTCTTAAAAGAAACAGTTAGAACTTTGCAAATATGTTGTTTAATGAATTAGCTACATTAAGCTTTTTTTATTTTTGCTTTAAATAAACTAGAAAAATTTTTACGGTCTTCTAAACATTTTACTTTAAAAAAGCCTATGCTGACTTTTGTTAAAGTAAAAGCCATACTTTTAAGCACTCTCACACAAACAATTCTTAAAAGAAACAGTTAGAACTTTGCAAATATGTTGTTTAATGTATTAGCTAGGTTAAGCTTTTTTTATTTTTGCTTTAAATAAACTAGAAAAATTTTTACGGTCTTCTAAACATTTTACTTTAAAAAGGCCTATGCTTACTTTTGTTAAAGGAAAAGCCTATGCTTACTTTTGTTAAAGTAAAAGCCATACTTTTAAGCACTCTCACACAAACAATTCTTAACAAAAACAGTTAGAACTTTGCAAATATGTTGTTTAATGAATTGGCTACGTTAAGCTTTTTTTATTTTTGCTTTAAATAAACTAGAAAAATTTTTACGGTCTACCAAACATTTTAATTTAAAAAAGCCTATGCTTACTTTTTAAAAAGTATTAGCCATACTTTTAAGCACTCTCACACAAACAATTCTTAACAGAAACAGTTAGAACTTTGCAAATATGTTGTTAAATGAATTGGCTACGTTAAGCTTTTTTTATTTTTGCTTTAAATAAACTAGAAAAATTTTTACGGTCTTCTAAACATTTTACTTTAAAAAAGCCTATGCTTACTTTTGTTAAAGTAAAAGCCATACTTTTAAGCACTCTCACACAAACAATTCTTAAAAGAAACAGTTAGAACTTTGCAAATATGTTGTTTAATGAATTGGCTACGTTAAGCTTTTTTTATTTTTGCTTTAAATAAACTAGAAAAATTTTTACGGTCTTCTAAACATTTTACTTTAAAAAAGCCTATGCTTACTTTTTAAAAAGTATTAGCCATACTTTTAAGCACTCTCACACAAACAATTCTTAACAGAAACAGTTAGAACTTTGCAAATATGTTGTTAAATGAATTGGCTACGTTAAGCTTTTTTTATTTTTGCTTTAAATAAACTAGAAAAATTTTTACGGTCTTCTAAACATTTTACTTTAAAAAAGCCTATGCTTACTATTGTAAAAGTATTAGCCATACTTTTAAGCATTCTCATACAAACAATTCTTAACAGAAACAGTTAGAACTTTGCAAATATATTGTTTAATGTATTGGCTAGGTTAAGCTTTTTTTACTTTTGCTTAAAAACGTTTAGATTAAATTTTACGGTCTTCAGAACGCATTACATTTAAAAACATATTTAAACATATGTAAAGTATAGCCTCATACAGTTAATTACAAACTTTACACGTTTGTACAAGAAGTATTTTTTAGGGTGCACTAAACTTATTTTATTTTGACTTAGTAAGTTTTAGATTACGCAGAAACTAAATCGAAATTTAAATTTTAAGTAATGTATAACCTTGCTTTACAAAAGTATTTTAATTTTTAAACTATTTTGGTTTTTAAATAGACCATTTTTGTACTCTTCTACTTTTATTCAGTCACGGATTGTAAAATTCTTTTCTCTGCTAGAGTCATCCAAATTTAACCTCAAAAAGTCCAGATATCATAGGCTCAAAATAAAAAGCTTGTACTTAATTTTTTTTTTTAACTTATTAACTCTTATAATAAAATTACTTAGCTTTTTAAAAAAAAGACTGTATTAAATAGTTACTATATCTAATATTTTCTTATAACCTAATAGGTTCAATTTTATAGTTTTTGAAGTTAATAATAATAATAAAGTTTGTGACGAGTTTAATATTTGTATAAGTTTTTTTGTTAACTGTTGAACAACTTGTTTCTAACAGGTGCGGTGTGTTTGCTTATTAGAGGAAGCATTTTTGATCATCAAATAGAAGACGAGTTTTTATCGATTTTGAAGTCTTCAAAAATTGCTTTTATTTTAAGCGGGTCATCGACTAAACTTATGGTAATTTTGTTTTACTTTGTTATATTTTTGGTACTAAGTGTAGAAGCTTAAAAAATAATTAAATTTTTCGTTTACTAATAAAATGAACAGTTTATTGACAAAAAAGAAGAGAAATGGGTCTGCCTAGATGGTTGTGGAAAAACTTGACAGATCTATCCAAAACATTTTAAAAGAAGTATCAGCTGATGCTTATGAAGAAATGAAAACAAATATAAAAATTGTAGATCTATATTTGGAATTTGAACAGAACACTTTATTTTCATCGGTATGATATAGTTTTATAATTTAGATATATCTATCTCTGTTATTAAAACAAAAAATATTTAAAAAAAAATTAAAGTTAGATTTTTTTATAATGCATAATTTTCAGCTGGTAGAATCCTTTTTTGAGGGAAAAATAGAAGACCCAGATTAAATAATTCCAACATTTGAAGAGATTCGAAATAATACCGCGTTAGAACTTTTATACAGAACTGGTTTGTCATCTATTTTTTAGCCTGGAAACCTTATGTATGATTACATTCCTTTTAATATCGTTTATATAAGATTCAAAGTTTATAACTAAAACAAATATGTATATTCCTAAATAGGTCCAGATGAAAACCCATATTGTTGGAAATGTGGGATGAAAACAGATGAAGAAGATGATCCTAAAATAAAATGGGTAAAACAAATATATTTAAAAAAACTAAATAATACATTTATTTCTATTAGTAATTATCTAAATGATAAAAATATTTGTTCTATAATATTTATTTACAATATTTAAAATAACTTCTAATTATTTTAGTTTGTTTATAAATAATTCATTCAAATATGATTGTTTAAACAGGTAGGATGTAGTGAAAAACTATGCAACAGATGGTACCATACTTCGTGCTTAAATTTAGAGGTTATTCCAAATGATGAATATTATTGTCCATTATGCAAAGAAGACTAGTTGAAAAGAGTTTAGAAGCAGAAAAATTTCAAGCAAGAACAACCAATTACAGCTAGCATTTTTCAATACAAATCTAAAAAAGACCCATTCATTTCCTTTTTCTTTATTGCTAGCAATGATCAAAAATCAATTCTACTTCGGTTTTAATGTAAAAAGTTCATAGGACTGTATAAATGTTTCTAAATAATTTAAAGCATATATAAAATAAGCTTGTCCTCGTCAATACATTAAACAATATATTTACAAAGTTCTAACTGTTTTTTAAAAAATTATTTGTGTAAGAGTTTTTACAAATATAACTTAAAGTTTTACAAAAGCAAGCATAAGTGTTTTTTAATGTGAAAAATTCTGAAAACCGTAAAAATTTTTTCTAAATAATTTTAGGCAAAAATAAAAAAAGCTTAACGTAGCCAATTCATTAAACAACATATTTGCAAAGTTCTAACTGTTTCTTTTAAGAATTGTTTGTGTGAGAGTGCTTAAAAGTATGGCTTTTACTTTAACAAAAGTAAGCATAGGCTTTTTTAAAGTAAAATGTTTAGAAGACCGTAAAATTTTTTCTAGTTTATTTAAAGCAAAAATAAATAAAGGTTAACCTAGCTAATACATTAAACAACATATTTGCAAAGTTCTAACTGTTTCTGTTAAGAATTGTTTGTGTGAGAGTGCTTAAAAGTATGGCTAATACTTTTTAAAAAGTAAGCATAGGCTTTTTTAAAGTAAAATGTTTAGAAGACCGTAAAATTTTTTCTAGTTTATTTAAAGCAAAAATAAAAAAAGCTTAATGTAGCCAATTCATTAAACAACATATTTGCAAAGTTCTAACTGTTTCTGTTAAGAATTGTTTGTGTGAGAGTGCTTAAAAGTATGGCTAATACTTTTACAAAAGAAAGCATAGGCTTTTTTAAAGTAAAATGTTTAGAAGACCGTAAAAATTTTTGTAGTTTATTTAAAGCAAAAATAAAAAAAAGCGTAACGTAGCCAATTCATTAAACAACATATTTGCAAAGTTCTAACTGTTTCTTTTAAAAATTGTTTGTGTGAGAGTGCTTAAAAGTATGGCTTTTACTTTAACAAAAGTAAGCATAGGCTTTTTTAAAGTAAAATGTTTAGAAGACTGTAAAAATTTTTTGTAGTTTATTTAAAGCAAAAATAAAAAAAGCGTAACGTAGCCAATTCATTAAACAACATATTTGCAAAGTTCTAACTGTTTCTGTTAAGAATTGTTTGTGTGAGAGTGCTTAAAAGTATGGCTTTTACTTTAACAAAAGTAAGCATAAGCTTTTTTAAAGTAAAATGTTTAGAAGACCGTAAAAATTTTTCTAGTTTGTTTAAAGCAAAAATAAAAAAAGCGTAACGTAGCCTATTCATTAAACAACATATTTGCAAAGTTCTAACTGTTTCTTTTAAGAATTGTTTGTGTCAGAGTGCTTAAAAGTATGGCTTTTACTTTAACAAAAGTAAGCATAGGCTTTTTTAAAGTAAAATGTTTAGAAGACCGTAAAAATTTTTGTAGTTTATTTAAAGCAAAAAAAAAAAAGCTTAACGTAGCCAATTCATTAAACAACATATTTGCAAAGTTCTAACTGTTTCTTTTAAGAATTGTTTGTTTGAGAGTGCTTAAAAGTATGGCTTTTACTTTAACAAAAGTAAGCATAGGCTTTTCCTTTAACAAAAGTAACCATAGGCTTTTTTAAAGTAAAATGTTTAGAAGACCGTAAAAATTTTTCTAGTTTATTTAAAGCAAAAATAAAAAAAGCTTAACCTAGCTAATACATTAAACAACATATTTGCAAAGTTCTAACTGTTTCTGTTAAGAATTGTTTGTGTGAGAGTAAGTATGGCTAATACTTTTACAAAAGTAAGCATAGGCTTTTTTAAAGTAAAATGTTTAGAAGACCGTAAAAATTTTTGTAGTTTATTTAAAGCAAAAATAAAAAAAGCTTAACGTAGCTAATACATTAAACAACATATTTGCAAAGTTCTAACTGTTTCTTTTAAAAATTGTTTGTGTGAGAGTGCTTAAAAGTATGGCTTTTACTTTAACAAAAGTAAGCATAGGCTTTTTTAAAGTAAAATGTTTAGAAGACCGTAAAAATTTTTCTAGTTTATTTAAAGCAAAAATAAAAAAAGCTTAACCTAGCTATTACATTAAACAACATATTTGCAAAGTTCTAACTGTTTCTGTTAAGAATTGTTTGTGTGAGAGTGCTTAAAAGTATGGCTAATACTTTTTAAAAAGTAAGCATAGGCTTTTTTAAAGTAAAATGTTTAGAAGACCGTAAAAATTTTTGTAGTTTATTTAAAGCAAAAATAAAAAAAGCTTAACCTAGCTAATACATTAAACAACATATTTGCAAAGTTCTAACTGTTTCTGTTAAGAATTGTTTGTGTGAGAGTGCTTAAAAGTATGGCTAATACTTTTACAAAAGAAAGCATAGGCTTTTTTAAAGTAAAATGTTTAGAAGACCGTAAAAATTTTTGTAGTTTATTTAAAGCAAAAATAAAAAAAAGCGTAACGTAGCCAATTCATTAAACAACATATTTGCAAAGTTCTAACTGTTTCTTTTAAAAATTGTTTGTGTGAGAGTGCTTAAAAGTATGGCTTTTACTTTAACAAAAGTAAGCATAGGCTTTTTTAAAGTAAAATGTTTAGAAGACTGTAAAAATTTTTGTAGTTTATTTAAAGCAAAAATAAAAAAAAGCGTAACGTAGCCAATTCATTAAACAACATATTTGCAAAGTTCTAACTGTTTCTTTTAAAAATTGTTTGTGTGAGAGTGCTTAAAAGTATGGCTTTTACTTTAACAAAAGTAAGCATAGGCTTTTTTAAAGTAAAATGTTTAGAAGACTGTAAAAATTTTTGTAGTTTATTTAAAGCAAAAATAAATAAAGGTTAACCTAGCTAATACATTAAACAACATATTTGCAAAGTTCTAACTGTTTCTTTTAAGAATTGTTTGTGTGAGAGTGCTTAAAAGTATGGCTTTTACTTTAACAAAAGTCAGCATAGGCTTTTTTAAAGTAAAATGTTTAGAAGACCGTAAAAATTTTTCTAGTTTATTTAAAGCAAAAATAAAAAAAGCGTAACGTAGCCAATTCATTAAACAACATATTTGCAAAGTTCTAACTGTTTCTTTTAAGAATTGTTTGTGTGAGAGTGCTTAAAAGTATGGCTTTTACTTTAACAAAAGTAAGCATAGGCTTTTCCTTTAACAAAAGTAACCATAGGCTTTTTTAAAGTAAAATGTTTAGAAGACCGTAAAAATTTTTCTAGTTTATTTAAAGCAAAAATAAAAAAAGCTTAACCTAGCTAATACATTAAACAACATATTTGCAAAGTTCTAACTGTTTCTGTTAAGAATTGTTTGTGTGAGAGTGCTTAAAAGTATGGCTAATACTTTTACAAAAGTAAGCATAGGCTTTTTTAAAGTAAAATGTTTAGAAGACCGTAAAAATTTTTTCTAGTTTATTTAAAGCAAAAATAAAAAAAGCTTAACGTAGCTAATACATTAAACAACATATTTGCAAAGTTCTAACTGTTTCTTTTAAAAATTGTTTGTGTGAGAGTGCTTAAAAGTATGGCTTTTACTTTAACAAAAGTAAGCATAGGCTTTTCCTTTAACAAAAGTAACCATAGGCTTTTTTAAAGTAAAATGTTTAGAAGACCGTAAAAATTTTTCTAGTTTATTTAAAGCAAAAATAAAAAAAGCGCTTAACGTAGCTAATACATTAAACAACATATTTGCAAAGTTCTAACTGTTTCTTTTAAAAATTGTTTGTGTGAGAGTGCTTAAAAGTATGGCTTTTACTTTAACAAAAGTAAGCATAGGCTTTTCCTTTAACAAAAGTAAGCATAGGCTTTTCCTTTAACAAAAGTAAGCATAGGCTTTTTTAAAGTAAAATGTTTGGAAGACCGTAAAAATTTTTCTAGTTTATTTAAAGCAAAAATAAAAAAAGTTTAACGTAGCCAATTCATTAAACAATATATTTGCAAAGTTCTAACTGTTTATGTTAAGAATTGTTTGTGTGAGAGTGTTTAGAAATATGGCTTTTACTTTAACAAAAGTAAGCATAGGCTTTTTTAAATATAAAATTTTTGAAGACCGTAAAATTTTCAATACACTAAATTAAAAAAAAATATATAAAAAAATAATATAGATTAAAAAGTTGTACTTATTACAATAGTTTAAGAGTATAAGAAAGTGATAAAAATTGGGAGTTTGATAAAAAGAGGTTTATAACCTAAACTCAAAAGTGAATGGTAATAAACTTTCATATCATTATCGATTAAATTTTCTTATTTTTAGGGTTTTTTTTTTCTACATATGTTTATTTATTTATTTTTATTTATAAGTTTATATCATTGCATTAGATTTTACCGATTATTAATAAATTTTTTTATCAATTATTATTGATATTATTATTTTATTACAGTTAAATATTTCTAATTTTAATATTTAATAGTTATACTTATTATTTCCTTTGTCTATTTATATTATTAATTTTTATGATATAAATCGATTATATATTTTTATTCTATTATTAATTTTATTGATGTTCATCTTTTTTTAATTTATATTAATTATAACTTTTTTTTTACATTTTATTTTATCTTAAAAAAAAATAACCGCTAGGTGGCTCGTTTCGGGTTAGGTTTTGTGAGTCCGGTCCAGACTTGTCAATATTGATTAATAAAACATACTTCTAAAATTTAAAAAGTTATTTCGTAAAGATTGACAAGTTTTAAAAAGTTCGTCGGTAGTTTGGCTTGATATATGCAAATTAGCAAAAGTTCGTCGAAAAAGTTCGTCAAAAAAGACGACTATCTGCAACAAAAATACGTCTAAAATCCAATAGTGTGATCACTGTCACCAATGTAAACTCACAATTAGCAGTTGTAATTTTAAAATAATCAGTGTCTATCAAAACTATTAAACTTTATAAAAACAATTAGAAAATGCTCATAAAAAGAAAAAAGTTGGCTGATATGAAGAAAAAGAACATACTAAAAAATGATATTAATATTTATAGTTGAACAAAAATCAATTATTATAAAAGTTTGTTATTAATATATTAACACAAAACTCAAAAAAAAAACAGTTAGACGAAATTTAAATTTGAATTAGCATTTTACTTTTACCTCGTACTTGTAAAAAAATTATTATTAAATAAAAATATATAAATGAAGTAGTTCTTATCTTCTAAAGTCTAACACAGTAACAAAAGTAGAATATTATTTATTCTACTTTTCTGTTTTAACAATTTTTTAGCAGTCACCCTTTCATTAACTACTAGACAACCACAAAAATAAAATAAGAGACCAAGCATAAAATGGTGTAAATTAACATGCATCAAATTTTAGTACATATAAGACATTATTGAAATATATGATATATTTAAAAGCACTCTAGATCTTTTCCTTGTAGTGATTTAATAAAAATAACTTATAATTATATCTGAAACTATCTTTTAAAAAGTTTTTATAAGATTCTGGGATACTAGACCAAAACTTTAGATCCAAATACTTAAAGAAATTTAGGCCAAGTCTTGTTTTATGTCTTTCAGTTATAAAATTTAAATTTTTTGGAAACCTTGTATTGTGTGAATAAACAGAACTAGCAATTGTAAATCTATTGTGTTCTACATCAGACCCTGTTATAGTATTACGAATCAACTTACAAATTTTAAATTTATTCACATCTTTTAATTTCACCGCACCAGTTTTTTAAAACATGGGTTTGTTGTGGTCAGGACATGCTAACGACAAACATACCTGATAATATTTTTGCATACAAATAATTAGTTTTTAATAACATATTGTAACCTATATATAGATAACTTAAATTATAAACTTGACTTATACTAAATAATCTTACTCAATATTTAGGGCTACTTTATATAAAACTAGGCATGACAATGAATTTACCTGTTGTATTAAAGAACAGTTGCGAACACTAACAAATATATAACTAACATCATACTTTAGTAACTACTTTAAATGTAGTCAAAACTTTACACACCAATCAATCTAACAGGACTATACTTTAAGAATGTATGAAACAAAATAAGAATCAACTACTTTGGGTTTAAATAAAAATTAATATAGAAAGTAACATTGTTAAACAAACATTTTAAATAAAACAAGAAAACAATATATGTGTTTATTCAACATGAACAACATCTTTACTGCAGCAGGCTGTGGCTAGGATCCCCCACAGCTTTCTGTGGCTGATTTATATAGCAGCCTTCTTAACTTTTTGCAACATTGCATCAGTAATTTTTGGTCTGCACTTTATTTTCTCATTTTTCAACTGTATTAAACTTGCACCCGTAATAAACTTGACATTGCGAGCTTTCTCTTATCTGCTTGAGTGAACTTTTAGCTCAAAACTTCCAACCAAATCTAAACAGTAATCAAGTGCAACTTGATATCCGGTTACAATATGCAACCCACTACACTGTAAAACTATGGAAAATCAAAAATTAAGGCTGGCTTACACCAGTTGTGCTGGAGTTTATTTATTTTATCTTAATATGTGTCTTATTTTTGTTTTTTAAGTTATCTTTAAAATGATTTAAAAATTTTCGAAAAATGATACAAGTAAATTTTGAAATTAATTATGATATTCAACATTAGGTTTACTTATTGATTTCACTCTTTTTCACTATTTTGTGATTTAGTGGCACCTTACTGGTGCATGTCTCTTAAAGTGTGTACCTTTCAATTTCTGTACTTTTTTTCAAGCTATTGTAGAAACTTGGAACTGTTAGTAAATAATTTTGTATATCAAATAAAAATAGAAAAAGTTTCTGTGAATATTATTGAATAATATATGCTCAAATTTTTTATACAATATAACATTTTATAATAAGAGTTTAATTATGAGAAATATTTTTTTTGTATTTATTTTCAGCTCATACTTTAAGCTAATTTCTAGATATTTGAGAAATGTCAAAAATAGTCAAAGAGTCCAAGAAAAAAGCATTTTTGGCTTTTAAAAATGAAGATTATGAATCTGCTTTGACTCACTCACAAGTTAGTGGTTCTTAAATTAATACCATTTACAATTATATGTACAGCTCTTTGAAATAATTTTTAACGTTTAGCTAAGTTTGAACTTAAATAATTACTTCTAAATTAAAATGATATTGTTTATTACTTACTTCCAAGTATATATCAGGGTTGCTTTACACTCAGGTTGACTTAGAGTCAGTATGACTGAGGTAAATTTAGGCTAGTTTTTTTTTGAAAAAATAAGTTGACTTAGACTAGTTTGAACTTTTGCTAAAATATAAGCCTAGTTTTTTATTTTAGTTTTTGTTTTTATTATGTCCTTTTGTTATTGTTTTGTTATTTTAAAATTATTGACAGTAGTTTCTTTTAGTCTTTGGGTTAAATATTTTTATTTTCATTACTCCCAAAAACTTAGACTGATTCAGGCTAACTTGATGTAACTAAGACTAGTTTTTGGTCACTCAGGTTGGTTTTTTTCTCCAAGAGTGGAAAGCCTGATATAATAGTATAAGTTTATATATATAAGTTTAATGTATCATATTCATAACAAAAATATTTTATTTATTTCATTAGTGTATATCATTAAATTTTATTTTACTATCTGATTGTGTATAAAATTTTTATCTTTTAGAAAACTAAATTTTATTTAACAAACTGTCATAACTTTCTTATAAAGTTCTATGACCAAATTAGTAGGAGACACTAGGAAATATTAAACTTTTTGCATTCAAAGCAAAAAGGAGTCAATAATCTTAAGTTTACAATTTACACTGTGATTAACTTTTCCAATTTTTTTTATTTTCTTTACTGGATTTTCCTATGTTAGGAATTTCAATTGAGTATTTTCTGTTTGACTTAAATTTTGTTTAGGTTTTTTTTTCAATTTACTTCAAAACTTTTTAATACATTAGATAATCAAATAGATTTGTAGGGTAGTGGGTTTTATAATTTTTTCTCGCAACTTAATGTTTTCTTGGTTGTTTATGGTGTTAATACATCAGGTATTTTTAGCTCTGTAATCTAAGAATCTTTCAAAAAACTTATTAAATCTTACATTATTTGATATATACTAACATGGTAGTTTTAGCATTTCTGATTTATTTAAGGTTGGTTTGATGCTTTTGGTCTTAACCTATTTACATGCTGAAACATCTAAAGTAGTCTGAATGCCTTTCTCCGGTGTGCATTTTCTTGTGGCTTTCCATATTTTTTTTCTGCAAATGACTTGCTGCAGGTTTTGAATTAAAAAGGTTGCTCTTTGTTTAACCTTGTGTTTGCTACAGAAATGCAGTTTTTCTATGAAAAAAATTGTTGCAGTATTTGTAAAGAAATTTTTCAGTTTTGCATGCTGCTCCTTTAAGTGCGTCACATGATCATGCTTCTTATTGAACACTAGCAGGGTTGCCACTTGGTCAGGAAAAGTCAGGAAATCAGGAAAAGTCAGGAAAAATGAAAAAAAAAGACGTAAGTCAGAAAAAGTCAGGAAATTTAATAAAATTAAAAAAAAGCCAGATTTTGTCAGTTTAAATTTACAAAATTCCTTGTTTTCCAAAGCCTTCAAATGGTAAAAATTAATTAAAAGTCCTTTAAAGTCAGAAACAAATTCCAAAATTTTCCTAGAAATTTACAAAAATGTTTAATTTTATTTCCAATGCCTTCATCTGGTATAAATTAGTAAAATATCCTTTATAAAACTGCAGAAATTTTCTATTAACATATTGAACAAGTACCCTACTTGAACAAGCAGATTTTGTAAGCTTTTTAGTATTGATGATCTGTAGCAAGGACACTTCCATAGTGAAACTGTGATATATACACAAAAGTTTATCTAGCATAACTTAGAATCAAAGTGTTTGTTGTTTAAGTCAATAATTGAGTTCTTTATAACTGAGCAGTTAGTTTAGTATTTTAAATAACAAGTTAAGGCCATAGGGGGGGTCCAACATTTTTTTTTTTACAAAAATTAACTTGAGCTTTTATATAAAAGCTTTAAGTACAAACTATAGTCCAGTTTTTATAGAATTAAAAAATATCATTTAACTTTTGAGATATTTAACTTTTTGTAAAAATTTTCCAGTATAAACGTATGGACCGCAAATTTTTTGGGGTCAATTTTCTCGGAAATTTAAAAATTCACTAAGAATCTATCTCCTCCTTCATTTTTCAAGCAATCTTCTTCAAGTTTTCAGGAAACGTTCCTTATAACAAAAGGAAAAAACGTTACTTTAGAATTTTAGTAATTTAAAAAAATAAAAATTTTATCACAAAAATTGAAAAAAAAATTTTACAAAAATTTTTTCAATTCCAAAGTAACGTTTTTTTGTTATTGTATAAAGATTAGACTGTAAAAGTTTAAAGAAGATTGTTCAAAAAATGTAGGAGGAGATAGATTTCAAATGAAATAGTCTTTTTTCGCTTATTAGTTTTCCCTTCCCACAGGGAACCTGTTATGCGGCCTGACTTTGACTGGTCATATCTCAAAAAATAATTCGAACTTTTTAAAACAATAAAAATCATCTTGAAGCTTAGAAAGAACTCTGTAAAATAAGATCAACTTGTAAAAAACATGGTTTACCCGCCCCCCCTATGGCCTTAATGTGTATACTGAAGAGAAATGCAGACCAGATTAAGTAAACCATATCTTCATTAGATAAAGAGGTTGAAGTGCTAATAAAAAACGGAGAAAATAAATTTTAGTATATACATTAAAAATAAATAGTATTTAATCAAGTTCTATATTGTTTTAATGTTTTAACTGTAAAAGTTTGTTATTGTTTTAAGGTTTTAGTTGTGAAAGTTCCTTATTGATTTAAGGTTTCAATTGTAAAAGTTCCTTATATGTTGTTTCGTTTATCTAGATACATTTATGCTAGGAAATGCTAAAAAATTGTGTCTTTTTTCAGACAAGCTGTGTTTATAAGGTAAATAAAACAAGTATTTTGCTGATAGAGCTGTTTATTACAAACATCAATCATACACAGATGGTTTAAGTGATGTACTGGAAGTTTGATGATAGAATTCAGCAGAAAACTGTTGTTTTTAACCTGTATTAAAATTAGATTGAAAGCTTAATATAGTTTCAAGTGATAGATTATGTATTTTAGAATAAGTTTAATTTAAGAGTTTGATTTAGAAAAGTCAGGAAATTTTTCTCAGCTTGATCAGTGGCAACCATGCATTAGGTTCTTATATATAGTAATTTTGAAATAGTTTTATTTTACACTACTTTGAAATGTACACAAGTGAATTTTTGGAAATACCGAACTATTTCTTATTAACATTTGGAAGTTATTTGATTGTTTGTGGATTTTTAAAAGTGTAAGTTAGTTTAAGGTTACAAAACTGCTTGTTACTACTGATATTTTTATTTCTACTTGTTGAAATAAAAGCCCTTAATGATTATATTATCTGTGAATTCGTTTTGTTAAAATAAAATTGGAAAAAATATTTAAAACTTTATTTTGAAATAATAATAAGCTTTCTATTTCTAGCAAGACTATTTAAGGAAACAAAATAAACAAATAAAAAACCTAACTACACTAGCAGGGTGTCTAGAAATAAATTTTTTAATCAAAAAAAAGTTTATGAATTGTTAATCAGAATATATTAACAAATAAAGTTTCTTTAAGCTATAACAATTTCATTAAATTTTTTTTAGATGTTAAATTAATTATTACTAAAGTACTTTCTAAAAAAGAATGCATTCAAATATAGTTTGTTTTTAAACTATGTAGAAAAATAGCTACTTTATGATTTTAAGAATATACTACTTTATAATTAGTTTTGATTTTTTATTTATTTTTAATCAGTTAGTTTTTGTGTAATGTAAGGCTTGGCAGCTGAAGGAGCTGCCATAACTTGAGGAGGTGGTCTATAAATTGGTTCTTTACGATATTGCTTTCCTACCTTCCAAGCTTTAGGTTGAGATTGTACTTTCTTACGATTATCATTAGTCTGCAAAATAGGCTTCACTAAATTTATGTTTTTTATTAAGTAAAAGTCACTTTGCAATTTAAATGCTGAAACTAAGTTATATGTACATTTTTTTATGTTAAGTTTGATTTAGTTTTGAACAATAACTAAAATATAATTAACCTTTTTGGGGTAAAAAATTTAAATAAAAAATGTCAAGAAATACATTGCATTTTTTTATTAAGTAGAAAATTTTTCAAAACACACTTATCAACTACTGTTGTGTTTAACTAAGCTATAAAATAACATGTATAAAAGCTAGATAATGGATATGTCATAATGGTTTTCATAGCTTTTTATTATTATCATTTACGTTTATATAGTTTTAAAACCTGATGTATCTACTTCATTGTAATATCTTTTTACCATTTTAAGTTTTCTATTTACTTACTAATGCTTAAAAGTCTTGTGTATTTAATTTTCACTAAATTTTTTATCTAAACAGTATTTCTTCCACATTTTTTATTTAAACTCATTATGACGTATCAATTATCTAGCTTTTATACATGTAAATTTTATTTTTTTATAGCTTAATTAAACACAACAGTAGTTGTTAAGTGTGTTTTGAAAAATTTTCTACTTAGAAAAAGATGCAATGTATTTGTTGACATTTTTTATGTAAAACATGATTAATATTTTTTTTCTGTAGCTGAAAATTTGAGATTATAAGCAAAAAATGTATATGTATAGATTTTAAAATTATATTTAGAAGACTTATTAAAAAATTTTAAAGTGCAATTTATTCTTTAATTAAGTTTGGCCTCAAAGTTTCACTTAAGACAACATATATGTGTAAAATAGAGCAAGTTTACAAACAGCTTAAAGTGATATGCATAAGAAGGAAATATAGTATTAATTTAATGAATTGTAACTTTACTTATTTTATCATTTGTGCTGTGAGTTAAGCTATTTTTCCTTTAAACTTATATGTTGAAAACTTATTGTATAAAAATGTATTTTAATTATTTCTCATTGATTGATCTTTTACTTTACAGATTAAGCTAACAAATAAAACTGTAAGATAAAAAAGAACTTTTTTTAAAGAGTCAATATTGTAGCAATAACTCTAACTTAATTTAATTTTTATATAGATCACTACTATTGTTTTAAGCATTAAAAAAGTGAGCATACACTAAGTTAAAAAATTATGACCCAAAATTGTTACTGTTAATAAAAGTACCTTTTTCTTTTTTAAAGTTTTAGTTTTCGAAGCTTTAGATTTTGAAAAATTATTTTTTGACTTTGTTACTTTCAACTTTGACTTGTTTGTCTTTATTTTAATTGTTTTCTTGCAAAGTTTGTTTAAGCCTTTATGCTTTCGCTCGTTTTTAGAGTTTTTTTTCTGGTTCATTTGAGCGATTACTCCTACCCACCAGTTTCTGCTCTGGCTCTTGCTTGCTCCAATCTTTTTTATAGGAATCTTTCCATGAGGTGTTGCTGACTTTTTTTTTTGAGTAGGCATTTTGAAGTAGTTAAGTTAAGATATATTTTAGTTTGAAAAGGTAAGATTAATCAGTTGTTAAAAAGTTGCTATGACAACAGTTATTTTTGAATTAAATTGAATAACTTGTTTAAAAACGCTCATGTTTAGAGTTAGACAAGTTTTTATTCGTAAAATATCTTTCCAAAATCGGTTCAGAACACATAGTCAAATGATTTTGTGTTTTTTAAAGGTTTCATGTAAATAGATGATAACTAAAAGGTTTTATATGAGGAATCTTTTGATTAAGTATTTTGTTTGGAAATATAATATAGCACAATTATAAACTTATAATAAAACAGGTGGTAGCGATTTTTTTATTGTATGTATTAATTTAAAGTATTCCAAGTTCTAACTACATTGCATTAGAAAGCTTCATAAACAACTCCCTAAAATTGTGTTACTAGTTTAAGACAGAGAAGCGTGTGTAAGTTTTTTTAAAGCAAGTACTTCTTAAATTGTTGTTGCTTAGTATAACGCTTTATAAGAAACTGTTGTGCGTAATTAAAAGTTTATGTATTTTCAAAAACTCAATATACTTTCATTTAAAAAAAATGTCTAAACTAAACTGTTCTAGATATACAGCATTTTTTTAAGTTGTTAAGACCATACGGGACAAACTTTTATTAACTTCAATGATGTGCTTTTGATATTAAACATAATATAAATAAATAATTATTGTAGTTGTAAAAAAGTGATAGAAGATGATATAAATTTTATCAAGATGCAATTTGAAACAGCTAAAACCTTTTGTAATAACTGTTAATTATTTTACCCAATAAACGACTCTCTTTTTTTTTAGTTACTTTAAGCAGGATTTCGAAACTTCCAAAAATAAAGAATTTTGAATACTAAAAAACTTTCGTTTGTTGTAACTTACAATGTAATGCTCGAGTAATTGCGTGACGATTCACTCACAGAAATCTTGCAACTATGGTTAAAGCCACTCGACATAGAGAATTAGTAAAATTTCTTAACGGCTGTTGCGAAACAGCATTTAAGAGCGAGTGTGGCGAGAGATGATAATTTTGATTAGCTTCGAATTTAACTTGGTCATTTTTCGTGAGAGCATTTTTCTTCTTCGCATTTCTTAAATTTTGTTGCTAAACAATTTTTATAGTTTAGATTAGTTTTATACAGTAATCTCAAATCGTACTAATAGATTTGTTTTAGATAGTTGATAAAGTTATCACTTTTCCACTAAAGACGAAAACATTGGCGAAAGCCTACAGAGCCGAAGGCTGGACATTCGTATGCCTTGAGGCAAGCTCAAGTTAGTTGGTATGATCAAACCTTATGCAAAGAGAATCTTTTCCACTAAAGAGAATCTTTGGTCGAGTTATACTCTTGAAAGGACCACTACTTAAATAAGGAAACTGCTTTCAGAATGAATTACTAAAATATTTTTTTATTTGTTTTAAATACTAAATCAACAATTTATAAGGTGTTGAGCAACTAATGTTGTTTCACTAAGTCGGTCTTAAGTAGTTAAGTTTTAAGTTACTTTAGTTATGAACGCTTCAAGTGACTGCTCTTCAATATTGAAGACTGTCTTCAAGTGAATTACCGAGATAAGAAATCAGTTTAATTATGCTCTTCAGTGACCTACAAACCCTTCTTTGTATATGAAAGTTATTTTGTTTCGTTACACTTTTTGTATTGTAAAATAAACTTGAGTGATGAGTTACAAAAGCCGTTTGTATAATTTTAGTTCTGAAAAGCAAATTATTGTATTATTGGACCTAGTTTTTTATAGATTATTCTTTGAGTACCTATTATGTATTATTAAGATTACCGACATGTTTGCTTTAGCATAAACAGCTGTTTGCTTTTAGTGTAGCTCTATTAACAAGAGGGCAACGACGTTATCAGCGTCAAGCTTCTCTAAGATGCTTACTAAGCACGTCACGCTTACGCAGAACACTTATAAGACTTAAAGTACTAGTAAACCTACTTAGTCAAGTTATCCCGAGTCAAACACTATAACTAGACAATATTGTCAAGCTTTTAACCATAAAAAAAAGTGTTAATAACCGCTAAGCTTATAGAATCTTCATAATGACTCTGGTTAAAAAAAGAGTCCTTCTGGATTTTTAATTTAAAACTATGTATCACAGAAATGTTGTATATATTTGAAATACTACTATTGAACTAGCAAAAGTAATAATTGTGAACGATTTCAGTATAAAATTCAAGCTAAAGTTATCTAATGTCAAAACAATTTTATTATTATAATCTTCTGTTTAAAAACTTTTATGCTATTTTTAAGCACTTAATATTTTTGTCTTTCGAGAGGTATGTTACAGTCTTATGGATTGTCTTTTTTGTATGTAGCAATACTTTTTATATTCAGATATGAATCTTGTAGTTTTAGCTCTTAAGTAATTGAATACTATATTCTATTTTAGACCTAACTTTTTAGATTGAATTTTGATTGACTACACGCAGTCTGAATTTTATTTTGTTTATAACAAAATAAAATTTTTTGGGTTATGTTCTTTTCCATAACTCTATCTTTAAACTCTGTCTCTGATTATGTAACTTATTGATTTGTACTTTTAATTAACGCTAAAAGATACTTAATGGTTCAGGTAAAACTATTAGTTAATGTGTCTTTATAAGCTAACTTCGCTGAGGTGTTCAGAAATTATGTTTTTTAAAATCAGGACAGTTGAAACGAATCTGCAGTGAAACCTTGAACGAATCTGCTCTGCTTTAATTTTCTTAAAATAGTGCTTTTGATTTATACCCTTTTCATTATCTAAAACTAAGAACAAAATCTATACATACTGGTCTAAGTTTTTAATATTTGACTATCATTACCTCATGAGTTTTGTTAATATGACTAAAGCATAATCAATAATAAATTTGGTCGATCCCTTGATAAGTTGTATTAACAAATGATTTGTTCCTAAATTTGTAAGAAAATTTTACCATTGTATGATTTTAGTCATGAATACTTTTTATAGTAAATTTTTCAATATTAAGTTTATTTGCGTATATAACTAAAGTAAATTGATTATCTATCTAAAATTTAGAATGCATTAAACTATGATGCTTCTAATCACGTATGTTTGCTGATTGCCGGCGGATGTTTAGCTGAACTTGGCCAACAAAGTGAATCGTTGGAAAAATACAAGAAGGCGCTAGAAGACAATTCAAAGCAAACCGAAACATATAAGGGCATAATTCAGCTGTTTTGTAAATACTGGACAGGAGTTTTGTCTTTAGAAAACCTTGAAATTTTATCAAAGGCATACAGCTGTCTTATACAAAGTGTTTCAAGGTGAGTTATTTCTTTGTTTTGATGTTACAGTAATTTTAAAACTTTTAGGTAAATTAAAAAATTTATAGTAACGAAGCAGACAAAAAAGAAGGTTACACTGTTGGCTTGTTAAACACACTAAAACAACAAAACAAAATATCAGAGTTAGTTCTTCTTTTAGAAAATGCTCTTTTGGAATTTCCAGAAAATATCGAAGTTAAAGCTAAAGCTATTGAGGTCTTTTATGAAAACTTGAATCAAATTAATTCTTCAAACAAAACTTGGGTTCGTTTTTCTTTAAAAACTCCTATAAAAACAAGTGGCTTAACCTAGTTTTAGTTTTAAGTTTATAAAACAAACGCTTAATTAAAAAGTTATAATAAATGTTTTTCATTTGGTCAGTAAGTGTCATAATTTGTTTGATTTTTTAAAACTTGAGTGCTTGTTAATTTTTTGATAATTTTTTTCTTCTTCACAAGAAGTTACATGTGCAAAATATTATGAAAATAATTCTGTAAAACTTTAATATTCAATGATAAATTTTAAAAATTTATCATTGAATCTTTCTCCTTTTTTAGTCGAGAACTTTGATTGCAACCTTTAAAGCAAAAAGTACGCAAAACTTTAATATAGTATTTTATTTAACGTTAATTGTCGATCATCTCGAATTTAAAAAGTACTTCCTCTGTCCGCACTGACTACTTTACTAAAAGTTTAAACACTTATTTTCAGAAAGAATCATATTTAAATGAACTATTGTTTAAAAGTTTCAGCTTAATATAAATATAACGCTATAAAAACAAGTTAAAATTAAGTTTTAATATTTTATAATTTATACTTTTCAAAAGATTACGATATAAAAATAAAAAAACATAACTTGTTTATAAATTTTTCCTGGTTCGTATTGTAAAAGGAGCTTTTTATAATATCTTACATTCTATTTTTTTTAACTAGTAATGAAGCTTTACTTTGAAATAAAATAATCTGTTATAAAAAACCTACTCACTATGAAAAAATGTCAAATTAATTTTTATTCTCTACGTTTTAACATGAAAAATATTCTTGACTATTTTGATTGACTTAATATAGCGTCTATACCGGAGATTGGCAGCCTTTTATAAGTTTCCGGTAAATTTTCTTAAAAAAAGATGCTCGCGGGCAGTAGTAATTTAAACAATTGTAATTATTTTAATAATGGCAACGCATGGTATTTTTATTAGGAGCTACGGAAAGTTTTTAAGTATTTAAAAAACCTCTTAATTTGATAACAGTTATAACAAATCATATGTAAAAAAAGTTTGTTTGGCAAAAAAAAGGACTTAAACAGTTTTGAAACATTATGTTAAGTTTTTTATTTTTTCAGGTGGAGCATTGCTCTATCCCACACGACCTCTCCTGATAAAAACTAATATTTAAAACCAAAAACGTAATCAAGTATTCACTAGTAACAACTGTTTATTAAATTAAAGGCTGAATTGTTTTTAACAAAATAAAACACTTTTATGCTTTAAAAAGTGTGTTTTTAGCTAAAAAGTACAACGCTGGCCACCCCCAGCTCTAGACCGAAACAAAGGTTTCTCGTGACTATGTCTAACTGATAAAGTCCTAACAAGGACGAAACCGGTCGTAAATTGTCTTTGAAACTATTGTTTTTGGTCGCGCAATGGAGTTTAGTTCTTATTAAACTATTTTAGAAATAACTTATCAAAATAGTTGCTTTATAATTACTTAATCATACTAAATAATCTTTTTATCAAAACTTTCTGTACTTAAATAAAATAAAAGTTTTATGCAATGATGTATGTACTTATAATATTTAATTAGGTCTCAAGTAACCTATCAACTAAAATTTACTACAAAAATTGGCTTTGTACCTCGTATACCCTTGAACAGTTCTTGTTTAAGTTATGGTACAATAGTTTATATATCCCTGTTTAACTAAAACGGTTCATTATTACTTATTATACAATTTTTTTTTACAATAAAAATATTACAAATAACTTCTAACATATAACTTTTATGATCTATTTAAGTATTTAATCCAGTTTTCTTTAATTCTACCGTTTTTTCGATTTAATATTTTAACTTTATTTTGACATATAAGTTTAGTTTATATTTTGTTTTATTAAAAGATAATGAAATGTGCCAAAAAAGTATCAATGCTTTGTTCTGAACTGTCTAAAGTTGAAAAGGCGTTTGATATTTTATTAAAAGTTTTGAATCTAAGTTCTGAAAAAACTAAAGTTCAAATAGAAGATGTTGTTGAAATTTGCTTGAAGCTGTTCTCACAAGTACCTGCAGCAAGCGATTGTGCTTTTGAAATATCTGTTCAAAGTTGTTAGTATACTTATACCTTCTTTTACAGGCGCGAATTCTATTTTAAAATATGTTTTGTTTCGTCTAATTTATTAGTTTTTGTATAAGAATCTGTTAAAATGGTTATTAAAAAAAGGTTTTATTTTTAGTAAACGAATTAACTATAATATATATTAATGCTTAATGCTTAAATAATTCAATATAAATAAAAACTACCATGAAAAGTTTGGAAAAGCTGTAAAATATTTATTAACATTTTTATTTAATTGTTATTAATGGTACTAAAGTAAAACAACATTTTAGTTTGAAGTTTATATTAATTAGTTCAAATAGGAATTTTTCTTTGTTTATAAAACATTTAGTTTTTTGTATTCATGAAGTTTTGTAATTAACAAGTGAGTTGCTGTAAAAACTTTTAGTTAAGAAGACTTCGTAACATTTTATATGTGAATTAGTTTTAACTTATCTTTAAAAGTTTTTAGCTAAGCTAGGACTATGTTTTTTGTGCAATATATATTTTTAAAATTTGTACATTAAAACACATATAATTGTAATGATTTAATCGTTTTTAAATTAAAAACAGCCGAATTTATTTTTGACCCGTGTCTTTTCGATTCTTACGAAGGAAAATACAAAAACTATATAGAAGCACTAAAGCTAATCAATGAAAATGAAACTGAAAAAGCAAATAAAATTCTAAAATCTAGCTGGTACAAATTTGGGAATTTTATAAACCTATGGGAAAAACTGAGTGATATGTACATAAAACAAAAAAAATATGGAGTAGCTGAAAATATCATAAGGTAATTTCTTGTTATTTTATCGTTTTGAAAACCAAATAGTACTTTTAAAACTAAAAATTTTAGGTCTGGATTAGAGTTACACAAAGAATTAGAAAAAAGAAATAATCCAACTTACTTTAATATTTCGTCGTTAAATGATATAAAATTTCAGTTATCTTTCAAGCTAGCATTTTGTTTGTCTAAATCAGAACTTAATGTATCTAAGGAAAAAGCTGTGTCGATTTTAGTAAAAGTTAGTTTAAGTAAATTCATTGCATTATACTTTTTTAATTTGTAACAAACGATGACTAAAAGTTTATATTAGCTGAAATTCGTTTGTTTAGTTAAAAATAGTTACGTTGTATTGTTGTTTTGAAGCAGTATAAGTAAAAATTAAGCAAATCTTAACTTAGGAGTTCTACTATAGAATGTATTATATATTAACGTTTGGCCTAAAAATATCAATATTTTTTAAAGTTATTTAGTATAGTGTTAAAAATTTTTGTTTTAATAATTTATAATTTAGCTTTTAATAATTAAAAAGTATTAATCAAAACAAAAAGTAACACTAGTTGGTAAAGTAGTTTTATTTGAAGTGTTTATTATTTTTATTATGTATTTTTACTTTGTACTCTTTCTCATGCAATAAATTGTACAAAAACTTTGAACATTAATTATGTTAGTTAAAAAAGACACTAATAAAACTACATTAGTATTATTTTTAATATACTATAATGTTTATTTTTTATATTGAGTAATCAGGAAGTTATATAACTATAGAATATTGATTAATATATATTTTTTTCAGAATTTGATCATGTTTTAATATAAAAGTTTTTATTTCGATGTAATAACAACTAGTAAACAACTAAATAACTAATTAATTCTTTACTTAACTATACTCCTAGTAAATACGACATAAAAATTTTTCATTTATTAAAACAGTTATTACTAACGTTAATTTTATTGATCTAGAGACCATAAGAATTTAATTTTTTTAATGTAAAAGTTTAACACTTTTATATAAAATTTATTACAAAACTAATTTGTTTTAGATACTCTCACTCAATTCAAAGTATAATGAAAAAGTTTATCTGAATATCATTAAAACCTTGGTCGAACTGAACAAACATGAAGATGCTGAAAAATATATTAATATTGCAATAAGCGAATACGGGCTAAATTCAGAGTTAAATTTTTACAGAATAAACCTTACTTTTAAAGTATGTTTTTAAAAAGTTCTTAATAGTCATTAATTTTGTTTAAAACTTGTTTGTTATTTAAATGTTATAAATTTAGCAAGTTTTAGAACTTTGTTTTGTTTTTTATATTTTTTTACCTAACACTCGTAGAACTGTTTCAAAATATAGTGCTTGTTTTTTTAAATTCATTAGCAGGCTCCCACTGAGTAAGTAAATTACCTTTTATTTTAACTTAATGAATGTCATCTAAATTATGTCTGAAACTTGTATAGATTATTAAGGTGTTTTTTATAATACTAGCACTTTAGTATCACTTATTCTTCACTTTTACAACTTATCTAAAAGTTTAATTATTTTGAAAAATTTAAAATAAAGAAAAATAGTCTTTAGAGTTTATTAGTGGCACTCTAATAATAAACATTGTCATATTATTTCTTTTTGCTTTACGAATGTTCTTTATTTTTGAAAAGAGCGAGCTTATTGTATCTACGTTTGATTTAATAATTTGTTACTTGTAGTAAATTCTACGTGTCATGGTAATCTTTAAAATACACGCTAAAGACTTTGATAACCAGCTAAACTTAGCTAAATATTATCAGTAAAATTGTATAGAACTATAAATCGAGAAGTTATTATAAAAAGTACACAAATAGTTTTCACCGATACAGTAGATCAATATAAAATAGTTGTTATTCTGGATGTAAGATATCATAAACGTTGTATATTAACTTAGTTTAAAGTAAAATCTACAGTCAAAAAAAGTAAAACTCATGTCTGATATTTTTTTAAGCTATCAAATTTTGTAGCAGATTACTGAAATAAAATGTAGTTTTAGAAAGTTACAGTTGATTAATAAAAAAAGCTCGAAAACAAGAATTTTAAATTTAGTGCATCAAACTAAAAAAAATGCTTGAAGTTATTACGTACTGTAAAGTACAGGGTTGCCAAAAAATCTGGAATCCAGGAAAAATCTGGAATTTGAAAATTTAGGCTAAAAAAGACCTTGAATTTTAGGAATTTTGAAAGAAACCTGGAATTTTGAGTAAAATCCACTAAAAAACCTGGAGTTTTAAACAACTTTTAAAAGTTAAGTAGTAAAATTTCGATTTGACACAAAAGATCTATCGTATAGCTATAGATAAAGTTTTTTTTGTCATCATCAAATTTTTTTAATATTAAAAAACACATTTAACGAAGCTTTAAGATATCTTTTCAATGTCATTATACTATTTAACATAGGTTTTTTACCTTAAACTTAATTTAAAACTAAAAATAGACCCTAAAATTTGTAATTTTAAAACCCTGGAAGAAATTTTGAAATCATGGAAAAAATTTGCCAAAAACATTTGGCAATCCTGAAAGTATTTGAAATAGATAAATTTATACATTTTACTTACTTTATTAACTATAAGTTAGTTAGGTACTAGACAATAGATTTATAATTTGTTCCATAAAAAATACGTGTTTGTTAAAATTTTGAAAAAAAAAAGTCAAATAAAACAGAGGGGAAATGTTGAATTAGCCTTAGAAGAATCAAAGCAACTTGTCAATACAGACGATAGTTCGTACTTAGCTCATTTTTTGTACGGAAAAATAATGTGGTACGCAGACATTGAAAACAGAAAAGACAGAACAAAGTGCTTTACATCGTTTTTTAATGTTGGTAGTGTTTTAACCAGTTTGTTTGACTAGAAAAAACATAAAAAAGAATATGTACTACTTTTAACTTATAATAACAATGTTCAATATGTTACGAACACAATAAAGCAATATATTCACGTATTAGTGTTTAATATTAAATATATACTGTTAAAAAAGTATTTAAAAAAAGCTATAATGTTTTTTGTAGTGTACGTGCATGGGAAGTTTTTGCTTTGTAAAAAAAAGTTATGAATAATAAAGTATACAATTTACCTTATTTTATGTTCAGAAAGTACTTCCTAACCCTATTAACAAATAAAAATTTAAATTAACTAAAAAGTACATCCTAACTAAGTTTGTAGTAACTTTATATGCAGTTATATTTATCAATTCTACAAAAACTCTCTCTTTGTCAATTTTTCTTTGTCTTAAAAATTTCAGGGTCTTTAATTTAAATAACTTTAAAACCTTTAATTAATCTTATTTTTAGGCAGCCCACAAGAACAAGGAGTTTAATGAAGTGTTCTTATACTTAGGTCATTATTACAATGAAGTAGCAGGAGATAGACAAAGAGCTTTAAAGTCTTATCAGAAAGCTTACATTTTAGCACCTGGAGTAAAAGAAACTGGAATTGCATTAGCTGATATTTTGATACAAACAAGTAAGCATACATATTTAATAAATGCTTGTAAACATTTAGCCTAAGAATTAAAAGTATATTTATATTTTGATGTTTGATAGATTAATTGTTTTAGTGTAAAAAATAACTACATATATTTTTTTATTCTGTTATTGAAAATGTTTTGTTTTGAACTTCAAACTTGAGAATCTGAAAACTGCGATTTAAAGTTATTCTTATTTTACACCATTTAGTTTAGTAAATAATTAAACATTAAGTGTTAGTACAATTTTAGTCTTAGCAGAAGTTTTTTTTAAACAAATTAGTTTTTATTCGTATCTATGTAAAAGGCTAATAAAAAGGTATTTAAAGTTTTTTTTGTCAGAATGGGCATAGGGGGGTTAACACTTTTTTTTTTTTCAAGTTTAGTCTTATTTTTTACATAAATAGATAAGCTACTTGTCACTTTTAACCGC
This sequence comes from Thalia democratica, assembly GCF_965202585.1. Taxonomy (NCBI): domain Eukaryota; kingdom Metazoa; phylum Chordata; class Thaliacea; order Salpida; family Salpidae; genus Thalia; species Thalia democratica. The sequence goes on along the minus strand of NC_139170.1, from coordinate 25,309,447 downwards.
TTGTTAAAAAAAGTAACTTTTAAGATATAAGCGAACAAAGTTAGAGCATTCAATAGGTTCCTTATGGGAGGCGCAAACTAAAAGGGCTTAATTAGACTATTTTACTAAAAATCTATCTTCTACCTTCAGTTTTCTAGAAATTGAAAAAAAATTCAAAGTAATCTTATAACTTTAAAACAACTTGTAAGAAACAAATTTTTTAAATTTTGTAAAAAATAAACAAAAAAAATTGATTGTTTTATATTTTGGTCATAATTTTTTTATGACAATTTAAAAAAAATCTACTCCCTACAAGTTGTTTGTAATAATAAAAAGTACATTTCCTGAAAATTTAAACTTGATTTCTTTAAAAATGAAGGAGTAGATAGACTTTTAGTGATTTTTTTTTAAATTCAGAGAAAATAGCCCTTTAAAATTTTCAATTCCATACGGTTGTATCGGTTTTTTTTTTACAAAACTTGTTATATCTCAAAGTTTAATTGAATTTTTTTCTGTTCTGTAAACACTATCTTATAGTATATACTCTAAGCCAGGGTTTCCCAAAGTGGGCGGTACCGCCCCCCTGGGGGGCAATAATTAGTAAAGGGGCAAAAGGGGGGCGATTTAAAAATTTTGAAACCTACACTAGATATTATTGAGTTGCAGATAAAAAGCAAAAAAAAAACGGTCTTAGGTGTATTTATTAGTAATTTTGAAACTTACACTAGATATTCTTGAATTGCAGATGAAGATAAAAAAAAAAGGTCTTAGGTGTTTTAAATGGTAGTCTTGTTGGAGGGGGCAGTAGCCTATTTAATTTCTTCAAAGGGGGCAATTTGAAAAAAAAAAGTTTGGGAAACTCTGCTCTAAACTTTGAAATAAGAGCCAATAATTTTTTATTTTTAATGTTGCCCTTAATGACTTTATAAAAAATGTTTAATGAAATTTTGTTGAAAAACCAGCTACTAAACTTCAAACATAGCAAAGAACGTTTAAAAATAAAAATAAAAACCAATGTTTTTCAGACAAAGTTGAAGAGGCTATTAAATTGTATGAGGACATAACAACAAGTTTACCTAAAGAAAGTTGCAAGTGGGCTTGGTTGAGACTTGGCTTGTGCTATTTAAAATCAGTAAATCAAGCAGAAAAAGCAGCTAAATGTTTTCTATCTGCTCTTGAAGCTGATAGCAATGACGCGTAAGTCAAATACTGGCATACCCAGGTTTTTTAAATAATTTTCTTAAATGCTTCCGATACAGTTTGCTTTTTTATTTTTCAGATACTATTTGCAACTTAATATAACCAGTATTTATTTTGATCATCATCAACAAAGTTGAGATGTTTTGCGCCATCAATTATAAACAATAAACTTCACCTCGCGACCAACAACAACAGCATCCGAGACGATCTACAACCGGTTTCGTCCTTATTAGGATTATCAGACAGGCATAGTTTCGAGAAACCGCTGTTGATATCTAACCACGCGGGCTATCATCAACAAATGGCGACTGAAGTGAATACTGGTTAAAACTGGTCGAACGAGCGTAGATTATAATATCACAAAAAGCTGACAATGCCTCAAACATTGAGCTGTGAACGATTTAGCCGCGTCAATTTTTCGCTTTTTTACTCAAAAACGGTCACTTCAGTGCTTATGTACTTAAGCCCATTTGGTTAGATATCAACAGCAATTTCTTGCGACTATGTCAGCCTGATGATACCTAATAAAGACGAAACCGGTCGTATACTGTTGATGTTGGTCGTGTAGGCAACTGAAGATTGTTGCTTACTTAATTTATTTGGTACTAATACTCATAATTAAATAAAATACTACTTTATCTAGTTACTTGATGCTATTATAGCTTAGTTTGTACAAATCAGACATACTGTTTGAGAAATGTATTTATTATAAAAAAGAACCACAAAACACTATTATAAAAAGTAAATTTAAAGAATACAATTACTTTTACTATTGTAAGAATTAAAACTTATAGTAATTAAAGTTTAATTGAAAAATATACTGAAAACTTTTACTAATATTAGGACTATATAAAATTTAAATATAACTTGAAATATTTTAAAACAATTAAAGCTTTTTAAAATAAAAACTCTTAAAATTTAAGTAGTCAACATACAACAATAAAATATACATGAAGTTTTTAAAGTAGTTATAAATAAACTTTAAGCACGATCTCAATACAAACTCTATATACTAACAATAATACAAGTCTATATTTTTGTTTTCAATGTTTTTAATGCAATTACATAAGTATCTTCACTCCTCATTCTGATTGCTTAATTTTTTATCATTCAAAATTCTACAATTAACATTCAAATAATAAAATGGCATATGAAAAATGCATTTCATTACAGTCGTGTGGTAAAGTTAAAATTTTATTATCTACTTAACATAATAAATGAATCGATTTAAATAACCACAAATTTATCGTGGTAAAAGTAAACAAAACTTAAGTAAAACTATGCTAATTAGGTTTTTAGTTAGTAGAGTTACTTTACTATTTGGTGTAACTTAGTATTTAATTTAGGATTTCATTTTCGATCATTATGGTCTATGGCTATAAATTTTGCTCTTTTTACATCTTTTTAGAACTTACTAAGTTTTGGAACTTTTTTATTTATTTAAACTTTGTTTGTAAACGTCATAATATCCTAACCCTATTTTAAAAGTTCTTTACTTTGTAAGTTTTTAAGAATTAAGTTTATTACTTTATATTGTTTAGTCTATATCGAAAACGTATGTGTATAATAGAAGATAAAAATAAAAATAAAATAAGTAATTTCTGCATATTTATATTAAGTTCCAAATGGATTTTTAAATGTTTATTTTACAATGTGATATTAAATTCCGATAGTTAATTAACCTACTTAAAAATTTTTATTTAGTAGAAGCTCAAAAAATAAACAGTATAACATTATAAAGTTACTTTTATTACTTTTGTTCGTCTTTTAGTGTCTGTTATGAGTGCTTGGGTGAAAGCTATGTAGCAATGGGTAGCTATACCTCAGCATGGAAAGTATTTAATAAAGCCAAGGAACTAAATCCTAATTCACTATTCTCTGCATATCAAATGGCTTTTGTTAATCAAGTTTGTTTTTAGTTCTCGTTACAACAGCTATTTAAAATGGATATTATAGTACTTTTGAAATTTTTTCATGCGTTATTGAAGTATAAGTTTGAAAGCATCAATTTTAAATAAAGATGTGCATATTAAATATTTTATTTACAACCAGGTTTCGGTGGCAAAAAGTTGCGACCTTTTTAAGTATAATAAAATAGTAAACTGCACATAACAATGTTGCTTATCTATAATGTTACTTAGAAACTTATTCATGCATGAAAATCTAAACAAAAAACTAAAGTGTTACATATTCGAAAATTCAAGCTTATCAGTGCATAATTAGGTAAAATTAGTAGTAATTTTAAAACAAATTTAATTTAATTAGTGTGATGAGTGAAAAAATAAATAAACTGAATTAAGAGCTTAAAAAAATTTAAAGATTATACCTAAAAATTTATTTAAATGGAATTGAAATCTATCTAAAATCGGAATTTAAGCCAAGTATCAACAAAACATTAACAAAGCTCAAAGTCACTAAAAATTAAAAAATATAATTTGTATTAAGTTAATGTAACAGTCAAAATTTAAATAGATTTAAGAACTATCTAAAAAAATGTTTCTAAATATTTAAGCATTATATATTAAATTTTGAACTTGTGATACTTTTTTGTGAACGAATAAACCAAGTTTATTGAACTAATAGTTAAAGTAGTATTAGAGATACAAGTGTTTTTATAAGCGATATATACAGGTTTCTTACTTCCCTGGATTTCCCTAAATTTTTATTTTCTAAAAATAATTGGATTTCCCTGGATCAAGTTGAAAAAACCGTGAAATTTAGATTTACCTGACTTTTACTTTTTTTGCCTAATGCTGGAAGTATTTGTGATAATTGTTTTAGATCAGATAATTTTAATGTTTAACAAAGTTTTTTTGATTTAGAATTTTAAAACTAAAATAATTTAAGGGGATAATATACAGTGTTTTTAAATCTATTTTCTGTTACTTTATATTGTGTAGAGATGAGTAATAAACGGTAAAGTATTTAAGATATAAGAAAAGGTTAATTTTTACTCAATGAGTAGTTCTTTTTTTAAAAATACTGATAAGTGTTGTTTTTGTTTAGAAATTAAAGCATTCTCCAAAGTTAGTTTTTGTTTATTTTTATATTGTTGGTGTAAAAAAAATTTAGGAAACTTAAAAAGTTCAATTTTATTAGCTTTTACCGTTTTAAGTATTTTGTTTTTTGAATATATAAATGTAGTACTTTTATTAAAAGTAAGATAAATGTTGTTAATATTTCTCAGTTATTAGTTTTTTCAGTTTAAAATGGATAGTGCTTATAATTTAGTAAGTCTACCTATGGTATTAAAATTTTAAACTAAAATGTTAGACTTAACAGGTTTTTTGAAAAATGTATAGTAAATTAGTGTAAAAAGAAATACCTTGTATGTTTTTATGAGTACAAAAGTATTAAGGGTAGTATAAGTTTTATATTTTTTGGAATTTATTTCGTCAAGTATAAGTTAATATCAAGTGTATCACCTGCAATATAAAAAACGCTTTTATGAATCATGGCTAGATTTGGATAAATTTAAAGGATGGTTAAATTAAAAATCGTTGTGATACTTAAAGATTATTTCGTCATTGGTGTAAATTTACAGGGTCTTTATCTACCATAGGCAAAAAACTCTTGTTAAGCATTTAAACACCCAAAATCACTGTGTTAAACACTAATATAACACCAAAGTTTTCCCTTTATTTCCTTTAACTTTTTTTAATAATTTTGGTGGGAATCTTGTATATATGTATAAGTTGATTCAAGTAGAAAAGATAATTTAGAATTTTAATATGCTTTAATATTAAAATATTTTATCCCAACATATGTTTTTTTTCTTATGAGTAAAACTAATATAGAGATATTAGTTTATTTTTTGTCAATCAGCTTAAGAAGTAAAATGTTGAAAGTTTTAGGTTGTTTAGAATAATTTGAACAGCTTTTTAGTTTAACATTTTAAAAAAGAAAACTATATAAAAATTAATGGTTTTAATAGATTAAGTAATTAATCTAAACAATTTAGTATAGTTTGAGAATTTAAACTAAAACCACAATAGTTAAAACACTGCTTTTCAGTTAGTTACAAAACAAAGAAGTATGAAATTTAAAAAATAACTTCTGTTTGTTTTTCCCAATTTCAAGATTTTTATGAATTGTTGTTTTTTGTTTTATATAAAGCTTGTTTTACTTGTTTAGCTTAAGATTAAAATATAAAAACCTTATCAAGATAATATATGTCTTTAGGTTCAATTTCAGTATGATGATGCAATTAGGGACTATCACGTTGCGTTACAGATAGACTGTACTTTTGTACCCGCTTTAAAAGGTTGAGTTCTTTTCCTTAATAAAATTACTACACTTATTTACATTTTTAGTTGTTCCTTTAAGAACAACAAACATTTTAGTTCACTATACATTTGTGAAAACTATCCAAAAATAATAAGTAGTACTGTTTTCTATCTAGTAAAGCGTTTGTTTATAAAATATTGAAAGTAAACTTAAAGTCTTTTTTTTACAACTATTAAGTTCTTACTTATGCTAATGTTTTACTTTTTAATGTTCATTAGCGTAGTTTTCTTTACTAAAATTTACTTGATAGGAATAACTGAATCTTATCTCTCATTAGCAAGACAAATGATTGGGCAAGGTAGAGATATTACAGCCTTAAGTTACTTGAATGTTGCTATTCAAAAACTTATAAATGCGCTGAATGAAAAGTCTGTTTAAAATTTTCGTTTAAAATACTATTATTTTTTAAGTAATTTTTAAAGAAATTGCAGAAAATCTATCATAAAACCTAACAAGTTTTATAATTTTATGATGTAAAATAATTACGTTGACTTTTAGTTTTAATAATTTTTGAGCTTTTGTTGCACAATTAGGCTTATTTTAAAATTTGTTTTGTAATGTTTCAGTGAAACATTTTCATGCTTGTGGAAATTATTGGGAGATTGTTGTTCTTATGTGGCAAATATGTCTTCAGATGAAGTAGCTTTGCTTATTCCCATATGCTTGATTGAAGGAAATCTAAATAAAAACGATAAAACTTGTAAAGTTGGAAAAAAAGAGGTAAAAATTAAGTTATTAACCTATAAAATTAATGTTTATTTATTATTTTGTCATTTGTAATCATTATTATCATACTTTAATATGATTAAGCTGTACAAAAACCATACGTAATAGTTTTAGTTAGTCAAAAAATCAAAATATATTCAGATTTATAATTTTGTGCTGTGCTGATTATGAGTCGTACTTTTTAAATTTTGCTTTCAAATTAGCTTTTAGTATACTTTTAGTAAACTTAGAACTATTTAGAAATCTATTTAAATTTACTTAAATGTTAGTTACATTTGAAAAATATTTGCTGTGTTTAACAATGGTAAAACAGTTTGTTTTAATGATTTTGTGATGCATCATGACAAAAAGTTTACATCAAAATTGTTAACAGGCACTTAGGTTAAGTGTTGAGTATTACACGAAAGCAATGCAGCTTTGCAAAAACAATGCGGTGCTTATGAATGATCTTGGTTTTAGTTACTATAGGCTTGCATTGGAGCAACAACCGGAAGACTTCGAACTAGCTAAAAACGCTTGTTTCAAAGCTTTCTCGGTTATTTATCAAAAAATATTTTTATTACTAATACATATATATATATTAAAGGTTTTATACAAAGTTCTGATCGATAGTGCTCGACAAATCAAATTGGAGCTTAATATTTATTTAATTATATAAAGACTATAATTTAAACAGCTGTTTCACACATTGAAATGTAAAATTTCATGTGATCGTCAGTAAGTTACAGTTTATTATAATAGTGAACAGAAATTTCGATTTTAGAATTTTTTATAATAATTATGACGTAGTAATGGTACAGTTTATTCTACGATTAGTTGAATTTGAAATACGCTGTGAATGTTATTCTATGCTTTTTAGGAAAGTTTAAAAAGGTTATTTTGGAAGAATATTTTAAGCTATTAGAAAAAAGCTATTAGACTCCCCAACAGCCTAAAAAATTTTTTTTCTAATAGCTTAAAATATTCTTCCAAAATAACCTTTTTAAACTTTCCTAAAAAGCATAGAATAACATTCACAGCGTATTTCAAATTCAACTAATCGTAGAATAAACTGTACCATTACTACGTCATAATTATTATAAAGAATTCTAAAATCGAAATTTCTGTTCACTATTATAATAAACTGTAACTTACTGACGATCACATGAAATTTTACATTTCAATGTGTGAAACAGCTGTTTAAATTATAGATTTTATATAATTAAATAAATAAATATATATATATATATATATATTATCAATTATTCTTTAAACAGATTTTAAAAAGGGCAGCTCTTTTAGGCAAAAACAATCACTTGATTTGGAACAATCTAGGACTAGTAGCTAGTAGCAAGTTTTGTGATGTTAGTTAATCGTGTATAAGCTGTAGATGACAATGTTTGATAATTTATAAATGATTAACAGAAATCATTGAGTTGAATTTGTATAAATTGTCTACTGAACTAAACAGACAGTAAATAAAAACGAACATTTTTAATAGAGTTAATAATTAAAACTAACACTATTATGATAGCAGATAAACATAATAAATCATTACGTTAAAGTTATTTAAATGTTTTAATGTCCCAATTCTTTGTTAAAATCAATAGAAAAAAAACAGGAAAAAACTGTTGCTCAGCACAGTTTCATCACATCGATTAAGTGCGAGGCAAACAACTGGATTGCGTGGTGCAATTTAGGAGTTTTATATCTCACAGCATCCAAAATACAGCTTGCTCATCAAGCATTTTCAATTGCACAGCGGCTCCAACCTTCATTTGTTAATAGCTGGGTTGGGCAGGTAAAATAAATAATTTATTTAAGATTAGATACAATATATAATATAAACTTTGTTTCGAAACAGAGTAGGTTTATTTAACCATGAATATAATTCAAAGGTATACTATGTTTTCAATTATTTCCTTTTAATTAAGCAATAGTTTTACTGTTGTCACAGAGAAATTAAAATTAAAATCTTTAATTGTAGTAACTAAATTCTAAATAAGTCTGAGCTTCTAAAACTTTGAAAAAGGCATTGAAATCTTTGATAGTGATAAGCTTTATACATGAAGTTTTACTTAACAACAAAAATTGAAAATTTGGCATAAAAAAATACTTAGCTGTATTTACAATTGTATCCTGTAGTACTTAAAGTTATTTTTTTTGTAATTATTTATAAATTACTTTTTTAGTCAGTAAAATTTAACTTTTATTAACTGTTAGTTAAAGTTAGAATCTGCATTATTTTAAATCAATTAGGTTCTAAGTTTTTAAAATTTACAAACAATACGATTTAGGCACTGATAGCAGAAGAAATAAAACCATCAGAAGCAATGGATCTTTTTAGACACTCTACTGAACTGTCATATAACAGTCAAGCTATATCTGGTATGAATTAATGAATCAGTATTTTATGGCTTTAAAACAGCAAAATTTTGTATAATTACAATCGGGTATTTATTTTTAAATATAAAAACTTAAATTGTTTTACTGAAATAAGGTAATAACAAATAAGTTACAACAAGTTAAATAAGTTAAAACAAACTTATATTATTTATTTTTTAATATACAGTTTAAATGTTAAACTGTAACCTGTTTTTTTCTTTTTATGTTAATTTTTTCTTTTTTAAGAACAGTTTACGATAATTAAAAAAAAAAAGAAGCTTTTATAGTCGGTATTAAAACTTTTATTAAGTGTTGTTTTTAAATATTACTAGTAAATTAAAACGTATCATTAATTTGAAGGATTTTTTCAAAAGATCTTTGTCAGTCCAGGATCTTAAAAAACAAAATTTCATAAGGCCTGTTTAGGTGTGCAACTTAAACACCTATTAGTTTGTTAATTCTTTGTGGCAATGTTTAGAAATTTAGAGGTGCAAATTTACTACAGACTTTTAGAAAAATTGTTATACTTGATTTTGTTTTATTATTATATTTAGCTGTTTTAGAAGATCTTTAATTTCTATTGTTTACTTATTCAGTCTTAATTTAGCTTGTTTTGTAAACTTCTTTAGAGGTAAATTTCAGTTAACTTTTTAAGCTCAACTGTTAAATTTAAACTGATGTACTTTTTAGCTTTGTTTGATAATTTGAAGGTAAGTCATTTATTGAACTTACTTGCAATTACTTGATCTAAAGTTTAATTTTACTGTTAAAGCTACGGTTTGGTTAATTTTTCTACTTAAAAAAAGTTGATCAACTACATCCAATTTTCGTTAAGTCATTTATTGAACTTACTTGCAATTACTTGATCTTAAGTTTAATTTTACTGTTAAAGCTACGGTTTGGTTAATTTTTCTACTTAAAAAAAGTTGATCAACTACATCCAATTTTCGTTAAGTCATTTATTGAACTTACTTGCAATTACTTGATCTTAAGTTTAATTTTACTGTTAAAGCTACGGTTTCGTTAATTTTTCTACTTAAAAAAAGTTGATCAACTACATTCAATTTTATTTTAGCCTTACTTGTCTTATTTAACAGAAACCATTTTGATTTACCCTTAGAGATATGCCCTAATGTATTTGTCTTAAAGTTCTGCTTTAGAGGATATATATCTTTCTTTGTTTCTTTTTAACTCATTTTATCTTCAATAAGTGACTATGAAATTTAATTGAAAATTGATTTGATATCCCATCTCAATTTATTTTTACAATAATACGTCTTCCTTAAAGCTTCGAGGTTAAGGTTAGATAATTATTTGTATTTTTTTAATATTAAAAAATACCGCGCAAATAATGTTGTATAAAATTAATTTAGAATCCGAAAAAAAAAAGTTAAAGACATATTATTTATAACGGAAATAAAAGTAGAGTTTAAAAGCATATCTCAATATATATATATAAAGACTGTACAAGTATTCAAATCAGCTCAATACTACTGAGTACAATAAAATTATAAAAAAATATTTAAAAAATAAAGGATTATCGTAAAAATATCTTAAACATCTCTCTTTTCTAGTGATTAGTACTAATGTTGTACTTCGATTATGAAAGCTTTCAAATGTTTAAGTTACAAAATTATATTGGTTATTATATATGCTTTTTCAAACCTTTTTTAGCCGTAATGTATACTAAATTGATTTTTTCTGTTTATGAAAATATAGAATTTTAAATTGAGAAACTTAGGGTACACTTGGTGGTTGTGTCACACTATTGCGAGTTACCCGAAGTCTGTTCAAAACAAACAAAATGCAAACGAGTTGAGGAAAATCATAACCACTATACCAAAAGTGTGGACGTTTTGTCTAAGAAGTTTTGATCGGTAAATGATTTGTTTTAGTTAATTTTTTTTTATTAAAATAAAACATATAGAAGTTATTATATTTACAACTAGTTTGAATTTGTGGAATTTGTTAGAAAATTCATGCTATGTTATAATTGTTTGAAAACTTAAAAAGGTTTTTATTAAATATTTTCAATTTAATTTAAATAATTTATAGCTTTCAGTTTGTAAAAAATATATTCTAAAGGTCTGCTTCTTGGATGGCACTTGGTTTTCTATTTGAGCAAGATAACTTGTGGAGAGATGCAGAGGTAGCGTACAAAAATTCATACAAGCTGTTAGGTGATAAAAAAAGTGACAAAATGTCTATTAACATTGCAATTACTTATGCAAAAACATTAAGGTAAGCTTTAAAATCTCTAAAAAATTCTGTTTGATGTTCTATTTTTAAAGATTTTTTGGGTAGGTAAATTGTTTTTGTTTGTTTAATTATTCGATCTAGATTTTTTTTAAGAACAATTTTTAAAGATAACATAGTTAAAGTAGAAGTTGTTTCATATTAATTTTTGTCTATACAATGTGATTACAAACAATGTTGATTACAAACAATGTGTTAAGCAGGGTTGCCACTTTACCTGTAAACCTGGAAAAACCTGGAGTTTTACAATTTAAGCAAAAAAAAAACCTTGAAAAACCTAGAGTTTTTTAAGTTTGAGTTTTTGTTAACTTTAATAAAATAGATAAAATTAAAATAATTTTAGTTTTTATCACTTATAAATCTGTAGTTTTAGCTAACTTTGTTGTTATGAAAACAATAACGTTTTAACATTAACTTTTTGTTGATATTGTTAGTGAGTGGAAGTCATTAGGAAAGAAATAAAAATATTTTTTGTACTTGTAACAAAAATATTTAAATTTTTTTACAGAAAAATATGAAGTGAACACAAAACTCTTCAAATTTTTTTAAACAAAAAATGTAGTAAAGTAAACGATGCACATTTTAATGTCATTCTCCACTACTTTAGCACAAAATAAATTTAATATACTAAAAACAAATTAATTTTTTCTTAAAATTAGAATTTTTTTTTTTAAAACCTTGAAAAGTATTACAGTTCTTATTCACTTATCCGGACGCTCACTTATCCGGACAGTTTCAGTCAGAAGAAAATTCAAAATTTTTTTTATAAATTCTATAAATAAAACATTACAAAAGTTGTTAATTCAAACACTTTTTGTTTAAGATGAGATACATGACTATATATATATTTTTAAAAGTTATATAAATTCGACGCACTTAACATACCAGGTTTTAGAAATGGACAAGAGTTCTAAAAAAAGAAAACGAGTTGCACTAACCATTAAAAACTAACTAGAAGTGTGAAAACGGTAAAAAACTATTTGCCAAAGTATTTTATAATGAAGCAGTTCAGTATAGGCAGGTCAACTTTGTACGACATTTCCAAAAATGAAGAAAAGTTTAAAAAGTTTAAAGCAGAAAAGGAGGAGCTTGGATTAATTAAAGCCACAAAAACAAAAAAAGTAGCGGGAGGCTGGTTTAAAAAGTTGGACAGCGCCCTTTATATCTGGTTTCGTCGGGAACGTGAGAAGGATAGTCCAATAACTGGTCAAATACTCTTATAAAATGCCTCTGAATTACACCGTTTAATTTACGATGAACATTCTGGGTCATTTTTAGCAAGCATTGTTCAAATTCATATTATGTTATGAAAAAACTGATTTTTTGTACCTTTCCGGATTTTTGGTTATCCGGACATGTTTATAGAAAAATCTTGCCCAACGTGTCCGGATAAGTGAATAAGCACTGTATTTAGATTAGTTACAATCTATGTTTATTTTGATGAAATAGCAGTTTCACTTGCTGTTTTATTTAGTTAAAAATGATAAATATAAAATCATTCAACTTAGGCAAAGTATTAATGTAATGAGTAATAAAATAGCAAGAGAAAATAAAACTGATGTAAGTAGTTATCATGATGGGATAAATAGTATGTATGAGTATGGTGAGAAGAAGTCAGTTTTATTGCAGTGAGCCTTAAGTGAAGACCTTCCAGATGTAGTTCCAGAATTAACTTTATTACTATTTATATTTTTATTTTGAAGTTTTATTTGTTAACAATGTTTACTTTTTGCAAATAGTTTCTGATTTCCATTTAAATAGTTAAATATCATTTTGTTCAAAACGTTCTTAAGTATCTTTCTCTAGGATTTAAATTGTTTTTAAAAGCTACTTTTATATTTAACGATTTAAATTTTTTTAAAGGTAAATGTCGTTTTTTATTTTTATTTTTCCTTTCCTACAACTTAGGTTCTGTTGATTTAAAGTTACTTTTTGTTTAGTTTTACTTTAAAAATTGTTGTGAAACATAAGTGTCAATAAAAGCAAGTAGAAATCAAAAAAAAAAGTAAGTTATAACAAATTTTAGTTCTGCATACTTGTTAGATTTTATTTCAGTTCTTGCACTTACTTCTAGGACTTAATTCATGTTTAATTTTTTTTAAATATTTAAACTAATTATTGCAACTTTAAAAATTTAAAATAATAATTTAATGAAATAGTGTAACAAGAATTATTAAAAGATAACACGTTCAAACTAAGAAAAAATTTAAGTAGACTTTTAGCTCTTTGTATTAAACCAACATAACGGCTTTTGAACAGATTCTTAGAAGAATTTAATACAGGTTCCATTAAAAAAAATAGATTGCAATACTTACAGTAACTTTGAAATAATTTATATCTTTTGAACAGAAATTTTTTTCTACTAAATAACAACTTACTACTAAAAGTTATCAAAAAAAGATGTGCCTTCAAAAATCTGGAAAATTTTTTGAAAAACGAGTGGCAACTCTGATTTATTCTTAGTATTCTATTTTCAACTACTTCCAAGTTTTCAAGTTATTTATACTTCAATAATCATGTTTAAATTCGCAGTCGAAACTCTAAGAATATTGAAGCAGTAGAAGTTTATAAAAAAATCAGTGGGAATGAACAACTAAATTTCTGGCATTATATAGTACTTGGATGCGTTTTAAGCAAAGCTCAAGAGAATAAAGAAGCTGAAATTGTCTACAATAAAGTAATTTTAAAACATTGATATATATATATATATCAATATAGATAAATATATCAATATATATATATTTACAAAACGCAAACAAAGACTGTAATTTAAAATGGGAAATACTCTGCAGAACTAAAACAAAACCGAAAAACAACAAAACATGCCATTTATGTTGCTTACAAAAGTACGAAATCGAAAAAATTAAAAAAAATTTATCATTAAATAAAAGAAAAGAAAGGCAGCAGTTCTGTCTCCACAATCAAAACATCTTTTTTAAAAGTACAAAAACCACTAATTGATAACAAAAAAAAAACAATAAAGTTACACCAAAAACAAGAACAAACAAAGAAAAAAATAAGTTAACTTGTACATAAGTTGATTTTAAGATAAATTGACTAAAAATATTCAATTTTATTTAAAACGTCATGTGTTTTTTGTGTGATTCTTTAAAATGTTTGCTATGTACTTTATTTCGTTCTGAAGATATGTGTTAAACATTGAAACTGAGTAAACTATACAAAAATTAGTTGTTTTTTATATTATAGATAAATAAATAAATATATTTATACCACATGTTTTTGTGTTAAAACTTTATTCCGACTAACGACGTTTTACTGATCTCAAATAAATTTAAGAACAGATCTACGGAGTCTCAAAAATCTCTAAGAAGCTTAAATTAATTCTTAGAGCTTTTTTAAGACTCCGTAGATCTGTTCTTAAATTCATTTGAGAGCAGTGAAATGCCGTTCGTCGGAATAAAGTTTTAACACAAAATCATCTGTGGTATATATTCCGATAAGCTTAGCTTATCAGGATCTCTAGGATTTAACGCCTTTTAACGTTACATCTTATATATATATATATATATATATATAATAAGGTTAATGTTTAAACTTAAACACTTTCAACTGAGCCCACTTGAAGGGCTTTTAAATAATTTATTGAAATGGCGATTTTAAAAATTCTGGAACATATGTTTCATAAAGCTTTAATTTTTCATAAAGCTTTAATCATCAGCCAGTTAAATTCAAAATAAAAAGCACTGTACTAAACAAAGATACAAAAGTTATGCAAAAAAACAAAAAACAGTATGACGTAATATTGTACATTACAAATATTCAGTACAAAAATCGATCTACCTTCTAACTAATCAAACAACTAAAATCAACGAAAACAACAGTTAATTGACTATAAAATTCTTATTGGTTCACTGGTTTGGAAAAACAAACGTACAGCTTTTTTAAGTTTGATGTAGTCGATTTTTATCCTTCTATCAGCGAAGAATTGGTAATAAAATCACTAAAATTTGCTGGTATTTATACTAGCGTACCTACTGAAGACTTAAGTCTAATAAAAAACGCATGTAAATCAGTACTTTATGAACAAGGAAACCTGTGGCAAAAGAAGAGAGCAAATAACACCAGCTCTCTTTTTGATGTAGCGCAGGGATCGTTCATGGGTGCAGAGTTATGTGAATTAGTAGGTCTTTTTTTGTTAGATGGGTTGAAGAATATCTTTGGTTTAGAAAGAGTTGGGTTGTACAGGGACGATGGTCTAGCTGTACTGCCCAATTCTTCTGGCTTTATAGTTGAAAGCTAAAAAAACAAACGCACGCCTTCTTCAAGTCTATGGGGTTAAGAGTCACTATTGAATCACCAATGTTGACGACTGACTACCTGGATGTGAAGCTCAACTTGCATGATCTCTCCTATATGCCTTATAAAAAGCAAAACGCAAAAATTATGTATATAAATAAATATTCTAGCCACCCAAAAAATATTATAAACCAAATACCAAAAATAATTAATAAACGTTTAAATAAAAGATCAAGCAACGAAGAAAACTTTTTAAAGACAAAACAAGATTACGAACTAATAATGAAAAAATGCGGTTACAATGATAAACTTAATTTTGAAACAACGGAGCAAAAAAACAAAACGACCAATAAAAGTAAAAGAAAGCGAAATATAATTTGGTATAATCCCCCATTCTGTACTTCAGTTAAAACAAACATCGGCAGAGAATTTATAAATCTAGTAAAAAAACATTTCAACAAAAATAACCCATTATCAAAGATATTTAACAAACATAATATGCGAATCAGTTATTCATGTATGGCGAATTTGGAGAGATTGATTAAGTCACATAATCAAAGGATTTTAAACAAAAGTAATTTAATCAAAAATCAGTGTAATTACGCCGGTGGCTGCAAATACAATTTGAAGGGGGGCAATTGCCGGTCAGAGAACATTATTTACAAGGCAACAGTTAACTCTGACCTTGAAAAGAAGTTCTACATCGGCTTATGCTCTACTCAATTCAGATTTTGGTATGCCAACCATAAAAAATCCTTTAAAGGTGGTGTATACGAAAATGAAACTGAGCTTTCGAAGTATGTTTGCGGCCTTAAGCGCAAAAACATTGATTTTAAATTAACTTGGGAGGTGATAAAAAGAGCACAGCCAATAGCAGATGGTAACAACCCTGTTTGTAGGCTGTGCTTAAAAGAATCAACAGCCGTTATGTATGCGTTAAAAAAGGAAGGTTGTTTAAATAAGAGGAGCGAATTTATATCGTCTTGTCGACATATAAAAAAGCTTCTCTTAAAACACAACAAATTTTGAAGCATTTTATAGTCAATTAACTGTTGTTTTCGTTGATTTTAGTTGTTTGATTAGTTAGAAGGTAGATCGATTTTTGTACTGAATATTTGTAATGTACAATATTACGTCATACTGTTTTTTGTTTTTTTGCATAACTTTTGTATCTTTGTTTAGTACAGTGCTTTTTATTTTGAATTTAACTGGCTGATGATTAAAGCTTTATGAAAAATTAAAGCTTTATGAAACATATGTTCCAGAATTTTTAAAATCGCCATTTCATTAAATTATACATATATATATATATAGAATTAAGTTATTTAACTTGATAAATTAAATCTTTCACACTGAGCCCACCTTAAGGGCTTTATTAATAAAAAAGTTTATTTCAAGATGTAAAACTCAAAGGGCTCGAGTGAATGAATAGTATATTAATTCAGAAATTATTCAGAATAGTGATTTCTATTTATGCTGAGTTTTTTAACTTTTATTTGTGTTTTGTTTTGTGCTTTGTTTTAAACTTGTTTTGAAGCTGATGAGTGCATAGGAACGAAACTCGAGTCCTTTGAGTTTTACATCTTGAAATAAACTTATATATATATATATGTATATATAGTTACATCAAAAAGAGAGCTGGTGTAGCGCAGGGTTAGTTTATTGGTGCAGAATTATGTGAATTAGTAGGAATTTTTTTGTTAGACGGGTTAAAAAATATTTTTGGTTAAGAAAAAGTTTGATTGTACAGGGACGATGGTCTAGCTGTACTGCCTAATTCTTCTGGCATTAAAGTTGAAATGCTAAAAAAACAAACGCACGCCTTCTTCAAGTCTATGGGGTTACGAGTCATTGTTGAATCACTAATGATCACAACTGACTACCTGGATGTGAAGCTCAACTTGTATGATCTCTCCTATATGCCTTATAAAAGGCAGAACGCCAAAATTATGTATATTAATAGTTGTTCTAGCCACCTAAAAAATATCATAAGACAAATACCAAGTATAATTAATCAACAAATTAATATTTTAACAAGATTATATAAAAGTGTGAACGTATAAGTTATTTAAATATTACCTCAAATCGAATTAACATAGTAGAAAAATCTATGAAGTTCTCAAGAAATTTTTGGCATCTGAAATAAATTGGACAATGAATGTATTTAACTTAAAAATTCTATCTATAACAGTTCTAGTAAAAATAGTTTATTTATTTTTTCAGGCTATTAATCTTTCTGAGAATAAAACATCTTTACAACAAGCTAAAGTGTCATTAGCTATGCATCTGTGGAAATGTGGAAAAATTGAAGAGTGTAAATCAATATTAAATGAAGCAGAAATGTATGGATACATAAATACAATAGGTATCTTAAATGTTTCATTTATTTTTGATTTTGTTTATATATTGAAACTAATAAATGGATACTTAAAAACCAATTTCAATTTATTGAAAACTTTTTATTTAGTTTTTACACAAATGATAAATTTAAAAAAGTGGAACTAAAGTCATGATTTGTACTAAAAAACTGTATATCAATAATTTTTATATATTTTAATAATCATTTTATAGTTAAAATAAGATCGAAAACATATAAAAAATAATCTCTTTTGATTTCAATTGGTGATACAAAGATTGTCATGTAGATTAAAGATTAACTATTGTTAGTTGTAAAGAATTTTATAACTTTACCTTACTTTTTATTTTAACTATTTGATAATTTTAAAAGCTAAAAAAATACCAAAAATTTTGAACAAGCAGCTGTTTTGGAGGAAAATAAAGAAATGGAAGCTAGCATGTGGATGATGCAAAGTGTCAACGATTCTGAGAAAAGTTTGTCTGACATTACGTCACAGCTTTGCGGTTTGTATAAACTAAAAGGACAAGAAGAGTGTGAAAATTTTGCTCGTGAGCAAGTTAGAAGGTCAGCCTTGTGTTTATAATCGATTGACGTGATTAAAGACTTTTCTTATGCTACGAGTTTGATCTCGTATATAGTACTACTAGCAGAGAATGAAACAAATTTCTCATACTTATTTTGAGTTGACTAATTTTTATAGAGCTATAACTAATACAATTAATTTAATTAGAATAAAATTTTCTATCTGAATTTTTTTTTAAAATAAAAGCATACTAAATACTTAAATTTTTACAGAAATCCAGAAAGCTGGGAATTGCAAAACTTGTTAACTGAGGTTTTGTCAATGAGTAAGTCTAAAAACTCTGGACTAATAAGAGAATCTTCTAATGAAACACTAAATAAGTTTTATGAGGCACAACTATTGAATAACAAAAATTCTAATAAAAATGAATATAATTTAAAATTGAAAAATGAGTTGTGTAAGATTTCTGCCCCACTTCAAAACAAGCATGAACTATTTAGGTTTGTTTGAAATTTATACTTTAATCTTTAAAGTTGCTCAAATAAATTTACGTATTTCTGAATAATAAACATGTATATTATGTTAAATATTTTATTATTATTTTAATAAGTACGATAAAACAGTTTAAATTTGTTTTGGTTTTAGTTATATTTTTTTGCTTGAGTATGTTTTCTTATGATTTCTTGCTATAGTACACTTATATACTATAAATTATATTATTAGAAAATAATTAAATATCTGTACTTCGTAGAAGGAAAACAAATATATTATGTTTACGATTTTTAAAATCTACTAGTACAACGAAAATATTTATTTGATTATACAGGTCTAAAGAAATTCAAAAATTTGTTCATAAATATCCTCATGAAAAGGAGTCCTGGGTGTTATTGGCTGCTGCCCTACAATCTCTGAATGTCATAAAAAAGTTAGTTTTTTAACGTATTTGAAAAATTAAAATATTTATATAACTAATCAGCTATGTTAATTATTTTTAAGAGACATTGAAAAAATTATGACAAATTTTTTAATAAAATAAAACGTAGTAGTACTTAATTTATGATGCACAGGTTACAAAATAAAAACAACAAATCTGAAAGTTTGTGTATAAAGAAAGTTTTATCACAATGTGACTCTAACTTACTTAATGTACGGAAGTTAAAAGAATGGTCTTGTTGTAATATGGTTCATCAACAACTCATGGATGGAAATACTATCGATATGAAAAACATATCAGTTAGTTTTGTTTTTTATTTTTAATTGCGTAATTTTTTTAAGTATTCATACAATTAAAATTACAGGAAAGTTTAACGAAAGAACAAATGGAAATGTTTGAAATTTGGAGTAAATTTATTAGAAATAGCCGTTATGTTGCTAGTGGTGAAGAAACTAATAAGCTAAAGTATTTTAGTAAATCTGAAAGTTCAAAGCAGGTTTGAGTTTTTATTGTTGTCTGTACTTTATTATTTTTAACTTATATAACTTAATGGTTGTTTTAACATCTTGTTTTATCTTTGTTTATGCTAAACTAAAATATTGTATAAGACATTTATTTCAGTTAGTAAGTATCAAATTAATGAACATATAGTATTAAGATTATATAAACTTTTTAAGTTGTTTAAAATCTTGAGTGTATAATAATATAGTGCTTAAAATGTTTTTAAACGTTTTGTTTTAATATACTTATGGTACGTACCAGTGGCCTAGCGTGGTATTTTGGTAGGGGTGCGCAAGTTTTTTTTCTCAAAAAGTCCCCTACTTTTATAATCAGCTATAAAAAGATCTTTTTCTAAGTAATATAAATGAATTAAATTCATTAAGTAAAATAAGTACGAAGTAACTGTTTTAAAAAATAATTATATATTACAAAACTAAACAATTAAAAAAAAGTATAAATTTCATTAGAATTACTTATACTTACACAAATGTAAACTTACTTATTAAAAATTGTTTTTACTACTTACAGTAAACTTTATATCGTTAAAAATGAATATATTCAATCAAACGAAAGTATATGTTTTATTTACGAAAAAAATATCAATCTTTTAAATATACAATACAACAGTGATAACAACACCTCATTGCATATTATATATTACACAAAATTATTTTTTAGTAAAAGAAAGTGAAATTTTATAAATTGAATAGATTGCTTGCTTATTTAATGTAAGTTAGGTGTTAATGCTAAAAAATTAAATCTGAATTATAACAAAGTTAAAGCAAGGTGAACTTAGCTTATTGCTTTTTTTGAATTTTAATGAAATACAAATCAAAATTTGTCAAAAAAGAAACATAAAATGAAAAATGTAGAACACATGACATAATGAAAAACAGTTTTATGGCAAGTTTGAAACGTAATGACAGTAAAACTGATTACCTAAAGAACAGATATCTATCTACAAAATATATGAATATCTGAGTATCTACAAAAACTATTTTTTTTTATATAAGATAGCTAAATATTTTTGAAAAAAATAACAAAATAAAATCTAATTTAAGTCAGACAAAGCATAGAATTTGTAAAACAAATTATATTTCTTTTAATAAAGTTATTTTAAAAGTACAGCTTTTAAATAAATGTGTCATTATTTGTTTTTGTTGATAATAAAAATATAAATAAAACCCTTTATGACTCAACCAACAATATAGTTATATTTATATAATTTATTTAGTACAACTAATTCACAATTTTTCAAAATAAAAAGTATAAAAATCAAGGCCGTAGGGGGGGTGGGTAAAAAAATTTCATACCATTTGAACTGCAATCTAGAGAAATAGCAATATTTGGTGTTGGTCTGCTATTTTTCAATTCAAGCTTTTTAACTTCAGATAATTTTCCTATCTGAAATTTTTTTAGATTTGCAACATTCCATACAATATTACTTTGCATATTTTTTTAGTAATAATCTAAAAATCGGTGAAAACAAATTTTTAATTTTTTTTAGTAAAACACATTTTACAAAATAGAACAAAAAACAATTAAGTTTGAAGATATCAGGATTGCCTTGCCACTCTTTGAGTCAAAATAACTGTCCTGAGTTAGTTTAATAATGTCATGTGTCTTAAGCATTTTAAATTCTTTTAAAAAACTTTTTTTATTGTTTTTAAAATAATAGAAACTAGGCTCTACAACAACATAAAATGCAACTAAATTTAAAAAATGTCATATCTACTCTAAAAAAAAATTCAAGAAAGCTTTTAAAAACACTAAAACTACCCTGAGTTAAAAAAAAAACAAATATATCCTTAGTGAGCCTAAGCTTAAAAATACTTAAAGTATTCTGAGTTATCCTGATCTCTACTGAGTCATACTAAAGTTTTTCAAAACTTCATAAAATCCTGAGTTGTCCTGAGTGTGTGGAAAGATTTACTAAATTTTTCTGATACAAAACAAAATGTTTAAAAGATATTTTTTTAAGGTCAATTGTTTCAATGCTTTTAAAAATTTACAAGAAATATAACTTTTCACTTATCTTAAATTCAGTTTTTCTAAGATCTTTAGAGAATAGCATTTTTTAAATATTACGAACACTTGGTAGAAAGAAAATGTTTTTAAATACCATTTAAAATTTAATTTATAACTAAATACACTTATATTTAAAATTAATCAATTATGTTTTTTAGATTAAAAATTAATTGAAAAAGACCTGTTTTACAAGTTGCTATAAATTTATTCATGATGTGACTGAAAATTTTAAAATAACTTGCTACAAAAATTGATTAATTTTTAAACTTTATGGCTGATAGAATAATAAAGTTTGATTTATTTGTTATCTTAATAAAAAAGAAACTACTTTTAATTAAAATTTTAATTTTAAGTAAATATAAACAATACTTTTTGTATAGTGAGATTAACACTGTAATCACAGTAAGAACTGTTTGTTTATTAATTGTTTTAACTTATTTATTTACTTATATTTTTTGTTTTTTGTTATTTATTTTTTTAAATTATGTTGTTAACATTTTTTATTCTTATTATCAATCTATTTTTTTATTAGTAGTAATTTATTGCTACTTTTACTAAAATATTTTTATTCTTGAATCATTATCACTATAAATCAGGTTTAGCTTTATGGTTTGTTAGCAAAATGTTAGTATTTGTCCTTGAAGAAAAAACTGTCATAAATTTATACTACTGCGGTGCACAAACTAGTTGCGTACTTTTTGAGTCTAAATTCTTATGAAGTCAATGAAGTTATAATACGTTTCCTTATGGAGTTTTTCATCAACATCGGTGCTCATTCGCAATTACGCACCGAATCAGTATACTGGGTAATTTCCCTAACTTGTCACTAATTGGTATTCAAAATTTCGTTTTACTCTTCGAATACTAGATAAACATAGCTGAACAAAGACAAATTAAGCAGAAATATAAACAATAAAGGATAAAAATATTACATTTTTTTAATACCTATTTTATCTATTTTTGGGTGGCACGCATCCGCCAGTGTCCCATCCCACGCTACGCCCCTGGTACGTACTAAATAAATATTAAGTACAACAAGAACTTTACGCTTAATTTTTAGAAGCTTAATAAATATATTTTTAAAAATGTTATTTGTTTCTTAAACAATGAACTTGAACTTTTTGGAAACTATGAACTTGTGTCTAGTTCAATCCTATTAAATACAGAATTTAAAATATGATATAGGTAAATCTTCCGAAATATAAGATTAATATAAAACTTGATTAATTAGCAGAAGAAAAGAATTAAAAAAGGTCTTGGTTCATTTAATTTTGTGCTACTGAAAAAAAGTTGTTTAAAAACCATCAAGTATTGAGAATTTCATGTATACTGTTTTTATGAATTATTATCAATTGATAATAGTAATTGGTAAATTCACGCAAAAGTACTATGGGTAAAATAACATATTTCAGTTAGCAACACATGTTCTGAATTGCTCTTCCAACCACAATACCGCATTTGAACTGCTAGAAAGCGGAAATATAAATGACCAATTAGCAGCATTAAAAACGTGCTTGGATGCGGATGAAAATGACGCGGATGGAACTTTGTGGCTGAAAGACCGAGCTTCGTCTGTCCTGCAAAAGCTCAACAACAGGGGTGACAATGACGACGCTCCCCCTCTTCCTCCAGTTGTCATGGCAATACAGGCCCTAGTGAAAATAAGAGAGGGAAACTACAGGTTTAATTTGTGAATTTAAAACGTGAATTATGTAAACGAATGAGTGTCAATTGAATTATTTATTTTAAAAACTATACTTACTTGTTAGTAGTTAAAATTGGTTGCAGTGTTTTAGGTTTTAAATACACTATCTTAATAGAAGGTTGCTTATGTGTAATAGAGTAGATAGGGTATAGAAACATATAGATTAATATACAAATTCAGTGACTAATCTTTTATTTTCATGAACTAAAAAGCACAAAGATACATGACTACAGTTGAACACAAATGATCAAAGAATACTAATAAGTATCTTAGAGCTTAAGTCAAAGAAGCACCTTAAATTTATTGTGTTTGTAAACAACATATTAAAGCACATCGCTTTCACCAATTACTGCAAGAAATTGTAAATAAAATATTCTTTTAAAAGAATTTAAGATAATGTAACTCCTTGTAATAACTTTTTTTTGTTTATTTTTATAATATTTGTTTTCGATACTTGAAAGTTACAATTTAATGATATTTGTTTTTACAAAAAATCCCATATTTATTCACAAACTTTAAAATTATAAAATGAAATGTTGATTTAATTATAACACTTATGTCAAAAACTAATTTTGCGCTATAAAATAAATTGAAGAAGGTATGATTTTTAATTTATGAACTGATATTTTACCTAGCTAAAAATATAAAAACAGTATCAGGATTGCCTTAAAGCCTGGAGTTTGACAATTAAGGAAAAAAAACTGGAATTTCGAAGAAAATATGTAGAAAATTTAGAAATGTTGGCATTAAAAAACATTTTACAGGTAGAATAATGAAAAATAGTTAAGATACAAAAACCTATCATATACAAAAAATTGTACTATTTAAAATTTTATTTATATACTTTTACTTTATTTCTAAAGTAACAAACAAAGTTTTCGACTTGTATTCAATGAGAAAGTTGCAGGTTTATTGATTCACAAAATGCTTATAATTTTGTATATTATAAATCAAAATTAAAGTAGCATTACAGTATCTTTTCAATATTTTATACTATTCAAAACAGTTTCTTACGTTAAATTTATTTTTATACAAAAACAAAAAGAACAAAAAAAAGTACTTATAAAAACCTGGAAAAATGTTCAAAAAACTTATTGCAACCCTTTTCAATATATTTTTTTTAAATAAAAAAATAGTTTGACTTAAAAAAAACTTAGAATTAGTTTATTTATTCGTCAAAATAAACTATAAATGTTGTATTCTTTAAGCAGTCCTGTAAACTATTTGTTTTTGTCATGTTTTGATAAAATAGTATTATAAATATGGAAATGTGAAAAATTGTTTTACTCTGTTTTTCATATACTATATAATATTTTTCTCTGCTTATGGCGTATTTTAGATAGTTTTTAACATTACGTTTTTATTATATGTTTTTGTTTTAAGAAAACAAATAGAGAGATCTCAACTGCTGGAAGAGAAGTTTTTATGTTAAAACTTATTTTGTATAGTTAAAAAACTATACACTTCTATATTTTTGATCACAAATTATTTTTATAATATGGTTTAGAAAGCTTATTAACAAAGGAAATAAAAAGTTTTCGATATTTAGACTATTTAAAACAGTATTCAGAATTTTTTGATTGATATGTTTTTGTATATTTAGAAAATCAAGATACATCTTTACAAAAGTGTTTAAAAGTCTAATCATTGATAAAAAAACTGAAGACTTATCATTATACTTTACTGTTTGGTACCTATACAGAGGCTACGTTGAAAAAGAAGATGACTTAGAGCTAGGGGTAATAACAGAATTTTTATTTAGTTTTGAACTCAAGTTATCTTATTATTAACTTTTTGTTATTTAAATTAGGTTTTAAAAGTTATTTTTAATCTACATGTTTATTAACAGTATAGCTTTTTCATACCAAAATTGTTCAAATTTAGTTTTTATGGTTTACGACTTGTTATTTGTCAGCTTATTTAACACCTTATTAAAATATATAATTGATAATCAACAAGTTTATATTTTCAGCGACTGCGGGATGCTTGGAAAGAATTTGATGAAAATGATCTACAAAAGTTATCTCAAATTTTTATTTAATAGATTTTTTTTCAATTATTGAAATTAGGGTCAAACTTAAAGGTTCTATAATTAGTGTTTAGATGATAATTCATTATAGCCAATAAATTTTTTTCTAGGTTTTCCAGTTAGATTTTTATTTAAATATTCGTAAAACAAAGCTTACTTTTGTATTGTTTTAAAGTATTTAAAATCTTATTAAGTTTGGAAAACTATCATTTTTTAGATTATACTTGCATATTTTTTATAAGTGAATACAATACAGTTTTTTACGAATAGTAAGGATTTTTTTGGATAATATTTTAGCAAAATAAGTATACATAAAAAACGACACATTTTAAACTAACTGTAGGGTTAAGTTTTATACCTAAATTTTAAGTCATTGCTCAATTTTTAATGTTTTTGTGAATTTTTTTTTAATTGGGTGGTTACTACTATTTTAATTTTTGTTATATTTTTTTATAAAGAAATATAAATTTTTTATAGTTTAACTTTAATTTCAATGAATTACACGAAAAAAAGACAATTTTACAACTAAAATATTAATATTGAGTATAAGTTTTTTTTACAGAAGTAGTTTAAGTATTTTATGTAATAGATTAATTTCCTTAAAAAAGTAAAAAAGCTTATTTATATCCTGTCAAGTTCATTGTTTTATAACAGGCTTTTCAAAAGTATTTTTTATGATCGCCCCCCTTTTGAATAAAAAATTGCTTCTATGCTGGTTAATAACTCATTTTATTTTCGGTTTACTTGTTATTGGCACCAAGGGAGCGATATCGCCTACTTTTGGAAATCATGTCCTATGCATCCGACAATTTAATTGAGTTAAACAGACTTTTTTGTCTAAATCTTAACTTGGGGCCAAGTATTGAATATCCAGCTAAAATTAGTAAAATAGCAAGCTAAAAAGTAAAATTTATGTCTTCCAAAAGTTTTTAAATTGCCTCCTTATTCATCCCCTTACCAGTTACTGCCCCTTTGCTAACTAAAATCGCTAAAAAAGAGGGTGTATCACCCCTTTTGGAAACCTGACCTTTTGGAAACCTGATTTAAAAATAACAGGTACAGATGTTATACAATGATGATTTAAAATATTTATTTAAGAAATACTGTGAAATTTTATTTACATCAAATATTTCTGCTTTTTAAAGAAATTTTATATTTTGTACTCTCTTAGTTTAAACTATACAATATACCTTAGCGGTCAGAAACGTGCAGAAAATTAGCATTTTAAAATTTGAAGAACCGAAAAAAGATAAATATTAAATACGCAAGTTTGGAACGTTTGAGCTTCATGTTTCTATTCATTCTTGAAAAATCACTTTAAAATACCATTTAGTGTAAATCAAGTTTAAAAGCTTATAAAAAAATTAAATATTTTGTTAAAAGCATTTCTCAAAAAAAAAAAAAGCCGTGAGATTAAATTAGAACCGAAAATGCATGTTTAAAATAAAACACAAGATTCCATTTACCTTTTTTTAAAATTAATAACACAACATTTTACAACTTTATTATGAAGCATCATTTAAAACAACAAAAAAATTAAGAAATCATTTTCTAAAGTACTAAAGTAGTATTTTCTTATCTTACAAAGCTTATATAAATATTTGAAGTAAAAACATTATTCATATACCATGTACTTTCTTCTGTAAAATATGCACGGTTTTTTGATTCTGTGCTTGGT
Source organism: Thalia democratica (assembly GCF_965202585.1). Classification (NCBI taxonomy): domain Eukaryota; kingdom Metazoa; phylum Chordata; class Thaliacea; order Salpida; family Salpidae; genus Thalia; species Thalia democratica. The sequence continues at coordinate 25,282,621 of NC_139170.1, read as the reverse complement.
CTTTCTTCTAACAATTTTGATAGAAATTATTTATAACAGAAACTATTTTTAACACATTAGAAGATTTTAAAAACTTTAAATAAACTTTTTAATGATCTAGCTGCTAAACTAAAGTGTACTACAATGAGAAGCTAGCTTTAAGACTTGGGATTGACATCTACTTCAGTCGACGAACCACATTTACCAGAAAAATATTTCGCGGTCCGCCTTTGTTAAAAAAGAACCTCGCTGGACAAGACGTTAGATTATATCCAAGTAATGCACGATTCGATAACTGAATTTTTTTTCGTACACTAGGTTCTTGATCCTAATTTTATTTGAGCGCTTTTTTCGTGAAGTTCTTAACTAATAAGTTATTATTATCAGCAGATCGCATAATTAAAAATAGTTGTAGTGTAAAAATTGTCATTTTTAAAAAGATATTCACCAACCCTACTCAAGACCATGGTTCTCCGCTAGTAGGTTTTTAGAAGTAAAAAGACATTTTAAGTTTTCTATTTAGATGTTAAACTTAACACAAGTTTTAGATAACCCAAAAGCACTCAAAAAATGCGTTGTAATAGTTTTAATGTGAAAAATTAAAAAAGTGTTAAATCACAAATGTTTATAATTTTTAGGGTAATTTAATTTTTAATAAACTAAGCACAACAAACTAAGTACTAACAAAAATGATTAAAGTATTTAAAAAAGAATTATTGAGTTATTTTGGAAATATTTTGTTTAAACTCGTTAAAAATTACTTATATAAATATTGTATAAAATAATTGTTTTATCACCCTATGTTTTAGGTATAAGGCTAAACTTAAAAAACTAACTCATTGAGAATTATTAATGAAATTCTTCAAAAATTGTTAGCTTATTTCTAAAACATAAGGTGGTATAATGTTGTTTTGATTAGTTTAAGTGTTTTAAGTTATAGGCTGGTGATACATGCATATAAACAACAATAAAGATTTTTATATACTGTAGAACAAAAATAACATATCTAAAATTCTAAATGTTGCTGATAAATTTTACGTTTAGATATTTAATCCTACAACATTTTTTTTGTTTTATAGTGTATAATTTGTCTTAACATTAACAAAAAAGATGCTGTTGTTTTATTATTTTAATGAATGGACTTTTACACAATTAAATTATTAATTTTTAAGTTATGTAATGTAAATAGTATTCAATTTTGTTTGTTCTAAATATATGAATTGCCTAGTTTTTAAGGCATATTTTCTAAATTGGGACGCGCTCAATTCCAACCCGTGCACAACTCTCTTCTGTCAAATTCCCACCCAAATAAGTTACCAACCAACAAACTATGTACGTCAATTTTACACAGCTTAACTTTTGCATGCAGAGTTTTTTTACACAGTGTCGGTTTTGTATAATTGTCACTTTCTATTTAAACATTTATTATAACTGTACTTAAGCAAGAAAGAGTTATCTTTGCATGGCGTCAAATTTTCACAGATTTTTTTTTTGCGCCAGTTTTCATTTTTGCACGAGTGACAGCTTTGCACGATTAAATGTTTTTAAACTGATATGAAACTTGGTTGACAATTTTTTTTATTACGTTTATAAAAAAGTTATAATTAAACTAAATTGTATTATAACTAAATTTAACCTATTCAAAATATGTGATATTGTTAAACTTAATTTAGATAAAGGTTTAAAAATATGTTTAAAAAAAAGTAAAATAACATTAAATGCCAACTAGTTTCTTTTATAGATTAAATAAAAAGTTGTACAAAATTATATAAAAAAAGAAAAACACTAGATTTAGGGAACGAGCTGTTTTATTTAAATTTTGTTTTTTTCTAACTATCTTTTCTATTTTTACTTTGATATTTATTATTTTATACTACTAGGTCCGAATATCTATGCAGAGTTATATGCTGTTAAAGCAGTATTTTTCAAAAGAAAGTCTTATAAAAATTTACCTATTCAAAAAAGTTTAACTGCTGACAAAAGAAAACTACATTTTTTTTTACTTAAGATACATTGAAAAACTTATACCATACTTTAAAGCTTACTGTTAATTTTAGTTTTTAAGATTACTACTTGTCAAAAAAAAAAGCTTAAGCAACTTTAGCTTGTTATTTAAAAATTTTATTTTAAATATTTAAAAAGCTTCAATTTTTTTAAAGCTAATACCGACTTACTTGTAAAACAAACTAAAACTGAAAGGCACACTAGAACAGGAATTAGTACATACATTCTACAACAAAAAATTTATTTGTTATGAGTTTCTTAAACATAAACTTGTTATAAGAAAATGTATAACAGTATCTACACACGAATTTTGATAGATATTGTGTAACAAAAAATTAGTTAATTTAAACTATTGCTTAAAACTGCACTTACATACGATACAGGACAAACATATATAAAATAAAACAATTTCAATTGTTCTTAGAATAATTGTTATTTTTATGTAAAAAGACTAATGTGTACTACTAGTTTTAAATTAAGTCTAAAAAGTTGTAAAATTGAATTAATATCTTATTTCTTGATTTAAAGTAGAGCAGCTGCAGGGCTAAAATTTTTACTTACATTTAAGGCAATGCTGTAAATCTCACTATATTGAAATAAACATAATAAGTTAAATTTACTTTAACTGGTTTGCCACTTTTTCAGGCAAAAAAGCTAGCCATAGTGACAAAAAACTAGCCTAAGTTTATACGAGAGTTAGAAAAATAGCTAATACAAACGAAATCTAAAAAAACTGTCATAAGTTGCCTGAGATTTGGAAACTTTTCAAACTAGCCTGACTTAGTCTATGTGACTGGCATAGTTTATTTTTTTTATTTGCATAAGTTAAACTTATCAAATTAATAATATACAAAACTTAATCGATTCCGCATCAAAATTAAGCATACATTAAGTCAGTGTTTCTAAATATGAGCATCTTACTACATTCGAGTGCACAGTAGTTAATCTAATGTATATAGAAAATTTGTTTTAAACTTAAAAACTTAAAAGATAAAACTTAAAAAAAACTTAAAAGGTGTTGTAATCAATAAAATAACTTATGTCCTGTACAAGACTTTAAAAGGTATCCCCGGTTAATGACTCGATAACCGAAAGGTTTATTGTGCACCAGGTCCTTGGACCAATTATGTTGAGCATTCTTTTTTGTATTTTTATAAACTATTCAACTATATATCTTTTTTCATAGTCTTATGTTTTTTGAATATTTTATCTTACAAGTATAAAAATAGTGATAAAACAAAGTATAGTAGAAACTTTTTTATAAATTATGTATCAAACCAATTACCTAAATTATGAAGGTTTGACATTTTAGCTAGTTACTGTGAAGTGTGTACAGATTTTGTACCCATTGAAAAACACTTACATTAAATAAATTTATTTAAAAGTGTTGCAATAATAACTTACTAAATCAAAGATACACAGAAATAGTCCAAATCCAAAACCTTTAGTTTATTTCCACAGTTGTTACTGTAAAAAAGAACAATTTTCTAAACTGAGAAGAAAAACTGCAAAAATTCCATTCTGTTTTTTTCACATATTTAAGTCTAAGCAGTAATTTTTTTAATGGCTAAAAGCGTAATTCAAGAACTTGAAAGGAAATTAATCAAAGTTATGTTATTAGCGAAAAAAATCAATTCGAAATGTAATTTTGATTAGCAGGCCGTATTTGGATGCTTGAGGGCTACAAATTTACACTGTGTGGACTGCAGTTTGCCGACCCCTGCTATTTTCAGTCCAACGCACTGTTGGTTCCACTGAGCAGTTCAGCTTACGGGTCAGATCCGACCTACGAATATTTTTTAGTTTAAAAACAACTAGTGCAAAAAAAAAACGTCATTGAGCTTTTTACAGGGTTCGTGCGCGTCAGGCTAAATCAGGCTAAGTCAGGCTAAATCATTTTTTTTGAAAAAAATTGAAAAACGTCAGGCTAAATCTGTTTTTTTATTTTAAAGTTTGAGAATCTCAGTTTTTCTCAGTTCAAATGCTTGAAAATTTTTGATTATAAAAAATTGAGAAACTTTTTAAAGATCAAATTGAAATGTGAATATATTTCTAAACAAAGATTTAGTTATTAAAGTCAATATTTGTAAATATAAATGCTTAAGACCTTTTTTTGAATTTCTAAAAAGTTTTTAAGAATCTTCATTATTTTGTTTTGAGTAGATTATATACGTCATAATTATGAATCTTCATAAAAAAAAATACAGTTTAAACATTACAATTTAGTTCAACAACTTAGCTGTTTGTTTGAATTTGTTTACGTCAGCTATGTTTTTCAGAGCTTAGTTAGTTGAACTGTTTTAATTTCTAATTTAAAGGCACTATACCAAATACTTTTTAGATTAAAACTCTTAGCAGTTTAATAATTTGTTTTACTGTTTGTTTAAAGTTATTAGAGATATTCACAACACTAAAACTTAGCTTTAAGATATAAGTACTTAGTTTTGTGGGAGTACAAATTTTAGGTACAATTAATTTTTCTTTACAAGTACAAAAAATTAAGGGTTTTTTTATTTAAGTTTAAGCTTTTTAAATCCGATACGACGTCAACAATCACTGTATTTATTTAGATTTTAGGATTTATAATTATGTATCAATTTTAAGTATTAGACAAAATACTGTAATAAAAGTGTTTGCTTATTTTAATACTTAATACTCGTGTAAGCGTTTCATTTTAAATTTTAATAAAACACGACAATGCACGGGGTATAGGGGGGTTAAATCACCTTTTTTACAATTTAGTCTTTTTTTATTGAGTTGTAACTAAGCTACGAGTTGCTTTTTGCAGATTTTTAATGCTCAAAATATTTTTGAGATAAAGCTGGTTGAAGTCAGAGACTACAATAGTAGTAATCAAGTAGTTACCAATACCTAAATTGACTTCTAAAGGGGATTTTCCTTACTTTGAAAAAATGTCAGGCTTTATTGTTCTTAGTCTGGCTAAATGAAAAAAAATTCGAGCACGAACCCTGTTTTTATAATAGGTATGCATGTAAAAATATGCTCTTAACTTCAATTTTGTTAAACAGTAATTTTTATTGAATCAAAGTTTTTTTTCAGTTTGAAGAGGATTTAAAATTGGGCGATTTGATCTATAACTTAGCAAAACTTAGTAAGAAGGCGAAAAGTCAAATGTGAAATCAACTAGTAAAAAGGGTGGTTATTGTTAACATTCTACCAAGCGGACGTGTTTATTAAAATGGGTTTGAGAAACCAGATCTATAGTATCAAAAATAATTACCAGTACAGTAAGCACCCTTTAAAAATTCAAAAAAAAAAGTTTAAGCCTTTTACAAACAAAACCAACAAAGATTATAAATTCTTACTACATACATATGATATGCATATATCATGGCAGATACTCTTATTATTTATCGTAAATTATAGATTAATTTAACTAAATTACATTCACATACTGTTAATCATTAGTGAATACTTTTTTGATTACTATGAGTGTATTTTTTCAAAGACAAACTTAAACAAAATACGTAAGAACCAAAATATAAAACTGAATTTTTTTCTTTAAATTTAATACAACGAAAAAACTTTTTATTGTTACTCTTTTTGACTATTTTCTATATTTTGTACACTACACATTCTACAGGGATTAATTATACAGACTTTTTTTATTACAAATCAATGATTAACTACATCAGCTTATGCTGTATAAAATTTTTACTGTAAAGAGAATTTTAAATATTTTTTATTTATATACCATTTGCAACTTAATATCAATAGGTTCATTTTGTTTTTTATATTTTATTACACAAAGCTTTTCAAAATCATACAAGATTTCTTTGTCAAGTGATAAATTTTTAATGAAATTTGAAAAAATTTATCGTTGAGTGAATAGCTTAAAAAATAACTTTAAATCATGACGTATGAATAAATTAAAATAAATACAAAAGTTAGAGATTTAGTAATTAAAACTAAAGGCATGTTTATTAATAGATTGTTAATAATTTTATTTTACCATTTAATGCTACTTGCGTATTTAAGTTAGGTCGCTCTTCTTCAATCAATATTGATTCCAGGCTGTAAAGTTCGCTTTTCTTACATCGTTTTAAAACTTTAAAATTTTGAACAATGTCAGAGTTTTGACAGGATGTGCAATTAAAAAGATGTTCAAATATTGCGCTGTTTTTATCTGTTCCGCAGTGGTCTGTAATTCGTCGGAATATTTGCCGTGATGTTTCTCCAATGTAAGAGATGCTCTGATCTGCAGAGCAGGTATATTTATAAATAACATTTGCGTCAAATACTTCCGAGCATTTACAATAATATATATATATTTACAATTTGTAAATGCTCGGAAGTAATTGACGCAAATGTTATTTATAAATATACCTGCTCTGCAGATCAGAGCATCTCTTACATTGGAGAAACATCACGGCAAATATTCCGACGAATTACAGACCACTGCGGAACAGATAAAAATAGCGCAATATTTGAACATCTTTTTAATTGCACATCCTGTCAAAACTCTGACATTGTTCAAAATTTTAAAGTTTTAAAACGATGTAAGAAAAGCGAACTTTACAGCCTGGAATCAATATTGATTGAAGAAGAGCGACCTAACTTAAATACGCAAGTAGCATTAAATAGTAAAACAAAATTATTAACAATCTATTAATAAACATGCCTTTAGTTTTAATTACTGAATCTCTAACTTTTGTATTTATTTTAATTTTTTCATACGTCATAATTTAAAGTTATTTTTTAAGCTATTCACTCAACGAAAATTTTTTTCAAATTTCATTAAAAATTTATCACTTGACAAAGAAATCTTGTATGATTTTGAAAAGCTTTGTGTAATAAAATATAAAAAACAAAATGAACCTATTGATATAAAGTTGCAAATGGTATATAAATACGTTCAAAAACCTTCGTATAATAGTAAATATTTTTTAACTTTGATAAAATGAAATTTAAAATAATCAACTTTTTTGATAAAAAGAATCATTAATTCCCCATCGGTCAGTTTGTTTTTTTTATTTTTTGAAAAAGATCAATTAATTTAACCCATTATAAACCTTTACTTTTAAGTAACTTTGATAAAAAATAGCAATTTGTAAACTTAGATATTTTAAAACTAACTTAAAAAAATTTAATACAAAAATATTAAAACATATTGTTTATTGCACGACAAAAAAAGCTCTTAAACTATTTAGTTTTAGGACCTGGTTCACGAAGGAACCTTTCGGTAATCGAGTCGATCACCTCTTGAATACCTTTTAAAAAAATTTTTTACATGGTTTTAGCATTGTAAAATAAAGAAAATTTTAGCATGCTACATTTACAAACTATATTTTATTGATGTCTGCTCCTACTTGTTTAAAAAAGGACAGGTGGGTATTTTTTAACAGAACGTGGAGATTGCTAGAAAGTATATCAAGTTTAAATAGATTGTTATAATATAAATTACTAGATTGCATTTCATGTAAACACAGATTATTACTTTTAAGTATTTTAGTTTTAGTATTTCAATAAATATGTATACATTAAGTACTTAATAAAATGAAATTTAAAGCAGATCTATGAAAGATGTTTTGAGTAAAATAAACATCAAATAGTAATGAATGTGGAAAATAACTATTTATTACCAGGTTTTGGTGGGAAAATTGTTACGTCGTTGTCAAATGCTAACAAAATAGTAAACTTTAATATGAACAGTACTATATTATTATTTTGTATAATATGTTGTGAGTATTATTAATATCATATTGTGAGTATCATAAATTTCAGGCTAAGTGTAAAAGTAAAACTAAATAAAGTTTAACTAAATAAGTTTAAAACGATGAGAAGTTTTATTAACAATAATCTTAAATTTTAAATCTAATTTTAGGCATTTATAGGTTCATTAATTTATACAGCTTAAAACTCGAAGTGGGAGCATACAGTCTACGCAAAAATTAATACTTAAAGAGAGTAGTTTTTATTTAATAAAAAAAATGTGTTCATATATTTAAAATAGTTTATTAGGTGAAAATCATTAATACATTTACAATAAAATTATTCTAAATTTTTTTTTCATAGTATAACTTGTATATTGTAAATGTAAGAAAATTAGTTTAGTTCTTACAAACTAATATATGTTTACTTTTTGTTTTGCAACTTACTTCCATGTTGTCAAAGTTTAAATTCATTCATTAAAAACATTTCATTAGTTCTGTGTCTAATAAAAAATATTGGAAACATATTTTTAGTTTTCTGAACTTTTTATTTTCTTTTGAAAATAAACTAATTATACTTTTACTTTTAATCTTTTGTGTCAGCGAACATTAGCAATAATGTCGCAGTAATTACATTGTAATAATAATAGTAATGAGTAACACTCGACATTAAAACTAAAACAACAATTTGTTCAAAATACTATAGATAATTAGACTTGTTTCTATTATTAACGCAACGTTGTAGTAATAAACAGTTTTTTTATTACTTGATTTTTTTTGTCTTTATTTTTTACCATAAAAATGTATTTGTTTTTTGAAATAAATGTTAAGTTGTTTGTTCATGTTTGCTGCAAGCATAGTGTCAAGAACCGTTTAAGACTACTGCTTTATTTACCAAGTGCAAACATTAATGACAAGTATGTTTTTTACCAGACTAAATAAAACTTAACTACATGTAAATATTTTTTTCTTTTTATCTAACAGCTGGCATGAATTTAAGCACATTACTTGCGACATGGTAATGAAACTAGTTCATAAAAGTTTTTAGACTTTTTCAAATTCAGCCAAATTTTATCTCTTCAGAGTTTACAAACTTACCTAGTGTGTTAAAAAAAGTTAGTTTTTATTTTTTTATGAAGTCAGTAATTTTGGTAATCATTTTATGAAAATAATATACTTGTTTTCGATACTACTACTTTTTGGTTTTTATAAAACAATAAGAACTACAAATATTAAAACTCCTAAGATTTCAGTTTTATTTTTCAGCGGTAGTTTTATTTGTGAATTTATTTTATATCAATCCTTTTAGTTTAACAAAAAAATAATTCATTAGTAATAAACTAAACTTGAAGATAGTAAATATGATTCCAATAAGATCTAAAATTCTAAAGTATACATAATTAAGTAAAAAAAGCTTTGCTTAACTAATAATTTATTAATCCCTCGCAAATTTTTTCTAAAATAAATTGAACAAATCAATAATAAAGGAAAATATTAAATCTCATCGTAAAACTATTAAGATTTTTTTGTCAACCTGAACTATAGCAAAACTTCACTAATCGATCTATTAATATAATAAACGATAGTTTGATTTAACTATTTTACTTTAAATTTATTTAACTAGTATATCTAACCAGTGGTTTTTAGGCTTTTAATCAATAGTTCTCAATTAATTACTTAATACAACATTATTTGAGAGCACTAAACTTCTTTTTCTTTATGGTAAGGTTTAGTTTTGTTAGTGCTTTATCTACTACTAATAGCTATAAAGGTAAAAAAGAAGTTGATTAGGTGTGTAAAATGGACTGTAAAAAAAACAGACGCAAAAATATTTCTAGGACCAAACCAATTGCAAAACTTCCTAACGTAAAATATATTTACACACTAAATTGTGTTACAATATATACTTTTATATTTTTAACATTAACACTTTTTTACATTTTAAACTTCTATAAATTTTAAATCTTAAACAATTTGTTTGTTTATGTGTTGAAACTTCACTATTTATATAACAGTTCAGCTTCAAATTAGTGAAATAGTGTATGTACAATAGTATACAGATTTAGTTTTTATTTTTATTTAAAACTAATTTACTTTAGTTATATGCTAAAAACAGTTAATTTTAATGATTATTATGCAGATTATTATTTTGCAAGTTTTTAAGTCAAAAACTATATTTTTCGACATACCAGCAAAAATGATAAATAAATTTATAAATTCCCAATTGTCACAAAACATCTTTCGACATTATGGAAATATAATGACGAAAAATTACGTAAGGTTTAGTTCAAATATGACCTCACAGACAAAAGAAGTGCCTTATGAATCATCGATTCACCTAGAAAAGGTAACCACGTTTAACAAAAATTGTGATAGATTAAACTTTTAAACATTTTTATACCTTAGAATATATTATTTAGGTTTTTTTCCCTAAATTTGTTTACTTTCTTAAGTTAAACTGCAATATTTTTAATTATTTGAAAATAAAAACTCTACCGGAAAATAAAGATTCAAGTTATTATCTGTTTACTATACTACTTATGGTTAATACATACGAAAAATAAATCCTAAGTTATAGTATTTTTACGCTTTGAATTTTATAATACTGATCTCGGTATGTTTTTAGCTCAATTTATTTTTAAAACAGTACTTTTAAAAACAGTTTTTTCTAGTTCTATGGGTGTAAGTTCGATCTTTTCTACCTCGTTACACTTAAAAAAAACCCAATACTCTTTAATTAAAAAAAAAATCAAACAAGAATGGTTAATACAAAAGCTTATTTTAAGTAATATTTCAGTTTATGTACTTTATTTTCAATTTTATTCAATTTTTTATGTTTTAACTCTAAATTAGTTTAATGTACTTTTAAATTAAAATTTAAAAAAATTTTAGTACAATTTTAACGCAGCTTTAATTTTGTATTTTATTTACTTTTACTTAATTTTAAAAAAAATCTATACTTTATATTCAAAAAAAAACTTGGTTGTAAACTTAAAAGTTTAAAATGATAAAATTATTAAAAATCTGTCGAGTAAACGTACGAAACGTAATTTACAATAGAAACATATCTAGATTTAAAAGACAGTTGAGATACGTTTAGAGTTAGAATTTATCAACTTAAATACGTAAAAGTTAAATTAACCGTAAAAAGCTAATTTTAGGTTAACAATATATTGTTTCTAAAAAAAAATTGAAAAACGAAACAACTTACAAAAAAACCTTTTATTTTACCCTAGCAAGTTTATAACGTAATAAAGACTTTTTTATGTAAGAATAAAAAATACATACAAAAAGTTATTGTATATTATAAACATTAAGAATGCAGCTGGTGGTTCAGAAATGAAACTACCAGAAGAAGTTGATGCAGTTGTCATAGGAGCAGGCTCTCTTGGTTGCTCCACTGCTTACCACTTAGCCAAAATGAAAGCAGGAAAAGTTCTGCTGCTGGAAAAACATAAAGTAACATCTGGAACTACTTGGCACACAGCAGGTTTTTAGTGAAACTACAGTAAGAAAGCTACTTAAAATTGAATATACTAAGTAAACAAAGATTTAGATTAGTATTAGTATAAAATCTTTAGAAAATCTCAAAAAGTTAAGTATTGTTTGTTAATTTTTAAATTACTATCTAAAACAACCTTTTGTACATATATTTTCAACTATAGTTTTCGGGTTTTTTACTTACAGTTCATCTTAATAATTAGAGAAAGTATAACCACTAAGCAGAACTTACATTTCACATTCTTTGTTTTCTGTTTGATATAAAATTGATAAATAGGAATATTGTATATGTTTCGTGGGAGTGAAACTGAGACAAGGATGCAAATGCAAACCAGAGATTTAATTCGAGATGAACTTCCTTTGGAGAATGATGGTGAAAGTGCCGGATGGATTCAAACTGGTACTCTGCATACAAACAAAACCGCAGACGAAGCTAGAAATAATAGAAAAACTTTAAGTGTAAGTTATGATATTATAGATTTATAGGTGTATAGTTCAAGAGATATAAATATAGACTTACATTGTTTGAAAATATGAAACACTACTGGTAAAAAAAAATCAAATAAGTTTAGCCTTTTATTGAAAACGTTACATAAAGATTAAGACTTTTGAAAATAAAAAGCTTGTGTTTTTAAATTATTCTATACATTTTTTTTTATGTAATGTAAATGTAGTAAATATCAAAAACTATAAACTTTATAACTCGTACAAACTGCTTATAAATAAAACAAAATCATTTGAAATTAGATGATTAAAGCTTTTGGAGTTGAAGTTTTAGAAGTTGAACCAAAAGATATTCCAGATATTCACCCATTGGTGAATTGTGATGATATTTATGCAGCTGAATTTACTCCAGAGTGCGGTACAATGGATCCTGCAACTTACTGCATGTCGTACATAAAAGCTGGTCGCAAATATGGTGTGAGCGTAAGTAATTCTAATTGGAATAATTGAAATTTCAAGCTTTATTTTTAAGTATCTGCATATGTCATTAATAATACTGTAAAACTAAACAAAATTTACATAATAAAAATCAAATAACTAAAGCACTTAATTTAATTATTTTGAAAAATTTGTTAATTAATTTTTTTTTTTATAGCTTCACGAAATGTGTAATGTTGAAGATGTTTTGACGGAAGAAGATAATTTGGGGTTAAAAAGAGTTTCTGGAGTAGTAACAAATATGGGTACAGTAAAAACTAAGCACGTGTTCAACTGTGCCGGTGCCTGGTCCAATTACATTGGCAATGTCAGATAATAGCTTTATTTATTGATAAGATTAAGTTAACTTTTTTTTAAGCCTATCAAGTTAAAACACAAAGCTTATGCTTTTTCTTTACCAAAATCTGTAAGAAAACAATACTTACGAATTTTGAAGCGCTTATTAATAAAAAATAAGATACTTTTATACTATGCTTCCTAAACTAGTTTATACAAGGAACAAAATTCCTTTTTTTATTGTAGGTTAACAGATTAATTTTATTAAAATTATTCATATTCATACTTTTTTTCATACAGATGGTTGGATTAAAAGTACCCCAATTAGTATACGAGCATGCGTATGTAGTAACAGAAGGTATCGAAGGTATTCTCGGACGCCCTATGGTGAAAGATGCTCTCACAGTTTATATAAAACCACAAGGTGATGCAGTTCAGTTTGGAGGGTATGAGTCAACACCTCATCTCGTTAAAAATGTTTGTTCTGAAATATGGAAAAAGCTTAGTTACTGATTACCACTTTTGTTATTTATTTTTTTCTGATTGTTTGATAATAAACTTTTTCAAATGAAAAGATATATATACGTGGTATTACAAATAAAGTTTATATTCCGACTAAGAAGATTTAATAGCTAGTAGATATAACAATTTTTTAATGCTTAACTATTATAAAAAAACTTATTTTAAAACAAATTTTAACAGATTCCAAAAGATTTTCATTTTGGATTATATGATATAGATTGGGACATATTTAGTGAGCACATAGAAGCAGCAGTTAACAGAATTCCTGCTATTGGAGAAGCAGGAATAGCTGCCACGGTAAATGGACCTGGTAAGAATTTAAGAAATACTCTTTTTTTCTTAAATCATTAAGCTTTTGTACTATACACAGAAAACAACCATAAAAACATTTTAGATATATTTAATAATTAGTATTGTATGATAATTTGGTTTCAATGGAAAAAAAGTTGGTTCTGAAAAGATTGTGGCGCCAACTTATTAAGAATCAACTAACATCAATAAAAACTTTTTTTTATATAAAGACTATCCAAAAATTGATTTTAAATATTAAAACGAAACTTTTTGTAAACAAAATTAAGAAACATTCACACCTGACACTCGTCCAATTATGGGAGAATCACCTCAACTAAGAGGGTTTTATTACGGCAGTGGATTTAATAGTGGGGGAATGATGATGGGAGGAGGTGCTGGTAGACAACTGGCACACCTTGCACTCAGAGGCTATCCTGAATATGACATTTTTAATTGCGATGTTAAGTTAGATATTTATAGTTATTAAGCAATGTTAAGTTAATAGATGTAGGTATTTTTTTTAGAATTTAGTCAAATAATGTTACATAAATGCTTCTTCGCTTTTAAGTATTAAATTATTCTTTTTTTTTTGTAAAATCTTGAATAAAAGAATTATTTTTTTTAATTTAGAAAATAGTTTTCGTTCTTAATCTAAGTGAATATTTTACTTATAGGAAATATATCTACGAAATAGTTATCAAGTTTACATTGACTTAATAAAACGTACAATAAATATTTTAAGTAACAAAAAACTGTCTGTACAGACGATTTCAGCAGTCTCTTCCAAATTACAACAAGTGGATAAACGAGACCTCACATGAAAGTTTTGCTCGAAGGTTTACTTTAGTTTTTCCGCATGATCAACCACTAGGTGGTCGTAATCAAAAACATGGTCCCTTACATAAAGTATGTTTAGTTATTTTATTTAAAAAATTTTAATCAAATAACCTGTTCTTAAAAATTAGTTCTAAATGAAAGTGTTTGGAAAACTTAAAATTAATAATTTAATGAGATTTTAAACTTTATAAAAATATACCTGAAAAAAATTTATAACTTTCTTGTTGCTTATACCATTATTAAAAGGTTATGTTAGTAAATAAAAGCTAAATTTTTAAGACGTAAAATTTTTCGCTTGTGTGGCTACACAAGTAAAACAAGTTTATTTAATAAGACTTAAATTTTCTTGAAGCAATTTTAAAGCTGCTCTATAGTGAGAACTAGCTTTAAAGATAAAGATTTTTGCTTTCAACTTTGTCATCAGTTCAATCAACTCAATTTTGTACTCACATACTTAAAAAAAAGGAAAATAATTGAGTTGTATGTTAGTAATAAATATCATAATTACTTTAAAAAAGTATGTTTTTTAATGATGCTTGTATGCTTTTTTCAGCTATGAACTTTCAATTAAAGTTATGTTCAAAACGAACAAAATTAAACAAACTTACGAAATTTTAATAAATTCTACTTGTAATATTTTTCAGCTGAAATATAATTTAAATATTTGAATATCTTTAAATGTGACTACTCTCATTTCAAAATGTAGAACATAAATTAAACATAACTAAATAATTTTGAAAAATTGTATGAAAATTGTACTTATAAAAATTTCAGAGGCATATCGAGGAAAATGCTTTGATGGGTTGTCGTTTTTCATACGAACGTCCTGCTTACTACTTAAAAGAGCCAAAAAAAGAAGACTTTGATGTAAAAGACTACGACTTCTACGGGTCTTACGGGCACGAGAAAAATGAACCATATCCTTACTTAGATGAAGTTTTAAATGATTGTACTTATAATTTTCCTAAAAAAAGTCACAGTTTGGTAAGTTAGAAACAAATTTTTAACTTTGTAGAAATTTTCTTAATCTATTTTTAAGTTGTTTTTTAATATTTTACAAATTAAAAATGTAGATGAACTCGTTTTTTATACCTTGTGCTTACCATACTGTTTTTGTTAGAATCAATGAATTATCGAAAATATAACAAATAAATTTGTATTTTTTTTTAAATGTTAAAAGAGATCTATAAATATATTATCTAAATAAATGTTTTAGTAAACACAATAAACATTTTTACTTTTTATACATGCTTTATTCGAAGTTATAAGTCTAAAGAGTTTATTTCATAGACAAAATAAAGGTATACTAAGAAAACTTATTTTCTTTATTTTAAAAACTAGTGATACAAAGAACCTTTACATTAAGATTGGGCAAGAATGTTTAACATGTCGAACATCGGTGGCAGTTATAGACTCCTCATACATGGCAAAAATAGCTATTACTGGAAGAGATGCCGTTCAACTTGCGACATTGGCATTTACTAGGGATGTTGCTAAGGCAAAACCTGGTCAATCTATCTATATGCTGCTTTTAAATGACGGAGCTGGAATCGAAAACGACGGTGTTGCAACGATTGTTCAATCTAAAAGTGGAGGTATTTTGATTAAATTAATTATAAATTTTTGATATTCAAAATTTATGCGACAAAAAAAATGTAAAGAACTATTAGTTTCTGTAATTCAATATTTTTTGTTGAAATAAATCTATAAAAAGTAAAAGCATTGAATATAAAATAACGTCATCATGACTTTGAAAAATATATCCTTATCTAGTTTCGTTTTAGCTTATCTTGAATAATGAACGATCTGTAAAGATATTACTAGATAATGAAAAACGACGCAATGAGCTACGTAGTTCTACATCTCCCGATCTCATTAAATGCACAAAAATCTTTGTTTAGAGAGTAATGACACATTTTCAAATCTTCTAATACAGAACTAGACTCTACAGTATTAAATATAATTTTAATTAAAATAAATTTAATAAAAATTAAAACAATATTTTTTTATTAAAAATCGTTACAAATGCACATATAGATAAGTATAAAATATCTAAAACTCTATGCTAATAAATCCTGAGTGTTTAGAAATTATCATCGTTTGTTCATCCTATTTTTTACTTCACGTAAAAACTTTGTAGAAGTAGCAATTGCTTAACTGTTATCTAATTAGATAAGATCAACGAAACATAGGAGAAAGTCTATCAGAGCTATGGCCTGAGTTTTAATGTTCCGTGAGATAAGTTCAAGAACACATAAAGTTTTTGTCATACCATATGGATCATCAGCACTTAAAATTTTGGTAGACTGAGACCCGGCTTTTATTTTACGTCTTACAAACGAACATACTAGCTGCTTTACCAAGTGGAGTAGTTAAGTGATCATTATTTAATATTCGTTTTAACTAATCGTCCTTTAAATGTAAATAGTTGTGTCAACTTTGTTTTGCACAGCTTTTTTTAAACATTGCCTAGTGCTTTAAAGAGTGTGTGTTTTATTAAAATCTAAGTGTAAAAATGTACTTGTTGGGCTATTTAGTAAACTCTCTGAACACAACATACCTTTAAAGTTACTAAAAGTAAAGCGTCCCGCAAAAGTCTATGTCTAAAAAACGGCTTTTATGTACAAAACACTGACGTATCAGGTCCACTGACTAAATAAATTGCCTAAACCTGTGTTAGAACATCGAAAAAGTGTACTAAAACTGGTCTATTTAGAAATATAAAATCATCAAAATTTAAAATCCTGCATATAAAAAGATTTTATTGGTTTTTCATGAAACAGAGGAAGCAAAGTTACTATGATTCAATCAATGTACAATTATTGCATAAAATAGTAATTACATCTCACAATAAAGATCTTACCTTTTTTTTTATCTAAAACTTTTGTATCTTCTATTGCAACGAATAATCACTAATAAATATTTGTAAGCTTACAATATATACCAATTACAAACTAAAGTACTAGTATAGTTTAGTATTGTTTATTGAACGACAAAAAATACGCTCAAAAAGCTTGGTCCAAGGACCTGGTGTACGAAAAAACCTTTTAGTTTTCGAGTCGTACACCAGACCAGTTTAATGTCATGTCCAGGACAACACTATATAAGTATTGATGGTGTGAATTTGTTAATGTTAAATAGTTTACTTGTATCTTTTCAGGATGATTTTTGTTGTAAATGTGTGTTGTTTCTTTATGACTAAGAAAAAATGACTACTAATCATTTTAAACAATTGGATCAAAACTTTATGCTAGTTATTTAAGAAAAATGTTGTATAATAGAACTTTTCTATGCTTAAATACTATTCTTTTTAATATACATGGCTTTTGGTAGGTTTTGACTACCAGAGGCATCTATTGATTTTTTAAATAACTGAGTATTGCTTACTAACTATTGTATTTATATTCACTAGTGTAGTCACTTTGTTTTTTTTTTGTACAAAATATTCAAACGTACTTAGGGTAATTGAAAATTATTCTATTTAGAGTACAAAGTGAGCATTATATAGTTATATATAATTTACTTAATAAGTCTTCAGAACCTCACATCTGGTGCAATTTAGTCTCTCAATAGACGTAAGGCAAGTAACTCATAACTTCCTGTTGGAACAATCGAAAAAGGAAAGTACTTCTATTCAACTATACATGTAATTGCTTCACACTGTTCTTCAACTTGATCTGATTCTGCTTAACAGGTAGTTGCACCATTATAAAGGTCATCAACATTATCAAAAAAAATACAAAATTCATGATTGACAAGATTTATATAGCTACCATGGGACACCTTATAAACAATACTGGTTGAAATGTGATTGTAAAATTTAGAAACTTCCTGTTTCTCCAAGCGAGTCTCCGAAAACCATCGATTCTGACTACAAATTTATCGAATAGTACCGCCTCAATTATAACTCCACTCTTGTCCCATTCTCGTGAATGAAAACTATTCTCATTCCGCAATAGATGTTTACTACCAACTCGCTAATTCTCCGATTGAGAGTTTCTGTATTCTCCACAAACTTTGTTCGAAGCGGCTCTATTTAAGGACAAATTAAAATTGCTATGAGTAGTATTTATCAACTGAAGTAATTGTAAAAAAAAATTATGCATTTTCAGTCTTCCTAATGCATCAAGATTTTTTAGTAGCAGTCTTTTGACATGCTTTTCTGCCGTTATAATTAATCTTAAATTTTCCGCATTGACCATTAGTTCTTCCACATTGACTATTGGGTCTACCACAATGACTTATGGCTGATACGATACAGTGGCCCAATAAAGTTTGAAAGTATAGCAAAGTCTTAAAACTATTAAAGTTTTGTTGTCAATTTAATAATTAGTGTAAATAATTAAAAGAAAAACGTTTTATATCATTTTATGACTATATTTTTAATTTTATTTAGATATTTAAAGGTTTAGTGTCTTATTGTACAATATTTTCTTTCAAAGTTAGTAACAAGTCTATAAATAATTATTTAAAATTATTATAAAGAAACTACAAATCTATTAGTCTACACTTTTGTAAGCTTGAATTTTAGTGTGTACAAGTTTGTTTTAAAGGTTTAAAGTTACATCAAAAATGTTCTGAGTTATAACAAAATTAACCGAGTCTGCATTGACGTTTTAGTTAATCTAACTTCAAATTTGTTTATAATATAAAAAATACTTATTTAAAAACCTTCTTAGAAAACGAAGTTTACCTGACTGTTAGTTCATCATCAGTTGTGTACGTTTCAAGTCACTTACAAAACCTTGCACAAGACAAAGGATTAAAATGTAGCGTAGAAAATAGAACAGATGATATTGCTCTTATTAGTGTCCAAGGACCAAAAAGGTTAATATATTCAGTTAAGTTAAATCATCAACTTTTGAAAAAAGTACTGTTTTAAAAAATGCTTCCTAATGTTTTCACCAGGGTTTCCCAAAGTGGGTAATACCGCCCCCCTAGGGCAATTTTAGTAAGTCGGGGGACAATAGCTAGTAAAGGGGAGTAAAGGGGAGGAAAGGGGCGTTTTTTAAATTTTAAGGAGTCATAAAATTTTTACTTTTTAGCTTGCTCTTTTACTAACTTTAGCTTGCTAATGAATATTTGACCCTGAGGTAAAATCCTGAGGTCATAATTTGAAACGTACATTAGATACTCTTGAGTTGCAAATGAAGAACAAAAAAAAAAGGTCCTAGCTGTTTTTAATGGTAATTTTGAAACTTACACTAGATATTCTTAAGTTGCAGATGAGGAGCAAAAAAAAAGTCTTAGGTATTTTTAATGGTAGTTTTTTGAGTATTTTTTTGAGTTTTAATGGTAGTTTCTTGTTGGAGGGGGCCATTTGAAAAAAGTTTGAGAAACCCTGGTTTACAATATAAAATCTAAATTACTTATTGTTTTTGTATTTTTATCTTTTTCTTTAAGTTATATTTATTCTATCAAACAAAATAAATTAATTTAAACATGTAAAAATTTAGCGTTAAACGCTTGGAGTATACATTATCATACTTTTATTAGATAACAGTTTATAACACTAATAAAACTAAAACTAGAGAGTATATACAGATTATAAACATTTTAAATTATTTCATTCTATGATTTTTAATTAAAAGTAAATACGAGCCATGCTTTTTTCTTATTTTAGTTATATAAACTGTGACGTGTACCTCCATTATCAAATCGTTTTTCTTTACACCAGGCCTATTAAAGACATTAATGAGCGTTTACTTTTTTTTAAATATTAAGATAAGTCATTTCCATAAATTTAACACTTTTTGATACTCAAGTCAACCGGATCTGAACACTTTAAAAAGCTGTCCTTAGTGAGTTGTTCAAGTAATTAATTAGTGAACAGTAGACAATTTAGTACACAACTTTTATTCTTAAACCTAAACTATAAAATTTTGCTTATTTTTGTGGTTATTACCTGTTAAAAAGCCATTAAAACAAAAAGACATACACACATATATTTTTTGTTTTGAACAACTTAGTTGCGTCAATTATTTCGACTGTACCCAGAAATGAACGCTATAATTTTAATCTATATAAATACATTTGCGAGACTTTTCAAAAAGTGGGCAATATCGACCCTTTTTAAGCGATTTTAGCTATTAACAAGTGTTAGTTAGGAAGGGAGCAAAAAAGTAGTTTTGTAATTAACTAGTAAAGGGTGCGACTTTTATTTAAAATTTATCAAAAAAGGTGTTAGTAAAAATAAATTCGGAAAACCCGTGGTTAGATTGTTATAAAGATTCGTCGTGATTATATCTGCCTAATGTTTCCTAATGAGGATAAAACCAGGTCGCAATATGTTAGGATAAATTTTTTTAATTATTGTTGGGTGTAGACTTGTGTTCGTTGTTTAGTAGCGAAACACTTCAGCTTTGCTTAAGATAAAAATAAGAATAAATAGAATAAAACACATTAAATAAAAATTTATAATTTAAAGTATTCCAGTTGTTAAAATTATTTAATAATTGAACTAAGATACTAACTTTTAAAGAAGTTTAAAAATAAATTTGTATACTTTAAATTTCTTTATAGCAACTAATTTATATATCTTTTCTATACTTGATACTGTTTATTAGTTTTTAATCCTTTAAGTATAACACTATACACAATAAAAATCTTTGGTAAACAAAGAAAAAAAAACGACTTGCAAAACTAAAAAAACATTTTATAACATTTTTGGATAGCATTGACGTGATGCAAGAAGTTACAAACATCGATATTGCCAGCTTAAAATATGCACGTTGGGAAAATGGATTGATTGCAGGAAACAAATCCATGGTTGGAAGGTAAAAGAATAACAACTTGTTTGGAATAAAAAACCTAGATTAAATAGAATCAAAAAGTCTAAATAAAAAAATAATCTGAACTTTTTGTTTTAATTATTGGTGAAAAATAGAGAAATTTTTTTTGGTGCTATTCTGTAGTAATATTCTTGAAATAACAAATTTAAGCAGTCCTTAAAGTTTTAAAAATAAATTACAAAAAATCTTGTAGCACTTGCATTAAAATTTTATTTTTTTATTAGATTTTAATTGAAATAACATGATGCAGTATCAAATTCATGTTACATCTATTTTTTAAAAAGCCTAATACAATTTTTAATAAGAATAAAAAACTACTCTACAAAGGAATTAAAGCCTAATGTTGATTTTTTAAACTATTACTGACTATGGTCTATAATTTATATTATTATCAATATATTTAGCTTTTAAAAAGTATACCTATAACAATGATATCTATAATAGCTAAATAGTTTGGTTAATGTAATGTAAATGTAAATATATTACTACAGTATTATCATAAATTATATTTAAAAAAGCTTAAGAAATAATTTCATATAAGTTTAGAGTTAACATTAGAAAAAATTACTAAAACTGTTTGTATAAACAACCATCTTCCAACATAAATCTAACACCACTTGTTGTCCTATAACTAATTTTGTTCTAAGTTTTGAAAAAATCTAGCTTACTGGGTGTTTTTTAAAATGGTTTATAAATTTCTAGAACTTTACATGTACTTTTTTAGATAAGGTTCAAGTCTTTTAAAGCTGAATTTATTTTATAATTTCCAAAAGCTAATTAATAAAAAAAAAGAACAACAACTTAAGATATTTGGACTTTATCAAAAACAGTTAAATTTCTAATATTTTGTTACATGAGCCTAGTTTAATTGTTAGTTCAGAGCAAACAGTTAATTTTTTTTTTGTAAATTTATTTTAGCAATATTTAATATTTTTTTAAATTATTTAAATATTTGATTAAAACGAACAAAAAAAAAACATGTAGCAAGGTTTTTAACATCTTATAAAACGTAAACTAAACATTAAGACTGTATGTTAAATAATCATTCTTTCCAGTAAATAGTAATTTAGCTTGTCAGATAATTAAAAAGAGCTTCACTTAAAAGTTTTAAAACATCAAAACAAAATTTGGAAAAAGAAATGCTCAGAGAAAATGAAACTGAAGTTAATAATGATACTTTAGTTTCTTATTTATAGAATATGTTACCTTATTAAAACAGCGCAAAATATAGTTTTTGTTACATGTAAGTAGAAACAATAACTTATCTAATTTACTGAAAAAACAAAAACATGTTTTAAAACAAATCATAATTAAACATTGAAGTTAAATTACATTATACCCCTTAACATCCAAACTACTATACGTATAAAATATTTATATACATTTAAGATTATCTTTCGTTGGTGAACTGGGCTATGAAGTTCATTGCAGCAGGGAAGACGCAGAAAAAGTAAATGACGTCATTATGGAGCAAGTATTAAAACGCGGCGGTTGCATGGCTGGATACAGAACGATGGAGTCGATGAGTACTGAAGTTGGTTTTCATCACTGGCCTCATTCCATTAACATCAGTGACAACCCTGTTGAAGCTAGATTGCTTCAATTTTGCGCTAAAACAAAGAAATATATTGGAAGTGAAAAGCTTACTCAGTTGAGAAAAGAAAAACCTGAAAAAGTTTTGGCTTGTGTAACCGTTGACAGGTTTGTTCTAATTGATATGAAAACAAGTTTAGGTAAAACAAAACGTATGTGTTGACAACATTTTTAATATTTCTAGATAAGTAGATAGAATAAAGTTTAACTATAAAGTTTATTTAAATCATTAACAAAACTTTTATATAAAATTAAAAATTAGGAATGTTTTTATACTATACTATTAAAACTATACTTTGTCCTGGACAAAACGTTAAAAGATATCCAAGTGGTGTGCGACTTGATAACCGAAAGGTTTTTTCGTGCACCAGGTCTTACGACCAAACATTTTGAGCGCTTTTATTTGTCGTAGAATAAACAATTTATACTATTATTTAAAAAATGGATTGAAACTATGTTGTTTTTCATAAAAAGTGATGTACCTATGTATGGACACGAGACACTTTGGAGAAACGGAAAAGTTGTTGGAGACCTGAGAGGATGTGACTTTTCTTATGCTCTTAACACAAACTTGGGATGGGGGTTTGAACTTTTATAAAACTTTTAGTTAATAAAACATTTAAAACTTTTAGATTAGTATAAAATAAAATTCACAGTACTTTTTCTTTATTAAATTGACATATAGTTATGGTTTTAACAAGTTAACTTGTTAACATACATAAATGTAAGTCAGTTTAACAAAAAAAAAGTACTGTCAAATTGATTTTACAATATATTCTACAGCGAACGTTATTCGCTTGGATCTTAAATTAAAAACTATTAGCTTGAATTTTCGAGTACTTAATAAGTAATAACGTTAAAAATTAGTATTAAATTCATCTTTAACACTACTGTCATGATATTTTGTTTTTCTTACTTAAATTTTATTCTGTAATATTTTAGAAAAAGTTTTCATTCTTTTAAATTTTTACATTATAAACTGTTCCACATGAACAAAAAGCTCTGATTTCTTTTAATTTAGGTTTTTTTTTTATTCAAAATAAAGTCCGAAGTAACGAATACAGACAACTAAAATGTTAAACTGTCTTGTTATTTAAAAATTAAGTTGTAAAAACTGTTCTTTACAAAAAATTTAGTTTTTGATTAAAATATTGTACTTAGAAAAAACAAAGTTACCTTAACAGAACCTTTTATTAAATTAAGTAAAAACTTTATTTTTTTAAGTTCAAAATTAAAATATTTTGTATAGCTATGTTCATGGAGACCAAATAAATGATGATGAGCTCCCAAGTGGAAAGTATGAAGTAGAAAGAATGTCCATAAAATACCCAGCAAAAGTTTCTGTATCCAGTCCATTTGACCCTACTTTGTCTCGCATTAGGGGAAAATATGATCCAGAGTTACAAGCAGTTCTTGTAGATAAGCTTAATAAGCTAAAATCAAACAGTTGATTTGTTTGTTTTTCAACAAATACTAAAAGAGTCTGAATGCAATAAACATCAGCAACAAATACAACAACACAAACAAGAACATGTAACTACATCTTTTATGCTTTAAGTTGAACTTAGCTTATTCGCTAGTAATATTTTTTAATGCAAAAAGTCTCATAGTAGCCTACTTTGATAAACTTAAAAATGTAAATTTTAACACATAAATACTACTTAAAATTTTCTAATTAGCATATCTTTTAGAAAACTTTATTTTACGAATAAACAAACAGATTTAATTCCATTATGATAAAAAAACGACATTAAACAACTAAGTTATTAAACTTGTACCTTTTGACATTAAACCTTAAATTTTCAACTTAAATAAACATAAAATTTTGTATAATTTATCAAACTTAATAAGCTCAACATTTATAAACTCAAAGTAAAAGTAGTCATTTAATATAGTTATAACCATGACTTACCAAGAACAACAAAAAAAAAGTTTATTATCAAAAAAGAAATTAAATTGTTATTTGCACGAGGATTTTAAGTTTTAAACTTAAATAGCATATGATATTTATAAAAAATATTTTTTTTAATTTAGAAATAATTTATTACTATACTTTCAAGATTCTGTACGTATTTATGATAATCAGGTAAATGATTTTTTTTAGTTTGAAAATCAGACTTTGTCTTTATATTTTTACTTTATCAAAAGTAATATGAAATACCAAACTTGGAATTTTATTAGAGTTAGATGTTATATAAAGTTTTTCAAACTTTATTGTCAAAACAATGTTTTACTCCTTTGAAATAGTACAAACGAGTACAACATTGTTTTAACAATAAAATTTAAAAAAATGTAGTTGTTAATCTCCTTAAGTCGAGAACTTTTATCGTAATCTATAAATTGAAAAGTTAGTATGCAGTACTTAGATATTGACTAAAACAAATGACTTTAACAATAAGTTTCAAACCCTGGCTTAATAAAAGGCCTGGTACAATAATAAGCTGCTCAATTTAGTAAAGACACGTTTCGTACAGATAAAATCTTATTGTTTTTTACTGCTAATTAATTGTTACGTTTGAGTTGTAATCAAAATTTGGATTGAACGACAAAAATACATCTTAAAATACTGATTTTGAGATATAGCGTAGTAAAGCTAGTCCGTCGGAAAGTCAAAACATTTGTTTTTGTATGAAAGTACTTTATTAAACTGACGATTTTTCTCGGTTCGTTAAACACGAGTAGTTCTACAGAGTCTATGAAGCGTGAAGATTGTGTACGATATGTATAGACGGCATATGTAAGTCTAGGCTTAGGCTCCATTTAAATTCGCTGATGTTTTCTTTGATCGTATTCCAAACGGGCGTACGAGCTGTCTAGCCATGTGGACAATGTATTAAACGTTGCACGAAAATAAGAAAAGCTGAAATCACTTATCATATAAGCAAACAGTAGTTTCATGGAAAAAAAAACTGTTTGTGTATTTATTTACTAATGCAGGTTTTATATTTTCAACTGACGGACAAGTTTCAGTAAAAACTAAACCCGGATGTCAGTCTCTCCAAAGTTTGTAGTTTGATGATCAAAGTGGTAGGACTAAACCTTTATGTTAACTTAAATTTGTCTCACGGTATATGTAAGTTCAGGTTTAGGCTCTGTTAGACTTTCACTAATGTTATCTTTGTTCGATATGTATAACGTGTATTTAATAAAAAGATTAAAATTAATTTTTAAGAATACAAAAAAATTATGTAAAACAAGTTATCTAAAATAAACTCAGAACTTAAACGTTTCAGATTTAAACTTAAGTTTAGGAGCATCAGTACAAATGCAAAGTGTAAGTTTACTTAAGGTATAAACATTATAAATGAAATTATTAAAAGTTACTCTATAAAATTTCAGATAACTTTAAAGTAAATAGTTTAAAATTTGCAAAGATTTAATATAATTTCTAATGAATAACACTTTACTGCTTGATAGCATCTTTGCTGAATAAGCTCTTTGAAAAGCTGTTTATTTATTTATTATTATAGTGTCTTTAATAATGTCTCCTACTTTGTGTAGATTTCTAAAGTCACAAAAAAAAAAGTTAACAAATATTTATCGTATTTTCAAGATTCAACTTAACAGATTAATAAAAAACAAAGTTTTACTCTAGGTTCTCGTCAGTTGTAAATTAAACAAGAATACAACACACGGCTAAAAACTGCTAATATTGTCGAATAAATCAAACCAAAATTTACTTAAAATATTTTGTATGTAATATTTAAACTTAATCAAACTTTATAAGTTAGTGAAGCTAATATAAAGTGAAAATATACTTAAATATAGTACATACAAACTGAATATATTTTATGTAGGGATGTGTAATTTACGGCCCACGGATTGGAAATAACTGACCCGCTAATGTTTACAGATTAAAGTGGAATCCGGCCAGCGATAAGTAAAACTGTGGCCTGCGAGCATGTAAATCTGACCCGCTAAACCAAAATTTGAAACAACTATAGATATTCAGGGCTTGTAATAAACAGCAAAAAAATCTCAGGTAAAATTTCGGAAGATTTAAAACTTACACTAGATATAGTAAAAAAAAAGTCACAAATAATTAGTTATATGAGTAACTTTCGTGAATTAAATACAATTGAAATGCTTTGGCCCGCTAATTTTTTTCTATTTACTAACTTTTTTTTTTTCTTTTTACTAATTTTTCTTTCTTCGGCCGCCAGCTAAAAACTTTACCCACCCCTAATTTATAGTATACATATATATAAATATACACAAAAAAAAGGTAAGACTTTTACATATTATAACCTAGATAAAATGCTTTAATTTAATAATCAAAATATGGAGCTGATACAAATTAAAAGTTAAAAGTGTACTAAATTTTGGCGATTATTGTCGTATTAATTGTTACTATAAAGCAGTGAAACAAAATTAGACTTAATAGAAACTAAGTTTTATAACAACTCCATTCTAAACCTTTTATAATTAAAACAAAATATAAATAAAGTTAACACAGTATAAGTTTAGTTGTTCAAGTTGTATTTAGTTTTATTGTTATATTACTTATTTATTTATAATATTACTGTTACTTTTGAATAAGTGAGGCTTATTGTTTGAACTAGGTAAAATAATCAATCTTTAAAAATTCATCCTTTAAATTTTTTAACGTTTATATATTATCTTATTTTATTCACTTTTATGTTAAATAGTTTTTTCTAAAAAATTATTTGAAAAAAAATTATGTGTGTTATTTAAAATAATTAATCTAAAGTTTTGGTTATTTTCTACTATTAACAATTTTTTAATGTTATTTTAGTTTTTTTATTGTATTTTAATACAGTTTAACTACATTAAGTTAAGTTTTATTAAGCGTTCTTTTTTATCAACATTGTTTTTTTTTGTCGATGTATTAAAAGTAAATAAGCTATTTAAACATTTTTAAGTCATTTAATGATAACTAAAAATATCTAAAAGCTATACATAGAGACGGTTTTTACTTTATTAGATAACTAAACTAGATATCTAAACCTAGACAAATATATTAAATGTTTAAGGAAAAATACAAGTTTAGATTGAACTGTATTTGTAAATATTATGAAAACAATATTAATGCACACACTTTTCAAAAATTTATAGAAGTATACATATACTACATTTATATACTGTAGATAACCAAACTTGGATCGATTGTGTATGCTATTCCTTTAACAAAACAATTACAATTATTTAAACTTAATTATATTACACATATCAAAACAAAATTTTTTATTTAAAGTTGCCTTAATATTAAACTTAATTCTAGTAGAAATACTTGAAATTAGTTCAAAACAATTCTAGCAAGTGTGCAAACTATGTTTTTCAATCATTAGTATAAGCAATAATCTATTTAAATCTAGGTTTTTGTGGTTAATGTTTTTTAAACTTAAACAATGTTAAAAACGAACCGTTCTTTAAAAATTAGTATACAAGACTTTTCTTTTGTCAAGGTATATTTTTGTTTTTTACCAATATAAAATTTCCTAAAGTATAGAGTTCAAAAGGAATTGAAATCCAAAACACGCTTTCTTTTGTATAAAGTGGCTTCTTGTAGTACTTTTAGCTTTAATTAATACTTAGCTGTTTACTTCATAGTTAAAGAGACTTTGAAAAGCTAAAACCTCATTATACATTTTCGAATAAAAGAGCTCAACCGTAGTCAAACCAAAGCTTGTTTTAAAATAAGAAATTTAACACTATCTAGACTTTATATTTTACTTTTTAACTTTGTTTAGAAAAGCAACTTTAAACTTCAGTGTTGAAAGTGTTATATATTTTTTTTTACTTTATTGCTATTTTTTTTTAGTTTTATTTCTTCCGACTAATGAATTAATGAAAGCCTTTAAAAGTAGTAACTACTTTTTTATTGCTATATTAAACTCTTCAGTTTAATAAAACGGTCAACAAGTTTTGTTATAACAAAGAGTTTTAAAAGTTAAACTAAAATTTAGATATTAGTGTTAAAGTTAATAAAAATTACAAAAATGTAATAAATCTGTTTGTTAAGTTTTACTTCAAATACAGTCTAGTATATTACTACAATTAACATTAAGATCAAAATAAAATTTCAGTATAGCGCTTCACAAATGATACCTAAATACTTGTATTTTGAAACCATAATTAAAACGATATTATTTAAGTTAGTATATTTTTCTTAGGTTATCTAAAACAAGTTTTATTCAATAAACAAACTTCTTTGAGAAAATCAAAATGCATTAAGTAAGGTTTAAACTTTTATAAAATTATACTTTTTATTTGCTTCTATGTTAAATTTTTTAAATGAAGATTATAAAAATAGTAAAAATAAAATCTTAATACAATACTTTTTATTTTTAATTTACTCTTCATGAGTCACACTAAATTTGGTTTGTCATGTTGGGGCACATTAAAATATCAATGAAGTCAATGTAATTATTAATAAGGCTCGTAGATGCATTCATTATAAAATATATGAAATGGTTTCCAAAAACTTTAAAATCACAGAAATAATTTAAAAAGTTGAAAATTTGTTTAGTTATAGTTTAGGTGTTTTTATGTATAAAATATTATACGAATGTATTTTACCAATCAATTTCAAATATTGTTTTAAAAGTTTAGATAAAGTACATAACCATTTAACAAGGTTTAAAAAAAAAGTTACAAATTTGTAATAGACTTTTACATAAATCTTTAGGATGTTAGGTTAGTAAACTTAGAACTAAAATTGCTGATGACTTAAAAGATCAGGACCATCTTGAAAGGTTCCAGATGGTTTTCAGGAATATTTTACTGAAAAAAAAAATAAAGTAAAATAAGTTGAAATTGGGGCTTATTCCCACATATTTAAGAAGTATACAAACAGTTACAAAGTATGTTCATTGTATTCTTACAATATTGATTCAGTCTAGATGTTAAGTTTAGACCGTTGGTTTAGGAATCTACAAATGTTAAAGCGTTTTCGTTTAAAAATCGTTAAGTTATATTATAGTAAGCAACTACTTAGTCAAAATATCGGTATTGTATATTTTAAAGGTAAACTAGAACTAAGCCTGATAATCATAAGTGTCATTGTTGTTGTAATACCTAATTTTTTACAAGAATTTATTTTGTAGTTAAACAAAAATGCAAACCTTCTAAATCTAATCTACTTATCGATGTTCCTACTTAAACTTTTTTTTTTTTTTCTTACGATATACTTTTGATTAAATGTAAAAGAATAAAACAGCTATGATTATAAGAGTAGTTTATATAGACAATAATTTACTTTTTAATAAAGACTAGCCTGTGTTTTGTTGCAGTCAAAATAGATTTAACGATTAAAATATAGCATTCAAAACAATGCGCTTTGATGTGAAATTCACTATACACAATTACCAAATTTCTTCTAAAATTATCCTAAAATAGCAGTAAATTTAAATATTTTGACTATTATAACTTTAACTTTTTGCTTTGTCTAAATGTGTACCTTAGTTGTAGCATCCATGCTCTAATTTAAGCGATGCCACTTGATATTATCTATGAGTAAATCTATTCTCTTGATGTATTTTTCCGTTCACTGGTGGTTGTCCATTAAAAACGGAAAGTATTTGATTATTTTAGATGAACTGTTTCTATAACTGATGCTATGCGAATTTTAAAATAAAACTTGTATATATTTAAGTAATCTTTACTGATGAAGCTAAATTTCATACCTGATTTTCTTTAGTACATTTTTCTGCTTCGGGTCTATAGTTTTGAAATACTGATTGTATGTTTCTTAAGGTGCTTCAAGGTGGCCTATTTGTCTCTTTTTATACAAATTATAGTTAAGTGTGTAGCGCGTTATAGTGGAGTTTGTTGTTAAACTCTTCACTCATTATATTGTATAGTATAAATTATAAATTGCATACCATAGTTTTTTTATGATTTTAAAACCTAATATATTTTTTTACCATTTAATACGATTGATGAAGAACTACTAAATATTTTTCTTGAGAGAAAAGTTTCTTTAATATATAGTAACTTTCTAGTTAAATCCTTAAGGCAAGTTTGCAAGGTTAAAACTATATAAATTTTGTGGTCTTCCTAATATTACTGAAATCATTATGATCAAAATTAAGTCTCATTAACACTTTTCTGACATTCCATGAATCCAGTATGAGAGTTTGCCTTTTTTTTTCTATTTTTCTTATTAAAATGTTTATTAAAACAGTTTTGTAACAATTGTACAGTGTATCTAGATCGTCATTAAACATTTTTTTGTTTAGTTTGAAATAGTGTTTTTTTTTTGTTGTGACTGACTGTCGATTTCCAATAAAAACAAAACGCAGGTCTCAGTCTACCAAAAGTTTGTAGTCTGATGGTCGAATGGGCATGATCAAATTTTATATTAGCTTGAGTATGTATATTAGCAAATGTAAGTTCAGGTTTTGGCTCTGACAGGTTATAGACGATTTTTTCTTCGATAAAATATTCTTTACTAACAGCTTGGCAAAAATTGGTAGACTTTTGATAGAAATTAAAAAAGAAGTTCTTCAGACATGCAGTGTTGTTTAAAAAATAAATGCATATGTAAAAAATAAATTATCTTTGAACGAATTAAGTCGAGTTTTTTAAATATATTCCTTTTGCATTTTGAAAGTTGTTTACATCTACCCATTATGAACTATCAAACGCTTTTCAAAAACTTTTAAAGAAAGCATGATTTTTTAATTTTTTTAATAACAAAATAAAATTTGAAAAAATTGAAAATTTAAAACTATGTTTTTATTTTCTATACAAGTTCAATGTTAAATTAGTAAACTTTTATATATGTTTATAAAATAAGTAAAGTAAATTTAATTAAAATGAATTAGAGTTCGATGATTTTTATATAGATTTTAAACTAAAAATTTTTTATTCAGTTTCATTGTATAAAACTAAATAGTTTTGAAAAATGAGTTTTTCACCGTGGAACTGTATTGAGTACGAATCAAGTTCTAGAATTTTTTCTCCAATAATTTTAGAAAGAAGAAAAATAATTCAAAAACAAAAAAAAGCAAGAAAAAAAGGTAAAAACTTGAATTACACAAATTAAGTACTAATTTATAAGAAGTATTTGTAGAAAAAATTTTTATGCTCAGATTTGAATAGAATTACACATGTTAAAGAGTATGTGTACACATTTAGAAATCAAGTTTCAGCAAAAGACTATATAAACGATTATCGTGGTCAGCGTGTAGAGTTTTTCAAAAAACATATCAAGAGCGTAAAAGAAAACTTCAAATGCTTTTATAACCAAAATGATGTTGAAAGTCTATACCGAAAGTATTTATTTAAGACTCAAATGAATAATTTGATTTTTACATAGACTTTTTTTCAGTTTAAAAAAGGAAAAGTATAAAATTAAACCAAACGTTGTTTATCACGACAATAAATCTACAAAAAGCTATAGCATAAGTTCTCAAAAATTAAAAAAACGCTGCGTCTTTCCTAAAATTATTGTGTCTGATCAAAAAGATCCAATGAAACCTACTTTTCTTCCCAGAGGTAAGCGTCAGTTTTATCGTTTTAGTACGTATTTTTCAATTTTTTCAAAAGTAGTTTCTGTTAAAAATATAAGAAGATTTATACAAAAATTTATTTATTTAATTTGATTTTAGGAAAAGATTTTGTTGTATATAAATACCATTTACAACTTAAAATCACTATGTTCTTCATTTTAATAAATTTTCATACATAAAGCTTTTTGATTTTTATATCCAATTTTTTGTCAAGAGTTAAATGAGATAAAAATATACTTGAGATGTTTAGTTTTAAAGTTAAAATGATTAATTATTTATTAATGAAGTATAAAGCAAATGTAAGTATAGATAAAATAAATTAGTCAATAAAAACTTTTTAGTAATCTTTTAAAAACTTTTAAATTTTTATTTGTAAAGTTGACAAAAGTAATGGGTGTAGTTTCGTTAAAATAACATGATTATTTTAAACAAATTGTATAAAATAGTTATGAGAAAACAAGGTTTGAGGAAATAGATTATAATATTAACTGTAAAAATACAAGTTCATGTATGTTAGCTGCATGAATAGTAAAAGAAAACAAAGTTGCTTATCACTGTGGGAACTGTATAAATATAAAAGGATATTAAAACTTATCCACGAGGAGCCCAACCAGGTAAGTTGTATGGAATGGTCTAAACTCACAAAACAATTATCAAATTAGACCGGTGTTATCTGCTATTAACACGCCAGAATATAGCTTGTCTAAATGACCTGAATTTAAACCGAAATGAAAACTTGTCTCAATGGCAAGTTTAGTTTTTTATCTTCAGTTGACAACTAAATGTTTGTCAGCAGAATATCTACACAAGACATAGAACATACAAACACCTTTACTAGTTTAGGTATCAAATTCTCTAAACACAAGTTCCATTTAATTAATTTATTGAAGATACTATAACAACTATTATCGATAAAAATACCAAGTCAATTTAATAGCAGCAAAATAAGAAAATAAATATTCTAAGGAAAATCTTAGATCTCTGCTCACAAACTTATTTCCTCTATAATCAAAAAGTTTCTAAAGAAGTAGACGACATTGCAATGAGTCGTCCACTTGCGCCATTATTAGCAAGTTTTTTTTGTTGCATCAAAAAAACGGGTCACTTTTGCACGGTGTCATAACGCGTCACTTTTCTACGAGTAGTCACTTTTTCACGAGTTGTCACTTTTACACGAAGACAATTTTTAACGAAGCATCGCTTTTTCAGAGCGTCATTTTTTGCACGAGCGTCACTTTTGTACGAGATTAGGATCAGGGTTAATGCTTGGGTCAGAGTTAGAGTAAGGTTTAAGGTCAGGGTTAGAGTAAGGGTTAGGAATAAGGTTAGGGATAAACTCGAGTTTGAGTTAGGTCAGTGTTAGGGTTAGGGTTAGTATTATGGTTAGGTTAGGGTCAGGACGAATACGTGCAATGTTACTGCTCGTGCTAAAGTGACGATTCTTGCAAAAGTTACTCCAGTGCAAAAGTAATCATTCGTGCAGAAGTGACTCCATGCTAAAGTGACGACTTGTGCAAAAGTGTCTACGTGCAAAAGTGACACTTGCGCAAAATTCACCCGTCGTGCAATTACTTTAAAAAACTCTCCTAATATTGTTTAAATATTTTAAATAAGAAAATTAAACTAGTTTCAAACAAACTACACACAAATGATTATAGAAAGCCAATAGTTACCGAACTGCTAATGCAATACACAAGTGTCATGACCTTGTAAAAAGCATGGAAATTACTTTTATGTAACTAGAGCACTAACTTATGTAAGAGCTTAATCCATTTTAAAGAAGAACTTTTTGAAGTTAATAAATACTATTGAATAATCAATATTCGGAACAACTTATACGAACTATAATAAATAATTTCATTAAACCCACAAAATCAATAGTTTAACTTTAAAACAAGAGCAAAAAACAAATACTGGTAAAAACTCTGAAGTTGATCGATTCTGTTACTTATAAAATTGTATGTTAAGATTTCAAGTAATGTTTAACGAACAAAAAAATGATCTTAGTATGATTAATTCGAATACAACACAGTTATTATTTTAACCTATTGAAACTAAAATTAACAAGAATAAAGCGTATTTTATTTAAAACAAGTAGACATTAGGTAACTTTTTGTTTAATAAGATTAAAATTTGTCATAAAACTGTAAGATACGCATTTAACGTAAGGTATGCATTTTTTACTGAGTTTTAAAGCATTGATAAATGTATGTAAGACTAAATCAAAACTTTGATATAGTAATAAACTGTTACTATTTGTTTTTAGATCAGAAATTTAACGAACAAAGTATATTTTGATGTAAGAACTTTGTGAAGAGCAATTACAAATGTATAACTACTTTATAAAATAATAAGATAGTTATATTTTTGATCGAAACAATAAACTATTTATTTTGTTATAATTGTTTTAGTTTCTGACCGCTAAATCTATACTACGGTTTTTAATAATTAATTTTCATGAAAACTTGTTTAATAAAAAACTGTGTTTAGCTGTTTTATTTTAAAGTTAGTTCAAAAAGGTAATAATGATCAATACAAAAAACTTCTGATGTATAACAAAACATATAATGCTTGTTCATACTTCTGTATATTATAATTTAATAAAACATTTAGTTGCTATCTGAGTAAGTTAATTTTTGATAGTTAAAATCATACACTAATGTTATAAGAGGTAAAATAAATATATGTTTTTGTATTTTACTTATGTTAAATTTTTTCAGTGTTGATAGTTTGGTAAAAAAATAAAGCACTAGCTCACTTGTTTATCTTATTTTAGGTGTTTGTTTCTAAAAAAAGATATTTTTACTAAAAGACAAACGCTTTTTCATTTAAAATATATTTTCACCTTACTACACATTACAACATTACAGTATGTATACAACACATGTATACACCTACTTTAGCTTCTATTCTTTCATTACAGTATTTATTTTTTTACAGAACCCAGTTGAAGTGTGTTGATTCGTTAACACACAGAAACATATGTTGGTACAATAAAGGAAGATTACTGTATAATTCATTTTTTATTTATTTAATTTTACGTTATTGTTACTGAATTTTTAAAAAAATGTACATTTTTTGAAATAAAAAACTACTGACAACAAAAAAAAAATTAAATCATAATGTTTAATCTAGATAAGTCTTTATCGAAGATTTCTGTAATTAATAAAAATAACTCGATTTTTGAGACGCTCATCGCAAAATGTATTTGTAACAAGTATTGATATTTAAGAAGACAATAAAACCTAAAGCAGCTAAGTAAAAAGAACTAGAAGTAAAGAAGAGTTCATTACTTAGAGTTAAACATATTTAAATTTTATACATTTACAAGTGTTTTAAATATATATAACTAAAGTATTTTTTCGAAAAAAGTTTTTTTTTTCAGAATTAATAGATGCTTATGAACATAAAAATTTAAAAAAAAGTATCTATTAATTGTACATAGTTACTTTTATTTTTTATTTGTACAAAGTTAGTAAGTCTACAAACAACAATATTGTTTCAAAGGTATACTACTAAAATTCCTCATAAGTTTTTTTAAATTTTGTTTCATTATGTCGAGAAATAGATAGTCCAAACTCCAAACTTTTTAAAAATAAACTTCACTCAAAGAAATTTCAACTCCTTTTGTTTAACGTTTATCATTACAGATGAGAAAAATCTATATGATGATTTTTGAAAGATATAAGTTGTGACCAGAGATGCTAAATCGCAGAGCACAAAATCCCCGCAGTAGAATAAAAAATAAAAAGCATGGCAATAGAATTAAAATTTCTTATGAAAGCAAAAGCTGTATTTTACAAGTTGA
Organism: Thalia democratica; assembly: GCF_965202585.1. Taxonomy (NCBI): domain Eukaryota; kingdom Metazoa; phylum Chordata; class Thaliacea; order Salpida; family Salpidae; genus Thalia; species Thalia democratica. The sequence continues at coordinate 25,246,929 of NC_139170.1, read as the reverse complement.
GAACATAAAAGTTTCATATATTCAATTACACCAACCAACATATTTAAAACCATATTCTTTTTATAAGTATGAATGCCTTAAATGTAAGTTTATGTTTTTTATTTTCATAAGGTTAATTTTATTCACTTTATTGTTAATTTAATCATAACTACCTATTAACCTTGTAGTAGTAGGTAATGTTTGGTTAGAAAAATTAAAGAAAAGTATCTTCCACTTATTTAAATGTTTAATAAACTAAAAACATTGTAGCTTTGGAACTAATCGATGTTAAATTAATTTATTATTAGATTTTTTTTTCCAAAAATTAGATGCAATAGACAAATTATTTTTTCTTATATCCTACTTTTATCAAATTATTTGAATTTTTAAACTTAAAAATAAAGTTTGATTATTATAATTTTTTAAGATTCATTATAAATTATTTTATTAAGACATAGATTTCACTTAAAAGTAATTTGAATATAATTTATAATTTTTGTTTACAAACTTGAAACTACTATTTGCTTAGATTAAATCTATTTAAAATTTTTAATGTGACAAATTTATTGAGTCTTTTTTTATTATAATTAGGTAGTTTATCTAAAAAAAATATTATACTTGAAAGTTTTAGTGTACAACTCAAGGTTTTTAAAACTAGTTTTGTAAATTAAGCAGAGTTGAAACAAGGTCAGGAAAAGTCAAAAAACTCAGGAAAAGCAGAAAAAAAAGATAAATAACAAGAATAGTAAGGTTTTTTTTTTAAACAGTCAGGAAGTTTGACTAAATATTAAAAAATACCAGATTTTGTCAGTTTAAATTCACTGAATTCCTTATATTCAAAAACAAGTCTTTGAATGGTAAAAAATTAATTTAAATTCTTCAAAGTGTGATTAAAATTGAAAAAATTTCCAAGAATTTTACAAAATTACTTAATGCCTTCATGTGGTAAAATTAAATGAATATCCTTTATAAAACTGCAAAATGTTTCTATTAAAATTTTTTTAAACTATCCTACTAGAACAAACAGTTTTTGTAAGCAGTTTGATAATCTGTAGCATTTTTTAGTAAAACAATGATAATACACATAAGTTTGTTTATCTAGCATATGTTAGAATTGAATTGTTTTTTGTTTAAGTAAATAAATAATTTCATTCTAATTAAACACTAGGTTTAGTGTTTTGGGTAATAAGTTTATGTTTATAATATACCTCATTATAATTTTTTCAAAATTGTTTAAATTTTTAAAATAAATTATAAAAGAGGTGAACTTCATGGTTAAGTTTAATTATTTATAGTTTATTGTAGAATAGTTGTTTTTTAATATTTTTTACATAAATAAGGGTAAAATATTTACCACTAATTTTATAAATATTGATAAACTGAAATATAAAATTGAAGGCTTTATTAATTCCAAGTGTTTGAATATGTATTATATTATTTGTTTAAATTGGTAATTTGATTTAGAAAAGTCAGGAAAAATGTAATAAAAAGTCAGGAAATTGTTTAAAGAGTGGATAATAACTATAGGGTTGCTATTTTACCTAGAAATTAAAAGTTCTGTACTTTGACAATTAAGGCAATTAAAACCTTAGCAAAGCTGAAATTAGATATAATTTAAAAAAAACCTACATTTTTTAACAATAAACCTAAAAAACCTGAAATTCTTAACAAGTTTACATAGTTCGGTAATAAAATTTAACTTGATTCAAAAATATTTCATATAAATAAGTTTTTTTTTTATCAACAAAAAAAACTTTTTTTCATAAAACGCATTTCAATAAACTTAAGTATTTTTCAATGGCTTATGCTATCAGGGTTGCCACTTTACCTGGAAATCTGTTTTTACCTGGAAACCTGATACTTAACAACTAAGGCAAAAAAAACCTGGAATTTGAGAAATTTTTAACCAAAGACTTAGAAAAACATTCAGTTTTTAACAATTTCAGCATGTTAAGTAGTACAATTTTAACTTGACACAAAAAAACTATCATATAAATAAGTTTTCAATTAAAATTTTTTAGTTATAATACACATTTTAATTAACTTTATAGTACATATACAATGTTTTTTTATTATTTAACACAGTTTTTTATATTAGACATAACTTTAAACTGAAAATAAACCAAAATACATGTAATTTTAAAAGCCTTGTAGAGATTTGAAAAACCAGGAAAAATTTATAAACATGAGTGGCAACCTTGTACTATTCCAAACAGTTTATTACAATAAATTTAACTTTAAACTAAAGCTAGACTCTAAAATGTGTATTTTTGAAGATTTTTTGAAATCATGTAAAAAATTTAAATAAAAATCAGGTGGCTATTCTCAGGGTTGCCACATAGTCAGGAAAATTCAGGAAATCAGGAAAAACTAAGAAAAATGACAAAAGTCAGGAAAATTCAGGTCAAAATGGGGGGTTTTTGAAAAAATTCAGGAAAAATTCAGGAAAAAAATTTATAAAAACCTCAGATATTGTCAGTTCAAATTTATTTATTTCCTTTTATTTCAAAGCCTTCGATTAGTGAAAAATTAATTAAAAATTCTTTAAAGTCAGACTAAAATTGCAAAATGTTCCTTAAATTTACAAAATTACTTAATTTTCAATGCCTTTTTTAGTAAAATTATAGTAAAAAGTCAGAAAAATCTTGAAAAAAGTCAGGAAAACTTTAGTAAAATGTCAGGAAAAAGTCAGGAAAAGTCAGGAAAAATTTCTCAGCTTGACTTGTGGCAACCATGCTATTCTGTAGTAGTTAAGGTAAGTCTCTAATGGTTTTTTTTTTCTTGGATTTACAAATAGTTATTAAGTTACACACTAAACACATTACTTTAGCAGTTACATTTTCGTAGGTAACAACCGTTGAAATTATTTTAGATGAAATTCCAGACCAAGAAGATTTACCAACTTTAGATTTTCCACCACCTAAAAAGATGAGGTACCAGAAATCTTGGGAATCTGTTTATGAGTTAAAAGGTTTTTTTATCTCTAACAGGTTGTAGTATTTAAGAATACACATTTGAGTACTTCAATTTTGAATTCAACAACAATTTTTTTTTAATACTGAGCTTTTTTATTAAATATTATAAAGGAAAGTTCTCATATTTTTATTGAATTAAATTAATTTTTCCATTGTAATTTTTGAAAAAAAAATAATTTTTAAATAGTTTTTAAAGTATTTTTTGTAGTTTTATTTCAATAATACACAAAAAATTTTATCATCTAAAGTCAAAAATTCCAATTCACTTTTTACCTAAAAATTAACATTTTGTTTTAATAATTTAATAATTAACAATACTTTAGCATGATATTTTTTTTACTTTAGTACTAACCTTTGACTACTTTATTTAAATAAATATACTTAAAATACATTTTATAATAACAACACACAAATTAAACTGTTAATTTTATTATAAAATTAAAACCAAAATTTGTTAGTATAAAACAAAGTTCGCTTCATAGACAAAAATTGAATTTCTAATTTTATTATTTAAGTAAAATGGTTCATAGAGGCCATAAGGCGGTGAGATGGGCAAATTATTTATTTACAACAATTTTTTGGTTTTACACCTTACAAATTATCATGATTTTTGTTTGTTAAACAAAAAAAAAATTTTTAATTTTTGTCATAAAATACATTTATTTGAATATTAAAAACATTTTTCTGACAAATGGTTTGTGGTAATATCAAGATTTCTTTATAAAATTTTTTAGTATATTGCTTTCAATTACAAAAAGAAAATTTTTATTTACTATTTTATAAATGCTAAGAAGATTAGCTTTGACTGATTTAATTACTAGACAGATCTACTTAGTTTTTTTATTTCAAAAAAGAATTATTTCACTGCATTGATTAAATTTATATATAAATTTTTGATTAAAGTTGTGATATAAATAACAATTTTATTATAAGCAAATTTATTATCCCATTTGTAAGCTTAGATTTATAAGATAGATTTAACTAAAGCTTTTATTAATTGAGAATAAATAAATTAAAAAAAAATTGTTATTTATTGATCTTGTAGTGAAACAAAACTTTAAAAAGCACGTTTTAAAAGTAAATACATACTTAATTAGCTCAAGTTGAACTGTGATGCTTACATCAGGCTAGCCACTTTACCTGGAAGCCTATAATTTGTGAAATTAACCCAAAAAAAAAACCAGGAATGTTTGTATTTTTGAAAAAAAATCGGAAAAACTTCAAATTAAAAAAAAACCTGGAAATTTTAACATTTTAAGCATTGTCAGTAGTTAAATTTTCGATTTGACACAAAAATTTATAATATAAATAATATTTTTTTTCTTCATCTAAAAATTTTTTATCTACCAACACATTTATTGTAAGTTTAAAGTATCTTTTTAATGTTGTCATACTGTTTAACACAGTATCTTACTTTGAACCTAATTTTCGACCAAATAAAGATTAAAATTGTGAACTTTTAAAATTCTGTAAGAATTTTGGAATACTTTGAAAAAAATTTGAAAATACAAGGCAACACTATTACATCTATTAAACTGTTTAGTTTATTGTGAAACGTTTTTGTTAAATCATTGAAATCTCAATTGTTCACTTATTAATAAAATAAATATTAGATACACAACTTATTTATAAACAAATATAAATAGTGTTTAATGTTTTATTAGTTATATCTGTTATGTCAACTATGTGTAATGCTGTTTTACTTATTAGATTGGATTGCTCCAACAAATTGTGAAACTAAAGCTTTTTGCAAGTGGTGCAATGTAGAACTACAAGCAAAAAAGAGCAACTTAAAAGTTCATTCTTATTCTGACCGACATAAACGCGCATCTCCAGTCACAAATAACCACAACTCAATAAATCAGTTTAGGATGGAAAAATCTTTTAAACAGCAATTCAACAATTTCCTTAAAGAAAACGTACGCCAGACAGAAGTCCGGTTAGCATTGCAACAAGCTCTTCACGGGAACTTGCTAGCAGGCGAACACCAGATAGATGTCATGAAGACACTTGGGACAGCTCACGAATCAGCAACGCTTAAAAGGAGGAAAGCAAAAATGATTCTGTGCAATACTCTCGCACCAATTTGCAGAAGACTAATCATAACTGATTTTATGGTGAAGCATTGTTCTTTCTATCTGGATGAGAGTACAGATACTGCTGGACAAAGTTTTCTAGGTAAGAAAATAACTTTTAAGCTTTGTTAATTTAATTAAGTTTAAATTTGTTATTTATTTACATACATTCTGTTGAATATAAAAATATTTTAATACTAAAAGCTTATTAAATTTAAATTTCAAACATGAAATAAGCTTTAAACACATTGTTTTTTGTTTTATTTTTTTAATATAGATTAATTCTTGTAACACGTTAGCTGTAAAAGAAAATATTTTGTTATGCAATGAGTTGGATATTTTTAGATTACTCAGATGTAAGTAGGTTTAATGACAGTTAAAGGAAAAAGTTTTTATTTTACAGAATTTTTACAGGTTAATAAATTAAAATTTACATAAAATTAAAGTTAGAATTACTATGATTTTTTTTAATAATTATACAGTAAACTCGTTCTAGTAAACTAAGTCAGTTTCATTTCTAACATATATTTGATTTTTGTGTTGACTTTTATTTAATAGTTTAAGAAATATGTCAAAATATTGTTGATTTTATTTTTCTAATAAGGAGAATGATTTAATTATTATAATATTTATTAAACAGCAAAAAATTTTAATTAATAAAGAAAATAATGAATAAATTAGCAATTTGTTGCTTTAACGAGCAGGGTTGCCACTTCACCTAGAAACCAGGAAAAACATGGAGTTAAAATTTTAGGCATAAAAATACCTGGAATTTTGTACATAAATCTTTAAAAGACGTTGAAAAACCTGATATTTTCAATAATTTTTACTTGTATAGTAATAAAATTTGGATTTGAATAGAAAATTATACCCTATTTTTCAAAGTTTTTTGTCATCATCAATTTTTTTTTATTAATGAACCATTTATAAAGCAGCTTTAGTGTACCTTTTCCATGTTTTTATACTCTTTAATACAGTTTTAACATTAAACTTAACTATTAACTTTAAACAGACCTTAATATGTGTAATTTTAAAAACTTGGAAGAAATTTAGAAAACCTGGAAAAAATTTTAAAAATACCGAGTGGTTAACCGGAAGCAGTATATGTTCAAATAATTATAACAGTTTTCCTTTTATATACAGCGGTTGTAATTACAATTAAAGCTATACTTTCTTAAACTTTTGTTCTACTACCTTCAGTTGTTTAACTAGAACAAAGTGGTAGTCCTTTAATTTCACAGATTTTATGTACTTAAAAGTTCGACTATATTTGGTATTTTTTAACTTTCTTAGTTATCTATTTAAAAAAGCATAAGTAGTAGTTACCAACAGATAATTTTAAAACATTTATATTTTTTTTCATTCCAAAGTATACAGATTATAAGTTCTTTTCATTCAAAATTTTACAGTTATTAAACTTATAACAAAAAAAATTAGAAAGCTTTATGTTTGAATCACAGGTGTTAGTATTTGTTATCTAAGCAAAATGAAGAAAACTTCAGTATCTACATTTTTACACCTCGAAGACCTTGGAAGAGACAAATCAGCGTTATCTATTGCTAACGCATTCAAAAGAGTCTTAAAGATGTATAATGTTCAGTTAAAAAATGTAGTTTCAATATGTAAGTATATATGAACTGTTACTGTTTTTTTCATTTTTGTATTCTAGTTATGTATTTATTAAATATGTACTACTAACGTGTTTTTAATTTTAAATTTAGATATTAATAGTAAGTTAATTTTTGTTTATTTCAGCTATTCTCTGTGTATTCTTGCTAACTTTTATAAACTAGTTTTAATATCTTACAATGATCTATCTTTATTAATAGACTTAATTTGATTTTATTCAATTGTTTAAGAAAAGTATAAATTTAAGCACAAACTGGTCTTATAATTTAAGAAAAATATTTTTTTTTTTTTTAACTTAGTTAATATATTTTTAGGTACAGACGGAGCTGCTTCCATGACAGGAGTTAAGAATGGAGTAGGACAAATTCTGAAAAAAGATAATCCCAGGCTTATAACAATATCCTGTACAAATCATGCTTTGCAAAATGCATGTTTAAATGCAACCAAAGCTACAATACCTAATGAAGTAAGTATTAAAACTATTTTATATAAATTATTAATTCAATTGTTGAATGAGAATTTTAGTAAGCTGCATTTATTCAAGTTACAAAGTTGTTTTTTTATATTTATTTATGATATTTTATTATATTTTAATATGTTGTATTAAAAAAAACCATTGTTGTTGAATAAAAGTGTGTATACTTTTAAATTAAATAAGGTTGAGGAGCTTATTAAGAAAACGTTCAACTACTTCAAGTTATCTAACACAAGAAGAAGTGACTTTGAAAATTTAGGTGTGTGTATGACGGGTGAAATTCCGTTAAAATTTAAAGCCTTAAGCAAAACTAGATGGATATCACACTTTCCATGCATTGAAAGAATTTTATTGAATTGGGAAGTACTCAAAGCTTTTTTTAATGAAGTAGGTATTAAACTATTACTATAAACTTCAAGACGCTTTAATAATTAGAAAAACTATTAGTATAAAACTTAAAACAATCCTGTTTTAAATTATTTAGCATTTTTACAATTCTATTTTTACAAATATCTATGAATTTAAAATTCAATCTGCCCTGAAACTTAGTAATCATATGTTTACTAAGGTAACATTTTATTAAATCAAATATATAATCAGAAGATATATAATAAAGGTTTAAAAGCACAAATTAATTAACATAGATTTAATAAAAACATATATCTTTTTAAACAAAACTTTCTTTGTTAATGAGCCTTGTTTTATAAGTATTAGTGTTTATTAACTATAATGATGTTTGTTATCGAAATTTTTATTCTTACCTATAACATTTGTTTGTATATTAGCCAGAAAGAAGAAGAAACGATTTACATGCTGAAAGTATTCGAAAAATGCTAAATAGCAATAGATTAAATTTTGCTTTTAAATTTATGGGCAAAATTTTAGAGAAAGTTAGTTTCTAAGACATATTATCTGCTTAATAATGAATTAACACCCTAAGCACTATAACATAACTAATTTCAATCATTCTAATTTGATTTTAAATGTTTATTTTTAATTACTTATTTTGTAGTCATGCCAAGTTTAGCTGTAAGTATTAAATGTAAAGCAAGACTAAATTTTTACAGTGTAATAATTAATTATTTTTATTCATCAGGTAAATTCTGTTAATATTCTTCTACAAAAAAGTAAAGTAGAACCTTTTAAGTTTGGATTAGCAATAACAAAACTTATACAGCATCTAAAAGACCTCATTTACCAACCAAATTCAAGTAAGCTTAATTTAGATCACAAGGCAGCTAAGAATAATTTTTAATTTTAGGCTATTAATAATAAAGTTTCGTTTGATTTTATATCTACAACATTTTGGCGTAAATAAACATTATTTTTTAATTAGTAACGCAAACAAACGTACAATAACGTTCTTATAACAAAACATTACTAACATTTTGTTAAAGGTTTAGTAGATTCAAATTTAGATTGGATTTTATACAGAGTAAACGATATAAGTAATTATTATCAATATTTTATTTTTTTATTAAATTAATTGTTAAATTATTATTTTACTATATAAATTAAGTTGTAATTACTAAAATTTACATTTTTTTTGTAGCTAACCTTTTGGAAGAACCTATCTTTCATGTAGAAGTAAACGAAGTTTATGCAAATTTATCCATTAGTAAGAAGGCAGAGGTTAAACTAATTAAAATTCACGTTGTTTAGTCAATTGGGTTTATTAACAACTAAACTTAATTGAACTTTTTTAAATAGGATTTGTTTAATGAGAATAATTTCTGAAATTGTTTTTACTTTACTTGAAAAAATTTTAAGTCAAAATACAAGTTATTATAATAACTGTGTTTTTTTTTTACATAATCGTTTTTTTTTTTTTCAGTAAATTCTCATACTTTACTTAAGTAATTTACTTAATGTTGTGTATTACACGTGAAAAAATTTCTGTTAATGACACGCTACGGTTCTAATCTGTAACTAATTTTCCTATAATTCCAACATTTTTATAATTAATTGTTTTAATACAGGTAAAAAATATTTTTCAAAGTTTTGTTGTAGTGTTTATAATTGAATTGGAAAAAAGAATGCTGCAAAATCTTGAATTTATGGCTCAGTATGAAGTTGTAAACGATGTTAGTTGGTATTAAATATATCTTAAAAAAATAAAATAACTTATTTAAATATCATTAAAACTTATAATTTTTTAAAGGCCTTAAATAGACGGATGCCGGATATTGAGAAGTTTTTAGAACATCCAAAAATTAAAAAATTGTTTGAAGGAAACCACAGAGATACTATCTCACTTCAATACAAAAGTTTGCATGGACGTCATCAAACAAGTATCGGTTAGCTAAAGGAAAATAACAATAGTAACCTACTACTTAAATATAAATTAAAATTTTCATTGTTAATGTTAAACAAGTTTTGTAATTTAGTAAACATTGTAAATCTACCGAAAACTAAGTTCTGATAAAATAAAAACATGATTTATTATTGTAAGAGTACACTTACAATTGATTATGTACATAAAAAGTTATCAGTTTATTCTTAACAGATAAATCAACAAACGTTAACTTTTGGAGCAGTGTTCGCGTTGAATACCAAGAACTTAAGGAGTTAATGATGAAACTACAAACGATACCTTTTAGTAACGCGCAAATCGAGCGAGACTTTTCCTTGATGAATATCTCGAAAAACAATAGACAATCTAATATGGGCCATATTTTGTTAAACTCCTTAATGATTATTAGGTAAGTAAAAATTTAATGTATTTGGATTTATGTCTTTTTATTTTAACCTATTTATTTCATAGAAATGAAATTTTAATGTGTAATTTAAACTGTAAAGTTTTTAATCATTATTTAGATTATTTAAGTTTAGTTAAAGTTGGGTATGCAACTCGATGACCGAGAGGTCTTTTTGTGTACCCGGATCCTTGAAACAAGAAATTTTTGAATTTTGTTTTGTTATTATTCAACAAACCTTATCATTTTGATTTTTACTTTTAAAAATTATATTTTATTATAGGAGACATAAAGGCCCTATTAATAACTTGTTTTTTTTAATGTAATCCAATTAAATTAATATTTTGTATTACAACGATTTGTTTTATATAATTTTTTTTCTTTTATTTTAAATATAAGGGAAGAATAAATGCATAATAAGAATTGAAACATTTTTTTGCTAAATTTATCGGTATATTATCAGTAAAATTCAATAATATATATCACTAGTAAAAGTTACTAGAACTTTTTTAACAAATTTTAGTTTAGGTAGTTTTTTAAATTTTTTATTCTAATTAAAACTATTTGTACAAGGTTAAAAAGCTTGGCGTTTGCTTATTATTTAAATATTTTATAGGTTGTTGTCTTTTTAGATAAAGTAAAGTATAGTGTTAATCTGTTTGTTGAATATTTTTATCATAAATATAATATTGGTAAAGTAAAAAATTATAACTCAATGTATGGTTTATAAATTACTCTTTTTCATTCAAAGGTTCAATTCAAACATTAGTAATAAAAAATTCCTACAATTACTTTTTACATTCTTAAGCCAATTATTACCCAAAATTATAATAAATTCTATTTTTCTCAGATCAACCTGCAAAAGAATGGAGTTATGCTGTGACAAATTTCCACTTTCAGATACATTGATAGAAGAAGTTGGTAAGTCTAGTTTGTACAAACCAAGAAGCCAAGATGTCAATGAAATCTTGACAAACGAAGAGTACAGCAAATTTAAACCTTCAAATTTGACAATGTTTGCAGCAAACAATGTAATATAAAATTTCAACAAAATTTTTGCGTGTTAAAAAGCAGTTAATTTAAAAAAAAATGCTTTTCATTTAAAGTCAATTCACTATTTTAAAAACACTTTTACTTGAGTGACTGTTAAAGCATTCTACTGTTTAAATTTGTTGTGACTGTATTTTATTCAAAAATTTCAAATTTGTTTATTTACAAAGTTTTGTACATTAATTGCTAAAATTTCTTAGACTATTTGTACTTTTTTACATATTTTGTAGTAACAATAATAAGTTCAATAATAATCCAACCGTTAATCGCGCTAATTTTTTATCATATGAGTATTGTGCTAAATTTCTTTTGCCTAACAAACTTTAAAATTTCTCATTTTCTTAGTTTTTATTAAGTGTTTTTTAATACTTAAAATTGTTATTTTAAATTTCCGTATTAACTTTTGTATTTTTTAAAATTTTTATATAAAATTTTAGGTTTTTAAACAAAACATTTTTACTTCAATTCAGCTTTTTTTTTAAACAATTTTCTTTATTTACCAATATAGATTTTTTTTTAATTGCCATAACTGCTAGTTATTGCAATACAAATTAGTTTAAGTCATAGTGCTGTAAACTGCCCTTATGTTATGCACTTGTTCTTTTATTAATAAACATATAAAATTAATCCAAGCTCTTTATATATATATCAAAAAAGTATGTAGAGTATATAGCTTGTATTAGTATAATATTTTGTAGTGTCGAAGGTTTGTATAATTTTTTTAATTACAATATATCCTAGTTTTTATTTTTTCACAAACTTTGAAACTTGAATTAAATGAATAAACCTAGAAGTACATAAGCAACTTACAAAAATAAATTACTTTTTAGTTAACTATACTTACAAATTAAACATTGAAAATGGTTTAAAACTTAAAGATAAATGAAATAAGTAATACTAGTAACCTTTTAGATTTTTTTTCTCTTAAATAAAGTTTTATTTTATGAAACAAATTAAAGTAGTTTAACATGAATTCCTTTAAATGTACAATTTCAGTCTTTGCTTTATATCATAGTCATTATTATCTAATAAAATATCTTTTCACTAAGTTAACATTTTTAGCTGCGAATATTCTTACTGCAAAAGCTTTAGTATAATTAGATTGTTATAAAACTTATAGCAGAAAATATTTTTAATTTAGTTTAAAAAAGTAAATTAAGCTTAAATCTTTAACAAACTAGTTAAACTGACCTTATTTTTTTTCATTTAATAAAAATTTAAGGTATATAAACAAATTAATTTTTGATAAAAATTTTCATAAGAAAAAAAAATGTTAAAATAAGTAAGTAAATTGTAAATTAAACACTTATGTAGTTTTTCACTTTAATAAAATTTTTGCAGGAACAAAAAAAAATTTTGACTTTAAGAAATATAAGACAAGACGTGAAAGTTAGTTAAAACTTAAAAAATTAACATGCATTATTAAAGTTTTAAAATTAAGTGAATTACTCAAGCGTACGATTTTGGCTTATAAATTTCTTTTTTCTTCTAGCTCTCTCACTTTTGCGCTAAAACTTTGCGTCTATTTGTAAAGTTTTTAAATGAAGAGAATAACTCGAGCGCGCTCCAGCGTACCACTCACTTTTAACTTTACTTTCTTTTATTTCTCCAAATTTCTCTCAATTTACTATAGAGCTTTAAAGCGCGTGTTTACAATTAAAACAGCTGTATTTAACTGCCATCTTGATTATACCATGTCTGGTTGTGACCACTAACCCGTTGTTGTAGAAAGAGTTTTTAATTAATAGTGTTTACTACTTTCAATCCCTTTTATAAAGTTTTCTTTAAAACTAAAACTAGTAACTTCATAAAAACTTCTAATTAAAAAGTAGTTTTTGGTTTTATATATAAACATATTAAAAACAAGTTAACTGAGTAAACTTCTACTGAGCCCACATACAAAGCTTTAATAATTTATTTCAAAATGTAAAGTCAAAATTAAAAGTACATATGTTTCATAAAAAGCTGAAGATTAAAGCACTAAGCTTTATGAAGCATATGTACTGTTAATTTTGAACTTTTCATTTTGCAATAAATGATATATATTTATTTATTCATTTCGTTTGTTTTTAAATTAAAAATAAATTTCAATTTAAGACTGTAAAATAACTAGTTTAGAAAAAAAACTTTATTTAATAACTTGTCTAATTTAATGCTAAGTTAGACAAACGTAAAAAATTATACTTTTTATCTTTAACTTTTAAGATAATTAGCATAGTTATTATTAAACTACTAACTTTACTTTCTTAAATATTAATTAAACTATTATTAACTTCAATTTTTAAAACTCAAAAACCATTTGTAAAGTCAGACAGTGTTATTTTTTTAATAAACACTTAAAGTAACTGCTTTAAAACCAAGAATACTTGAACAACATATGGATTATACGAAACTGTATTTTTAATGTTTTAATTGTTTCTATAGCTTTGTAAAACGTTTTAGTTACTAAATATTTTTGTGTGATAGCTATAAATAAAATGCAACTTAAGAAATGATACTTAGTCATTTAATACGGTCTTATATATAAAACATTAACAAAGCTTTTTTATACTTTTATTTTAAGAAGACTGTATGCTAAATAACTTTTAAACAAAAGCTTTATCATTTAATTTAAGATGTTTTTACAGAATTTTAAACGACTAAAAACAAATAGTGGATGTTTTTTTAAATAGAGCGCTGGCTGGCAGACTTTAATGAGTAGCAAAACAAAGTAAATTACAAAAAATCTTGCATATTTTTGAAAAACTAAATTACGATAAAAACCTTATACAATAATTTAATGAAAAAAATAGTTAATTACCATCTTTTAACATTAAAAGTCCAATTAACAATATGTTTGTACAATTTAAAACTATAGTCTAAACTATTTTTATTTGCACTAATACTTTTTAATCTTGCAGTTTACAATAGATAAACAATAAAGTTCTCAATTTACATTGCTATGAAACAGCGATTCTTAACTAAGGGAAAATTTCTTTGTGTTAAGGAGTAAATTTTCTTTGTTACAAGTTATGTAAATTAATGTTTATTTATTGTCTTTTTTATTTATAAAATAGTATTTAACAGTCATTTTTTAAGTCAAAGTTGAACTCTTTAAACTTTACGATTTCTATATTCGAAAAGCTTAAAGTTCAAAAACCCTAGTTTTTTCTCAAAATTAAATAATTTTTTGTATATTAAGGGTAAATTTAGTAATTACCTTCAAAAAAGGGTTAAACATGAAAAAAAAGTTAAGAACCGCTGCTATAAAGAAACGGCCTAGATTTTTTTAGTTTATTGCAATTAAGTCCTTTTTAATTGATAAAAAAAATTAACAATTGAAGATCTCTAACAGTTTATATCTAGATGGAAGGAAACAGTTTGTTAGCTTTGGAGGATATGAGTCGACCTGTGAAAAAAGTGAAGTTAGGGTACTACAAGGCTCAGTATTAGGACCGTTATTATTCCTAATACATATAAACAACTTACAGAATAGTACTAGTTTCAACTTTTAACGTACTCAACTTTGCAGATGATAGAATGTTACACAAAACATTCACAAAAGACACATACCTAAAAATGACTGTGAAATTTTTACCACAGAACTAAAAACGGTATCAGACTGGCTTATGGGAAACTAAATTTAACTAAACCTTAACAAAACCAAAAGCATGATTCTACATCAATCAAAAAATAGTTTTTAGAAAAATATAGACCTTAATGTAAAAATAGGTAAAACAGATATAACAAACACAAAAAGCTATAAATATTTAGGAAGAGTTATATACAGAAATTTAAAATAGTGAAAGCACATAGAAACTATAAAAAAACGAAATTACAAAAAACACTGGATGTTTTATATAAAACCAGAAACTTCTTAAATGAAAAAGCATTATATTTGCTCTTTAATTTTTTGCTTATGTGCAATGTTAGATATGGCTTGTTGTGCTGGGGAAAAGTAAATAAAAAATGATACCAATGTTCTCATAAACAGAGCATTTAGATGTATATATTAAAGAAATATGATGATAGTGTAGAGACTTAAAAACTCAGAAAAAATATTAGATGTTAAAAGTCTTTTTCTATATGAATTAGGTCTATTTACGTTTAACAATAATTTGTTACCATATAACTTTAATAATTACTATGAAGGTTTAAAAATTGTCCATAGCTATCATACGAGGCCTTCAGAAACAAATTTTTTTCTACCTAGATGAAACAGCCAAATAGGTCATAAATCGCTATCCTACAAAGGAAGTAATTTATGATTTAAGCTACCATTATGTTTAAAAAATATAAGTCATTTTGGAAAGTGTTAGGATGAACTTAAAAGCTATCTATTAAATAGTAATTATGAAGGTCATTAGTGATCATTGCCACTCGTCTGTTTACTTTTGTTTAATGAGTTAATAGTGTTTGTATTTAATACCCAAATTTTTTATTTATTTATTTTATCTTTTTTGTTTTATTTCTTTTTTCAAAAGTTGATTTGTTTGGTTACAATAACAGTGGTTTAGTCTAGATTGCAGCATTTTATATCTGGTTATTCTTTAGATTATTCTTTAAGATTACTATTTTGAATTAAGTTCAGAATATAACTTTTTTTTTAGCATGCCAATTAAAAATAAAAATTTTTATAGATGTAATATGCTTTAACAAAATATTAAGTATTTAAATAGTAAGCTAAGATAACTGTTTTAAACAAACTTATGTTAGAAAATCTCTTTTTTTTTTTTGAAATCAAAGAAAAAAATCTCCCTTTTATGTTTGCAAATATTGTTTGCTTTCTATTAATTACAATTTTAGTCTTAGACAAGTATTCAAAATATAAAAAAGTATGTTTTAAATTAGAAGGAAATTTATTGTTGTTAAAATTATTATTGTTTTATTTTTATGCTTATGGTAAGCATAAACTTTACAGTATCTTTACATTTTCATTTATAAAAGTTAAGTTCAGTAATGGTAGAATTAAATTCTATAAATTTATTAAAAAAGTATACAATAGTTTTTTTATTTATTCAAATGTGAAGTTGTTTTTACTGTTCGAGGAAAATTGTTAAATAAAATAAAAATTACACTTTTAGCACAAAATACTGATAAAATTTAACGTAAAAATAATTCAGCGTATTACTTTTTAATTTTCTTTAAAGAGGTTGTAACGGTAACCTATCATTCAAGTATTCACATTTTTGCTATTAGTATTGTTTATCTCCTTTTAAAAGGGTAGCTGTCAAATTTGCAAGAGCGTACAAAATTGCACGAAGATACTTTTGCACGAGCAGACAATTTTGCACGGAGACATTTTTGCACGGGTTATTTTTTTTTATTAACTTTTTTTTTTTTTAATTTAGTTTTTTTTATCCCTGTTTCCCCTAACCCTTACCCTCGGTCGGTAGTTTTTGAAAAAAGTACAAAAAATATTACTTTTCTCTTATCTAATCAGTTAATCTAAGATCTTTAGGGAATAGCATTTTTTAAATGTTACAAACAGTTGGTAGAAAGCAGATTTTTAAAAATACCATTTTAAAATGTAATTAAAAATTAAATAATATTGTCTTTTAGATTAAAAATTAATTGTAAAAGATCTGTTTCTACAACTGCTTTAAAATTATTAATATTGTGACTCAACAAATTTTAAAATTACTTGCTACAAAAATTGATAAGTTTTTAAACTCTATGGCTGATAGAAAAACACACTTTGACTTGTTTATTATGTTAATAAAAACTACTTTTACTAAAAACTTTAAGTTTACCGAAATTTAAACAAAACTTTTTGTTTAGTTCGATTAAAACTGTAAATCCAGTATGAACTGTTTATTTACTATTTGTTTTGTTTTACTTTTTATTTCTTTTATACTTTTATTTGCATTTATTATTTATTTTGTAAAGTTATATTATCTATATTTTTTGTTTTTATTATTAATCTATTATTAGTTTATTAGTAGTTATATATTGCTATTTTTATTATAACTTGTTTATTCTTGTATCGTAATCACTACAAGATAGGTTTAGTTTTGTAGCTTGTTTACAAAATGTTAGCATTTGTCCTTGTAGAATAATCTATCATAAGTGTTATACTACTTCGGTGCACTACTCTCATTGCGTTCTTTTTGAGTCTAAATTCTTATGAAGTTTATTAAGTTATAAATTTTTTCCATATAAGATTTTTCATCAAAATCGGTGCATACTTGCGCTTACGCAGCGAATCAGTATTTTTGGTAATTGGTATTCAAAAATTAGTTTAACTTTTCGAAAATTAGATAGTTAAAAAAAAAAGCAAATTAAGCAGAGAAAATAAATAATAAAGGATAAAGATCATACATTCGTTTTTTACTTCTTTTCTTTTTTTTTAGGTGGCACGCATGCGCCAGTATCCCTCCTCACGCTACGCCCCTGGTTCTTATGTTACAAAGCAAATTTTTAACTACATTTTTAAAGACAAAATTAACTTGATTTTTGTTTAGTTTTCTTTTCTTTAATTTCGTTTAATTGATTGTTTTATTACTTAAGATTAAAGTATTTAAATGATAAAAAAATTATGTGTAATTGCTCGTAAGAAACTTTATAAGCATATTGTGTACGACTCGATAACCGAAAGGATCCTTTGTACACAAGGTCCTCAGATTAAACTTTTTAAGCGCTTTTTTATAGTTCAATAAACAATATAAAGTTTAGTACAATAGTAAAACATTGTACTGTTTTTAAATATCTGAGAACAAAATTCGAATTATTTTAATGTAAAAACGGAGATTTCGTATTCTACGCGCTAGACTGGGACTGCGGGTCGAAGTTTGCAAAACTTTAAATTAAAATTAGTGCTATTAGTTTTCAACAAAAATAGTTTAACATTTAAAATCCATCAACTTAAAGTACTGATTACTCGTGTTGTGTATTTTTTCAAGTAATCTGTGAAGATTTATTAATAGTTTGCTTAAATCTTAAATTTATAGTATATTGAAATATTTAAGAGTTTTTATTTATTTATTAAAGAGTTTAAAAAAAGTTTAAATTGTAATACTATGTCTAACAAGTACAAAAATATTTGTTTTTAAAAGTTTCTAGTACCAAAAATATTAATAAAATTTTACTAAGCATAAATAAACTCAAAAAAAAGTTAAAAATTACTTAGAATAAATGAGGTAAGCATTTAATAAGCAAAAACAGTACTATTTTAAGTATTAACATTACATTAAACCATTAATTTTATATAATATAGAATAACAAAGAATCAATTAATCACGTTTGTATATAAATAAAATCGCCTTCTAGTTTTATCACGTTTTAAACCAACGTCTCTTAAAAAGCTTAAACGTATTTCATGGAAAATTAAACAAAAAAAAAAAGTTAGCGGATATCAAGTAATAAAATATCAAAAGCATTTCTGATCAATTTAGACTTAATATAGCTTATTGAAGAAAAATATGATATTCCCATGCTTGGGTCACCTTAAGAAATCTGTTTAGTGTCAAATACTTTTTTTTTTTGAACGGAAGTAGGAAATCACTATCTTTTAAGCTTGATCCAGGGGTTTTAGCGGTGAAAAACTGTTGTGTAAAACAAGATAATCATTAAGTAAAAACTCTCGTACTTTGTATTTCATTTGATTACACAAACATTAAACTAGCTTAAAAATCATTTTTATACACAAATAGTTTATTTTAACAACTATCAACAATATATATGTTGTTTTTATTACTTTTAACTGTTAGTGATTAATTTAAAAAAGAAGAACTTTTTTTTCTAAAAAAAAAAAAATAACTTTTATAATATTTTTTAAAATATGTTAAAAATTTTTTATTTTAGTTTGCTTGAAAACTAGCGCTTTTAGTAATTTTAATTTGTTTTTTTTTCAGCTTATCAATAAGTATCGGTGCCTTTTTTGTTTTATGAAGTATCAGACTTATCAAATATTTAGTCTAAAAATATTTCATTTTTTACTTAGGAAACATTGTTTTCATATTTTTGGTTTACTTGCTAAAAATATATTATTTAATAAAATGTATCATCGTTTAATTAGAATAAATTTTAATTACTATAATTGATTATGACTTTTAGAGTATAAAATAAGATTACTTTGACTTTATACCTTTAAAACAACACGACTTTACTTTTACCTAGTTTCTTTGTAAAATATCCAAAACATAAATTTTTTAACGTATAAATGTAAAAGTTTAAACTAAAGAAGTACAAACCCTGTATGTAATGTAATTTGCTTGAAGACTTCTAACAGACCGCATAACCTCTATAGATTGTTGACCAAACACTTAGTTGTCATAAAACGGCTTGCGGCTTGTTTTCACCTTCTTGAAACACAATAATTAATTTTTAAAGTGGTTTAAAGCCTAATTACCTCATAATTAGATGTTATTACTTAAAACGTTTGTACAGTTGATACTTGTGGTCGCATTTAAATTCCAAAAATTAGATTAATATTATAGTTTACTTTTAAAGAACTAATTTGTTAAATTAAATTTTAGGTAAACAAATTAAACCAGAAAACACATTGGTAAAGTAAACATTTTTTTAATACCTTTTCAGTAGTGTAGTTTTTAACTTTTTTAAAATACATTAAATTCACACAATTAAAGTTATAATTTTAAATAATATACTTTTAGTTTATACTTTTAAGTTTTTATACTTAAAGTTTTTCGTTTCTGTTAAACATATAATTTGTTTTATATAACATAGTATAAAGTATAACTGGTATATATTGTGTAGTATTTTAGAAGTAAGATTCTTCTCTAAGTAGTAATATTTCTACAAAATACAATTTGTGCACAACAGTCTCATATACTCTTTTTTTTTACAATGTTAAAGTTTTAATATTCCTATAACACATCAAAAAAGTATTTGTTTTTATGTTAACAGTAAAGTTGTGTTTCTAAACATGTGCTGGAAACTTTATTTCATTCGCACATAAAATGTTTTACGTGAAGAAAATATGTATTAAATTGATTTAGTTTTTACATATTTCTATAAAAACTTATGTTAGACTTTAATGCAATAAAGTTTAAATAATTGCAATAATTTTATCAACAAAGCGAATTGAATTTCAATAGTATAGTTTAAACATGTTTTTACATTGAACTCTGGCGTGAAAAATATTTTTTATTTCAAAATTCACAGAGTATATCTTTAAACAACTTTATAAATTAGTATTATAAATGTTGAAATTATTTGTTTTAAGTGAGGTTTATAAAATAATAAGGATTTAGAAAATTAACTTGTAATTTAAAGCTCTAGTTTTAAACTTGTCTAAAACCGAAAATTATAAGTTAACTACTTTAATTAGAAACAGTTTTGAGACGCCGTTTTATACTTAAAATATTTTCAAGTGTACTTTTTAAATTTTAGTCCGTTATAAAGTTAAAACAAAACTAAGTCTTATTTTTGTGATATTTTATTTTTATTTTTCGAAAAATCGGTAACGGTCTAAGTCAATTTTTTTTTTTAATGTATTGTGTGTTTAAAAAACTTTTTTTATTAATATAGCTAAAACAAAATTTAGAAGTAGTGACAACTGCAAAAAGTTTTAAATTTATTTTTTTAACTATGCAGTGACAATGATCAAAAAAGTATTGTAAATAGAAAAAAATTGTAAAATAGTAAACGCAACAAAAACAAAAACACCGTTAGAATACTGCATTATTAAAAAGTAAAACAATTTTATGTTACGACAATGTAGTATAGTTTCACATTTTTGTCTTTTACAAATTACTTCGAATGGAACTATTTGAAGTTTAGAAAAATCAAAATACACAAGTTAGACAATAAATAAAATATAAAAACACACAGAACTACGTTACTATTCTGAAATCGACTATTACACTCTTTTAAAGCTTTTTTACGACATTTTCGAAATTAAAGTTAATCCTAAATTGTTGAAATTGATAGCCAAGGAACTTCTTTCAAAGCAACACCTCTTCGGCGGCAGTTAACAGTTTGGTGATTAGATATTTTTCTGCAGTAAATGTACATTTTCATCACTGGAAGCTGCCAATTTTTTGACCGTAGACTACGCTTGCTATATATCGAACTTATTTTGTTATTAATTTGCAAAGCATTTTTTTGTTGGCTAAAGCCGGCATCTAGTACATCAAACTTGTGACGCACCAGCCGAAAGTTGTTGCGACGAACTTTATTTATTGTTTTATTGTCGTCATAAACAGATATAGGCTTGCTTTGTATCATTAACTCTCCTGTGGATTTGTGATGAGAGTTGAAGTTAGTAAGCCATGCCACCACCTCAATGTTATGGTTACGATTGTTTATACTGAATTCGACGATGACTTCTGCTTTATACACATGTCTATTCAGAAAAGATTTATTATTCACGTCAAACTTCATACTTGCAGTGTTGCTGTCTTCTGTTTAAAAGTTTTGGTAAGTTCAAAAAAAGTTAAATATAGAATTAAAAACGGGTAAAATGTTTTAACCAAAGTATATTTTTCCAATATAATATTTTAAACATTAATAAAAATATCTCACTTAAATTTTTTTTAAGTAATTTAAAGTACTTAAAGTATTACCTTTTAAAAAAACTTTCGGGTATATATTCACACGTTCTATATTCAAGTTGTTGCCTATTTTAGAATATGGTTTTTTTAGAAATTTATCAAACACAACACGGTTGGAAAGTACATGGCGATTTTTCTCACGTTTGCTTTTTGTTTTTTTGTTCTTTTGGTATCTTTTTTGAGATGACATTACTCTTCCATTTGTAGAAAGTAATAGATTAAGATCGGATTCTCTATTTTTCGGACTCATAGCTAGCTTCATAAACTGTACTATTGAAATGTTTGAGTTTCCGTTTGTTGTATGTTTTGGTTTTGCAGTGACACCTTTTATATTTTGGCAGGAAAACAAAAATAACATAATTAGCTTAAAGATGACCTTGCAAAAACAAGAACCCATTTTTAGTATCGCTAGTAAACTCTTTGAAAGTAAAAATTTGTATAAACAGTATTGCTCGATAGAGTTAATTTGCTTTTATACTAATCTAGCGAGCCCACGGGCGCTTTAAAAGTTAGTGAGAGAAAATATACAAAAAAAAAGTTCTACACTTAAGTAAAAAGAAAATATTTTTAATAAGTATACTCTTAAATTTTTGTTTATCATTACGTTATTACTTTGAACTTGCAAAAGAAAAGAGTAAATGTTTTCTCAGTAATCTGTACATATACTTGCAGCTACCGTAGTTGTAAAAACAAACTTAAATACAATTTGTATTCTCTAACAAGACCTTTAATTAATTTTTATTCTATGTTCTTAAAAATATAGTTTCTATTTTAGACTATCAAAGTTAAACATAAAAACTGTTGTAAATTATACATTGTTTACTTATACTTTATTGGTAAACTTATTACGGTGTAGAAACTATATTTGACCAACTAATAATTAAGCATTTAGACTTTTATAAAGTTTTAAAACATTTAGCTTTGATACTTCAAGTTGTTAGTCTGGCTATAAAATATATTTTTTACGCTTTTTTGTTCGGAAGGAATTGGTTTTTATGTGTTTATAAAAGAATATTTTTGTTCACGTTACTAACCATTTATAGATACTTAAAATAAACGTTTTAAATTTTAACGTTTACCTACTGGTTAAATTTATTTTTTTACAGCGCTAGCATTTTAAATTTCTATGTTAAAGGCAGCATAAACTGAACTTTTTTAAAAAGTAATAACTTTGTTATCTTACATTATTGAAAAAATTCCCTTACTCTAATATAATAACTTTTTACCTATGTGTACAGAAACTAAATTAACGATTTAGTATTTACATAACTTTACTTAAAAACATGTATTATTCAAGTAGGCATTGAAAAGTTTTTTAATCTATGTTCTAAAATTTTTAGACAGTTTTTGCTTACTCGATCAAAAATTAAATTTCAAAAATAAAAATCTTAAAAAAGACGCCCTTACTATTTAAAAATATCAATTTTGCCTAATTTTTCAAAATCAAAACATGCATTTTATTGATGAAAAAGTTTTGTAAGCTTAAGTTTTTAAACGAAGTAAAAACATAGTTCTTTATTCTAAATTGAAGATGTTTGACATAAAAATAAAATAAAACTTAGCGCTGTGTTATATAATGTCCTGAACAAGACGTTAAAAGGTATCTAAGTGGTGTGCGATATGATAACCGAAAAGTTTTTTATGCACTAGGTCTTAGGACAAAATATTTTGAGCGCTGTTTGTATCGTTCAATAAACTATAAAAATAATGTAGACTTATCTAACAGATAATTTGTTGTGTTAACTAAGTTTGTAACGAAACTTATAACCATAATTACTACGAAAAATAACATAAGTTTCTATATATTTAAAAAATATTAAATTATAAAACAAATTTGGTTGTAAATTAGATAAAACTAGAAAGTATATCTATAACAATACTTAAATGTACTTTTTATTATGTTTTGTACTAATTAAGTTTTTTTTTATTAAATAACTGCAAAACATTAATATTATTTAAAAATTAATCTGTAAAGCACATTTAAGTTTAGTAGTATGCTTTTCAGTAAAAATGTTGCTGAGCAATTTAAAACTTTTGAGAATAATTTTGTATTTCAATCTTACTAAGTTTTTTGTATTTAAATTATATGAAAAAGTTCCAGTTTTTGAAATTAACCTTATATTTTGCATTATAAAAACCAAAAAAAGCTCATAATTAATTTCAGTATTTACGATAATTTTGATTTTAAAACTCTACTAATATTGCGTTTAACAAGTTATATAAATAAAACACAAACAGGTTGCTTGGAAGCTTTTGAAACTTATAAGCTTAAAGCTTTATATCATTATGTACTTTAAAAGTTAAGTTTTAAACGTTTTTTTTTTCAAGCGTAATCATTTGTATTAATTTTCCTTAACTTTAAACCACACATAAGAGTTATCTAAAATAAAATTAAAGCAATATATCTGTTTTTATAATAATTTTATCGTTACTGCTCACAAGATGGTATATTTTTTACTTCAGTTTTATCAATACAAAATAAATAGTTTAGTAACTTTTTTTTTTTGTCAAAAGTATAATATTTTGCACAAGATTGTTGTAGAATTATTTCTTCAAACTCTTTTTACTTTTACTTTGAACTTAAAAAATTTACAACAAAACTAAAGTGATTTTTTTTTAGTAAGGCCTTTAACAGTTGCTATAATAAACAAACACTACATTTCATAAAACACCAATAGAGTTTCGTGTTATAAATTAGGATTAGTCATGTGTCTAAAAAACTATAAAACTAAAATATTTAAAAAAGGCAATTGTACATACACCAAAGCAAAACTGATGTATCGGTAACTGTATACGAGTAAATAAAAAGAAATCATTACTGATAGTAATTTAAATATCCTAGACTTAGATGTATTATTTACTTTTTTAATTTGTATCCAATTGGTAATTATACATCTAATTATAATTATGTTTGCATTAAGTCTTGCACGAAAATTCTAAATTAAAAAATGTGGTACTCGATTTCTAAGAAAACGAGGTCTAATAATTTTTGAAACTTAGTACATCGAGCTGAAATTTTTTCTTAAACATACTTATTTGCAGTTAGACGCTTTTTAAATTTTAAGTTGAATTAAGTGAAAACAAGAAAACACCACTTTGAAAAATAAAATACTTACACAAAGTTTTAGTTTTTTTAAATATTTCAGAAATAAATTTCTTTTTTGAAATTTTTTTTCTTTGATAACTTTACACATTTTAGATGTTTAGAAGCTACTCAAGTTGGATGGGTGTCACTTTTGCACGAGAGAACACTTTTGCACGAGGGAACTTTTGCACGGCGACTCTTTTGCACGGCAACATTTTTACACGTCAAAATTTTTTCATGGCGTCACTTATTGCACTACGTTACATTTGCATGGCGAAATTTTTGCAAAGCGTCACTTTTTCACGGCGATATATTTTCACAGAAATAATTATTTTCTGCAAAAATGTTAAACAATCGGTCAATTTTGAACGGAGCTTTTGCACGCTTCTAATTTTTATTTTCTTAAATGATTATATAAATTTTATTTTTACTAGCTTCAATAAATTCGCTTTTAAACGCAAACTATTTTGAATGAATAAAATGTGATAACTTTTTAATCAAATTTTAATGTAAAGTAATTTTAATGTAAGTTTTATCTAGAACAATATAGTAACATACTACAATTAACTTTAATCATATTTATAATCTTAATTTAAATGAATTAGATAAGTAAAGTTTTTTTTTAAACTAAAACAATTTTTGACATATTAAATAAAAATCAACTGAATTTCGTTAACTTTTAAACAAAAATATAAACTTAATCTAGTAGGACTTTAAAGTACGAATCTTGAGACTGATTTTTTACTTATATTCTCTTGATGTTAAAATTAGCATTAAAAAGTTATGTAAAAAATATTTTAAATTTATTTTGGTTTTAAACAATTAGTAAATTAAAAAAAAATATTTAGATAACTTATGAAGTGTGAAGGTATTTATGATTTTACTTGATGTTTATTTTTTAGTTTTATGGATTTTTTTTTTGCGTGAGAATAAAAAAAGCAATAAAAAGAGCGCACTTTTCATGACTTAAACTTTGATCAAAATAAACTAGAACAATATACTTACACTTTTTGTATTCTTTCAATCTTAGGTTCTATATAAACTTAGTTTTTCATCCCTGGTATGAATCTTTTAAGAAAAATTTCATTTTATCCTTTAGTTATTTTTTGTTTCTTACATTAAGTTTAACTGTTTAAGATTTTAAATCTTAGATTTTTTATGAGTCTGTTATAAAATTTAAGTTTTCAGTTTATTTTCATGTTACAGATTTGGTACTAGCTAATAAACATTTAACCGGTCTGAATGTAAATGGGATGTTACGCGCAAAAAATTCATCGTGCCAAAATGTCGCTGTGCAAAAATGTCACTGTAAAAATGTGTCGTTGTGCCAGTATCATCGTGAAGTATTGTAGTGCAAAAATGCTGCCGTAAAAATTGTCATTATGCAAAAATGTTGCCGTGCAAAAAAGATCCTCCTTGCAAAAGAGTCGCCGTGCAAAAGTGACGCCGTGCAAAAGTTTCCCCTCGTGCAAAAGTGACGTATTTGAAAAAGTGACCCGTTGACACTCAAGTTAGATATTCTCATTAAAAGCAATTTCTCTTTAACTAAACTTAATGTAACCTAAATTTTTCTAAATGTTTTTTTTTAGGGTGCACGACTATTCAAATTAGGGTAATTCAAATTCTTAAAAAAAAAATTAAAAGGGCCACTACTAAAAAAGTAATGTATATCTGTCAAATGTAAAAAATACATATGTAGGTCCTATTAATATCAACAAGCAATTTTTTTCTTTTTGCAAGACAATAATTTTTTTTTTCAGATATGGTTTAAATAAAGTAAAAAACATAGTTGTTTTTAGTAATTTTTAAATATATTAGAAAATATTTTAAATATTACAAAAAAAAAAGTGGCTTGTAGATAAATAAGATCTACATATGTAGTTTTTTTTTTTAAATTATATTACTTATTGAGATATAGTCTTTTAAATATTTTTTAGGAATTTGAATTGTCGGAATTTGAGTTGTCCGAGTTTGAATTTTTATGTAACCCTTTTTTAACATACAAACCTAATACTTGAAACTTTTATTTTATGTAATTTAAGAGGAATATAAATAAGCGACGATAAAATAGTTACTAGAATTATACCAATTTGTTTCATAACAAGGCTTAAGAATATTCTTGGAGATGGTATATATTAAGTTACGAATTATTATCAAATTATTAATTTTTACAACATAGATTTACCGTTTTTTTTTTGTAAATTGAACATAATTAGCTAAGTATAAATAAAACAAACAGCATTTTTATTAGTTAACGAATAAGTAATAGAAAAGTTATAAATATGTTTAGTATACAGATACGACAGAGACTAACTAAAAAGTCTTTTTCAAAAGTTTTTTCTAATATTTAGGCAACGTTTTCAATATTGAATTTTAAAGAAACTGCAAACAAAAAATATAAATGTTTATTGAAAAAATAACTTTATAATCTAAATATCTATTAACTCTTATAACTTTTACTCAATATTGAACAAGAAGTTGTAAGGTTCCAATAAACTATTTTCAGAATTTTTTTATTGCGAAAATACTAATTAAAACAAAGTTTGTAAAGATAGCTTAAAATTTAATATTAAAATAAGTACAAATTAAACAAATCAGTTAATTTTTTTGAAAAATAATTAAAATTAGATAAAGCTATATTTACTAACTAAGAAGTATTTAATATTTTATGATTGAACAAAGTATTTGATTTTTGACAAAACTAAAAGTTGTAGACCTCGTCAAGTAAAATTGCACAGTTTTTATGAATATTGTTACTTCTTTATCAATATAGTCGTCCTGGACAAGACTTAAAAAGTTTCCGTGGTGTACGACCAAAAACCAAAAGGTTCTTCGTGCACTAGGTCCTAGAACCAAATATTTTAAGCGTTTTTGTTGTCGTCCAATAAACTAATAATAATAATGAAACTTTTTAACTTTTTTATATAATTGATTTTAAATACTGTATAAAAATTTATACTGTAAATACTGTTTTTTTTTCAACATAAATTTAAAGACTCCTTAAACTTTAACTCAACTGAACTTCTATAGTGTCTACTATTTTTTAACTAACTTTAACTATTTTTTATAAAAATATTTGTTTATTGAGATTTTTAAATAAAAACAAATAATAAACTACACTTTTAAAAGTATTGTTGTGTTATACTTAACGTTATGACAATAATTTGTCTATTAATTTAATTACACTTTAAGAAAACATAAAAGAAATATTAACTGTTAATAGGATTTAAAAGTTGTTAGTAGTTACCTGAAAATCGAATTAGTCTTTAATTTTTATAATTGTAAAAATCTTTAACGTAAACAGTGTTAAGAAATTGAAAAATGTGGTTTTTCACAAAACAAATATAAATAAACAAAATTTAATGAATTTATGAATTTAAGACAACCTAAGCAGTGTATCAAATTTTGTCTAATACAAATTTATCTCACAAAATTAAAGTTTGTTGGTTGATATTTTCCAACAAAAAAATCAAATCAATATTCCTAAATTTTGAGATTATAATAACTAGTTTTAATGCATTTTAATATTTCTTCTTTATAGATTGATATATATCGTAGTGGTAATAAATATCAAAAATTTATGCCAGATAGAAATAAAAGGCAATCAATATATAAATGAATTTAACAGACTAAAGATACTCTAAATTGAAAATAAAGCTTTGATAGTTAAAAAAAATTTACAAAACTGAATTTTTGCAGTTTGCTCAAAAGTCTAAACTTTATTTAAATTAGAATATTTAACTTTCTAATCAATTAAATCAAGTTAGGAATTTTTAACATTTTAAGAAGTTAAACTTACAAAGAAAAAGAACATTAAAACTGTACTGACACTAAGCAAAGTATATAAAACTCGTCAATTATAGTAACAATGTTGTTTGAAAATTCGTAATAATTTAATAAATTAAAAGTAAACTTTATTATTTGTCTTTGAATGTAAATATTAAAACTAAAATAAACAATAAAAAAACATTTAAATTTTTTTTATAAAGTTTTAATACAACTGACGCAAATGTTTCTAATTTGAAATAGGGTACTTTAAATAAAATTTTTATTAATGTCAATTATTTTTACAAAAAAGATCATATGTTTTAAAAGTTTTTTTTTAATTTCTATCACTTATGAGCTTTTTAAAATTAAAATACGTACATACTGCTTTGTGGATTTATTGTACTTAAAACTAAATGTTTATAGAAAAGAAATAGTATTATTTAAATAATAAGTCTTTACACAGAGCAAATAGTAAATGCACACACGAAAGTAAAAATTAAATACTTTTTGAACGACTTTGAAGGTGTATAAAGAAAACTTTATTCATAATTATTTACCTTCCTCATAGTATGTTGTAAGTAGTAGAAACGGATGGCTTCTCACAACCAGTCCTTTGCGTGCGCAACTTACGTGCAAACCGTTTTTTTCACACTTCACTTTTAATCGTAAAGTAGAAATATTTAGATCTCGCACTCTAAGATTTTTTTTTTGTTTTTTCAATGTTGTATTACGTACCGTATTGTGCAACAAACGATGTGCAAAGTCGTATACGTCGTAAGTAAAGCGAAAAACCCGAACTTGCTGCTTCCGGATTTTCTCAAGAGAGTTATCACTTACAAGCGTGATTTCACGCCACTCCATTAAATTACTGAACATTTCATTCCCGTCTTGTGACGCAGCTTGTGCTAGAACTTGTACGTCATGATTCTTTTTACTTAAAAACATTTCAAACTCGACTAAAATTTCCGCTTTTTTGACAGTATAACTCGCAAAGTTTTTATATTTTGAGGCATCTAAGTTGAACCGTACAAATTTCTTTTTGTGAAGAGCTGTAATTTTTTTAAATATAATTTTAAACATTTTAATATATCTTAGGTATAATTCTAAAGTATAAATTACTTTTTAAACTTACAACATTTTTTAAAATTAATTTAAATGATAAGTTACAGAAAGATTTCCAACTAACTTAGATATTGATAATTTATACATAACTTGATAAAACAATAATTAAAGACAGATAAAAACTATATATTTAAGTTATAATTAAAAAATTTATAATTCATTCAAATTAATTTGTATTTAAAACTTTAATTAGCTTTTAGCTTTTCAGTAACCGCTACGTCTTTATTTCTAAACTAAAAATAATTAAGTTTTTAGTTAAACTTTTTTTTTATGATATTTTGTCTAGCTTATATTTACTGCTTATACATAAAATAGACCCTTCATAAGTTTTACACTGGTTGTTAAACATTATTAACAGTTTGATAACTTCAGATTTTTTTTAATTTTAAAATGCTTAAAATAGTTTTGTAAATAAAAATGTTTTAGCACATAATCTCAAAATGTTTCTAAATCGTTGTTATATAGTACAAAAAAAAAAAACTTGTTGACATACTAGGATAGTTTTAAAAACTTGCATACTAACATATTGTTATTTTCAAAATAAATTTAAACGCAATTTTTATTTTTAATACATATTTAATTATAAGTAGTCAGTATATTTATTTTTTCTAGAATCTATGAAATCCTAGAACTTTAATAACTTAGTTTATTTATATTACTTATTTATATTGTTTAATTAATTACTTGTTTATAATTTTTTTAGTTAGGATCATTTTAAATAGATTTTAATTTAGTTGAATTTATTTTGTTAGTATAAGTTCAAACGAAATAACATATACCTCTAAATCATAAAACAGTCAAGTAAACTCAACTAAACTACAAAAGTTTTATGGACTTAAAAAAATAGATGAACAAGCTTATATTAGATAATTTGCATAAAGATAAAAAAAAGTTCACACTTGAGCTTAGTTAAGCACAAAACTAATTTATTAAAAGCGAGTTTAGTTACTTAAAGGCTTAAAAATTTGATAACTTTCTTACTATAAGAGTGTTTTATCTTACCTTTTCTATTTAACTTTGCTCCTTTTATAATTAAAGTAGTTATTTTTCTTTTTTTTTCGATTAAAGGTGTAGTTTGTATTTTAACTCTATTACTTAAAGACGGAAATGGTTTGTTTTTGTTTTTTCTACTGTGTCTTATCGAACTACTTTGATGGAATCCCTTTACAGTATAATTATTTTGCTCGATACTGTTTGATGAAAAAGCTTTTGCTTCAAAACAAAAAACAAAACAAATTCTAAAAAAAAATTCTAGCTTCATAACTAATTGTATTTAGAGCTGAAATGAGTTTTGATTCTTTATTTTAAGATTATAAGCCCATTTTATACCTTTTATATAAAATATATCTTTTTTTACACTCGTCATAGTTGTTAATCGCCTCGCAGTAATGTTTGACATTGTAAACCACTATGTTTAAAAAAAACCTGAAGTTTCAAACGAACCAAACAATAAACTAAGCTATCAACTATTCATCAAAGGACTATATTCTATAAAATTACGTATGTATTTAAAAAGAGCTCAAATAGTTCTACTTTCATTTTTCATATCACTTACTTTTTTATATTTAAGGCGTCATTCTAGTTTACAACAAAGTTTATAAACAAGGAGAATGATCGACGCAATTATATGCTTGTCTTTAAAACTTCCTTTTCTTTTACGATAAAATTAAGTGCATTTAGTAAACTTTACAGATGTTAAGATAATATCAAAGTATTACAAGTAAATAAATTAAAGTAAATACAAGCATTATAAATTAAAATCTATGTAAAACGCAAGTATTAAGTATCAAAACTTTTTTGTTAATGTACTTATAGTATCTCTTTAAAACTATTTTCATTATTTACATATAGTTCAAGCTTGAAACACTTTTTTAAAAAGGATTCTTAATAAACAGTTTGTGGTAAATTGTAAGTTTCAATTAAAAAAGTTTTTACTTAGAACCCTGAATTATAACAACACAATTACTTTTCTTGAAGCTATTATTAGCTAATAACTTATCTATTAATAATAGCCCTCAAAACATGTGTAAATTAAATTTTAATTACAAGCTGAATAATTCTTGTTTAGTTAAGTTTAAAACATGCTGTTAAAGATTAAAATTAATTTAATATAAGACTTTTAAGTCTAATGGTTCTAGTTTTTGAAATTTAACAAAAATAAACTGATATATTTAACTGTTTAAGTATCTAGATGAAATATACTGTAACAAGCTATAAATTTTCTGTATCAAACTTTTCTAGTGACTTTTTTTTACGTTTCTAGTACTCGTTTGGTTTGCTAACAAAACTACACAGTTGTAAAGAATTTATCCAAGATTTATGTCTAGCGTAAAATGGCACGTAAATCACACGACACATGAAAACAGACCAAGCTTTGGCTCTGATGACTTTCGCCTATGTTTTTTTTAAAGACTATAACAAATATTTTTTTTTACCTCTAGAAAAATGTTGTATTAAGCTATGTAATGATATCTAGAAAAAAAAATAAACTTTTTTGTAGTAAGTTATAACAAACTTGTTTTGTTTGGAACGTTTATTATAAACGTTTGAAATATTGCAACGACATTTTAGAAATCAAATATTTTAAAAGTATTTAAGCACTCCTTAGCAATCACTATGTTATCTCAATTAAAAAATAAATTTGTTGTACTATGTAACTAAATTTATAATAGCTTTAATGATTTTCAAAGTTAGTGTAAAGAGTTGTAAAGGTATAAGATATATTCAACAGAAGTGTTATCAAGTTCTTTTTATTAAACGTTTTAAGTTTACTAATTTATTTAGATTTGTATTAAACAGCTTTTTATCTAAAAAATAGTTTCTAGTGTTACTTTTAAATTTTTTTTCAATCTTATTTACAAAAATTTGAAGTAACGTTGACTAGTTTAAAGTTTTACTTAAAAATTTTAAGCTGTATGTCGGGTAAATTTATAGTAAAGTATTATAACAAACAAACAAAAAAACAAACAAACACTTAAATTTACTTTATTTTGAAATGTATGTCAAAACTTGCGCAGTTTACTTTTTATTAAACTAATGACACATTTTTAAACATTTACTTTTCTAGTCTATTTAATTAAAACTTTGTTTAAAAAATTTTATGCAGTTTTAGATTTATTTTAACTTAAAGTATGCATAATAGAAATTTATTAGTTTAGATTAATTAAAACAAAAGAAAAGTATTAAAAGTAGAGCCTATTTTTGTTAACGAGACTTTATTTTTGAACTATTTTCAATCAACAGTTTTTTATATAGGACAAAATACTTAAAAAAAAGCAAAACAAGATTTTGTTTTATTATCAAATCTTGAAGAAAAGTAAAACGTAAAAAAACATTTGCTAAAATAAAAACAACGTCATTGAAACGAAAGATCAGATTAAAATTTAATCTAATTATGAGGTCATCTTTCAAGTTATACTCAGTTTAATCTTTCTTTAAACATATTTTCATTCTAAATTTGTCCCCTTTTTCAATTCTATTGTTAAATGTGTCAAAGTAGTACCGTAATCTACTTTTTACGTCTTTCACTAGCAATGTGAAGTAATAAAGTATTTTTGCGACAATTAACACCGCGTTGTAATTGGATATCGATAAGAAGACGCAAACGATCATCATCACGTGCTTAAAAGCCAACACTTTCTTCTTTCAGAAAAAGAAGCTAAAATAGCGATTGTTTGTTGCCATTAAGGAGCGATTAAAGGCTCATTACTATCACTTTGACCTCTAGGTACCCTCAGTAAACCAGCTAGTAAAATAAATAGTTACTTCCTATTGAGAGTGCTTTATTGTTTTAATTATGACAACCTAGTTGTTTGCCCTATATTTTGTAACGATTCATAAAAACAAACTATCATTGTTTAATTCTTTTAAAAACCTTCTGTTTTTTATAAGTTTACAAAAAATTGTTTATAGATTTAGCAACTTTATTCTTAACTATCACAACAATTTTTTGTATATGTTTAAAGAAAAAACAATTGTATACAAACAATATATAAAAAGTTAATAGATTTTTTTATTTATAAACATTATTTTAAATTATTTACAAAACTGGCTTTTGTTAACTACTAACGTTTTTTATCTTTAAAGTACTGAACGTAGCTTTTGTATTTTTATTATTTGTTATTTTACATTATATTTTGGTATTTAAAATTATAATACATAATCTTGCTAATAGGGCTTGTAAACAACAACAAACTTCAAAAAAAAAATTGGTTTCTATCAAGTTATTTTAATCTGAACCAAAAAGTGCAATAATAACTTAAAAAAATGAACACACTACAATAGTTTAGTTATAAAAATATTTAATTTTGGTAATATAAATATTTTAACTTTTTTGACTTCTTAAAGAATGACCTTTTAGCCAGAGAACGATTGGCCAATGACGAACATGATATTTTTCGCAATAAAGAGTATGATGTAATTTTAGTATGAGACAAGCCACATCAATGCAGTAAGTTTTCTTAAAAGTCGTTTTGCAGTTTGTCTTGTCGCAAAAAATGAAAAAAGTGGCAAAATTTAGAAGCATTGGTATAAGGAGAATGAGCTGTGTAAGTTTATGTTAAATACAATTACACGGAGTGTTTAGTCATTCATTTACCGCTATTTATGTTTAAATCAATTTCAAGCTAGGTCCTATGTATTTGAAATTGCAAACAAACCTGGGTATGTTTAAAACTTCAATTTTATTTTAACACTTCCACAAAGTAGTTTAAAAATGACGTAATATTTTTACAAAGCTATCCTAAACTAAAACTTTTAAAAAAATACAGTTGATTATTAACATACTTTCATTTTTATTAATCTTAACAAAAACTGTTACTCTATAGACTTTTTTTAGTAAATAATGTAACAAAAATTTATCTAAAAATTTATTTGAAACGTATAACACAAAAGGAGTTAACTAAAAAGCATTTCTTATTTGCGACTGAATAGTTATAAACAAAATTACTTAACTTTAACTTTTTTTTTAGTAACAATAATAGTAATAGAATTCGTTCAGTTAGTTAAAGCTTCAAACCAGCAAAACTTTTTTTTTTAAGTCTAAACTAAACTTAAAGTGAAGTATTATTAGCAGTTTTACTATACGGTTAACGCTTTTTATTAATTATTTTATTATATGTTCGAAAATCAACATTTTGAAATTATTTAATGACGTAATTTCACTTCATTTTAGATCAAATTTTATTAGTGAATGATAAATCTAACCACTAAAACACTTTTAACAAATTTATTATACTAAAACTATTTATTAAGACTATACTTAATGTTTTACTTGTGGTAAAATGCTATAGTTCATTTTAAGGTAAAAATGATAAATCAAACTATGATATTAGAAATATATAATCTACTTTCTGAACAACAATGATGTTTAAAACAAGTAATTTTAAGTTTATTTACTATTAAATGTTAATCTTTTAAATCTTGACGTATTTAATAAAATCATGGTAGTTTATTTTTCTGTTTATACACTTAAAACATTATTTGTAATCACATACTAAACTTTAGTCAAATTACATTTACAATTTAGTCAAATTAAAATCTTTTTTTCCATTGTTTATGGTTTTTTAAATAAGTCTTTTAAATGAATTTTTTAATAAATAATTTTATAACTAAATAAAGTTTTTAATTCTCTTAGCTTTTTTAAACCATTCAATTAAAATCTTATATAAATGCTAAAAATCAAAACAAAACTCATTTAATACTTAGTGGGAAGAATGATATTATAAATTTTAAAGTAATTATAATTTATATTAGACAAATGTTGGATTTTTATTTAAAACAGTCTTAAACATTTTGTATAGTGTTTTAATTTTGACAAAATATAGTTTCTAAGTTAAATTGAAAAATATCTAGTAAATCTTTAATACTAGTTTATTATAAGTTTATTTGCAGTTTTAAGTTTTTAAGTTTTTCCTTTAAAATATACTACATTTTTCAATGTTTTACAAACTTACTTTTAATGATAACTTAAGTAGAATTTACTTTTAACCTAAAAATAATAAGTAAACAATTTTTCATTTTTAAAGTTTAAGAAATAAAACATGTTTGTATAGAATATTATTTTTTTATTCAAAATTTTTATTTCCTAAATTACCAAAAGATATTACTCATGTACTATTGTAAAAACTGTATTGAGTTATATAGTTAGAAAAATTGACATTGCCTGTTTTATATCTAATCTTTAGGTGTTATTCTGTACATAAGTTGTTTTTATTGAACACTTTTTGTTGTTTATTGAAAAATATATAATAAACTCACACCAAAAAAATAGAGTCAAAGGACAAAATATAAAAAACCTCATGTTTGCGAGCATTTTTTTAGTTATTTTAGTTGTTTTGATCTTTGTAAGAAAAGAAATTAACAGGAAAATAAATGCAAAAGGATTTTTAAACTTGACACTGTTAAATATAAATTTTGGTAAAAGATAAAAATAAACAAAACCAAATTTGACACTTAGCTCAGAATAACTTTTCATGAAAACAAATTAAAAAATAATAATAAATAGTAAAATGATAAAAAATAGTAAAAAAATTGTTTAAAATAATGAACTTAAGCGTATAAAAATGCAATATACTCTCAGAAATAGGTAATTTGTAAAAGATAAAATTCATAACCTTTCAAAAATGTTAATTTATTTTGAGATTTAAAATTTTCCTAACTGTGTATATGTATAGCAATTAATTTAACTAAAACAAAAAAAAACTGTAAACAGACACACAAAAAACAATTTTTGCTGAATAATACTTAGCTTATTCTAAAGAAAGTAAATATGAAACTAGCTATTATTCTGTCAACTTTATATTTTAACAGTTTCTGTAAATGATTTAATTTTTTTTTTAATTTAATCGTATAAAAGAATTAGTAAGTTTATCTACACAAAATAAATATTAACTATTAAATTCAACTTTTCACTTCCAGTTTAAAACATAACAAAAATATAGTAGTAAATGCTAGAATCTAGATCTAACCAATTTCATTAGAACCCAACCAACTTATTCCATAAAAACTATCGTTAGATATAAAGTAATTATCAGTATATTTTTTAAAACACATGAGAATAATACCCCGTGCAACCTGTACATAAACTCTTCATATATTTAGATTATGTTTGAATAAGAATTGAAAATTTTTGTTTTTTAATAATCTCTTCAAAGAATTTGTATAAAACTGAGACTAATTTTTTTGATGGATCTAACCATTTTTATTTTTGTTTATCTAAAATTTAATCCTGTCCGGTCTTTAAAATCAAAAGAGGAAGACTACCTTAATCCCATTTTAACTTCATATATTTAGTTGTACTTTTACAAAAACATCTATTACATTAACCTGGAACCTTTCAATTTGTATTTTTCAATAATTGCTCAAATAACCTTTTCTTAACCTAAATAAATAAAACTAGTAAAAATGTTAAGTTCAAAATAAAAATTAATAAGTTACAAAGTTATTAAGTAGTATGTAGTTCGATGACCAATCTATACATCAAAACTTTTACCATACTTTTGAGCGTCCGAGTTTTTAATTGTTTTCTATAAATTATTTTTTAGTTTAACAAATTTATATTTAACTTCTAATACTGTGTTGTGAAACTAAATCGATAAAAAATGTATTAATTTTTAGATAACTATAAAAATTATAACTCAGGTAAAAACTCAAAACTCGAAGGCATGCATTTGATAAAATTATACTTGTTTGTTATTTTCTTTATATTTAGTAAGTAAATCAAAAACTACATAACGTACAATAGTTATAAATATTTAAACAAACGTGGTAATTATGTAGAAAGTTTATTAATTATTGTATGTAAAAATTGTTAAATTTTGAAAACCTTTGAGTCTTAACTTATTAGTTTTTGTATTCAAATCCTTATACTACAACTGATGAAAATATTTTAGACTTGCTTTGGTATTTTTATTTTTTAACTTGCTATGGTATTAATTTTTTTATAATTTTGAATTATTTTCGAAAAAGTATTAAAAAATAACTTCAGTTTGTTATTTGTTTAATATAGAAAAGTAATGGGTTAAAACCGAGTCAAAAAACGATAGGGCTTTAGCTGGTTGACGTTAACTAAAACTTGTTATTTCTTAATAATGTTGTCAAATTTTTTAAACCTGTATATTAGTTTGCAAATGTGAAGTTTATTTTTTCAACTGATTTTTTAACTTTAAACAGTTTTGACTTTTATTATGGAAACTGAAATTTTTCAAGTATAAGACTAGGTCAGTGTTTATTTTACAAAAACAAAATTAAGTATGTTCTATTTAAAAAGCTTTCAAACTTTTAGATAAAATACATTTATCTTAAACAAAAATAAGAAGCTTTTTAAAATTCTATTGATCATGTTAATTATTAAAATAGAATGTTTTTGTACTTATATATAACTTATTTTTTATGTTAAAAAACCTATTCATACTATAAAGTCTAATAAAATGAGTTACAAAGATTAAACTCATATTAACTTTCATTAAGTTTTAAATTACAAAACGAAAACTAGTGTTTAATTTTAGTTTTTTGTAACGTTTTTAAAACATCAGGTTACTACTTTTATATATTGAAACTCAAAGTAAAGTTTTTCATAAGAAAATGTCAAAAGAAAAAGATTACTTCTAGAATAACAAGTGTTTTTTCTCTATTACGTCAGCTTAATTTTTTGTTTAAGTTTAAATATGTGGCTTGCTAACTCTTCCGGTTGCGGAAAGGTACGTATATCTAATTAAGCGCATAATGATTTTCTATATGGTTGCCACAAACCACAAATTATTATTTCGGTATAAAGTGTTTCAAATATGTAAAACTAATGAAAATACTTTTACTGTGATACCCTTTTTTGATAATTAAACTGTTTATATAACTTTTTTTTATTGTAATTTTTTGTTTATACTAAATTTTTTAAAGCGATTACAAAGCAGGTAAAACTATAGATATCAATTTAACTTTTTTTTAACTAACAATCGATGATTTATTTCATAAATTTGTTATTTGTAAAAAATAAAATGTATAAGTCATAAAATTACTAATATTTTAGTAAACAAATTTCTATTCAAAACAACTAAAAATGCTCAATGACTACGAAAATGCAAAACATAAATTAAGTTTAAAATCCAAATTTTTAAAGACATACTTACAGTTTTAGCTAACTTATTTGTATGAGATTGTAAAAAAAAAAAGTTTACTGAAGTCGCTTGTTTTCTTTGAAATAAGATATTACTTTAAGTCAAAGACATGATTTTATTCAGTGAATTTTTCAAATTTTTTAAATGGTTTTTCACATCTTAAAGAATTTTTGATTGTTAATTAAAAGTATATTTTATTAATAGAAACAAAGTAATAAATTTCAAACAATCTTAAGTTAAACTAATTTTTCAAAATTTAGCAGGGTATCCCAAACTTATTTTAATAATTGCCTACATAGAAGAAACTTGAAAACTATTTAGCTAATTACCAGTTTATTTTCTGAATTTTTCAACTCTTTACTAGTAATTAACCCCGGATAACAAAAATCGCCTTTAAGGGGCAATATCGCCGAATTTGCAAATTCTGATTTAAAGTTACTGAATTTAATTAAGCTTAATTCTAAATAAAATATAACTTCCATAAACACTTTACAAATTAACTTATCAAACTTATAGTAATTTTTTCTTGTAATACATTCAATTTTGATTATATAAGTTATTTTAAAGTTCTGAAATAAGTTGCTAAAAATAAAGCTAAACAAACCATGTGTATGTCCTTGAAGTTAAGTAGGTTGTTATTTAATATGCCATGATTACTTTGCAAGTAAAAATTAAAATAAACTTTTTATACAGCCATATGTGTGTTGAATTTTTAGCACTTTTATTGGTAATAACATCTTTAATGGTGAACAACTTTTTTTTTTGAAGAATTAGATAGAAATAATTATAACTTTTCGTTAAGATATGAATGTTCTGTAAAAATGATAAATTTGTAGTAAGGTCAAAAAAGTCATTAAAATTATTTACTGGTATATATTTATTTAAACTTTATTATTATATTTTATAGTTTTTATAGTTATTTTATTTGGTAGTTTTCAAATCAAATTTACGAGCTTTACGTCAGTAACCAATTTGTAAACTAACAGACATCAGCAGTAAAAAAACATTTAAATTTTTTCTGTCCAAAACTATGTTTTAGGCTAAAAATTTATTTAACATAAAAGTAAACACTGTAAGAAGACTTATAAGATGTTTATGGTATATCGTAAATTCATTTTATGTATAATTTAAAAAAAACATTTCATTTAAACTGTTTAGATTTTTATTTATAGACTTATTACTTGTTACTTAACGCTTTAGCTAGTTTTTTTATCATTATTATGTACATACTGTAAACGATTTTGGTGTTTATATGTTGGCTAAATATAACAAAAGTTATATACTTTGGTAAATTCACAAACTTTTATGGATATCTTTGTCTCTCACCTAAAAAAACTAAAAATTTAAAACGGATAGCATTACAACTACTGATTAAAATAATAAAGGCGTTTTAGAATACTTGAACTATTGTAAGATACATTAAACCGTTTAAACTTTTATTTAATTAAGCACGTTTTGTAAATAAAAATCTATAATAAAAGAGTTAAAGTTATAAAAAGAGTTGTGAATTTAAAATATTAGAAAACATATCAACAAAATAATACAAGAATACAACTGATTAAATTAAAATAAGCTCTAAACATAAAAGCTTTTTGTGTGATAGAGTTTTTTTTTTATAGTGCAAAATATTTTTAAAAACATAGTAAAGTCAACTTAGTGTTAACTTTTTTCTGATTTAGGTGTAGTATTTAAATTTATTAGAATACAAAATAGAGTGTTTTAGGCTTTTAATCTATAGAAACTTTTGTTTTCAGTTTAAGACTGTAAAATGATAAAAAACATATTACCTAATAGTTTTAAAATAACTACAGGTGAAACATATATACTAAAACAAAGAACACAAATTGAAATTTTCATGTATACTTTTGACACTAATATGATAACAACAATTTATCCTTTTATAGATTACAATAAAACTCTTTAGTCTTAAAGTGTAAAATTACCGCTTAAGTTCTAATCTTTCTTATCATTCTAAACTAATAAAATATGACAACCATTTTATATCATTCTATAGTAATTGAGGTGGTATTTTGATATATAATAACTTTAATACTTTTGTATAACAAGAACAAAAAGCTACTTTAGTTTTATTGTAAGTTTTGTTCAAAAAAAAATTATAACTTAATACATCTACATTAAGCAGTTTTATCTTTTGAAGTTTTATTAAAGCCTACTTTTATACTAAACGTTATTATGTACAAATTAGCTCATTAACAATTTATATAGTAACAAAAAAAAATTTAACTTATTGTAGTTATACCTAGACCAAAATAAGTATGTAATTAGAATAATTTAATTATTTTAAAAAATACTAATGAAAGGTTGTTGAGACGGGACCGGGTCTAAATTGCGCGAAGACAAAATTGCACGAGGTTACTAAATTGCACGTGGGGACTAAATTGCACGAGAACAAAATTGCACGAGTGTACAAAATTGCACGAGGGGACAAAATTGCACGAAGACTAATTTGCACGGAAGCTCAATTTTGCACGAGTTACAATTTTGCACGGAAGCTCAATTTTGCACGACAGACAGTTTTGCACGGAGGGTCAATTTTGCACAAAATAGTACTAACTTAAAAAAGATAAATAAAAAATATATTAAAACCTTTATATTTTATAAAAAAAATAAAATAAGCATGTATTAGTGTAGTTAATTTTAAGTTATTTAAGTTTATATTAGTTTTATTTATTTTTTAATTTATTTAGCTTTTTTTTAATTGAAACTAAATTATTGTGTTTAAAAACTAATAAAAAATTTAAAAAGTTTTTAATAAAAATATAAATAGGGTTTTATTTTAATAAAAATATCCCTTAATAAAGAACAAACATGTGTTGATGTAAACTTAAATTAAATTAAAATTATACTAAATTTCAATATAAAATAAAACAATATTAAAAAATAATAAAAAAATAAATAATATTTACATGGGTAGGTGTTAAAATTGCACGAGCGTACAAAATTGCACGAGGGGACAAAATTGCACGAAGATACTTTTGCACAGAAAAAATCGAGCATGCAAAACAGTAAATCAATTAAATAAATTTAGAAAGGAGAAAATCCGTCTGATGAAATTTTTATTGTGCATTGTACAGAAAGTTCTGTTATGGCTGTGTACTTCCATAACTATACTTAAAATTGTTTTTTTTTTTTTTTTATTAAACTTTTAAACATAATTTATATATCATTATTTTCTATTTGTCTAAACTTTATCTAAGTTGCATTACTATTTGCACGCGTTTTACTCTAATTATATCTTAAGTTTCTCCTGCTCTGTTTTTTCTCTTTATCTAACCTAGACTTGCGCAAAAGCACTGGCAGAAGCAATTTTCTTCTTACTTTTTTAGAAGAAAAAGGAGATACTAGCTTTTGACTAAAATAAAACAAACAAAATAATAAAACAGCAAGAATTACTTAGTTTCTATTTTTAACAAAAAAATTATTAGTATACACAAAACTCTTTTTGGTAGTTATATTTTAAAAACGGTTAGAATCTAATTTTATAATCTAGTTTTATTTTTATTTTTATAAATTTTTTTTTGATTGATTTTTGTTTATTATTTAATTTGTTCATTTTGAATTTTTTAATTATTAGTGTTTCTTTTAAACTTTTTTAATTATTTATTTCATTTATTGTAACTTTTTTTAATAATTTTATTAACTTTTGTTTTGGACTTTAATTTTATGTATTTATTATTTAATTTATTAATTTTCATAAATCTTATTTATTTTTTGGTTTTTTCAAAATATATTTATTATTTAGTTATTTGATTATTTAAATTCTGACTTCTTTTATTATTTACTTTAATCTATTTAACATTCAATATTTATTTTTATCTTAGAAATAACTTTTTTTAACTTAGAAATATCTTTTTCTTTTCTTTTTCTAGTTACTATTATTTTTTTTTATTAATTTTTTTTTTTTTACTTAATATTTATTTACTTTTTTATTTTTAATTGTTTTTTTTAATTTTTACTTAATATTTTTTACTTATTTTTTTTTATAAATATTATATAGTTTTTGTTCGTATTTTTTTATTATTTAGTTATTAATTTTTTTAATTTCTGATTTTTTTTAAGTATATTATACACATTTTTTCGTGCAAAAGAGTTTTCTCGTGCAATTTTGTCCCCTCGTGCAAAAATTTTTACGCGCAATTTTGACCCGTCCCTGGGTAGGAAACAAAACTCGTGCAAAATCGACCCTCCGTGCTAAATTGTCACTCGTGCAAAAATGACCCTTCGTGCATAAGTGTCTGCGTGCATCATTGTCTACTCGTGCAAAAATGTACCCTCGTGCAAAAGTGTCTTCGTGCAAAAGTGAACCTTCGTGCGATTTTGTCTACGTGCAGTCTTCTCTTCGTGCAATTTTGTGCTATCGTGCAAATCAGTCTTCGTGCAAAAGTATCTTCGTGCAGTTTTGTGTTTTCGTGCAATTTTGTCCCTTCGTGCAATTTTGTACGCTCGTGCAATATAGACAGCTACCCTGTTGAGACATAGAAAAGCGCTCAAAACATTGTTCAAAGACTTAGTGTACGAAAGAACCTTTCGGTTATCGAGTAGTACACCACATACTTTAAAAATTTATTACGAGTTAGCAAAAAAAAGTTTTCAATTTTGAGTACTAAACTTCAACAAACAAAACAAACGACAAAAGAAAAGAAAACTAATCGAAATTTAACTAAGTAATAAACTTACTTATAAAAATTTTATTTAAAACAAGGATAAAAAACTTGTCTGACTACACACAAATCAAAACAAAGTCTAAGCCTAAAACTTTGCAAAAAAGTAGAGCTTAGAAAGCTATGTATATAAATTGTGTTGCTTACTTTAATTAGCTACAATTAGTTATTATTTTACTTGACAAAGGTAAATCTGAATTTTAAACTAAATTATATTCTAGATTGTAAACAACTTTGTTATTATTGTCTTTAGTTTTCAAATAACTTGTTTTATAATTGCTTCATATTCTTAAAGTTTTTTAAAGTTTTACGCAAAAAATGTTTATACTATATACTGCTAAATGAGATGCAAATGTTACAACTCTTTTAGTTCAATTAAATCTAAAACTACGTTTTAAATTATTTTATTTAAAAACATTAAGGTTCTTTTAATGTAGTCATTAAGTAGCTCAAAACAGCTTTTAAATTTATGCTATTATATAAAGATTATATTTTTAAGTGCACGACTATTCAAATTCTGTCAAATCAAATTCCGACAATTCAAATTCTCAAATAAAAAATTAAAGGCTCCAACTCAAAAAGTAATACAAATTTGAAAAAATAAACGAATGTAGGTCTTATTAATATCTACATGCCATTTTTATTTTGTGCAAAATTTTAAATATTTTTTTAGATATGGCTAAAATTAGTTTTAAAATATAGTTATTTTACCAGTTCTTTAGTATTTCAAAATATATTAAAATTTTGCAATAAAGAAAAAGTTGGCTTGGATTTATTTTCTAGATTTACAAACGTGTTTTTTTTTTATGTATACTACTTTTTGAGATATGGTCTGTTAAATATATATTTTTTAATTTGAACTGTCGGAATTTCAGTTGTCCAATTTGAACTGTCATGTAACCTAAATATTGTAATGCGCTAACTTATCATATAATTTTTTTTTAAATAGTGTTGATTAAAATTTATATCTGCAAAATAACAATGGTTGAAAGATAAGAAATCTTTAGTTTTAAGATATATATTGTTTCAAAAACAATTGCTGAGTTATTTTATAGCTTTTCAAAAAATACTTGGTGTATAACTTAGTAACAATTTAAAAGTAATATTTTTATACAGTTTATAAATTCGAGAACAAAAATTGCAACAATTGCAAACTACAGTTATATTAGTTTGAACTTAAACAATGTATTAAATTTTTAAGTC
The DNA here is from genome assembly GCF_965202585.1 of Thalia democratica. NCBI lineage: Eukaryota > Metazoa > Chordata > Thaliacea > Salpida > Salpidae > Thalia > Thalia democratica. The sequence goes on along the minus strand of NC_139170.1, from coordinate 25,202,581 downwards.
TTATTTGAATATTTTTAGAATTAGGTAATTGAACAAAAAAAAATGCTCAAAGTATTTAATTCTAGGATTTGCTGAAGAAACCTCACGAAGAACCTCTCGGCTATCGAATGGCACACTACGGATACCTTTAAACGTTTTTCCAGGGCATGGTTTTTTTTGTGTTATAAAAAAAGTTAAAGTAACAATTTTTAACAATGCATATTTTTAGAAAATAAAAAAAACATAAAACATGTTAAAAGAAACTCAACACAATATAAAATTTTACTCAGAAAAGCTTATTATGGAAATAAAAATACATAAATAGTATTTTAGCTTTAAAATAGATGTTTTTGAAACAATAACTTAGGCTTATTGACTTGTTTTAAATTATTCATAACTGTAGTTATATATCTATAAATTAGATTTTAACACTGTAAAATACGTAATAAAACAGCAAACTAATACACTAAATTTGTTTACTACAGCAAAATCTTAGGAGAAAAGAACAATTACAAAACTAGCTATCATACTTTAATTTTTTACTGAAATTTAATTAATAAATTATCTATTTAAAAATTTTAAAACAATAATATAAGAGGCTTAGTAATTTTATTTATTTTTTAAAGAAAAACTATTTATTAAGCTATTTTTAAATAAATTAGTTACATAAAGAACTATTAATTATCATAGAAATGTATGCTTTTAGTATCAAATAATGGGAAACTATCTTTACAACAATAGTTATAGAAATCATAATTTACTACATTTAAGACTCTACTATTAGGAAGCATAATTTAGATTTATACAACTTTTTTTTTAAGTAGAAAAACACTCTTTTATATCAAGTTTAATCACTAACTATATCTTCTTCACTTTTTTTTTTGATATCCATTCATGCCCCCTTTTTCCCGATTAGATTTTCTAGATCAGAAGTGGTGTGAACTGCAATGACGTTACTATTCTCATTTTCCCTGAGATATAGGTTTCCACCATGTGTCAAAGTAAACTTAAAAGTACTAGCCTTTTTGAACTTTTATGCAAGATAAAGAAGGTTTTCACTAAGGGGTATGAGATTTTCATTGATATAAACCATGTCAATACCTACCATCATATCTATACATATCTGCCAACTACCAACATTACTGAAGTTTTTTACTTCTGCTAGTTTTTTTTTTGCATTATTTTAAGCTTTTGATCATAGTATCTAATTTCTACTATGATCAGGTTAGTCATCTTTAACAGTTTTGTTCATAATTCTTCTGCAAAAGCTATTTGGCTTCTTTCAACATTTGAGTCAACTGTTTTTAAAACTTGCATTACAATTTCAGTATTTTCAGCTTTCTCATTTTGTTGCAAGGATATACTCTGTATATCAATGTTTGGACTGCTCTTCAAGTTCTCCATTTAGTTAATTTTCAGTATCAGTTACTTTTCATGTATTGCAAGTTATACTAGCATTGATTAACAATCTAATTTATTTTTTTCTCTATGGATTCTAACTTGCTGTGCATTTTTTTTCTGCTACAATTTCTTCTAGTTTCCTTTCTCTAACTCAACGATTCTCATTATTGGGTTGATAATTCCATTTTGAGTTCTTATATTTCCTTTGATATGGTTTCTATATTGGAGTTTTGAAAAAAAAAATTAGAATTTAATTTTCAAATCTCATTCTTTATGGCTTTAGTATCAGTCTCTATTAGAAACTATTTATACTTTTTTCACGAGCCGAAAACGCTGAATTTTCCACTTTTCAAAACTGTGAAAACGAAAGTAAGAGCAAATTTAAAGCTCATGTTTTTTTATATTTTTATTTATGAGTCTTGTCATTTTCTATGTTTTCAAGATTGCAAAAGCTACGGGTTTTATTTAACTTTTCGATCATCCTATTTTCTAGTCTATATCGAACCTAATACAGATAATACACTTTCCAAAAATACTTGTAATACTTGTAATTAGTACCCTCTTTTATGTCTATGCTACTTCTCAATTGTAATTTGTAAAAAATAATTTAAGAAAGCTCATTGTAAAAAAACTTAAATGGAAAAGCTAAACAATTTTAAAAGATATTTTCTTTAACTTTCAAAAATATGTGAGTATGGGCTATACTTTAAAATCTATTTTACAAAGTAAAATACAAATAAAAGTACGCCTGATGCGTAAATTGCATATAATATTTTTCTTTTAAAAGTTTCTAATAATTTTTGTCATGCAGATTAAATAATTATCGTATTTAAAAAATGTTTAAAGTTTTAAATAAAGCTAGTTAAGTTATTTTAGTTTTTTTAACTACTTAAAATATTTATACTTGTTTTCTTTATAACTAGTTTTTTAAATTTTTAGATAGAAAAAGATTGGTGATTTTAGAATTTAATTGAGATTAAAAAAATTCATTCACTTCTTGTTCGGAAATAGAAGTTTTTCACATAAATATATATATTTTTTTTTAATGTTTTTATAAATAGATCTGGTCGATAGTGCTCGACAAATTAAATTGGAGCTAAATATTTACCTAATTATATAAAAACAATAGATTAGACAGCTGTTTCGTACATGAAATATAAAACTTCATGCACTCCTCAGTAAGCTAAAGTTTATTACAGTTGTAAACAGAAATTTAGATTTTGAATCTTTTTCTAAAAATTATGACGTAGTAGTAGTACAATTTTTTTTACGTTTAGCTGAATTTAAAAAATACGCTGTGCTTGTCAATTTATGCATTTTAGAAAGTTGTTTTAAACTATTAGAAAATTATTCTAAACTGTTAGAAAAAAAATTTTACTACTCGTGTTTGCGGCATAAATTTTATTTTGTTATAATATTTGGTTAGTGTTTAATTTTGCTAAAAAATATTTTTGGTAATGGATGTATATGTTTTGTCTTTCGCTTTTATTGTTTAGTGTTATGTTTTTATCTGATTTATCGGTTTCTATTTTTTCTAAGTTACACAGTTTGCAGCCAAATTTAGTATTGAGGTTTGACTTTGTCCTGTTTAATATTTCCCATTTAATTTTGTAGTCTGTATTATTATCTTTTAAGTTTCATATGTAGTTAGCACCATAAAAGATAAAATTTGCAATTGCCGTACAGAAACTTACCCATTAAAAAACCAATGCCTAAAGTCAAATATAATATATAAAGCAACAATAACATCAAATACAACAACAAAGTAATATTAAGAATCCACAGAAAATACTTTCAAACAAAGATACAGAAACAACAAATCATCAATCAACAATATTAACAAAATACATACAACGGAAAGGAATTTAAGAAACGCAAAATTTCTTTGATATCTCTTGTTTTTTAGCTTGTTTTTAAATCCTAGATTTTGTTTATCGAGATAATAAACAACTAAAAAGAAAATAAACTTATTTATCATCAAATCCTTTACAAATGATTTCTTTGACATCTAGTGTGACTTTTAGATAAATAATTATTGAACTATATTGACTACTGTTTTTTAAACTAGTTTACTTTAAAACCCAAACTATATTTTACTAATTTAATAAAGTTAATATTATGTGATATGTACGGTTTAAGCACTTATTTTAGCCTTTCTTAACTTTTTTTCGGAATAGTTTTAAATCATACAAACGGCTAATTTAGTTCAATGAAAAAAACGCCAAAACTAGAATAAACAGCCATATTAAATATTTCTAACTAGAATAGTTTAAAAGTTTAGGAAGCCGATAAAAATTTAAGTTTTTTCTCGTCTGTATTTACCTTTTGATAATAAGTTTATTAAAAAAAGCTTTTTCTTTTTGTACATTCCTATTTTTTTAGTTAAAAAACTGAAATCTTTTATGAAGTGATGTCTTAATTCCTTTTAAGTTTTTAGTCCTGGTGTGTACTGGACAAGACGTTAAATTGTATCCAAGTGGTGTACGACTTGATAACCGTTAGGGTCTTAGTGAACCAGGTCCTAGAACTAAATATTGTCAGCGATTTTTTTCGTTTAATAAACAATTTATATATATAAAAATTAGATTAAGGTTTATAGAAAATCTAAAGTTTTGATATTATTGTAAATTAGTGATCACCAGTATTGTAGGTACAAAAACTGTATATCATGATTTTTTTCACAAACTAGTTATTTATACTTTATATAACATTTTTTGTTTTTTCTTAATTTTCAATTTAAAAAACACGAGTGAAACAAAAATATAGAAAATAAAAATACTTTATAAATAAAAGCAATATAATTAACAAAAATAAAAACTTATATAGGTTATATTATTCAGGATATAAACAAATAGCTCACAATATAAAACTAAACCTTAATCTCATATGATTTTTTTTCAGAAATTAGGAATTTTTTGAGTCTAACCATGTGTCAAACAGAATAGTTAACTTTATTAAATCTTTAGTTAATAAAAAATAAAAAACAACTCTTTTTAATTTAGTTTTATTAGGTTTATATTGTGCTACACCTATAATTTTGTATAAGTACAAAAATATATTTTGAAACTATAACATATTATAAATAAATAGTTGTTCTACATAGGATAAATTTTCTTAGTCTCTAAGTTTTTTCAAACAAAATAAGTTTCGACAGCTTTAGATTATATATAACATTTCACATCAATATTTTTTTTTATTTATAGTTGTTATTAGGTATTTAGTATTTACAGATCTCAGCATTTTTAGGTTTTAAGTAAGTTTATTGTTTGCTATTAAACTTATATAAATGGAAACTTTTTTTTTCTGTTTTATATTTTCTTATGAGCTTAGAATTTAATTTACATTTTGAATACAAGTAAGCTACTGTCACAAGGATTGGTTTAAGTACTACTATTTTATCTAAAATTTATGTTGAATTAGTTAAAAAATTATATGAATTAAAAATGGTTTTTGTTTTACCAGTAAAAGAGAAGTTTTAAAAATTTTACTTTAAGCGTTTAAAATTATTTTACTTAAAAAGTTACGGTTTTCATTTTATATAATGTGTAACTTTTTATGAACCTGAAGACTTTGCAAGTCAAAACTTCTTTTTGCTCTTTAGACTTTTTAAGATTGTATTTTTTGTATTTTCTAACCACTTATTTTGGTAATTATAGTAATAAAAATCAGGTCTTCTTTTATCATTTATAAAATCACAAACGGTAAATGTTAAAAAGCGCTAATATTCTAGTCGAGATAAACTTTACAATTATCCAAGATTAAAATGAAAATTAAAGTAGTTATTAACTAAGATTTACTCTTTTAAACTTTTGTTATAATAAAATTAAAAACTCATTGAACTACACAAACAAATGTGCACGTTATTTCATAATGTGCTTAGTTAAATTTATAGAAAAAATTCTAAATATATTTTATATTATAGTAAAATCAAGTAATCAAAACACACCTAAATTATAAAAACTTATTATTTCAATTTTTGTTAAAGTTTACACTCTTAATATTTAGATATAATTGCTAGAATTGCACGACAATTTAAAATAATGTTTTTTTTATGCTGTCAACACATTTCGCTGTTATATTTGATTTCAACTTACAATGTTTGGTTTTTTTTTTGTTTATTGAAAGACAAAAAAAAGGCGCTCAAGACTTTGTCCAAAGACCTGGCGTACAAAGGAACCTTTTAGTTATCGAGTCGTACACCTATTTGGATACAGTTTAACGTCGTTTTCCAGAAGTTTTGATAAACTTACTAACTTCAAAAAAAAAAATTAATAATGCTTTTTTTTACTTAGATACAACGGTTGAAAAAAGATATTTATTTCTGCATTTAGAAATTTGTTTGTAATCAGACATTTTTTGGCGATCGATAAAATGATTTGATCGTATTACTTGATGTTTAACTTTAATCAAAGTTAAATGAAATTATTTCAAATAGCTAGTTTTATAAAGTTTTAAAATAATAATAAGTCAGAGCACTTAAAGGTCCGTTTTTTTAATATTATCCAGGAATTGTGTATTTTGGAAAACAGTGTACCAAATCACGATCTTATTGTAAATCTACTAAGTTTTCTCACTTATTCTAAATAAACTACTCATTTACATTTAAGACAAACTAAAGCACAAAGAAATTGTATGGAAAAACGTCTGAAAGCAAAGCGAAAAACCTAACAGTACAAAATCTTCATGAGGTGATAATGATGCATTCATATCTCACTTTACCTAAATTATTCATACATTAATGAGTCAGCTTTCGTCAGCTTACTAAAATTTTGACGTTATTTAGCCTTAAAAGATTAAGTCCTTAGCAAAAGAACAAATATTTTACCACCTATCAATATCAACGATGGGGAAATAAGAAATGTATTAAAAAAAAATTCGTTTACTTTGGCTCAATTGTTGCTTCATACGCATAATAAGACAACAAAATCAATAGTGGCACTGGTAAGGCATCAGGCACTTTTGCTTTTCTGACTGTAAGAATTTGGGATAACCAAACAATTTGAGCACATTTTTTTATTGTTCTATAATCAATACAATAACTTTTGCAAAAAAAATATTTTACTTTAAACATTATAATATCAAAACATCTTGATATCAAAAAGTTAACAGACAAATATGAATTTTAGTGAACTATTTTAAAAGAAAACCATATCCAATCGTTTTATTATATCTTAATCTGTTTTTATTAAGCGTTGTTGATTTTACAAAGTAAATTAATACGTAATATTTCAAAATCTGATTAGTCAACCTTTTATTTTTAGTATATATAAGTTTTAATTTTTTATTAATAATTTCTCAGATTTATTTTAAATCAAAATGTTCTTGTTATTTAGACCTACACGTGCATTTTCTTATAAACATATATTGCTTTTTGAGTTGTAGCCCATTATACATTTACAAGAATTTGAACTGTCAGAATTCGGAATGCTATGTACTATGCCTGACCAAATAAAATATCCAAATAAAGTTTTTCTTTTGCTGAATATTATTCTCACTTACATTTAAATTTTGTTTGAAAGTTAATGTTTGTTGATGTTTACAGTATAAATAAATTTAAATACGTAATATTTTAAAACCTCATATTAGTATACTTTTGAAAAGTTAACAATGTTAATAATAATAAGTTCGTGTGAAATTTAAAAAAAAATTACAAAACTCTATTAGAATTTTTACTTTTGCTGGTGAAAATAATAAAATAAAAATAAAACGATAGACGACATAAGTTTTATAGATAAAAAATTCATAGGTATACAATATATGTGCTAGAATAACATACGTGTAAATAATATTAAAGTTATATATGTTAAATATGGGTAGGTGTCTAAATTGCGCGAGCGTACAAAATTGCACGAGGGGACAAAATTGCACGAAAACACAAAATTGCACGAAGATACTTTTGCACGAAGACTAATTTGCACGAGAGCACAAAATTGCACGAAGATAAAATTGCACGCAGACAAAATTGCACGAAGGTTCACTTTTGCACGAAGACACTTTTGCACGAGGGTATATTTTTGCACGAGCAGACAATTTTGCACGCAGACACTTTTGCACGAAGGGTCATTTTTGCACGAGTGACAACTTAGCACGGAGGGTCAATTTTGCACGGGTTTTGTTTCCTTCCCAGGGACGGGTCAAAATTGCGCGTAGACATTTTTGCACGAGGGGACAAAATTGCACGAGAAGACTCTTTTGCACGAAATTTTTTAATATTATTTAAAAAATAAAAAAATCAGAATTAAAAAATTTATAACTTAATATTAAAAAATACTAAACAAAACTATATAATATTCAAAAAAAAAATCTGAATTATTAAATTTAATAACTAAATAACGAAAAATATAAAAAATTAAAAAAAAACAAAATTAAAAATTTTATAATTTAATAATAAAAAATACGAAACAAAATTACATATTATTCAAAAAAATAAAAAAATCTGAATTATAAAATTTAATAACTAAATAACGAAATATTAAGCAAAAAATAAAAAATAAAATAGTGAAAGATTTAAGTAAATAAAAAAATATATATAGTACTTTGAAGTAAAAAAAAATATTTTCAAGTAAAAAAAGATTAAATGTTAATTAGATATTTTTAAATAATAAAAAAATTTAGAATATAAAAAATCAACTTTAAAAATAAATAAGTTATTTAAAATCAAAAAATATTTAAGATTTACAAAAATTAAAAATTAAATAATAAATACATTAAATAAAAGTCCAAAACAAAAGTTAATAAAACTAATATAAAAAGTCAAATTAAATGAAATAAATAACTAAATAAATTTAAATGAAATAGTAATAAATATAAAAGTCAAAATGAACAATTTAAATAATAAACAAAATCTGTCAAAAAAAACTATATAAATAGAAATAAAAACTAGATTATAAAATTAGATTCTAACCGTTATTAAAATATAATTACCAAAAAAAGAGTTTTGTTTAAACTATTATTTTTTGTTAAAAATAGAAATTAACTAATTGTAGCTGTTGTATTATTTTGTTTGTTTGATTTAAGTCAAAAGCTTATATTTCCTTTTTCTTCTAAAAATGTAAAAATAAAATTGCTTCTGACAGTGCTTTTTCGCAAGTCTTGGTTAGATAAAGAGAAAATACAGAGCAGGAGAAACTTAAGAGTCAATTAGACTAAAACGCGTGCAAATACTGATGCAACTAAGATAAAGTTTAGAAAAATATAAAATAATGATATATAAATTAGGTTTAAAACTTTAATATAAAACAAAAAATTACAATTTTAAGTATAATTTATGGAAGTACAAAGCCGTAACAGAACTTTTTGTACAATGCACAATAAAAATTTCAAAAGACGGATTTTCTCTTTTCTTAATTTATTTAATTGTTTCACTATTTCGCATGCTCGTTTTTTCTGTACAAAAGTATCTTCGTGCAATTTGTCCCCTCGTGCAATTTTGTACACTCGCGCAATTTTAACACCTACCCATGTAAAATTTTATTTATTTTATTTTTTTTTAATCTTGTTTTATTTCATATCTAAATTTAGTATAATTATAATATAATTTATGTTTACATCAATACATGTCTATTTTTAAATAAGGATTATTTTAAGTATGATAAAATTCTAGTTTTATTTTTATTAAAATAAAATTTTAATTTATAATAGTTTTTAAACACATTAATTTAGTTTAAATAAAAAAAAGGTTTTACATATTGAAAAAAAATTAAATAAAATTAATTTAAACCTGGTTAAATTAGAATGAACTACACTAGCACATGCTTATTATTTTTTTTTATAAAACATAAAGGTTTTATTATATTTTTTATTTAGTTACTTTAAGTTGATATTTTTTGTGCAAAATTGACCCTCCGTGCAAAACTGTCTGTCGTGCAAAATTGACCTTCCGTGCAAAATTGTAACTCGTGCAAATTCGACCTTCCGTGCAAAATAGTCTTCGTGCAATGTTGTCCCCTCGTGCAATTTTGTGCCCGCGTGCAAATTAGTCTTCGTGCAAAAGTATCTTCGTGCAATTTTGTACACTCGTGCAATTTTGTTCTCGTGCAATTTAGTCCCCGCGTGCAATTTAGTAACCTCGCGCACTTTTGTCTTCGCGCAATTTAGACCCGTTCCCGTTAAATATAAATATACATGTCCTTTTTTGTTATGAGTATTTTGCAAAGTTTTACACTAAAAATTATTTAGTACATTCTTCTGTAAATTTTAATACTACTTTTATGCTAAGCTTAAGAGTTATGTTGTCTTTATCAAATTACTAATTTTTTGTTTTATTATCAGAGGTAAATATTAAAGAATTTAACTCTAAAAGTCCAGTTCAGGCAAGCAAAACCCGTCAAAAAAACAAAACAACCGTCTTTGTACGCAAATACTTTTTTTGAATAAATGCGTTTTACTGCACATAAAATACGAACAGCTCTACAGTACAAAAGTATAATTTCTTACAAAAACGTATATACAAATAAGTTTATAAAATATGGTTTGCTGCAAAATAATAATTGTTATAAATATAAATATGGTTTGTTAAATATTTAAAGAATAATTAATGAGAAACACAATTGTAGATAAATTGATGTCAAAACATTTTAAATGAATTTATAAACTTATCATAATATAAATAAATAATAGTTTACATGTTGCAAATAAAATTTTAATATTCATTAAGATTTTTAAAAATTTAAAATATGGTGTATCGTATAATAGCAATTGTTATCAATTTTATACTTGTATGATTTGAGTAATTTTAGTTTTGTTATTTTATTCCAAAAAAATGGTAAAAGTATCAATTATATTTATATAGAAAACATACAGATCTTTAAAAAACACGAAAACTTAAGTACAATCAATTAGAACTTGCAAAAAAAATGTTGAAGTTTTATAGGTTTTTTCTAATCACGCAATCCATTAAGTAAAATCTTTTTGTCATAAAAACATATCTAAATTGAATACTTAACAAATGGACAACACTTTTTATTTGAAAAAATAAATAGTACACTTAAAAATGTATTATTGTTGGAAGGTTTTTTGTCGTAAATAAATACCATTTGCAACTAAAAAGTAAAATAGTTTTATTCATCGTTAATTCAAAGCTTAAAAAGTTGGAAAACCAACAGTTTTCAAGTATATATTAATCTAAATGTTTTAAGTGATTTTTGTTATAACATTGTTTTAAATTTGATTTTTAATTTTATTTAGTTAGCATTTTTACTATCTACAGTTATCAAAATTTTAAATCTACCTATTGTTTATACCTATTGTTTACGTCATGATACTACAAGTTACAAACTTATTGCAAAATTAGTTACTAGTTCGTCTTTCATTCTTGATTAAAGTTTTATAGCAGTAAGACGAAAAGCTTCGTATTAACAATGTATAAAACTATTTACTTTTTAGATGCAAGTGGTATTTATTTACATTTTAAAATATTTTAACTTTTTTGGAAAAAAACAAAGAAACACCAAAGGATTATATAGCGTATACTCAGTACTTCAATTATTGAACTTGACAAGAACAAAAAAACATTGATCGTATACATACTGCATAGTTTTTAGATGATAAGCTACAAAAAAAAACAAGAAATACATTAGAACATACGAAAAAAACAAATTTATCTATTTTCTTTATTTTATTTGTAAGTATGCCAAATTTAAACATACAATTGCCTTTAATTTTTTCACACATGAAAACAATATGATTTAAAAGTATTTTTGTAAAATTGATTGAATAATTACACGTAATTAAAAAAATGTACTAAAACTATATATTTTTTAATAAATAAATAAGTCATGGCTAAAAAAAAGAGTAATTATTCGTTACAGTATGATTAATAAGCACTCGGTTTAAAATGGATTGAATAACAAAACATAATTTAAAAAACTATCGTTTCAAAACCTCAACATTTTAATACGGCCAAAATATAGTTAACATTTGTGGCTAAATCTTATGTCTTTCTTTTAAAGCTTTTACAACCAATTTAATTATTCTTACATTTGATATATAACATTTATCAAAAAAAAAAGAATTTTTTATACTAAAAAATTAATAAAAGTTTAAAATGTTTACAATGTTTAAAAAATAATCAGTAAGTAACAAAGTTATATATGAAACTGAGGTCAACACATTTTGAATGAATCTATAAACTTACTACAACATAAAAAATAATATTTTACATGTTACAAATTAAATTTTAAACCTACTTTTTACAAAACCTCAGCATTAAATATTTCACCAACTTTTAATTTTTTCTTATCAAAATTTCCAATACTCTTTAGATAAACACCAAAACTATTTCTAGGGGTGTTTTTGTTAGATAAAGATGGTAAAAATTGAAGACTTTTTAACAATTGATTATTGCGACTACCATCATTGGGATTAACAGAAATTGCACTACATCTATGACAAGGACCATCAAATTCAAAAACAGTACCATTATCATTGTACATCTTTATTAAATTTTCTTCAGAAAAAGCACCTATACCATTTACTACTATATTGCATCTAAATCTAGCAATAAGCTCATCAGTATCAATTGATTCATCATCAAGAGCTTCACAAAACTTATCAATACTTGCTTTGTTTAACATCAGAAACTGAGCTTGATTAACCAAAGAGCATCTACCTTCTAATACCTCTCTACTCGGATGTTCCCTACTTATACAAGCTAATTTGACGTTGCTTGTTTCAAGAACAGTATCTAACCATAATCCAACCTTATTTTCATTACAAATTAGTATGTTAACTTTATCACCACATACATTTATTTGCTTTGACTCAGTTTGAAAGCTTTGGTCGTTTATCAAAATATTTTCTTGAGATTCAGCTGTTAACATTAACTGGTTATCTAAAGTTATCATGGGCTGAATACGTAGTAAAAAGGGATGTCGTTTAAGGCTCATACAAACTCCATGAGAGTCTATTAACATCCATTTTCTATCTAAATAAAAACCTCCTTTATTGTCAAATTTCCAACTATCAACTTCAACACCCTTACATGATTTAACTGGAAATATTATAAGTTTTGTAACAGTTGGTTTCAAGACTTTTTTTGAGCTTACATCTATATCTATTTCCTTTTTAATTTTTTGAGTAAAACAATCATTCAAAAATTTTAAAAACTTTTCTACATCTTCTCTAGAAGAATGGTATCCAAGTGATACACGTAAAGCACCAACAGGTTTTCCATTTACAATATCTAAGTCGCCACTGCAACGATGACCTTTGTTATACAAGGACATCATTACATCAGAGTTAATACTCAACATTGCCATACAAGCACCAACATTACAAAAACACCCTGAACGCATTTCTACCATATATGTTGCAGCAAGTTTCATGACATGATTACAGCCTATTGGTTTAAAAACAGAGTCATACACATTAAAACATATTATTGGACCCTGAACGTCCTTACTTTTAAACTCAGTACTGCAGTATAATTTCACAACTGGCTTGTTATTGTAATGCTTTAGCAATTTCATTGATTGAAATAAAAACCTAGTTAACTGAAAAGTTTTGTACTGAACAGTTTCTAAAGACTTAAAAACTTGGTAGAATGAATCTATTCCATGCTTTAGTCCTAAAATACCATGAAAATTTGCTGTGCCTCTTTCAAAAACAGATATAAAATTTGAAGAAGGTCTGTAAAAATCTATTTTAGGTAAGTATGCATCAACACTCCCACCTCCAAAGTATGAATTCATTGAAGTAAGTTTAAGTTTATTTTTAGCCCTATCACTAACAAAAAGAGCTCCTATACCTGTTGGAAATCCAAAAATCTTATAAAAAGACACACAAGCAAAATCAGCTTCTGACTCTGAGAATTTAAAAGGTGATGTTGAAACCAGTGAAGCAATATCAACTAAAACAAAGTTATTATCTACATTAGTAAGGCTTAACTTTTTGTTTAAAACACCATTATGAACTTCTTTGATCCATTTTACTGGATACTTTATGCCATTAAAATTACTTTGAGCAGGATAAGCAAACAAGTTGTTAGACAAAGCTTGTGATGGTATGTTTTTTTGAGAAACATTTGTAGCAGTGTAACAATTTATATTTAAGTAATCTGGAGGTAATGAGTCCGAATTAATAGAAAAACAATAAATATCAGAACATTGCTTAAAAATTTCTCTCAACCCTACAACAGAAGTGTGGTTGTCTTGTAAGTAAGAAAAACTACCAGCTTTCTTTTCAAACATCTCAGCAACAAGTCTGCACGATGCAGTGGCGCCAGAAGTAAATATGACATGGTCTTTTGCATCTACACCAAAAAAATTCATTACATCTAGTCTTACCTGTTCAATGATTTCATAACATTCAGTTGAAGGTGAACTTCCAACACTATGCGGATTACCATATAAACTATTTAACAAATCTTTATTGTAACTTTCCAACTGAATCTTTGTTGGTAGTGCAGAACCTGCATTGTCTAAATACACTTTTCCTTGTTTTAATTGGGGAAAATTGGATTTCCTGAACTTTTTTTCATTGATTTCCATATTATAAGTTAATAAACATCTAAAAATAATTTTACAACAGTTATGTTATTGCAACTGAGTTATTTAATGTTTAATATCTGAAGTATCTGTTTTTGTTTTATAGTTACCTTCTAAATATCAAATTACTAAGAAACTTTTTAACTTTCAAAGAAAGGGTTACTTCTTTTCGAGACAAAATAACCAGCCTAAATTTATTTATAAGCCTCAAAAAACATTTTAGATAAATTTGCACAATTTTTTTATCCATTGTGAATATATGTTTTACTTTATGTTTGCATTATCAGTAAGAACTTTTCTATTTTTATAAGCTTTTGATAAGCTTTAATTCCTCATACAAGTATAGAGACTAGTAAACTTTGAAGTAGTGTTTTTTATTATTTAAATAGTTAAAAATAAAAACATCCTTATGTAAAAACCTTTTAGAAGTGATTTACTTTGCAAATTTATTTCAGTGATTCATTGTGAACTTTTTTTTTCACATGCTACTTTACTTATTCACTAAGAGTAGGACTGTAAACATCTGCTTCTACTTTTATATTTACAAAAGCTTATGAAAGAAAAACACTTATGTTTTATCTAATAAAAGCTAGCGGTAAGGCTTAAATTTGTTAAAGTAATTAGAATTGACACTGCAAAATTCAAAAATATGAAATACTATAAGATTATCACAATACTTAAAACTGAATAAATTGAAAATTGATGAATTATTATATAACAAAATCTAGCCTGAGTTTTTCAAAAAATCTAAAAACTAGCCTGAGTCAGCCTAAGACTTTACACTAGCCTGAGTGTGTTGCAACCCTGAAAAGAGTAACAACTTATTAATGTTTGAAATTCAGACTGAGTCAGTAAAAACTAGCCTCAAATTATGGGTGCACAAAAATTCAAAATTGAATTGTTTGCAACAATTTAACTTCCTAAAAAATGTTTAAAGGGTCACAGCTTAAAATAATGTATTTTTGAATAAAATATAAAATATTATGAAGGTCTTAATAATATCTATAAGCCAGCTTTCATTTTTGGCAAAATTTTTAACAAATGAGTGATGGTTAAAACAAGTTTTAAAATATAGCTACTTATAGTAATTTTTAAGTATTTAAAAAATATTTAAAATTTGCAAAAACATAAAAAACTGCATTTAAATATAAGTGAGACATGCATACATATGTTTAATTATATATATATATATATATATTACTTTTTGAGACATGAACTCTTGAATTTTTTTTAAGAATTTGAATTGTCACAACTTGAATTGTCATTTAACCCAAGAAACAAAATAAAAGTTAGTATATATTTAAGATATTTAAGATAGTACTAATAGAATTGTAAAAATTTTGATTTTAGTTAAGCTTATACTACCATTAAAAAAAAAATAAAAACTGAAACTAAATAAATAAAAAAACATTTCAACCTTAAAATAGAATGAATTCCCAATAAGGTAAAAAAAGGCCTAAAAAATGTTTTGATTACCTAAAAAAGTTGTTTTTTAATTTTTTTTTTTTAACTTGTTTTTAGATACTAAAAAAAAACTAAACTTAGAAAGGAGGATTTATGAAACTTTTTATTTAAATGATTTAAAGATAAATATTAGTACTCTTAGTATTAGAAAGTTAAAGTTTGAATTAAAACTTTTTTTTTTCTATTTGTCTGTTAGTTTTTTAAGGAAAACTAAATTTTATATATTCTAGCACTTTGTAGTTGTAATAGCATACTTTTCAACACTGTATAGTTTTACTGTCAACCCTAAAAATGTTATGGTTTGTTACTTTATATCATCTTTATTTTAAACTAATTAAACAATACGATAAGATAATAATCATAATATCAAATCAATACAATAATATACAAAAAAAAATAAAACAAAGCTGATAATTTCAAAACTTTGTAAAAAAAACTCTGTTTAAAAAAATATTTTAGTTATATTATTTATTAATTTTAATCTTAAAATAATTACTTTTATTACTTTTTAAATTGTTAGATTAGGACAATTTTTAAATACAAGAAGCTGAAATTAATATTGCAACTAACTAGTTATAATTTTGTATTTAAATAATTATTATAAAACTTTAGTGTTGTACTCATAACATAATCTATCACCAAAAACTTTTTGTTCAAATTTTGCCTTTAAGAGTCACTTAAATTGAAATTTTTACATAAGCCAACTAAAGATAAACTATAAAATTAGATAGATTTAAATTAGCTCATGGTAAATTACACTAAAAACTCCAAAGTTGATGAAGAGCAAAGAAAGGTTTTAAAGGTATTTAAGGGTAGTTTTGTAACTTACGCTAGATTTTCTAAACTTCATGATGAAGAGCATATAACCTATTATAAAAAGGTAAGTTACTTAAATTTATAAACTTATATGGTTGTAATATAAACTACATCTACACTATTTACCATAAATAAACTTTAAATGACTATTAATTAATTTTATATAACTAATTAATAACTGGATGGTGCTTAGTGCTACTCTATAAAATCTAGGTACACATTTTGCTTTAGAATTATTTTGAATATTATCAAACCCTTAAAACACTGTCTCAGAGATAAATATTCAAGAATGTTTAAATTAATAGGTACTTAAATACTTATAAATCAATTCATTAAATACTAATAAGAAATAAGATTGTTTAATAAAAACTTAGCATAGAACAATATAACAATAAAATGTCAATTTTAGAAACTACATGTTGATTCTACCCTCCTGCAGCAATGTTGAATCTCTAGTGCCCGAAAACTGATAACTATATATATGGCTATACAATGTGCATGATTTGTTGGATCAGATATTCTCACAACTGCTGCTTTATTTTTGTTGACTTTTTTCACAATTTTATCTAATTTTGTTTAGTTTTAATTAATCTACAAGTTGCTTTTTACAGACTCAAAAATAACAAAACAAATTTTGAGATATAGCCGACTAAAGTCAGAGATTACAATAGGTTCCTTATAGGAGGTGAAAACTAAAACGGCAGAAAAAGACAATTTCACTAAAAATCTATCTCCTACTATGTTTTTTGAGATAATTACCGCAAATTTTTAGGAAGTGTTCCTTTCAATGTTTAGAAAATTGTGTCAGAAAAAAATTTAAATATATTAAAAATTAAAATTTTATTAAAAAATAAACAAAAAAACTGCTTTTTTTTTTTGTTTTTGTCATAAAACTTAATTTTTAATTCTAAAAATTATATGTATATACCTTTAACAAACCTATCATATTATTATATGTATATACCTTTAACAAATCTATATACCTTTAACAAACTAAAAAAAATGTAACACTACTATAATAAAGGCCTTAGTCTACTAAAGGCTTGTGATCTGATGATCAAATATTTATGACTAAACCTTTTAACAATTATAATAATTAACTAAATAAAGCAAGTATTATCAGTGATATAAAATTAACACAACTGTACTAATTAACTAAACATAACACACAGTTAATCAACATAAATTCAATGTAGTAAAAAATATAATTAGCAAAATTTCTTTTGTTTGCATAGTTCTGGTTTTAGGCTTAAGATGAAAATTGCTTCTAGAGTTTTTAAATGGAAATCATTACATTGTGCTATGTATCAAGAGCAAATGATTTTTACTTAAAAACTCTAGAAGCAATTTACAATTAAGCCTAAAACCAGAACTATGCAAACAAACAAAAAATTATCTATTTGATTATATTGTTTAAATTATTGAATTTAGTTTATTAATTTTATGCTGTATTTAGTTAATTAGTACACTTGTGTTAAATTTCATATCACTGATTAAACGTTTTCTTTATTTAGTTAAATGTTACAGTTGTGATAAACTTTATTAACTTTCTAAAGGTTTTAACTACTTGGATATAGGATATAGGTTTTATTACCACAATTTTGACCATGAGTTAAATACTGATGATCATTGTCAAAAAGTATTTTTGTTTATCTGTTTATGGTAAATTAAATTCAAATAAGATTTAGTTGTGTATCATTATGATAGAGAAAATACTGTTTTAATATTTTAGAAAAATAATAAATAATGTTGTTTCTGAGCATGAAATTGTGAATGTTGGAATAAATTTCTTGTTGTGGTCCTTTGTTATTTTTTGTATATATTAATGACATTATTTTCTTCTACAGATATTAATATGAGACTGTTTGCTTATGAAACCTGTCTGAGGTACCAACATTTTTTTAGCAAGTATATGCTTAGATTGGTATACTAACATTTCAGACCTGCGCTCAATTCAAACCCACACAATTCCCACCCGCTTAATTCCCACCAAAATTAATTCTAAACCGATCAATTCCAACCCGAATCAAATCCCACCCGATCAATTTCAACCCGATCAATTCCCACCAGAATCAATTCCAACCCGATCAAATCCCACCCAAATCAAATCCAACCCTCACAATTCCAACACAAATTAAATACCGGCCAAATCAAGTCCCACCCGATTAATTCCCTCACGTTCAATTCCCATCCAGGTAAGTTATCACTCGAATGAACTCTTATTCGACTCAATCTAGTTCATAAATGTTTCAAACAAAATAATTATCAACCTTTTTAAATGTTATATAGTTAGTTCAGATCCATAGTTTTATGCATAAATACTAATCCGTTTAATTTTTGTACATGTAAAGTTTAGAAGAAAGATTGATTATAAGTTTTAGTCAAGTTCCATTCTTTTTAAGTTTAAAATTTCATATTAACTCTGATATCTTGACCAAAAAAAAATTCTTTAATAACATTTAACAATTAAAAATTTTTTTTATAATAACTTTTAATGAAAGAAATTATCAATTTAACAAATTTTTATTGTTTCAATTTTCAACTTTACTTAACTGCAGGGACGTGTTTAGACTGGTTACCTGGTAGATATTAAGTTAAAATATTTTTTAGCAGGTGTTTAAAAATAGCATAAAAGACAATTGATAAATATGCATTTAAACATATTTTAGATTAAATAGATTTTAAATTATAAAGTAAGACAAATGTATTTCACCTTTTATTATTTTAAACATTTACATCAGTCTTTGTGTAACAGTAAGTTTTTAATAGTTGTTTAATTTTTTTTTAACTCATCTATTTTCACATAAATAATAAAACATATGTTTTAGAAAAAAAAACTTCATAGTTACAATAAAAATAAGTTCATTTATAGGTAGATATAGTACGCAATTAGTTTAGTTGGTTTAAAAGCTAAGACATAGAGAAAAAATTGAATAACAACTGAATAATAACTTTTTTGAATAACAAATATTTTTTTAAAAAGACCAAATTCTCTATAATTAGCTATTCGGCCGCAGGCATCAAATAAATAAATTAAACTTTGGAAATATTGTTTTAAACAAGAAATATAAACATTAAGCTTAATAAAACAAAAAAAATTAAATTTCACCTAAAAAAATTATGCAAAGCAATATCAATTTCTATAGTCATTACAAAGGTAGAATTAATCGGACATATATTGGTTACTGTAGAATACTTTGTTATAAAAAATAGTTCAAATACTAAAAAACTTGAATTTGCTTTGAACCTGATTTGGACTAAATTGTATTAGCTGTAAAAACATTCTACAAAAGATAGGACAATTTTCCTTGCCGGCCGTAATTACTTAAAAAAAAATTAGTAATCAACGAACAAAAGTAATTTAGGTCTAGAGGTTGATAAAATAAGCATTAAAATATAATTTTTAAATTCTAATGTTCTTAAAAAAGAAAACTATGTTGTACAGTACTATATTATTTTGTTGTTTTAATTAATTACATAAAACTAAAATATATTTAATTGTCAATGTCAATTGTTCCAACTCGTACAAAAAAAATTAATTGGGCATTAATTAGTTACCATGATAGAAAATGATTCCGATACTAAAAACTTAATTATTATTCAAACGTGATCTGAATTAGACTTTAGTAACAATGATAGCATTTTACAAGTAAAAGACCAACTTACTGTTGCTCGCAAGTTGTAAATATTTAACTATCATAGTTATCAGCAAACAAAACTGATATTAAACTAAAAACATGATAAAATAAGCAACAGTAACAATTTTAGCTTAAATAAAAAAATGTTTTTACCATACTAATTTCATATTTCAAATTATTTTTAAAAATACAAAGACTAAAATTTTAATGTGAGTTCCAAACGTATTAAAATTTTTAACTCGTACAAAAATAAATATAACCGGGTTTGATAATTAGGAATTATGTGGATGGGAATTGATTCGGGTGGGAATTGATTTGGGTGGGAAATGATTGGGTGGGAATTGATTTGGGTGGGATTTGATTGGGTGGGATTTGATTTGGGTGGGATTTGATTTGGGTTGGATTTGATTTGGGTTGGATTTGATCGGGTGGGATTTGATTTGGGTGGGAAATGATCAGGTGGGAAATAATCGGGTGGAATTTGATTTGGATGGGAAATGCTTGGGTGGGATTTGATTCGGGTGGGATTTGATTTGGGTGGGAAATGATCGGGTGGGAATTGATTTGGGTTGGATTTGATTGGGTGAGATTTGATTCAGGTGGGAATTGTGGGGGTGGGAAATGAACGGTTTCTGTTTAGATTATCATCAAATCTACAAATTAAAAATTGTATAGGTAAGTATATATTATTTTCTACAGTTGTATGTGTCTATTTCTAGTTCAGAGCTATATGGGCCCACTATGACCAGGGTGGCCATTTGTTTTTTGAGAAATTTTGAAAAAGCATGTTTTTAGATCTATTTTTAGTTAAAAGCTAGGTTTAATGCTAAAAACTGTGTTAAGTAGTATAACAACATTGAAAAGATACTGTAAAGCTACTTTAAACGTGTTTTTATCTATATGATAGATTTTTTTGTGTCAAATCAAAATTTACTACTTAACATGTAAAAATTGTTTAAACACTTTTTTATGTTTTTTTCAAAATTTCTCAAATTCCAGTTTTTTCTGGTTTTTTAGCTTAAATTGTCAAATTCCAGGTTTTTCCAGGGTTCCTGGTTTAGTGGCCACCCTGTATGACATATTGATCCTGATTATTTGAAAAGTCTTATTAATAAGGAGGAGATTATAAATGGTTGCGTGCTAACAAAATTATCTATTTTCAATAAAACTTCAAAAGATATGAATTTAGTGTAAAGGTTAATGGTTTTCTTATTGAGCAAGGTGATACTATAAAATACTTGGGTGTGGTTTTGGATTATAACTAAAAAAGATTTAAAGTAAACCATACTGTATTATTATCATCTGTTTTATTCTATTGCAACCTATACTAACATTTGGAATCAGTTTTTTTTTTTTTTTCATATGATTGTTCCAAAGCCTTTATTTTGTTGACATATTTAACATAAAGAGCCATACAATCTGGTTAAGGGCATAGGGAGGGGTAAAACAGTTTTTTTCGAAATTTGATTTTATTTTATATAGCTTTTATTAAGCTACAAGATGCTTTTTACAGATTATATAGAAAAACCAACTAATAAGTAAGTATTATAACTCAGCAAAACCAAGAGTTATTTTAACATATAGACCATAAATTAGACCAGGGGGCAAAGATTTGATATCAGAATGTATGGTAGTTTACCACTTCAACTGCTTCTGTGAATATAGTTATGTCAGTGTCACTTCAAAGCAATAGGTAAAAGGATAAAAGTACATATTCCAAAAAGTATTAATGAATTTTGTAAAATGAGTAATAAAGAAAATAAATCTAAAAGAGTAGTAAATGCTTCAAAAAGATCTGCTATTGCAGAGCACCTACTTAACAACCCTGACTGTGCAAACTATAATTTGAAATAATTTTAAGTTAATAAAAATTATTATAATTTTTTTTTATTTAATTAAACTTGAGGCTATATGTATTTTATTAAGAAAACCTAAGTTGTGTAAACATAAATATTTTGATTATACTGTTTCTTTACTTTCATAAATAGTTTATAAATTGCTACATATGTTTTATTTATTTTTACTTTCATTGTAATTAAAACTATTTATATTTTGTTAATTACCATTTGCTCATTATTATTACTTTTACATTGATTACCTTTTGATTTGCTGGATAAGTTTTGACTATATAAGCTGGATTTGAAACTTTATTTTTATTGCTTAGTAAAAAACTTACTTAAGCACGAAATATATATTGTTATTTGAGTTATGTGTTTCTTTAAAATAAATTAGCAAGTTATCTAATTAATAATACAAGCATAAAATTAATTTTATAGGCAAATTTATAAATTTTTCAAAAAACATAAAACTTTAATGTCAATTATTTTCCTTATCTTAAAAGCTATCTAAAATTTTTTTATTTTATTTTAGAGAACGCACCTTTGTCTTTAATTTAAAAAAAAAATATTTGGTTTGGGGTTGGAATTATTTCATGGGGTCCCTCCAAAAATAAAGGTTTTTTTTTGTTTTTTTTTCATCAAATGGTATTAAAACCAAAAATAAATATTTTTTTTTATATGTTATTTTCTTCTTCCCTTAGTTTGCATGTTATTTAAACTCTTAAATGTTTATTTTATAAATAATGTTAATATCTTTTACGATTTGGCCCCAAATCAAAATGATGTATACTACACTATCATTTGCCTTGGCCATTTCCTTGATAAAAAATTGATAAAAGGAAAAAAAATAATTAATAAGAATGTGAATTACAACAAATTTGATTAAATTGTTTTATTTTAATTAAATTTGATGTAATTCACATTCTTAATAACTTTTTTTTTCCTTTTATCAATTTTTTATCTAGGAAATGGCCAAGGCAAATGATAGTGTAATATACTACATTTTGATTTTGGGCCAAAACGTAAAAGATATTAACATTATTTATAAAATAAACATTTAAGATAAACGTTCCAAAGCAAAATTCTTATTTTCTATAGTGAGTCACAATAGTGGTGGGATCAAGTTGATTTGCACGCAATTACCACAAACAATTACCAGTAACTTTGCTGGAATAGTGTTCCAATTTTTTTTTACAATTTCCACTGTGAGAAGGTTTTATATTTTGAAAGGAGCAAGTAGAAATATTAAAGCTGATATTTTTCTACTATGAAAAATAAATTAATCTAAGTTGAATAGGGGAAAGTTGATTACTATGTATTTTTAATGAAAACATAAAATAAATTATTAATAATAGTTTTTTCTTTTGATTATAAAGTTTCTAAGATATGTATTAAGACACATTTAAAGTTACATTTTGATATGTATGATATCTTGTGTATAGAACTTAAACAATTTTTTTTTTTAAGTTAGAAAACATCAGAAAATACAAATATTGTAATTAACTTTATATTATAAGATATCTAAGGATAAATTTTATGTCATAGGCAATTAGATTGGTTTTATTTTTTGTTCAAGAACTATTTAACAATTTATTTCAGTTTATTAACTAGTTTAGTTTAATTAAATTTGTTTTAATTCACATTCTTATTAATTTTTTTTTACTTTTATCAATTTTTTATCTAGGAAATGGCCAAGGCAAATGATAGTGTAATATACATGATTTTGCTTTGGGGCCAAATCGTAAAAGATATTAACATTATTCATAAAATCAACATTTAAGAGTTTAAATAACATGCAAACTAAGGGAAAAAAAGATTAAAACAATAAAAAAAATATTTATTTTTGGTTCTAAGGCAATAATAATAAAAAAAAAGAAAACCTTTATTTTTGGAGGAACCCCATGAAATAATTCCAACCCCAAACCAAATATTTTTTTTTTAATTAAAGACAAAGGTGCGTTCTCTAAAATAAAAAAAAATGTTTAGATAGCTTTTAAGATAAGGAAAATAATTGACATTAAAGTTTCATGTTTTTCGAAAAATTCATAAATTTGCCTATAAAATTAACTTTATGCTGGTGTTTTTAATTTTTATTGGTTTGAAATGTTAAAGTCCCTAACTGAAACTTTTTTTTTTTTGTTACTTAAGTAGAGAGTGAGTATTTTCTAATGTTTTTCTACCTTAAAAAAAATAAATAAATAAAATTAAAATTCTAAAGGCTCGTCTAATAACGAGGCAGCATTTAGTGTAGTATTTGCCAAGAATTCGAATTAGGTTCAAAAAATTATCTTGTAGAAGTAAAATCTCTTATAAAAAATTATTAAAAAAAACATTTACTACCCAGTACCCATTTTTATAAAGGTTGTAAGCTGTAAGAGTTTTTTTTTATTGACTTAAACTACGTCAAAGAAGTTAGCTTTTTTTCAAATATAATATTCTAAAAATACTTTTGTCTGAAAATTGTCAAATTAGAAGTTAAAATTTGCATAGAAAATAGTATAGCCGTCTTCATCTAGGTATTAAGTGTTGCTTTATAAATAATTGGTCAAGGTTTTTTTCATTTTTCTTTAAAAAATGTATAAGTAGGCGTCTTGCTTTGTGATTTTGAAACTCAGACTTTTTTCTTTCTTTTTTTACTAAAAAAATTGCCTTAAATTATCTTTTGTCAGATATTTTCCATAAGAAGTTATAATGTAGTTTAAATATGTTATCAATATATTTTCTAAGTTTGTTATTATGCAATACATTTGCTGGTTTTGAACTTATTTTCTTTAAAAGTGACGTCCAAATAAAAGTTATTTTCCATCTTAAAAGCTTTTGTCAAAGAATTCTTTCTATAGGAGGAAAAGTTAATAAGAAAACACAGTAATCTTTATCACGATTTGTAATTTAACAAACTAGTCTTTGATTTTTTTGACGTCACAAAATTTTAAGTTTAAACCTAAAATTATTTTTTATTTGAAGTATAAATTTTACTTTTTAAGTTAACTTCTAAGTTCAAGTACTTTGTAAAACAAAATCAAAAATTCAACCGAATATATTCTTTGATCGTCTGAGAATTAAATTAAATTTAAACTAATACTGAACTAAAACTACTTAAAAATTTATTTTTCTTAAGAAACTATATATACTTTTACCCAGACCATTTTCTGACTGGCTTTCTGTTTCCCGTGCAAACCCTAAAAAACTGGAATGAACGTATACCGCTATTGATATTTGATAAAGTTTTCTTTAGAAATAGTATACTAAATAGTTACATTTATTTTTTACTTTTTTAGATCAAGTGAAATTATTTAATATTTTTTAGGTGATTACGTCAGAAATGACGTAGTTTTTTTTTGGTAGAAAAAAGAACATAAGCTATACAAAACTATATAAAAACTGTATAAACTATATAAAAATTTCATAGTTACGAACATAGAACATTTGAAAAAATAAACTTTTCATTAAAAATTAGCCAATCAAAAGTGTTATAGAAAACTATTTTCAAATGAATTTACAACTCTAACAGCTTCAATTTTAACTACGAAAATTTTGAACAAGTTACATATTTGTTTTAAAAAATATAATTTGTTTTTAATTTAGTATTCACTTAGACCTAAATTACTTTAACTAAAACTGTTTAAGTAAGTAATTTGTTTTTGTATCATTAGATATGTTTTTCTATTATTAAGACAAGTTAATTTATAATTTTAGTTAGTACTTCGTTTTTAGTTTCCTATTTATAAAAGGTTTCTTTAATCATGTTAGCTTCACAATGTCGAAAATAAAAGGACTTAAGTTTATATTTAAACTATTTGAATAAAAATAAAAGAACTTGATTCCTTATTTAGATTTTGCATTCAGTTTTCTGGTTTAATAGTTCAAATTTTAAACACTTTTATGTGCCAGAGAAATTTTAGACAGATGTGTATTGTGTAGTACACAACGGGTGGCTTCGCGTTTAGCCACCAAATTTTTTGCTCTACTGAGCACGAAAGATAGCTTTTTTTAATGAAATAAAATCATTCAACCGTATAAATTGATGCTAAAAGTAAAACAGGGGTGTCTTGCCAAACGTGAACTTTTTCCTTTAAATATGCACCAGTTTTTACGTAAACTTTTTTCCTTTAGATTTGCACCAGTTTTCATGGCATGTTAAATGGTTCACTGAGCACAAAGTATTATTGTTTTGGAATATCAGTGATAACAACCAAAACAAACAAAGTTAAAAAAGAGTTTGGAAGTTGAAAATATACTAAACTATTCAAAGTAGTGTACAAGAAATACATTTGTTTTGTACCTCATAGTTTGGAAATAATATTACGGTACTAAATTTATGAAATATTCACTTATTCCTAAAAAACTAAACTTTGTCAACAGTCATAAAGTTACAAACACACAATTAACAATAATTTGTAACCCTGAAGTTAAAATGGATGGTTATACTGTTTTGAGAAAAAGAATTGAGAAAAAAAAAAAAAGAATTATTATTTTAAAACTGTAGAACAATTTTTTTTATAATGCAGTAGTTTTTTTTTGCTTCTTTAATATAAAGAACCTTTTAAACTTATTTTCATTGTACTTTTTTTTTGGATTTCAAAAACTGTGAAAAGCAATTGCTAGCTAGGACACAAAGTTCGTTATAATAAAATATACTTGTAAAAAGGGGCATTTACACCCTTTGACCAGAAAACATGTGTGGTAATAGTATGATATATTTTTTGATGCTTTTTAATTTTTTTTTTGTGTTTATTTTTTGTGGTTGAATCTAATTTATTTGTTGTAAATAATTTTTTAAATATGTAGTTTAAAAAAAAAACTATTTTCAGACAGTCATACAGTTAGAAACACACAATCAACAATATTTTGTAGCCATAAGTTAAATAAAAAGCTAAACATTTTTGAGAAAACTATGATAAAAATGTACGATTACCCGGTATTGAACCCATCAATCTCGAATGATATTGATTTAGTGTGATACACCAGACCAGGGGCGTGTTTTGAATGGTTTCCTGTTTCCAGCTTACCTCCTGAACAGAAAAAAAAAAAAAAGAATCTTAGAATATCACTAAAAACGTTGTTTATTGACTTTGTTTTAGTTATCTGATAAACTTTGAATAATGAATGTTGAATTATTAACACTGAAAGATTAAAAAGTTTCATTAACAAAAAATGCTCGTTTTTGCCCACTTGAAATAGATTTTAAATAAAATTTTAATTGTGACGTCAAAATAGGTAATAGTTTAAAAGTAGCATTGTTTTTCTAGGAAACTTCTTACTAAAATGCTCTTAGTTACCATTATAAATTGTTACTTAGTTTAAACAACTTTTGATTAAGCATTGTTTTGAACTAGTAAGTACAATTTTACTTGAAAAATCTCCAATATATCATTAAAGTTTTATTTTACTTAGTTTATTGTATATAATAATGTTGTGTGAAGCTTTTGTGTTATGTTTTTATGTAATAATGTTGTGTTTGTACTTAAACACTTATATTTTTTGTTTATGTGTCAACCAACTGGGTTTAAACCTTGAAAAGTTTAATTCAGAGAGTTTTCAAAATCATCTTTAGACAACTACACCAACTGGCAACTTATTATTTTATCATTTAGTGGTATTTTAATATTTTTATTTAAGTTGTTTTATTTTTGTATATCTGTTGGCCACCAAGTTGATTCTTGATTTTTTGAAATTTTTAACTCAGACAGATTTCAAAATTATTATTAGAATTCCTGTACCATCAGGCAAACATTTAATTATAATTTAAAAATATTTTAATTTAGTTTTAAAAGTCTAAACATTTTTTGGTAATTACCTAGGATGATGTCGCACCAATATCAAGCTGAAATTATATTGTGTTTAATATATTTTCTAACCATAATTTTAGGCATAAAATAAATATTTTAAGCCTTATATGATTGATCTAAAACTATACTTCGTTTTGAACAAGTTATATAAATACACAATTAGAATTAAATTCATTTGTTATAAACTAAAATACTTAATTGATTTTGTTTTGCAGTATAGTAATGTATATAAGATATTGTATCATTTGCTTTATTTTAAAAATAAAAACAATTAAATATATAAGTTTTATTGGTTTATGATAAATAAGTTTTATTTACGTATTTATAAAATACAATTTTTAAGCCTATAACTATGGTAGAAAACAAAATTGAATTTAATATAATTTCAGCTTGATATTGGTACGACATCATACTAGGTAATTACCTATATTCTAGTGAAATTTTAATCTTCATAGATTAAATTACTTTAAAAAATGTTTCTATTATAGATTATGAACTTTTCCGGCTCTTTTAGTTTTAACTTATCTAAATCTAATACAGTATAACAAATAAAAATATACAATAATTTTCCATTACTACTTATATGTTTTTTATTATTTCTAAGCAGAAAAAACATTTTAAACACAGAGTTTTTCAGCTAAATATTGCGTACTTAACCGGCAGTGCATACCTAAGAAGTGCATACTTAAGCGGGAAATTAAGAACAAAAAAAATTATGAACCCCTTTGAAAAAAGTCTAGACACGCTCCTGCACCAGACTACTCGGCCATCCTGTCTTCTGTTGATATGAAAGTTTTTCGTTTATATATTATTTTTTTTTTGCTGACAAGTCTATTTATTGCGGTTATACTTTATACACAACTTTTTTTTGCGTTTTTAAACAATAAATAATAAACTAAAACTAAGATATACTATTGAAACTAGAATAAATTCTTCAAATAATTTCTATTGTCATCTTACTTTTTATTTTATACTTTTATGTTTCACATTTAAGTTATTATACAGTTAATTCATTCACTAGAAGTTGCTTACCAATAAAAACTGCTGAGATTAGTATAATTAATTAGGGAAGTAAATTGTAAGGGGTATATGCTGCAGAGCAGACTTTTCTTATTGTGAATTACTGCTAATACTTAAATAAATACAAGTGTAAGGAAATTAAGTGTATTTTTTACATATTTATGTTTTATTGTCATCGAACCTAAACATCCGCAAATAAAGAAGCTGTTTAGTAAACCAAAAAATAAATTTTATGTTTGATTAACCACAAATAAAATTCAGTTTTTTTTTTGTTACTTAACTTACTATTTTAATAAAGCTATACAATTGATTACTCTTTTGAGTTAAATGTTTTTTTTTTGTTATATAAGTAAGTATAAGCTTTAAATTACAAAAAAAAAGTTTTGTTAAGTCTAACTTCGTTGATGTAATAAACTAAAACAAAATATTTAAGTATTAACATTTAGTAAGATTGAATTTAGTAATATTTACCTATGAGGAGTATTTATAGTACTGGTAGTATGTAATAAATAATATTACTGTGCTCAAAATTAATAAGTTTTTAGCATTCAATTTAACTACTTATTATGTGTATTAGATAACTATTAGAATCTAATTTTCATAATCACCAATTAAATGAGGTGAGGACTGAGGATTCTAATATTGTGAAAAATATTTTTAATAACATACAATTTTAATAAAAACTACTAAAGTCTGTTTAGATTTTTGTATCTATTTAGCCTTTAAACTACTAAATCTGTTTATTATTTCAAGTATTTATGTTAAGATATTTTTTGTTTGAAATATTAATTTTAAGTGCATAATTAGATTAATACTTTTATTAGTCAGGTAGTTTTAAGTTAATTAAAAACTGACCAAAAATTTACTATATAACATAAGTTTTCTTTTAAATAATATCTACTTTACAAATAATTGTAATTATTAAAAGTATATATATTGTTTATTGAACAACAAAAAAAAACTCAAAAATTTTGGTCCAAGGACCTGGTGCACGAAAAAACCTTTTGGTTATCGAGTCACGCACCAGAACAGTTTGATGTCATGTCCAGGACTTTTTAATTCATATGCTTTTTAAGTATATGCTTTTTAATTAAATTAATTTAAATTGTTTTCTAATCAATCGAGTAACTATTTACAAAATAAACTATAGGTTCGTTTGTTTTTGTTTAAAAAATGAAAGTAAAATAATTAATTTAAAAGTTTATTTATAAATCAACTCAGTTTTTAACGAAATGAAATTAAACAGTTTTAATTTAAACTTAAATTAAAAAACTTAAAAAAATATTCAAAACAAATTATTATTTCATTTACAGTATATTCTTCCAAAAGTTAAAAAAAAGTGCAATTTTGTTTAAAAAAACATAGAAAATAAATAAATTATTTTGTAAAACATATACATTTTACATAATCGTTTTTTATTTAAAATTTAAATTAAAAAATAATCCAGTTTTTATAGTTGTTATCTTTTTTTATTTAGTAGCTTTTTTATTTTGTTTACATACCTTTTTTTTATTCACTTTCTTTTTTTTGTTGCTCAACTGACTTATTAGCTTACATATTGTCTTTAATTAGTATGAGTTGAATTTTGAAAATAGTACTTAACAGCATATTATCTATTCAGTGATGCTTAGTGAACCAGTAAAAACTGGTGTATATTTAAAAAAAAAAGTTCGCGTTTGGCAAGACACCCCCTATAATAGCCTTAGTAACAGTTTGTTTCTTTGCTCAAACAATTTTAATTTGCCTTTATAAAATCATCTGAAGTATATTGCTTCAAAAAAGATGGAGGATATCGTTTTTTATAACTTTGTTTTCTTTTAAAACACTGTTGTAAACGCTTACATTCTGACTTATCACAAAAAAAAACCTTTAATGGTAAAAGTGGAAGAACTTCTACATTATAATTAGTATCTTAAAATTTCAGTAAGGTAATTTCAATTAGCCCTGTTTTATATCAGCATAGCTAATGTGATTCCTCTACTGACTTTTTAAAAAACAACTTAAGAAACAAAAAATTTGGACTCAAAAACTTTTTGAGTCAAAAGGTGAGTACTAAGTTTTTTATGAATCCGGAACCACTCTTATGCTTTTTGGACCCTTTATCCATTTTTTTATTAGATTTAAATATATTTATGAAAGCTAAAATTATATACCATAAAATAATTTTCACAGAATAAAAAATTGCTAATTAATTTTTTTGATAAAATCATTCGTATAAAAAGTTTCATAGAAATATAGAAGAAACATTTTTCATTGGTTACTTCCTCTAAATTAATAAGAAAATTACTAAAATTGTGTCTTCATCTTAGTTTTTTTAATAAATTGACCTCATATTTTCAGGAGGTGATTCATGCATTAGTAGAAAAGATACTATTTCAACAGTTTAAAAAAAAATTGAGAAGCTTATGACCAAACTATTTATTTTTAACGCCATAGGGAGTTGGAGTTTTTTTTTACAAAATATAACATTGACTCTTCTTTAAGAGTTTAGAATATATACTATAGGATAATATTTATATAAAAGAATTATCATAATTAAGTTTTGTAAGTTTTCTTTTCTCTATTAAAATTACATGAAACATAAAATGTTTAGGATCCGGTTGGATCTCAATTTACAAATAAAATCTGGATCCGGTTCTGGCCGGATCTTAAACTAAAAAAGATCCGGATCGGGTCGGATCCTAAAAAATGGATACAGCAGATCACCAATTAATGATGAGATATTTTGGTCGTGATGAAAATTGAGCCTAAACTTGGTGAGGGTATGACGATTATAAGCCTGGCGCCTCAACCGCTCGGCCATTGGACCTTGTTAAAAGTTTCATATTTAGCTTTTATAAATTTCATAACTTTAGAAATTTTTTACAAATTTCTGCACTGCAATTATATTCTTTAATGTAATTTTAAGAAATATACGATAAAACAATGAACTATATATCTATTTTGCTAATATTACAAAAAAAAATTAAAATTACTTATATAAAAAATACATAAGATACAGACTTATTTATTTCTTAAATAGTTTGTTTACAACAACTCTAAAGTCGTTTTAAACGTTATTTTGTGGTTGTTTAAGTTTAAGCTTAAAAGTTAATTTATAGTAATTTTTTTATTAAACATGCTCAGCTTACATTTTTTAACTATTTTACTAATTTGTGTGATAAAAACCTCTACTTAAGACGTTTTAAAAGCTTTTTTGTATTTGTTTTTACCAAAAAGTTCTACTTTGTAAGATTGTCTTTTTTATAACTGCTTACCAACCATTTTAAATTGTTTGTTGTCATAGGAGCCTATACAAACTGTTACGAAGTTTAATTGCCGAACTAACTATGAAATTATCTGAATTGTTATATATGTTGTCGATAAGGATTGTAGAAAGAAATTTTTATGAAAAGTTATTTTCGTTATTAATTCAGCAATAGATTTTTTTTCATAAACCTTTGTTTAAAATAACCTTAAAGACGCTTTAATTGTTTTTTTGTTTCTGTTAAAAGGTTTATTTGTTGTAAGTTTATATATTATACCTGCTTAAACTACATTTTTATTATTTTAAGATGTAACGTTAAGAGGCTTTAAATCCTGGAGATCCTGATAAGCTAAGCTTATCGGAATATATACCACAGATGTTCTTGTGCTAAAACTTTATTTCAACTAACGGCGTTTCACTGCTCTCAAATAAATTTAAGAACAGATCTACGGAGTCTATAAAATATTAACACACATTAGAAAAAAAGCAGAAAAAGCATGTATAATTATGTATAGTGTTTATGTAGGTAGTAACTATAAATGAACTTTATGGTTTAAAAACAAAGTTTGGGATAAAAACATAAAATTATAAAATTCTCTTCAAAAAATAGATATTTAATAAAAGTAGGCACTAACCTCAAAAAGCTCTAAGAATAGGCAAGTTTTTAAAATGAAAATTAAATTGAGTTGTGCAGAAATGTTACGTCATAATAAATTTAACAAATTGGTCAATAATTTATAAAACACTTATTAGTAATTAATTAGTCTTTTACACGGTTTTCACTTTAAAAGCAAAAATGTCTGAATTATATCAAAAACTTATTAAAAGTTAAAACAGCTAAAAACTTTCTGCTAATCAAGCTTAAATACATAACTAAAATATCATTATTATAAAATGCACAATACATAAATAGACAAAAAAAAACAATTAGTAAACTACATTACTACAGAAAAAACTGTTAACACAAGTTATAAAGTACCAAAAGTAATTACTTTAAAAAGATACCGTTTAGAGTTGAAAGCCAAATTAAATAACTTGTGTTGGTGTTAATAAAATATTTTTGTTTATTTCTTCAATATCAACAAGAAATTCTTTTTAGGAAATATCTGAAGATTATTAAGTCGCATAAACCAAATTAGGACTTAAATCAATTTTTTAAGATGAGAAAAATGAAAAAACCGACATTTTTCATTTTAGAATTTTTATTACAGGCGGTTTTACTAATTTTGACATTTTAGAAAATTTTCTAGGTTTAATTCAAATACAAAGCGCAACAATAGGTAAAAACATTTTAAAAGCAAAGGTGCAATGCACCAATATAAAGTTTTTAAAAGTACAACTTTTTGCTTCTATTTTTAGTATAAAATTAAGTTAAAAGTAAAAAAAACTGTCTTAAATGATATATAAAAATTTAAAAGATACTTTTAAGCTACTTTAAATGTGTTTTTTAATAAAAAATATTTATATGGTAGATTTTTTGTGTCAAATCGAAATCTCATTACTTTACATATAAAAATTGTTTAAAGTTCCAGGTTTTTCGATAATTCTCAAACTCAAGGTTCAAAGTATAAATTATCTTGTCAAATTCCAAGCTTTTTCGGGATTTTTTGGAAACACTAATTGTTCACACTTATATTTATACAATTAATATAACGTTTATTTAAAATATAACGTTTATTTAAAACGATGTAAACAAAACGAAATCTACAGCCTGGAATCAATATTGATTGAGAAAGAACGACCTAACTTAACTTCGCATAAAGTATTAAATGTAAAACAAAATTTATTAAATTTTTATTAGTTAACTTCACTAGTTTAGTTTTACTTTCTAAACTCTAAATTTCGTATTTGTTTGAGTTTATTCATACGTCTTAATTAAAACTTATTTTTTAAACTGTTTTACTAACAATCTGTATTTTTAGATATTCTGATATTAAGATATAACTAATCAAAATAAAAATTTAAGTGTTTGTTAATAAAAGATCCGAGTGAAACAAGTTCACCGGAATATATAATAATAATTTTCTGATTCTTAATCCGTTAACACACAGAAACATATGTCAGTGTAATAAAGAAGGATGCTGTATAGTTTGATATTAAGATATATTCATAGTTAGTTGTAAACTTTAGATATTAAGATATATTCAAATTTACTTGTGAACTTAAGTATTTATAACTAACACTGTGACACTAAACTAAGCCAATCCTATCATATAAGTTAGCTTCTTGCAGTCAGCACATTGATGCATTAGTTGCAACTGTAATGCTCTTAATTTATTAATTACTAAGTCTTTATAAAAAATCGTAAAACTGATAAAAAGTTCTATTGTAGGAAGGTTTTTGAACCTATTTATATACCATTTGCAACTTAATATCAATAGATTATTCATTTTGTTTTGTATTTTATTACACAAAGCTTTTCAAAACTATACGAGTTTCATTGTCAACTGATAAGTTTTAAATGAAATTTGAAAATTTTTTTGGTAAGTGAACAGCTTTAAAAAATAACTTTAAACTATGACGTATAAATTAATTTAAATAAATACAAAATTTAGAGATTTAGCAAGTAAAAATAAAGATATGTTTATTAACAGATTGTTAATAATTTTGTTATTCCATTTAAAATGCTATTTGCGTATTCAAATAAGGTCGCTCTTCCTCAATCAATATTGATTCCAGGCTGTAGAGTTCGCTTTGCTTACATCGTTTCAAAACTTTAAAGTTTTGAACTATGTTAGAGTTTTGACAGGGTGTGCAATTAAAAAGATGTTCAAATATTGCGCTGTTTTTATCTGATCCGCAGTGGTCTGTAATTCGTCGGAATATTTGCCGTGATTTTTCTCGAATGTAAGAGATGCTCTGATCTGCAGAGCAGGTGTATTTATAGATAACATTTGCGTCAAATACTTCTGAGCATTTACTTTTGTTGCTGAAGTAGTCAGAAACTTTTTTGCTGGTGTAGGCCGATTTAATATTAATGTTGTGCTTTTGAAGTATGGATGATATTCGTTTTTGGAATCTTATTGAACAACTACCTACATAAACTGTTGAGAAATAAGAGTAGTTTTCGGTTTCTGTTTTCTTTTCATTTTCAAAAGCACAACATTAATATTAGACCGGCCTACACTAGCAAAAAAGTTTCTGACTACTTCAGCAACAAAAGTAGATGCTCAGAAGTATTTGACGCAAATGTTATCTATAAATACACCTGCTCTGCAGATCAGAGCATCTCTTACAATCGAGAAAAACCACGGTAAATATTCCGACGAATTACAGACCACTGCGGATCAGATAAAAACAGCGCAATATTTGAACATCTTTTTAATTGCACACCTTGTCAAAACTCTAACATAGTTCAAAACTTTAAAGTTTTGAAACGATGTAAGCAAAGCGAACTCTAAAGCCTGGAATCAATATTGATTTAGGAAGAGCGACCTTATTTAAATACGCAAATAGCATTTTAAATGGAAAAACAAAATTATTAACAATATATTAGTAAAAATATCTTTATTTTTACTTGCTAAATCTCTAAATTTTGTATTTATTTGAATTTATTCATACGTCATAGTTTGAAGTTATTTTTTAAAGCTGTTCACTTACCAAAAAAATTTTCAAGTTTCATTTAAAATATATCACTTGACAATGAAACTCGTATAGTTTTGAAAAGCTTTGTGTAATAAAATATAAAACAAAATGAATAATCTATTGATACCACAGATGTTCTTGTGCTAAAACTTTATTTCAACTAACGGCGTTTCACTGCTCTCAAATAAATTTAAGAACAGATCTACGGTACGGAGTCTATAAAATATTAACACACTTTAGAAAAAAAAGCAGAAAAAGCATGTATAATTATGTATAGTGTTTATGTTGGTAGTAACTATAAATGAACTTTATGGTTTAAAAACAAAGTTTGGGATAAAAACATAAAATTATAAAATTGTCTACAAAAAATAAAAATTTAATAAAAGTAGGCACTAACCTCAAAAAGCTCTAAGAATAGGCAAGTTTTTAAAATTAAAATTAAATTGAGTTGTGCAGAAATGTTACGTCATAATAAATTTAAAAATTAGTCAATAATTTATACAGCTTAAAAACATGAAGTATTAAACTTGCAAGTGTATGTAATTGTAATGTGAGTGTTGTGAAATAAATTAGTACATAAGTAGACAGAGTTATTTAAAGTAGAATTGTCGGTTGTGGGGACAAATATTCGATAAATCTTGCCGCTTATTCAGAAGTAGGTCTTTATCTTCTGCTGCAATTACTGCTCTTTCTGTATTGCAAGTTTGGCAAATTCTACTTACTCCGTTGGATGCATGTTTGATCTTTGAAACAATACTCCACTCCATGTTTGGCCTATTACCGTACCTGTGAAAAAAGCTCCAGACATCATCCGATAAACGCGTGCTTTTTTTTTTATTCATATTTTTAAAAGTATGTTTATGCTTAGCATAACTATCCTTGAAACTACCTACTGTACTTCCGATATAAATTTTATCTGGGCCCTTACTTTCAACTTTAACTTTATAAATTACATTTTTAATTAAACAATTACCTTTTAATGGGCAGTTATCTTTGTTTAATTCACGGCAATTACATGTTTTAGGCATATTACTTAACTTATTACTATTAGGGTTAGTTGGTTTTGAATATTTATTTACAGTTTGATTGTTATGCATTTTGCTTATACTTTTACCGCTATTATCACTTACTTGTTCTAAGTTTTCTTTTATCATTTTAGAAATACTTCTAGTTATACGTTGATTATTATAATCTAAACTGTTATAAGCACTATTGTTATGGATATTTTTATTATCATTAATATTAAAGTTATCATTATAACTTATATCTTTAATGTTTAAAGTTTTAATATGTTTTACATTATTGTTACCATAATTAAAATTTTTACTATTAGGATTATCATTATTATTACTGTTATTATCACTTTTATTAAAATTATTATTTTTATTATTACTGTTATTATTGATATGATTGATGTCTCGACCAATTACTAATGTTAATTATGTACAAAAGAGTTCTACTAAGGACGTTTAAACGGTTTTTCGTGTGTATTTCAACTGAAAAATTAATTGTTGAAAACATCCAAATAAAACTTTTAGATTTATTACATATAAGTTATAAGATGAGTCCTAATAAGGACGAAACCGGTCTCAGTCTACCGAAACTTGTGGTCTGATGATCGAATTGGCATGATCTACCCTTTTGTAAAATTTGAGCTTGTCTCACGGCAAACGAAAGTCCAGACTTCTGTTCTGCAGACTTTCGCCGATTTTTTTTGTTGATTATAAGTTATAACTACTAAAAATGAGTTCTAGTTATTATGTTTAAACAGATTTTTTTAAAATATGAATTTTATTTATTTTAATTTTTATTCAAAACTGACCTAATTGCCACCTTTAAACCTATAAATTTATTTTATTACGTTTCAACAGTTTCTTTTTAGTTTTAAGAGAAACATTATATTCGTTTACCAATTTTAATCAAGTTTACATCTTAGAGTCTAAAACTCTAAATTCTTTTCTATATACTATATTATACTAAAAGTTGTATAATATGAAAAGTTTCTATTTTATACTTTTGTATAAAAAAAATCTATTTATACAACAAAAGTTATTATACTATAAGTAAGTAAATGCTACTTTTTATAAGTTTATATTTAAAATAGATACAATTAAAATAACTATTCAAAATATAGGTTTAATCGTTTGCTAACAAAAGATCCTAGTGAAATAACTTCACTGGAATATAAATAAAAACAAATTGTACAGTAATCTTCTTTTATTGTACCAACAAATGTTTCTGTGTGTTAACGAATCAACACACTTCAACTGGGTTCTGTAAAAAAATAATTACTGTAATGAAAGAATAGAAGCATTGAGAATAAAGTGGGTGTATACATATATTATTAACTATTATCTGTAGTAATTATTTTATTTTATTAAAAAACATGTATAAACCCACTTTATTCTATGCTTCTATTATTTCATTATAGTAACTATTTTTTTACAGAACCTAGTTGAAGTGTGTTGATTCGTTAACACACAGAAACATATGTTGGTACAATAAAGGAAGATTACTATACAATTTGTACAGTTAATATATTAATTTATGTTAAAAATATCCCTTTGTGTAAGTAGATTTATTTTTAAATATAATATTTTAATTTATGCTTTTATTAAGTATATTTTAAAATTGTGTAATTTTATTTTACGTTAAATGTACAAAAAGTATAAAAGTTTCTTGTTTAAGACTTTTAAATATTATTATAAGTTTTACTAAACAACATTCAATTTGTCTTAATATTTTTTTTATATACAAATTAGTTTTTGAAAAGATAACGTTGATCTTTACATTTAATTTAGAAATAAAATAATATTTATTCAGATATTTTAACCTAAAAAACAACATAACTAATTTGTATTAATAGTGAAAGTCAGATAAAGTATAGTGTAAGAATACAGTAAAAAACACTTAAAAATATGCCCGTTTAAAACTGATATTTAAATTTAATTTATCTAATTCGCATGGGTTTCATCGTTATTTAATTATTTACGATAATGAACTTTCATATTAGATAACAATTAGCTTTTTTTTAAAGTTGAACACTCTCTTGAAAAAAGCTATCTTTTGTGCTTAGTAGAGCGAAGGGTTTGGTGGCTAAACGCGAAGCTGCTGAATATTCCACCAATGCGTCGCTGATTTGTTTAAAATTTTTAGCGCTAAAGAACATGAAATAGTTTGAATTTTTATAATTATTACGAAACCAGGGACAAAATGATGCGATAGCATTAAAAAAGCAAACATATTGTTAATAAAAAATCTAAAACAGCTCTAATATTTTAAACTTAGATGTACTAAGTTAACTTGAAAAATAACTAATTTAAGTAATATAACATAAAACAGTTAGTTTTTAATAATTTAATTAGTGTTTTTATAAACCACTAAGGCACTAAGTATTAATGATTTTTTTAATAATTACCTATAAAAAAACGAATTTACGTAAATTTTAAAATAAACAATTAAAAGAAACGTACTTTTGGGTAAAAAAATATAAAATAATCAATAGTGATTAAATTTTTATGTTAAAACTCAGAAAAAAATAAGAAAATCTAAAAACGTTATAACTTAATCAGTTTCAATAAAAACAATGGTATTTAGTACATTTTGTATATAAAATAAACAATAAAACGTTGTTTAAACGTCATATATAGATCAATTTTTTGTATGTAAATATCAAAATATTATTAAAGGATGGTTTGATGAGAAGTTTATAGAAAAATTAAGTATTTATAAAATTTCACGTTTTAAGAGACAAGAATACACTTTAAAAACATTTTGAATTCTACTTATAACCCTTTAATACATAAATGACAGAATACTAGATATATAGTCAAAACAGGTTTACCAAAGGAATTAAATCAAGGTTCGTACAACCAAAAACTTTATTTAAAATTCTCATTGGTTGATAACCCGTTTAGTAATGAATTTTAATAATTCTTTGTTCTTTAAAACAATATTTTTCATTTGTATTTAAGCTGTTTTCATTGAAAACACTCAGAGAAAACAAAATTTTAAATAAAAAAAAACACAAAACGCTTACATAACATCTTGATTCGAGATTTTTATCACATATAAACAAAAAATAGTAAAAAAAATATTCAAGCAAGTTTTTAATATGAACTTAAAATAGTTTTTTTGGCGAAAATAAACATAAAAGTATAGTTGCAAAAGTTTTAAAATTATTGAAAAACAAAACTCTAAAAATAATTAAAAGTTAGTTTAATAAAGGAGTAAATTTTATGAGATCCATTTAGTTTAGATATAAAATGAGTGTAAGGGGTAGGCGTAGGATTCAAAAAAGTTTATTAATTGTAGGTTAAAATTTTAAGCTTATACTTAGGCATAACAGTTTAAATTAAAGTAACAATTAGTTTTATTTAATTTAAGTAAGTCAATTATCTTGTGTGTTTTATGTATTAACTTGTTGTGTGTATTACGCATAATTTTTGTTTTGTTGTTTTGTATTTTTTTAAATAGCAAGTATTATACTTGATTAAATATAATAATTAAATTGGTTTAAATATTAATTTAGTTGTTATGTTATGTTCACAAAATGGGTAAATAATTAATTATGTTATCATATTTTTATTAAATTAGTTTTTATGAATAAATTTCAATGCAAAAACTTTTAAAAATTGCTAAAATTTTTACATTAATAAACGCAAAATGTGCTGCTGTACCACAGGTAACATTGACGAGTGGTTGGGGCTGTGCATTTTTGCTCAAAAACACCTGCGTTAGAGTTCAAAGCCCACCACTTCCATATTTTTATTTATTTATATAATTATGTAAGTAACCACATACATATAATTATTAAAAAATAAATAAAAAGCCAATTATTATTTATCTATTACATTCAAAGAGTTTCTTTAAGAAGTACGCATCCGTGTAAGATAAGAATAAGTTTAAGGGCATAGGGGGGTTAAAACACTTTTTTTTCGAATGTGATCTTATTTTATATAGTTTTTACTGAGCTACAAGATGCTGTTTACAGATTTAAAAAATTAAAAACAATCTTTGAGATATAGCCGGTCAAAGTCGGAGGCAACAATAGGTTCTTTATGGGAGGCACAACTAAAACAGCAAATAACTAGAAATCACTAAGGATATATCTTTTCCCAGGTTTTTTGAGGTAACTACCTCAAATTTTTAGGAAATGTTCCTTGCAATGTTTAGAAAAGTCATTTGCAAAAAAAAAAAAAATTATAACAAAAAAACAAAAAAATTTTTTTATTTTTTATATATATTTTATAATAATTTTAATAATTCCTTGCACCAGTATTTTTAAATATTGCAAGGAATTTTCTTAAAATTTGTGATAGTAATTTCAAAAATGCTAGGAGATATATCTTTAGTGAATTCTAGTTATTTGCTGTTTTAGTTGTGCCTCCCATATGAAACCTATTGTTGCCTCCGAATTTGACCGGCTATATCTCAAAAGTCATTTTGGATTTTTAAAGTCTGTAAAAAGCAACTTGTAGCTTATTAAAAACTATACAAAACAAGATCACATTACGAAAAAAGTGTTTTAACCCCCCTATGCCCATAAATTTATTTTTACAGGGGGGTTACACTTTTTCTTAATGAATAACTGACCTTTAACTAATATTTATTTCTAAAAAAAGTGTTTTAACCCCCCTATGCCCCTAAGTTTATTCTTACCTTACACGGATGCATACTTCTTAAAGATACTCTTTGAATGTAATAGATAAATATTTTGAAAAATTTGTGCGTACCTTACACGGATGCGATATCTATTTTTGATTTTTTAACTTCAACCAACAATAAGCTCAATTACTATTTTTATTTATTTATTTTGATTTTGCATTCTAAAATATTATAAAACATTAAATCAAACACATCAAAGTTTAACAATTTAATTTCTTTTAGTCCTTTTTCTTTGATTTTATTTCATATTTTTTTTATTTTTTATTTTATTTCAATTAGTTTATGCGAGTTTAAACTAGAGATACTAATAAGATTTACTATTTGAAAAATTTTTAAAAGACAGACTTTTAAAACATAGTTTACCTTAAAATTTGATTTATAGTTACGTAATAATATCCTTTTTTGAACTTTTATATGCAAGAAAATTTTGAATTAATCAGTTCTAATTGTCTACTGAAGAAGATTTTGAAAGTACTTTAGGCAATATAACGTTTACTAATAAATTTGTAGATTTTTTTGTTAAATAAAAATAACTTTTTTATTTAAAACAGATATTTCCTAAAAAGAATTACTTGTTGATATTGAAGAAATAAA
Organism: Thalia democratica; assembly: GCF_965202585.1. Lineage (NCBI taxonomy): Eukaryota > Metazoa > Chordata > Thaliacea > Salpida > Salpidae > Thalia > Thalia democratica. Next base: position 25,161,058 of record NC_139170.1, on the reverse strand, counting down.
CAAAAATATTTTATTAACACCAACACAAGTTATTTAATTTGGCTTTCAACACTAAACGGTATCTTTTTAAAGTAATTACTTTTGCTACTTTATAACTTGTCTTAACAGTTTTTTCTGTAGTAATGTAGTTTACTAATTGTTTTTTTTTTTGTCTATTTATGTATTGTGCATTTTATAATAATGATATTTTAGTTATGTATTTAAGCTTGATTAGCAGAAAGTTTTTAGCTGTTTTAACTTTTAATAAGTTTTTGATATAATTCAGACATTTTTGCTTTTAAAGTGAAAACCGTGTAAAAGACTAATTAATTACTAATAAGTGTTTTATAAATTATTGACCAATTTGTTAAATTTATTATGACGTAACATTTCTGCACAACTCAATTTAATTTTCATTTTAAAAACTTGCCTATTCTTAGAGCTTTTTGAGGTTAGTGGCTACTTTTATTAAATTGGTATTTTTTGTAGACAATTTTATAATTTTATGTTTTTATCCCAAACTTTGTTTTTAAACCATAAAGTTCATTTATAGTTACTACCTACATAAACACTATACATAATTATACATGCTTTTTCTGCTTTTTTTCTAAAGTGTGTTAATATTTTATAGACTCCGTACCGTAGATCTGTTTTTAAATTTATTTGAGAGCAGTGAAACGCCGTTAGTTGAAATAAAGTTTTAGCACAAGAACATCTGTGGTATATATTCCGATAAGATTAGCTTATCAGGATCTCCAGGATTTAACGCCTTTTAACGTTACATCTTATAATAAGTATTTTATTAAAGTATTCGAGCACTAATTACGTTAAAAATTTGATTTAGCTTATCTACAGTATAAATAAATATTAATTTTATTTAATTAACTAATTTAAGACATATAACAGAATACATTTCATTTTCTTTAAATTTATTTTAGTACTTTCGTAGTAAGGCTCATCAGAAATAGTTTCTTACTGAATTGGAATGAATACAAATTGAAATAAAATCATACTGAAGTTTAAAGTTTTAAAATATAAAATGACGTAATAACCAAATGTAAAAAAATTAAGTAAGTGCTAATGCTAAATAAATTTGGGTCGGTCTTTTTATGGGTATCCTTTTATGGGTATCCTAGTTGCAGCAAAAGGATACCCATAAAAAGACCTACCTCCCCGGTCGGTCTTTTTATGGGTATCCTTTTTAAAAACTGTACAATTTTATGTCGACGTGACGTATTTTTCAACTTTTTTGAACAATTAATTTTTTAAACTCATATTACGTATGTTTTTTAAACTTTTTTGTACAATTTTATTTCTAAATCTTTTTACGTATTTTTTTTTCATAAAATTGTTTAATTTCTTAAAACTTAAATTTTACTTTTATAACTTAAAAATCTTATTTAAACTGTTTTAATGTTAAAATTTAAAAGGACACCCATAAAAAGACTAAGCACTGCTTTAAAACTTTATATGGGTATTCTTTTTAACTTGTTCAAAATATCTTGTTTTAAACTTAAACTTTACTTTTATATCTAAAAAATCTTATTTAAACTGTTTTACTGTTGAAAATCAAAAGGACACCCATAAAAAGACTAAACACTGCTTTAAAACTTTTTGTGGGTATCCTTTTGAGTTTGTTCAAAATATGTTGTTTTAAACTTAAATTTCTTAATATACTGTCTTTATGATGAAATTTAAAAGGATACCCGTACTTAACACTGCTTTGAAACTTTTTGTGGGTATCCTTTTAAGTTTGTTCAAAATATCTTGTTTTAAACTTAAAAACCTTATTTATACTGTTTTTAGTTTAAACCAAAGTATTAGGTAAAAAAATATGCAAATTAGTATAAAAACATTGAAAAGATACTGTGGAGCTACTTCAAATGTGTATTTTATTAAAAAATAAAAATATGATGACAAATTTTTTATCTACATGGTAGAATTTTTGTGTCAATTGAAATTTTTTCTTCTTAACATGTAAAAAGTATTTAAATTTTTAGGTTTTCAAGTGATTTTTGTTTAAAGTTCCAGATTTTTCCAGGTTTTATTTTTTGCCTTAACTGTCAAATAAATTTTTTCAGGAATTTTTCAAAAATTCTTAAGTTCCTGGTTTTTCCATTTTTTTTTTGTTTAAATTGTCAAATTCCAGTATTATCTAGGTTTTAAGGTAAAGTGGCAACCCTTTTCAATATTTTTTGTATCAATTTAAATAAAAAATGAAATAAATGAAAAACTAGTGATAAAAAATGATTATATATTTTGATCAAAAACAACTTAGTTAATTCTGCCATATTAGTAGATTAAATTTACAAAATGTCTAATAATAAATTAATTACACTTTGTTTGCTTATTAATTGTTTTAAAATAAAAATAAATCCTTGGTTCAAACTAAAATTACATAAAAACTGCATTAAAAATACATTCAAAATTCTGAAATTTGCAGTTTTTTTCTGATTTAATTTTAAACAGTTTTTTACTAACACTGTGTAATAAATAATGTATATTTAAAATAAAGAATATAACATATTTTATGAGGCCAATCCAAAGTTTTTTAAATATTATATTAACATTTATTACTTAAACATTTAACTTTAAAACTTAGCTTACACATATCAACAATACTTATAAAACAACACTAGCAAAACCAGTATTTAAACAATTTTTATCATATAAATCTAAAAAAAATTTCTTAAGTTCAATTTCTGTTAAAGTTTCAAAGACCTAGTCTCAACTTTTAAAAATTATAATAGCACTTATTAACCAATAAATAAGCTTTTATACATATAAAGTTTTAAATTAAGCTAATAGACATCTTTCTAAACATTTTTACATCATATGAAACAATACAACAAACCATAAATAAGTTTATAATTAAGGTTTTTTAGATAGAATTACTGTGTTGAAGTCAGCAGATACTGATGGCTCAGTATCTGCATGACCCGTTAACTTATTTTTTTGTCTTAAGCCCTTCTTAGTCTTAATCATTCTAATGGTATAGTAATTACTTAAATAGTAGCTTAGATTAAAAACAACCGGTTATAAATTACACAGCACAGTTTAATTAACAATATTTTATAACAAATGTGATTTAAAAAATACGTATTAACTCAAGTAAAATTATATAAAAAGTTGATAAAGCTAAAGAATAATTCAATAATTTCTTTAATAAGCAACAAAGTTTAATCTATAATTTGGTACTTCTTTTAAAGCAACAAATTTACAAAAGTTTAAACACTCAACTGCAATCCACTCAGAGTTCCAATCCAAAGATATGTCATCAGCCAGAGATCACAATAAAAACTGCCCGTTGCTACAACAAGAATAGCATTTTGTACTAAAAATTCGTCGTTAAGCAAACGTCATAGTGCTTTAATAAATTTAAACTTGTCAGTGTTTACAACTAGTTATTTTGTAAATTTATTAACTATTATCACAACGCAGGGCAGATAGCGTTACATTTTCCTTTCTTTTTACCCTTTTTTGGCATTCTTGGCCAGGCTCCAATGATAAGCATCAAGGTCATGAGTAGACAGGAAAGAAAAATCGAACATACTGGTTTGCTAAACAACTACTGACGTAACTCATTAAACTGCTTCTTTTCTCTTGCAGCTGAAACAGGTTGCCCGCCTGCAACTCGTCACACTTCTCTAGACACTGCTGGTGATTTCAAAAATGTCACGAATCCATGACTTGTCAGTTTTTTTTTTTTTTAGTACCAAATTAAAAATTAACCACTTTTGAAGATATAAAAAAAAAGAAAAATTAATTAAAAAGCAGAGAAAAACTTGTATTAAATTCGTACAGGTATTTTAACCAAAAATAATATTTTAATTGCAACAACTAAAAAAAAAATCAACTACTAATAAATCATTAAATAAACTAGTTACCAAAGAAATAAATAGAAAAAAAATAAAATTATAACCAGTTGTTTTCCATTCACTACCCCTAAATATACATAAACGCTTAAAAACAGTAAAAAAAAAAAGATACTTACGCCGAATGAACGCTTAGAATTCATCCGAGCTACATGCTTCGGCATAACTTATGGGGACTTTTTAGTTCCCTATTGTAGCTATCGATCTCCCTACACGATGCGACCCTTGGAACAAAAGCTTTCACGTTCCCTAGTCCTGAATTGTTCTGAAAAATCATACTTTTTTCTGACTCGTAGCCAGATTCACTTCTTTCTGACGAAGAATCTCGATACTTGTTATAACTGAAGCTTTGCTTGAAGCTTCTAAGATCCTTCCTTGTAAGTTGTAGGCTCAAATCGGAATTGTAATACCTTCTGTAACTATTTGGTCTCCTATTTCGCTTCTGCTGATTGCTTAATTTGTTGCAGCTGTCGTACATGTTACTATTTCGTAGAGGTGGTTGCTGCAATTTGAAACTTTTGTTATAGATGTGTCTCTTATCTTTAGCATACCGTGAACCTCGAACTGGTTTATTGTTTGGACCTGTAACATTAGCAGCCTCTGGTAAGTTTTTACTACCCATGACAACATCAAATTCAACTACCTCCCCTTTTGTAACTGATTTCATTAATTTTCTAGGGTTATTTTTGATTATGGCACTATAATGGATAAAAATATCACTGTTTAACTCTTCATTATGGATGAAACCATAGCCTTTGCGAACATGAAACCACTTGACTTGACCAGTCAATCTAAAGGCTATAGGTTTTCTGGGAACAAAAATTTTCTGCTTGGATACTTTTGACTGCTTTTTAGTGGATTTACTTGTCACTTTAGTTGGAACTAAATGGCATGACAAACAATGAGCAGCTTCAACCATCTTTGTAAGAGGTTTTCTGACCCCGTCCTCAACTCCTCTTACTGTGTGTAGGACGGGAGCTCGTTTTTTTGGTGGTGTTGTTGCTCTAACGGAGACATAGGGCAAGTTGCAACTGCATCACAATAGTCTGCACTATATCCCAAGTTAGCATGTTTGTAACAAAGCGCGTTCTGTTCGTAATTCGTGCGCTTGTTATACCCTTCCTCAAAATACCCCTGACTACGATTGTGTTCATTACCGCGGAAATGTTCCCTTTTTTGTGGAATGTTCTCATGCCATTTTTGTTTGTAATATCTCTTATTGTGCTTAAATCGCTGAGGTTCGTATGAAAAGTTTTTAGCATTTTCAAAGACCCTCTGTTCTTCAATGTCGCATATAAATTCCGTGCGCCTAATAAACTCATTATATTCAAGCCCAAAACATTCCTTTATTTTGTTTTTTAAATTATTAGGGGCATGTCTGTGCATAAAGTATTTAATTCTGTCCTCCTCTTTAGACTTTGCCCATTGCTTAGCTGCCAAAAACAAGTCCTGGAATTGAACTGGCTCTGGCCATGATGGACTTGCACCTAATATACGAGGCAATTTGCTTCCTTTGCCTTGTAAAAAGTTAACAAGACTGCTATACGTTCTGTCTTCGTCATGTGTTTCAACGAAGTCAATTATATCTGAACGGGGCCAAATTCTCTGGAGAATTTCAAACTTCTCCATTTCAGATGTTATACCATAAGCCGTACACCGGTCTTCAAAAAAACGTAACTCCACAGCTGGATCGCGTACGGCATCAATTTTTTGAAAAAGCTTACAATTTTCAAGAGTTTTTTTCTTGAAACTTATTTGTGTTGACATTTCGCCTAAAGCGTGCGAGGTGTGATTGTTAAGGGTGAGGCCGCTGTCATTTATGGTCTTATTTGTATCTAATCTCTTATAAATTGCTTTTAGTTCATTTTTTAGTTTATTTTTTTTCTCTAAAACCTTAGCTTGCTCTAATAAGTGAGCTAAATCCTCAACGTCTAAGTCAACTTCATCTAAAGCATTAAAATCTACAATTTCATTGTTTTCCCTAGTCTGCGCGCTTACTTCTGTTTCATGAGCGCTGTTTATGGTCGCTTGAATATTGCTGGGAGATTGTGAGTTCGATATCAAGTCAGAGTCGCCATTGAAGTCAGCAGATACTGATGGCTCAGTATCTGCATGACCCATTAACTTATTTTTTTGTCTTAAGCCCTTCTTAGTCTTAATCATTCTAATGGTATAGTAATTACTTAAATAGTAGCTTAGATTAAAAACAACCGGTTATAAATTACACAGCACAGTTTAATTAACAATATTTTATAACAAATGTGATTTAAAAAATACGTATTAACTCAAGTAAAATTATATAAAAAGTTGATAAAGCTAAAGAATAATTCAATAATTTCTTTAATAAGCAACAAAGTTTAATCTATAATTTGGTACTTCTTTTAAAGCAACAAATTTACAAAAGTTTAAACACTCAACTGCAATCCACTCAGAGTTCCAATCCAAAGATATGTCATCAGCCAGAGATCACAATAAAAACTGCCCGTTGCTACAACAAGAATAGCATTTTGTACTAAAAATTCGTCGTTAAGCAAACGTCATAGTGCTTTAATAAATTTAAACTTGTCAGTGTTTACAACTAGTTATTTTGTAAATTTATTAACTATTATCACAACGCAGGGCAGATAGCGTTACAGTGTAAACAATAAGATTTTGTTTTTATTGCTTCTACATTGTTTGTTATAATTATAGTATGAAAAATTTATCCAAGTATTTTGATGACGTCATTAAAATATATTAATTGAACAATTTTGCAAAATTTTGCAAAAATAAACTGCTGCAACTAGGACACCCATAAAAGGATACCCATAAAAAGACCTACCGAATAAATTTGGTATACTAATAAAACTCGTTAGAATTAAAACAATCTAAATAAACAAGCGATAAAGATTAAAATTAAAACTATACCTAAAAATAAAATTTAACAAGAAACTAACTACTTTAAAATTACTAATACAAGGATTTAAAAAATCTAGTTTGGTAAACAAACTTTTTCTGCTTGCATAGACTGGGCTTTAAAGATTGAATACATAAGGCTTCCAGAATATGCATATTCTGGAATGAAAATGAAATGTATTCTGTTATATATCTTAATTAAGTTATGCACCGCAAAAAAGCTGTTCAAATTAACTAATTACTGAATTTTAAAAAGAGTGCAAACTATTTAAGACGCAAAAACTATTTTCAAAAGTTAACATTTTTTTAAATATGAAAAGGTGGTTCATAGTATAAAAAATTTATAAAAGTGACTTATAAATGTTTTACAAGCTCGGTTTTTATAGAGAGTTAGGTTGTAAGTAAAATAATAAAATAACTTATTAAGTTTAACTCATTAAGTGTTTAAGAAAGTACATATTTTATTAAAACTTAAGTATATTAAACAATGTAAATTCTATTCCAACAGATATTTATATATTAAATAGGCATTCTATGTGTAGCTAAAAATCATTTAAAGTAATAAAGTGAATAAAATTTAAACTATCTCTGGTGTGACCAAAACTACAGCCAAAAGATTATTCAAATATTACTACAACTAAAACTTTGGCCCGCGAAGATTTTGAAAACTTGAAATTTGGCCCGCGAACATCAGCTGCCTGCCGTGCCGACCCCTGATCTTAACATTGATTAAAATATTTTTTACAGCTCTTAATTGAGGTATTTTTCAATTAAGAGCTGTAAAAAATATTTATGTAACTTATTGTTTTAAAAGTATAAGTATTGATTGCTACTATTTTGAAATTGAGTTTTTTAATACCGCTAAAATTGCAAACTGACGTATGGATTTTGTTGGTTAGACCATTTAATGTTAATAATTTTTTTACATTGTATCATAATTTTTAATTTTAAATATACTAATATTAATATATAATTATTTTCTATTATATTAATATATAATATATAATTTAATATTCTATTTTTAATATATAATTAACAATTTTAATATAAAATTATGAATTTGCACTTTTAACTAACAGTGCGAACTGCGAACTCACAAAATGTTAACTAGCAGAGCAGACTACTGCATTTGGAAATCATTACTTTTAAAACCAAAAGTGTTGTAAGTGACTTTTTAATTACCTAAAACACTGAATTAGAATTTCTTCTGCTCGGTTGCAAAAGTCATAGTTTTAGTATATAGTTACAAAAAAGTTTACTTTCATAAACTGAAAACTTGTGAAAAAAGCACAATACTACAACTTTAAGCCTAAAATTCGTTGATTTTCGAAGACAGTCAAACTTAGCTCTTGGGCGATGTCAAATGAATAAAATTTTTTGTACATCAATTTTTTTTTTAATAGGAAAGCAATAGATAGCTATAAAATTCTGGCTACTGTCTGTTTTCTAAATATTTATTCATTTTTTATTGTCCTTCATTATTTACTTTATTATGATCGTGCTTTTAAATATCTAAAAAGTTCTTATTTTTATTATTATTTTTCGTCAAAAACACATTAAATCCATTTTCAAATCTTTTTTTTTGTAATTATATAACTTATAGTATTTAAACAGAAAAATAGTAAACACTTGTTTATTTATAAGTAGAAATCTTGACGAATCGTTTTTAAACTTTACTTGTGCTACTAAATTATTTTTGTATCAATTATAGATTAAAAATTATGTAAACGAAAGTAATTTCAAAAAGTTTACTTTTTTTAAAGTATGATTTATTTTTGTTTAAAACTTCATTTTTTAATATTTATTTAGAATAGTTGTAATTGTTTTACTCTTAAATGAGTTAAGTTATGACTTAAAAAACATATAAAACTAATAAAAACTTATTATTTCCTTCAATTAAAAATAATAAGAATACATTAAAAGCAACAAGAAAATGAAATTAATGATGTCTAACTCTAACTAAACTCTAAAGTATCACTAAATAACTGTTTAAAATTCTATATATTCTGTTTGCTAACACATAAATGAATTGACGTTTTAAACATGATCAAGAACTTGATGCATATATAGATTTCAAGTCAAGGCACACGTGAAGAACTAATACATTAATAAAATACTTTTAAGGCATAATTGCCAGATTTTTATCGACTATTCGAGCATGAACTTTTTATTAATACTTAAAAGTTTTTGTTCAAAAGTTAATAACTATTTATTTCTAGTACTTTAGATTTTTTTTCTTTAAACACATAAAAAAGACTTTCAAAACTAAAACTGTTAAATAATTTTTATAAACTATTTTTTATGTCATAAAATTGACGTATAAGCAAATAAGTTTTTAAACAAACAATTATTTATAAGTAAAAAAAAAAAATAAAACTAATTGTTTGATATTTACAATAAATAACCTAAAAATAAGCTGTTTAAACTAGATAAAAATGATTGTTCAAGCTATTTTATGTTAAGTTATGTTAATAGACTCGTTTAAGTTTTGTAGAGTTTTTATGATTTATTTTAAACTATGAGAAAATTTAAGAATCTAGTTGTTCTGTCAGCTGTTGTGCTTAGTGTAGTAAAACACCAGATTTGAAATTTAAGAACATTTACATTAAATTTTCAATTCAAAAACTCTAAACTTCAAATTACTCTAATATTAAAAAAAATATAAACAAATTTTTTTTAAAGTCAACTGCTGACTTTGATTCCATCATCACCAGAAATTCCAAGTTATTTGTTTTATTGAAAAGTTTACACAAAAAAAAACCAATATAACCATGGTAAACATATGTATTTCTTTTAATAATGCAATTTTTTAGATACACTTATTTTCAGATTACAATTCTGTTTTTTAAAATGTCTTATTAATTTTAAGCACATTGTATTAGCAATTATAATATCACATCAAAAAATCAAAGTTGTACAAATCTAAAGATTTAAAAGATTTTAATGGAGTAAATTTAATCAAAGAATAGGTTTTGGAAAGGTCTAAAATACAGGGTGGCCACTAAACCTGGAATCTTGGAAAAAGTTGGAATTTGACAATTTAGGCTCAAATAACCTGGAATTTGAGAAATTTTGAATAACAATAATTAAAAACTGTTGAAAAGTGCAATAAGTTCATTAAAAAACACTGGATTTTACACCATTTGCCTACTGCTAGAATCTATGTATTTGTTAATGTTGTTTTTACTTACTATAATAAGATTAAGCCTTTTAAAGGCATTAAAAAGGCCTATAGTTTTTTACCTTACTTATTTATCTTATTTGTTGTAGGGAAACATAAGTCTTACTCTGCCATCTACAACAATAATTGGTAATTACCTAAGATGATATCCCCTCAATATCAAGTTGAAATTATATTTTATTTGGTGTCTTTTTTAACCATTATTTTAGCCAAATAAATTACATTTTATAAAAACACAAATAAAATGAAATTATAAAATTATATCAATAAAATATTTCAGTTTATAATAATTAAATTTAATTCTTACTATGTATTTATATAGCTTGTTTAAAACAAAGTATCTTTTTATATGAAAAATATTAGGCTTATAACATAAATTTTTAGCCTAAAATTATGTTAAGAAATACATCAAATATGATATGATTTCAGCTTGATATTGGTGGGACACCATCCTAGGCAATTACCCAATAATCTACTTGAATGCTGCTTCCAAGGGTTTCCACGTACTTAGGACACTCAGGATAACTAAGAACATTTTGAAACTTATGATAATCTAAGGATGACTCAGGCTAACTCAAATATTATGATTTTTTTTTAAACTCAGGATGACTCTGGTCAGTCAAGTTTTCTTATACAAAATATTTAGGATTATTCTAAGATTTCTTAAAATCTCAGGCCATTTTTTAAAGATTTTAAATTATTTTTAATTTTATTGTTAAATGATAACTATTTTAATACTAAAAAAACAGTATCAAAGTTGTACACAATTTTGGTTTATTTAAGCTTACATAATAATAAGAAGTAATTAGAAGCAATCAAAAATAGTTAACAATTTAAGATCAATAATTTTTTTTGTTATAAAAAGATTGTATAATACCCATTTTTAATAGAAAAATCACATAGCAAAGACATTTTAGAAAATTTTAAGCCTGTAACTTATGTTCTAAAATGAGTTTTGTTTATAAAAATCTATAATATTGAGCTAAATTAGAGACTTTTAAATTGAGCTACATTAAGTTTTGATAAAACAAAACTTACAAATATTTATTTTTCTTAGTTTAATCCATTTTCACTTCAAAGCAATTTGTGTCCACTGTGTAAGGTTTGATAAAAATAGTAATAAAAATAATTCGCACAGTACTTTTCTTTATTAAACCAAAAAATAATTTTCAGTGTCTTAAATGAGTTAACACACTTTAACGGAGTTCTGTAACAAACAAATACTGTAAGAAAAGAATAGTAGATAAAGTAGGTGAGTATGTGTATTTATTAAAGGTAAATATAATTACAGTGCTTGATAAAACAAAAACCAGAAGCCATATCAGAATTTTTTTTACAACTTTCTTGATTCTGTTAGTTTTATACAAGTAACAAGAAAGTTATGCCAAACAAACCTCCATTCTTTCCTTTTTCTGAAGAGTTTTAATCTTAATTAATGGCATAGGTTTGGATCCACCTATATTTTTATAAGTTGATCATATTTTGTACAGGTTTATTAGACTTTTTTTACCACTTGAAAAAAACTGAATAACTTTTAAGATATAAGCTATCAAAGTCAGTGACCTCCAAAAAAAAAGTTCCTTATGGAAGGCACAAACAAAAACTCTAAAAAAGACTACTTTATTAAAAATCTATCTTCTCCCTCATTTTTTAACCAATCTTCTTCAAATTTTACAGAGAATTCGTTATTAAAATTGAAGTAGATTGAATCTATGATTTTATTTAGTTTCAAAAAATAAAAAAATTATTAATAAAAAACACCTTTTTTTTTGTTCTTTTTATCTAAAAATTTTATTCTTTATTATTTTTTAAGTTACAGCATTCAAAGTCTTCAAAGAAAAATTAAAAATATAAAAGTAACGTTTCCTTAAAGTTTGAGGTCTACAGCTCAAAAAATGAAGTAGAAGATAGATTTTTAGTGATTTTTAAGATTTCCTAAAACTTTAAGGGCATAGGGGTAGTGAATCACTTTTTTCACAATTTGATCTTATTTTGTTGAGTTTTAATTAAGCTACAGATTGCTTTTTACAGATTAAAAAATTCAATATATTATTTGAGATATAGACTTATCATAAATCTTCATTTAACAATATAAACAAATGACGTATAACAGAACTTGCTAACTATATTTTGGACCTAAAAGATAAAAATACAGATTTTAAGATAAAATGGGAAATACTAATCAGAAAAAAGATCAAAATTTAATACCTAATTTGGTTACAGACTTAGTAACCTAGAAACAATCAAAATACATAAAGCAGACAAGACTAAATCACTAAACAAGAAAAGTTAAATACAAAATGAATGTACAAGAAATTACTAAAATTCCTTTTTACCAAAAATGATCCCAATTAATTTAAAATTGAATTAAAATTAAGCAGCGTATACAATTAGTTTAAAACATTTTTCTATTTCACTTTTTTCCGTCCATATCTTTAAAAGCAATTACTAAAACTTTTTCAAAATGCATAAGTTATTAAACTGATAACAAAATAAAAAGCAGCGTATATTTAAACTTAACTTACTGCACAAAAAACTTTCAACATTATTATTTTGTCATAAAATTTTAAAACTACTCTAGAACATGTCAAGTAGTAAAGCTATTTGGAGGGGTAGCTGTCAAATTTATACGACTGTGCACAATTGCAAGAGGGGACAAAATTGCACCAAGGCACAAAATTGCACAAATACACTAAGGCTCAAAGGGTCACTTTTGCATTAAGGGCATAGGGGGGGGGGGGTAAACACCCTTTTTTGGTTTTTGATCTTATTTTATATAGTTTTTACTAAGCTACAAGATGCTTTTTACAGATTTAAAAAATTCAAAATAAATTTTAAGATATAGCCGGTCAAAGTCGGAGGCAACAATAGGATCCTTATGAGAGGCGCAAACTAAAACAGCAAATAACTTGAAATTACTAAAAATCTATCTCCTCCTAGGTTTTTTAAGATAACTACCTCAAATTTCCTGAAAGTTTGAAGTAGTTATCTCAAAAAACGTTGGAGAAAATAGATTTTTAGTGAAATAGTCTATTTTTGCCGTTTTAGTTTGCGCCCTCCCATAAGGAACCTATTGTTGGCTCTGACTTTGAACGGCTATATCTCAAAAACTATTTTGAAATTTTTAAATCTGTAAAAAGCATTTTTTAGCTTAGTAAAAACTATATAAAATAAGATCAAAAACCAAAAAAGGGTGTTTCACCCCCCCATGCCCATAATACACTTTTGAACAGAGACATTTTTGCATGGGTTAAATTTTATTATTTTATTTTTATTTAGTTTTTTTTCTGGAAATGTTACCTAACCCTTACCCTCCGTTGGTAACTTATTTTTGTTTTATTAATTAATTTTTTTTTTTTAACTTTTTAAAATTATTATTATTTATGTGTACTATCACTGTTACTCTTAACCCTTGGTCAGTAACTTTTATTTCTTTTTGTTTTTTTATTAATTAAACTTTAAGTTTTTCTTTTCTTTTATTTTTTATTTATTTTCTTTTATTTTTAAATTGAACCTTGGTCCAAATTTGTCTTTTTGCAATTTTATTCCCTTGTGCAATTTTGTCCCCTTGTGCAAAAGTATCTTTGTGCAATTTAGTAACCTCATACAATTTAGACCAGTTCCTATTCTGAGGATTATATGAGATAGAAATATCTCATATACAAAACAGCTGTAAAATCTGTTGTTTATTATATAATTAAATACTTATTATATATATCTTAATATAGTTTTATAAACACCCCAAGTTAGTATGTAATATTTTTTCAATGTATATATTTGTATATCTATCTAATTATATAAAAACTATAATTTATACATTTTAATAAACTGTAGCTTACTGAGGAGTACATGAAACTTTAAATTTCATGTATGAAACGGCTGTATAAATTATAGTTTTTATATAATTAGATAGATATTTAGCTCCAATTTAATTTGTTGAGCACTATCGACCAGAACTTTTTATAAAACCTTAACTATATATTTATATATATTTTTATACATGTTATCTTCCATTCTCAAATCTGCTTGTGTGTCTCTCATTCCACTACATCTTTTTTTCATATTTTTTGATGTGTTAACTACAAACTATAATTGGAAGTCTGTATTCAAATCACAGATAAGCTGTACTGCTTACCTTCTACGCATAAAGATCTGCTAAAAGTTTTTTTTTACTGCTGGTCTCTACTTAGCACATAATTACCTTGTTACTTTACATTTATATTAAACATAAATTTTAAATGTATTTTTATGGACTTAAAATAATTGTGTATGCTCCATTTAATTTAAATTTCCGACTGATTTTCTAAACCTTGTTTATAATTTGTATATGTTTTTTAAAAGTAGTATAGTGATGTTGTTATTTTACTTAAATATTTACAGTAACATCTCGGATCTTTACGCACTCGTGACGTTACGCACTCTTGTTAAGTTACGCATTTCAGAATTCTATAAAATTCAAAAAAAAAAAAAAATTTTTTTTTTTCATATTGCACAAATTAGGTTTAATTTATATTTTTAAATTAAAATATGTTTTTGAATGCTAACACACCTCTTTATATCTTTAGAATTTGTAAATTTATGTTCCTTGACTAATTGATAAACATTTAATTATACCTCAGTATATCAGACATTTTGTTAACAATAAGAGATTAAATAAAAATTCTGAAATAAATATGACTGTTTTAAATAATGAAAGTATAATGAAATAATGAGAGTTTAAAACACAAAGAAATAATACATCAGTCTTGCCCTATATATTGATAAACACCATTTATAATTCGAAAGAAATGCTTATTATAAATTGAATTTGCCAAGTAGAATAGAATATAAATGTCACATATAAATAAAGATAAAGATAATTTCTACTTATTATTAAAATAGTAAAATTATTTCTAAACGTATTATTATTTTATAGAAATTCAAATCCTTTTTTTTAATATATGTCTAGTTTTATCTGTTGTTTTCACATTTAAAAAATAAAGTAAACAAATAGTTAAAAGTGGGAAAGTGCCCATTCTGCTTTTAACTAGAGGCAATATTAAAAAAACAGCCATTATAGTTAGCATATTTGGTACCTCTCGTTTCTTTACGATCTCTCATATCTTTACGCACTTTTTCTATTGACACAATGTGCGTAAATAAGCGAGAGGTTACCGTATTTGCTTTTTTGATTGTTATTAAGTAGTTGTTTTTTTTGTACTTTACTTAAAACTTTTATTGTGAATTAGATCTAATCATTATTAACATTAAATAGTTTTGTATTACTCCTTTTTATATACCTTTAAACACCAACCTTAATACACAATTATATGATAAATAGATAGTATTTTGTAGTACTGAAATTAAAAATAATTTATTAAATTTAACTATTCAAAAAAAAGTAAATTTAAGCGTTTGTTAACAAAGGTCGAACCGAAATAACTATTGACTTGTTTTAAATGTAAATGTATAAAAGCGTAATATTGTGACATAAGGTTTTTTTCAATTATTATCAATGTTTAAATATTTTGAATCAGTAATTTCTTTATTTTCATGTAAAATATTTTATATTATGATTTGTTATTTTATTTTGTATTTTACTTTATCTAATTCAGACTTAATAATTACAAATATTGTATAGTTAAATAACAGTAGGATTTAGCATTATGTATTGTATCTGATATTAACCATTTACCTATATAATTTATTTTTATTTTTAATAAACACACATATATACACACCTGTTTTATCTTATATTTTTTCCTTACAGTGTTTATTTTTTTACAGAGCTCTGTTGAAGTGTGTTAACCCGTTAACACACAGAAACATTTGTTAGTGTAATAAAGAAAGAATACTGTTTAATTTATTAAATTTAACTGTTCAAAAGTATAGGTTTAATTGTTTGCTAACAAAAGATCCTAGTGAAGTAACTTCACTGGAATATAAATAAAAACAAATTGTACAGTAATCTTCCTTTATTGTACCAACATTTGTTTCTGTGTGTTAACAAATCAACACACTTCAACTGGGTTCTGTAAAAAAATAATTACTGTAATGAAAGAATAGAAGCATAGAATAAAGTAGGTGTATACATGTTTTCATTAAAATAAAATATATGTTTTCGTTGAAATAAGGATTCATATTAAGTATTTTACCTATTATTTACTATTATCTGTAGAAATATTTTATTTTAATGAAAACATGTATACACCTACTTTATTCTATGCTTCTATTCTTTCATTACAGTAATTATTTTTTTACAGAACCCAGTTGAAGTGTGTTGATTTGTTAATACACAGAAACATATGTTGGTACAATAAAGGAAGATTACCGTACAATTTGTTTTTATTCATTAAATATATAAATTCATTCATTTGAAATTGTTGATTTATGCCTTTTTTTCTAAGTTTACAATAGTTAACTGTTAGTCTTTTGTAGTTATCAGTAGGGTAGCGTGATACTTGGGTCCAGTCATGTTATAATCAAGATGCCAGTTAATTACAGCTGTTAATATCAGCTGTTTACTATAGCAACTAAAATGCTAAAGTAACAATTTGTAGCTAACTTTTTCACATTTTTACCTTATATTAAAATTTCATTAGTTATTTTTTTTTTTACTTTTGTTTTAATAAAATTAGTAAAAAGTTAACTTTTAAAATTTTTAATTTACATTGTACTTTATTATTATAACATTTTGTTTGTAAAATTAAAACAGTATATCATATTAATTTTATACATAAGCTCTTTCTTTTATAACAAAAATAAAGTTCTTTAGCTTAATGCTTTAAAAAAAAAACTTATAAAGTACAAAAAAAATTTTTCTGTGATTTTAAGTTTTAATTAACATTTTTTTTTATTGACTATAATTTTTTGTATCATGTGTTTAAAAAAAATACATAATTTCTTCAAGGTACCACAAATTTAAATGTTTCAACATCTTAATATATTTATAAAAGTTTTTAAATTTTAAATTTTAAAAATTTTCAGGAAAAGTTCTTTGAAATATTAATGATATGGTTATACTTAATAAAAAAAACAAATTAATATCAAAATGTTAAAAAATATATTCATCCTCCTATGATCTTAAAAATCAATTTTTTTTTTCTTTTATTTCTCATTAACAACAATTTTTAATGGACCATAATAATTTTGGTTAAATTCAATCTATAAAAATAGAACAATTAAACCAACGCCAGGCTTTAAAAACAAGTTTATTGTTAATGAAAAATTGTTTTTAAGATTTTTAAATGTAGTTAAAATTTAATAATATATATTATTTTTATAAATAAAATTTTCAATATAATGGTGAAACTATTTTTCATCCTTGTTATTAGTGCAACATAAACCTTGGCAAATTATTAGATTTTAATTTAAATTAATTTATTTTTAAACTACATTTTAAAATCTAGAACAGTTCTATTTATTAGAGAAAAGATTAAACATTGCATGTAACATATTGAGGTGAATATTTTACCCTTATTTATGTAAAAATATTAAAAGACAGCTATTCTACAATATACTATAAATAATTAAACTTAACTATGAAATTCACCTCTTTTATAATTTTTTTTTAAATATAAACAATTTTGAAAAAATTATTAACAGGTAAATTATACACATAAACTTATTACCCAAAACACTAAACCTAGTGTTAAATTAAAATGAAATAATTCATTCACCTAAAAAAAACAATTAAATTTTAAAATATGCTAGATAAACTTATGTGTATTATCATTGTTTTACTAAGAAATGCTACAGATTATCAAACTGCATACAAAAACTGCTTGTTCAAGTAGGGTAGTTTTAGAATATTTTAATAGAAACATTTAGCAGTTTTATAAAGGATATTCATTTAATTTTACAAGATGAAGGCATTGATAATTAAGTAATTTTGTAAAATTCTTGGAAATTTTTTCAATTTTAATCACACTTTAAAGAATTTTAATTAACCTTTTACCATTCAAAGACTTGTTTTTAAATATAAGGAATTTAGTAAATTTAAACTGACAAAATCTGGTATTTTTTTTTAATTTAGTCAAATTTCCTGACTGTTTTCAAAAAAAGATTTACTTTACTATTCCTGTTACTTGTTTTTATTTTTGCTTTTCCTGAGTTTTCTGACTTTTCCTGACCTTGTTGCAAGTCTGCTTAATTTACAAAACTAGTTGTAAAAACCTTAAGTTGTATACTAAAACTTTCAAATATAAATTTTTTTTTTAATAAATTACCTAATTATAATAAAAAAAGACTCAATGAATTTGCCATATCAAAAATTTAAAATAGAATTCATCTAAGCAAATAGTAGTTTCAAGTTTGTTAATAAAAATATTAAATTATATTAATAAAAGGAATTAATAAAGCTTTCAATTTTATATTTCATCTTATCAATAATTATAAAATTAGTAGTAAATATTTTACCCTTATTTATGTAAAAAATATTTAAAAACAACTATTCTACAATAAACTATAAATAATTAAACTTAACCATGAAATTCACCTCTTTTATAATTTATTTAAAAAATTTAAACAATTTTGAAAAAATTGTAATGAGGTAAATTATAAACATAAACTTATTACCCAAAACACTAAACCTAGTGTTTAATTAGAATGAAATTATTTATTTACTTAAACAAAAAACAATTCTAAAGTATGCTAGATAAACTCTTGTGCATTATCATTGTTTTACTAAAAAATGCTACAGATTATCATACTGCCTACAAAAACTGTCTGTTCAAGTAGGGTAGTTTAACAAAATTTTAATAGAAACATTTTGCAGTTTTATAAAGGATATTCATTTAATTTTACAAGATGAAGGCATTGATAATTAAGTAATTTTGTAAAATTCTTGGAAATTTTTTCAATTTTAATCACACTTTAAAGAATTTTAATTAATTCTTTACCATTCAAAGACTTGTTTTTGAATATAAGGAATTCAGTAAATTTAAACTGACAAAATCTGGTATTTTTTAATATTTAGTTAAACTTCCTGACTGTTAAAAAAAAAACCTTACTATTCTTGTTATTTGTCTTTTTTTTCTGCTTTTCCTGAGTTTTCTGACTTTTCCTGACCTTGTTTCAACTCTGCTTAATTTACAAAACTAGTTGTAAAAACCTTGAGTTGTACACTAAAACTTTCAGGTATAATTTTTTTTAAGATAAATTACCTAATTATAATAAAAAAAGACTCAATAAATTTGCCACATTAAAAATTAAAAATTTTAAATAGATTTCTACTTAGCAAATAGTAGTTTCAAGTTTGTAAACAAAAATAATAAATTATATTCAAATTACTTTTAAGTGAAATCTATGTCTTAATAAAATAATTTATAATGAATCTTAAAAAATTATAATAATCAAACTTTATTTTCAAGTTTAAAAATTCAAATAATTTGATAAAAGTAGGATATAAGAAAAAAATTTTTGTCTATTTCATCTAATTTTTGGAAAAAAAAATCAAATAATAAATTAACTTAACATCAATTAGTTCCAAAGCTACAATGTTTTTAGTTTATTAACCATTTAAATAAGTGGAAGATACTTTTCTTTAATTTTTCTAACCAAACATTACCTACAACAGGGTTGCCACTCTTTGAGCCAAAAAATCTTCCCTGAGTGACCAAAAATTTCCCTGAGTAACCTTAAAATTCCCTGAGTTTCCCTGAGTATTTTTCAAATCTTAAAAAAAAAATTTTCTCTTCTAACACAAATTATTAATACCTCATTCTCATTTTCTTCTTTAATAATAAAAGGAAGGTTGTATGTGTATGCTTCTGCATTAAATTTATGAAAAAAAACTGTTTTCAAAAACTCAATCTTAAAATGTTTAAACCAATTAAAAATTAAAAACTAAATTTTTGCACAATTTTGTGTAAATTTGTTAGTTAACTTTCTACATAAAAGAATAAAGTTTAATTTGTTTGACATTTTAATTGACAAAATTTAATTATACTACAGTAATAATTTAACATGAAAAACTCACTTAAATGCATACATAATAACTTCATTATTTTACTTAAGTAAATATAAATTTAAAACTTAAAAAAACTACAATGTTAATACTAAGAATATTGAAGAGCTAGCCGCAAGACTAAAAAAATTCTAAATAACCACTTAAAAAATAAAAATTACTACTTTTGAACAAAATATTGAAACTGGATTAACTAAACCTCATTCTAGATCTAGAAAAAAATTTCCCTGAGATTTTCAAAATCTTCCCTGAAATTTAGAGAACAAATCAAAACTTCCCTGAGTTTCCCTGAGTTAAAAGAAAAATGCCAAAATTCCCTGAGTTTCCCTGAGATTCCCTGAGTTTCCCTGAGATTTTCTACAGTTTGAAAATTCCCTGAGATTCCCTGAGTTCCCTGAGAGTGTGGCAACCCTGTACAACTATAAGGTTAAAAGGTAGTTATGATTAAATTAACAATAAAGTGACTAAAATTAACTTTATGAAAATAAAAAACATAAACTTACATTTAAGGCATTCATATTTATAAAAACAATATGGTTTTAAATATGTTGGTGTAATTGAATATATGAAACTTTTATGTTCTCAACTTGTAAAATACAGCTTTTTCTTTCATAAGAAATTTTAATTCTATTGCCGGGGATTTTTTTTTTTATTCTACTGCGGGGATTTTGTGCTCTGCGATTTAACATCTCTGCTTGGGTCAGGGGGTGACAATTTTTTTTTAAAGTCCCCTAACTTAATACTTTTGTAATTAGCCATAAAAAGTTCTTTTTTAAGTAATATAGTTGAAATAATTTTGTTAAATAAGATAAATTCGAAGTTACTATTCTAAAAAATACTTATATATTTCAAAACTAAACCATTAACAAATATTTAACATCATTAGAATTACTTAAGTATCTTTTTTTTTACAAAAAATATATCAATCTCTTGAATATACAATACAGTGATAACAGCACCTCATCGCTCATTATTAACGTTACACAAAATTATTTTTGATTAAAAGAAAGTGAAATTTTATAAATAGAATAGATTGCTTGCTTATTTAATGTAGGTTAGGTAATAAAGTTAGAAAATTAAATCTGAATAATAACAAAGTTAAAGTAAGATGAACTTAGCTTATTGCATATTTTTAAATTCTGATTACATACAAATCAAAAGTTGTCAAAAAAGAAACATATTAAATGACAAATGTAAAACACAAGACATAGTGGAAAACTGTTGTATGGCAAGTTTGATACGTAAAACTTAATGACTGTAAAATTAAATGTCTAATGTACAAAAAAAAGCATTAAAAAAAATTTAACAAACTAATAAAATACAAAAAATTTTATATTCAAAAAAATATTCTATTGCAATTAACTTGAAAACCAATACTAAAGTTATTAATGCATATTTTAAAGCGAAATTATTTATATAAAATGTTGTACAGAAATCTAAGACAATATTCATTCAAAAAAATTTTTATTAAAGCAAACATCAAATAAAATCGATTTTGGCTAACGCTTTTCAACTACTTTTGGTAGCACTTTGCCGAACACTTATTAAACAATTCAGATTGTGCAAAGAACTATAGTGATAGTAACTTTTCAGTTATAAGTAAAGCTCGTAATGATTATCACCTAAGTGTTTTAGTACTTTTATTTATAAAAACATGCAAACCTAATTTGTGTAAGCAACAATACAGTTATAAATTTAATCTTTATAAGTTGTTATAGATTACATTAAAAGAAAATTTTTAAAGTAAATTAATTTTTTTTTAGTTTTTGTTTAATTTTATTTGAATTTTGTCGCTTATTTTTTTATTTTTAATGTTGCTTATCTTAGTTAAATTACTGATCAACTGTTTTATATATGTATTTATGAATTGTGAATGTCTAATTTATTTTTGCTCAATTATGCTAATTAGTGTTAATTTATTTTTTCTGATGTAACCTCTAACTATTTATTTACTCAAAATTTAATCTTAAAATTAGTTGCTAACAAAAGTAGTTGAAAAGCGTTAGCCGAGATTGATTTTATTTGTTGTTTGCTTTAATAAAGATGTTTTGGAATGAATATTGTCTCAGATTTCTGTACAATATATGTAGTACTAAAAAGTTTTATATAAAATAATTAAATATTAAAAAAAATTATAACCAAATAAAAATCAATATCTATTTATGGTCAATAAGATATAATTGTATTAAACTCAAAATAACTCATACTTTTAGATATTACAGCTTTTAATATACTTCATTTTTATGGTTAACTTTTAAAACAAAAATGTAAAATTTTCAGTATTAAATTTAAAAGTTTAAATTTTTTTTAGAAGAAATCTAAAAAGCTAGTTTTTTTGTCTCAATTTATATATTTTTTGCTGCATTGCAATATAAAACTGTAAAAATAAATCTTAACAGATGAAGAAAATCTGAAATGTAAACAATGTTAAAAAAAAATAATACAACTTGAACTTCAGTCTTGAGTAATAGCAATATCTGGTGTTGGTCTGCTATTCCAATTTGAGCTTTTCAACTTTAGATAATTTTCCAATCTGACTTTTTTTTTTAGATTTGCTACGTTCCATACAATATTACTTTTGGTACTTTGCTCATTTGTTTAAGTAACAATCTAAAAGTTAATCAGAACTAATTTTTACTTATTTTCTAAAATATTATAATATAAACTTTATAAAATAAAAAAATCAATCAAGTTTTAAGATATAATGATCTCCTTGCAACTCTTTGAGTTAAAAAACTGCCCTGAATTAGTTTAAAAATTTCCTGAATTGTCATGAGCATTTTAAATTCCTTTAAAGTTTTTTATATTTTATTAAAATTAATCAAAACTGAGCTCTTTAACAAAATTGGTTAGAAAACAACATAAAATGCAATTTACTAGATCTCATTCATAATCTATAAAATAACTTACCTGAAAGCTTTTAAAAACATTAAAAATATCCTGAGTTTTTCAATAAAAAAACAAAGCTATCCTAAGTCAGCCTGAGTTAGAAAAAAACTTAAAATAATCTGAGCTCTACTGAGTCCTTCTAAAGTTTTCAAACACTTCATGAAATCTTAAGTTATCCTCAATGTAAAAGTTTACTAAAATTTCTGATACAAAACAAAATGTTTAAAAGATAAATTTTTAATGGTCAACTTTTTCCAAGTTTTTAAGAACTTACAAAAAATATAACTTTTCCCTTATCTTTGAATCAGTTTATCTAAGATTTTTAGGGAATAGCATTTTTTAAATGTTACAAATAGTTGGTAGAAAGAAGATTTTTAAAATACCAATTTTAAATGTAATTTAACATTAAATAAATTTGAAATTAGTCAAATTTTTCTGTTAAATTAAAATTTAATTGTAAAAGATCTGTTTTTACAAGTTGCTTTAAATTTATTCATAATGTGACTGAACAAATTTTTAAATAACTTGCTACAAAAATTGATAAATTTTAAAACTCTTTGGCTGATAGAATAACATACTTTGATTTATTTATTATCTTAATAAAAAAGAACTTTACTAAAAATTTTAAGTTTACTGAAATTTTAACAAAACTTTTTGTATAGTGAGATTAACACTGTAATCTCAGTATGAAATGTTTATTCATTAGTTGTTTTATTTATTATTTTTTATAAATATTTTTGCTTTTTTTTTTATTAATTTTATAAATTTATGTTATTAATATTTTTATTGTTAATTTATTTTTACTTTATTAGTAGTTATTTATTGCTGTTTTTATTACAATTAGTTCTTGAATCATTATTACTATAAATAAGATAGATAGGTTTAGCTTTATGGTTTGTTAACAAAATGTTAACATTTGTCCTTGTAGAAAAATCTGTCATAAGTGTTATACTACTGCGGTGCACTACATTAGTTGCGTTCTTTTTGAATCAAAATTCTTATGAAGTTTATCAACTTAATTTTTTTTTCTTATTGAAATTTTCATCAAAGCCGGTACTACACACTTATGCTTACGCAACAAATCAGTATATTTGGTAATTGGTATCCAAAAATTCGTTCAACTTTTCGAATACTAGATAAACATAGTTGAAAAAAACCAAGATAAAATAAATAATAAAGGATAAAGATAATACATTCTTTTTTTTTATTACTTCTCTTCTTTTTTTAGGTGACACGCATGCGCCATTATCCCTCCTCACGCTACGCCCCTGGTAGTTATGCTTACCTTTAGTAAATACACATACTCACCTACCTTATCTTTTATTCTTTTCTTGCAGTATTTATTTTTTTACTGAGCTCCCTTTTACAAAAGCATGTGTCAGTTCAATAAGGGAAAAGTATTGAGCAAATTGTATTTATTATACATTCCAGTGAACTTGCTCTGCTAGGATCTTTATTAACAAAAAACTATTTTGGAATTTGAATATTTACTGATAAAAATAGTACTAACTAAATAATTTTTTGAAACTGTTTTTATTCATTTTTGTAAAACTTATTTTGTTTGTATCTATTCTTAGGAAATATTTATGTCATAAACATTTATACACTTTATATTTAGTATGAACAGAAATGATAACATGGGTAATGATACAAGTTTTGTATATGATGATGATTTGTCAATAGAAGACCATTGTTTTAAAGAAGAAAAACCAAAGAGTAAAAAAGGAGGACGAGGAAGAAGAGGGAAAAAAAAGGTTGTTACCCGAAAAAATCCTCAAAAAGGTCTATACAAAAATACTAACATGATAAAGGTGTGTGCAATATATTTTAGTTTTAAAACAGTTATTTAGTATTACTAAGCTTTTTTATTTTTGAATAATTTGCATAAATTGAATCAACAATGATATTAATTAGCAGCAGCGTTGCCATAATGCTGAAGTGAAGGATTCTGAATACTGAATAAATATTTATTTTAATTTAAAATGACATAGTTGAGTAATTTTGAGTAATACGCTCACCACCATAGTGGCAACTATTCTTATCTGATTCTGTATATACGTTTTGGTAGAAGGCATTGATTACATGCTATGACCCTATTTTATAATTATAAAAGAAAAATGTTTATAACTAATTGTGTTACTAAATTTTTAGGAGGATCATGGCAAGCCTGTATTTGGTGTTTCTTTTAACCATTACACAGTAGATGGTCAACCCCATATGTTTGCTACTGTAGGTAGTAATAGAGTTACTGTTTATGAATGTAGAGAAGCTGGTTACATAAAACTTATTGCTGCATATGCTGATTCAGATGTAAGTTTTGATTCTACTTGGCATGCAAAATAAAAATAAACAATTATTTTTTTTTTGTCAGTTGTGTAGATATTTTTTAGAATACTATAGTATTACTGTAGTATTATTTTAAAATTTTTGTAGGAAGAAATCATATTTATTACAGTAACTACTGTTTAAAAAGATAAACAAATAGAAAATTTAGAAAAAATATAATGGTGTTTAAACAAACTCTAATTTCACATGTGCTTCAGATTTGAAGAGCTTTATTTGATGAATATATATAAATATATTTTTTGTAATTTTATTATAAAGTTATATTCAACAGTGCTCGACGAAAAATTGGAGCTAAATATTTATTTAGTTATGTAACAAAACACAGTTTTTTACATATGTTTTATGTATTCTTTTGCCTATAGTCCTCAAAAAATATTTTGTTTATTAGAAATTTTTATAAAATTTTAGAATTTTGCATTATGATGTAGTAATGATGTTAAAAAATTTGGTGCAGTTAGCTGAGATTGAATACATGCTTTGTTTTGTTCTTAAGTTAAGAACCTATGAAATTAAAAAAGTTTTTGTTTTAGTAATTGCTATAAAAAGTTTATTTTGTAAAATAGGAAGAAAACAATCTTTAAAAGTCTTTTAAATTGTTCTTGTGCGCGGCTTATTTTAACATTGATTTTAATTTGATTGGTTTTAATTTTGCTAAAAAAGAATTTTCGATAATGTGTACATATATTTAGCCTTTTGGTTTTCTTGGTTACTGATTTAGTCTAATCTGTTTGGTTATTTATCTACTTCGATAATGATTTATTTTTACTACTGTTTAAAATAAAATTCGCTTTTTTATTAAATGTTTCCTTTAATAAATTTGCTTTTTTGTTTTCAAGTTTAAAAGTGAAATTCTTATTTGCGATACATTTCCAATGCCTTAAACTTGTTCAAGTACAACAATCTATAATGTGCTTACTTTTTTTTTCTATATTAATTTAGTCATCCACTTCTACGGAGTCTAACTACAAGTTATTTAAGCAGTATAAGGTATATATAGAAGTTATGTATAAAGGTCTGTTTTAGATAAAATTATTAAAGTATAATACTTATAATTTATTTTATGTTTTGTTTCTAAGTTATTTTATTAAAATAGAGTTAAATTTAGACAAAAATATTTATCATAATGAACAGCAGTAAAACAACAAAACAAAGAAGATTAATTACTTAAACTAGATTTTAACATACTGAATAAAGTTTTTAAATAAAATTGCATAACGACAAACATAAAATCACTGCATAGGTTATAATTTTATTTAAAAAATATTTTAAAATTATACTTCGCAAGCTTGTTATAATGGTGTTATCATTACAATATAATATGTAAGTATGTATGGACCCAAAAAATTCAACCTTAGAGTTTTTAGCTGGAATTTTATAACATGTGGCAATTATCACTTAAACAAACTGCGCACAATTTAAGACGATTAAAATAAAGTTTTATGGAGGCAATTTTTAATTTTACGAGTTTTTATCACGTTTTGTAAGTTTTCTTTATTTACTTTTTTTTTTAAATCAAAAGTTGTCATTTTTGGGTCCCATATAGTTTGCATTTGGGTGTTTTAGAAAATCAAATTCCGCCAAGGTTAAAGTTTCTTTAAATCATCTTAAATTTTGCACAGGGTATTTTTGTGGTGTTTGCCAAGTGTAAAAAAAAATTCCAGCTGAAAACTCAAAGGTTGCCATGTTTATAAAAACCCTAATATACACCATTATACCATTTTTCCGTTCTATCCGTTATATATTGAAGAAAGTATTAGAAAACATTACATAATCAGTTCAACCTGTTCTACTTTATAGCCAGATGAGAATTACTATTCTTGTGCATGGACAATCGACGTTAACACAGGATGCTCTTTATTAGCTTTCGCTGGATACAGGGGAGTTATTAGACTTTTGAATGTAAGCACCAGAGAGTGTGTTAAGGTAAATAAGTGAAGTTTACAATAAATGTTTTTTAAAATATTTTTTCTACGACTTATAGTTTTTTAATACCTTTTTTCTATCCATATTTAAGCTTTTATTTTATGTCAACAGTATATACAAGTCTATTAGTGTATAATAATTTGCAAAATTAGTTTAAGTTTGGTATGTTTTTGTGAGTTATAATTAAAAAGATCATTTAAAGTTTAAAAGCTTAAGCCCATTTTTAGAGGTCTTGTTTTGTAAAACAAATTACTTATATCTTATAAAGTATTTTTGTTCATTGAACTTATCCTACTTGAATTATATTGTTTTTTTTTAATGACATAATTTTGACACATAACATTGTTTTTTTATAATATCTACTTTAAGCAAAACTAAACTATGCATTGTGATATTAACAACTTTATAGTATTTAAACAATTATCATTACTTTTACCTAAACCTCTAAAACAATTATCCTTTGAAAGCATTACATCAGCCATGCATCAGCCATTAATGAGTTGAAGTTTCATCCAACAAAACCGCACATTCTTTTGAGTGCTTCCAAAGATCATTCTTTACGAGTATGGAACATTCGAACAGATGTTCTTATATGTATATTTGAAGGAGTAGAAGGTCATAGAGATGAAGTTTTAAGTTGCGTAAGTATACAATTAAACTGATTTAGTGTTCTTAAATTTTATTAAATGCTTGTTATTTGTCAATTATTTATTTCCTTTTATTTAAATTTGTATTTCGTTTGGTTTTTTTTTATGTACTATATCTATTAGCTTATCAAGTATCTAAATATTTAAGTTTTCTTGCATATAAACTAAACAAAGGCAATAAATTAAGAAATTTGTTGTGATTAATAAGTGAATTAAACTTACAAGTTGTACAAAAAATAAAAAAATATTTTAAATCAATAAAAGGAAACATAAATAATGATACTTTTTGTAGTTGGGTTGGCAAAGAACTATTACTCTTTTTCAACTTGTATCTTGCTGAGAAATCGCGAAGTGTTGCAATTATCAATTAGCTTTTCCCACTCGTCAATTTTATGTTTAAGCTCATCAGATCGCGCTTGTAAACGTTTTTGTATTGTTCAACAGTCTTGGGTAACAAAAGTTACATTTGGAAACGACCAACTAGCTGTATACTTTAAAATACGCTCGTTTTTATCCCGAAAACATGACCACGCCAACAAAATTTGCACTGGCTTAAGGTGGTGTACACCGTATACTGAGTCTCACCAGTATGTTTAAGCTTTTTTTCTTGCTTATTTTATGTTGGTATTTAATTTTGGGAATACAACGAAGACATTGTAGTTGAAAAGTGTTGAGTTTCTTCTTTTTTACAGTTTACAGGGGTTACGTCTTGCTGCAGTACACTAAAGCACTGTAGACGTAGGCATGATATTAAGCAGACGTTGTGCGGGTATACAATCCGGGATTATCCCAAACTCAAGAAGTCAGTCGAACCAATGTGACTAAAGCTTTGTCAATGCGACAATTAATCTCAGCGTCCATTGGTACCTCAGACACACTACTTAAAGCAATCAACAAAATCGGCGAAAGTCTGCAGAACAAGTCCGGACTTTCGTTTGCCTAAGTTCGTTCCTTCTACTACTTGAAGCACGGTAAAAAAGTTTTTTGTATTTTCACTGCAACTATCATCAATATTGCTTGTTGTTGAAGTATCTGTTTCTTGCTCAGTACTTGAGATTTTTAAGTGTTTGTACTGCAAATATCTGAGCATGTAGAGGAGAACTGATACAAAAGTGTTAACAGATTTTGGGTTGAAGTCATCCTCAACTAAAAGCAGATCTCTTATGGCGAACCTTTTCTGCTTTCACTTTGCTTTCAGACGTGCAGGGTTGAATAGGCATTCGTCAGACTTTGTATGAAGCTTAACGCTTATATTTTATTTACATAAAACATGTTTTAGTGGCATTGGGAAATAAGTCACAAAAAGAGTTGGTAGCAGAACACTGCTTTACTTCATTCCACTTTTGATCACAAGAATTACTATTATAATGAATAGACTTTGTGTTGTGATGTGGAAACACTTCTCAATTTTAAAGAGGCTTTGAGGACAGCGAATCTATAGTACAGTATAGCAAAAAGTCTTAATTATCTACTAGATGAAAAGCTATAGTAAGGTCGATTACAACAATATACAATGGCATGTTTTGTTATTTGTACTATTCCTACAAAAAAGATAAAAGTAACAGTAGTGGGGCGTTGAGATCTAAATCCTCATTATGACTCGGAATTTTTTTCAGATAAATTTTTTCAAAGAACTTAACTTGGAAAAAAGTTTGTCAGCAACACAAAGGTGGGAAATTCCCTTTAAGCTAATGTAATCTGAGCTGGAATAATTGTTCTTATGTAAGATAGTTATCTTAGCATAACACATTTCTTGTGGTAAACGGTTAATTAGTAAACTACCGGATACTACAGGATCTAGCCATAACTCTTGCCAATATTTGGATCTAACCAAAGTTTTATTTGAAAAACAACCGGATCTAGATTTGATATAAATAACGGTTCTAATCGTTCTAGTTGGACGTGAAACTAGATCAAAGTTCTAGATCTGGCATCTGGACACGGTTGAACACTAGTTATCATTTGACTAAAATTTCGTGTAGAAGGGTAGTAAGCAGGACTTGCATTGACGTAATAAGTCCACCAGTATGTCGTCACTGTCTGATTCTTTCCAAGAAACTGCTTCAGATTTAGTTTTACTCCTTACTTCAGTAAATGATTTGCTATACAGATTATACATAGTGTCAGACTTTCTCATATAAAAACAAAGTGACAAGCTCTGATTGAGTTTCAACAAGAACCAAATACAACGTGAAGCCAAAAAGGTCTTTCAAAGAAATACTAAGAAATGCACTAATGATTTTAGGGTAAAAAATATTGCGAGTATTTAAGCGGCTGCTGACAAAAGGGACACCAAATAATTGTATGATGGCTCTGAAAAACAGTTGAACCTACAAAAAGTTTTAATCAGCTCTGAGATCCTAAATTTATTTTATAAGCAAAATATTGCTACTGGTGATGCAATGATTTAATTTTTACCAATGCTTAGTTTTTTATAGAAAATCAGACTCCATAGTATTCTAGATAACTCGAGTACTTTCCGTAGCAAAAAATGCATAAATGTCTAGCTTAGTCAGGGTTACATAAGTTTATGATGTTAACATCAATAGATTTCAAACAAAAAGAATGTTAGGAGTTTAAACTTATTAACAGTCTTAGGTGTTTTTGCTTTTAATATGACATAATTGTAAAAAAATAGTAAAGGTATTTCGTTAAAAAATTGTTGACCCTAGTCTTTCTAAAATACCTTTAAACATAAATTTACAAATAATACTATTTAAAATTAGATTCAAAAACAAACATTGATAATTGTTAATTCAGGATTTCAATCAATTGGGTGATAAATTGATTAGTTGTGGAATGGATCATTCATTAAAAGTATGGAAGTTCGATACTAAAGAAATAAAACTTGCATTACAGGCATCAGACTTTTATGATGGAAACTCTAAAAAGTTAGATTTTTTGTTATTTTATATTGTATATATATCTTAGACAACTTTTTAAATGAATTTAATTTACTGAACTGTTGATATAAAAAAGATTCGTAAAAAAGTATTAAAACTAGAAATGAAGTGTTTTTATTCTTAAAGCATTTAAAAAGACAAAAATCTTACTTTTGTAATCAGATAATAGGCCCCTATCAGCTGAAATCAGCTATCCGTATTGTGCATAGAAGAATAGAAATAATAATAATAATTTAAAAACACACTGGTGCAATAAATTTAAACAAAAAAATTATAGAAGAAAATTAACAAAAATTAAAATAAATAAATTTAATTTTGCCCCATATTTCTTCCGTTTTAAAAATATTAGTTTTCCTTTTCTTTCAGTATTTTGTGTATTGTAGATCGCCATTTGAAGCGGTAATTTGTAAGCAACTCCCACTCGTCAATTCTTATATTCAATCTTTTTAGTTCGCGCTTACATACGTGTAATCAGATACCTACATTAATAAATATCATTGAAAATATTTATTTAATTTATCTAGAAGTTATAAAAAACATTAGTTGCTGTTCTTGAATTTATCTTCATTTTTGTATAATGAAATTGTTAAATGAAATGTTTAACTTAAACTTTTTGTTTGTATTGCTTTATTACATTTGTTTAGAAACAAAAGAAAGTGTTAATTAATGCTTAAAAACTTTTACAAGGGAATATTTATAAAGTAAACCAAGTTGAACTTAAATAAACACTATATTTTTACATTTAACAGTTTTTTTGTTTCTTGCAGTCACTAGTAACACAGACAAATCTAAAAACTTAGTTGAGTTTAAATGTAGTTAAATTTAGTAAAAGAGACCCATTCAGTTTGAAAAATTATATGTTTTATACTATTATTATGTTTTACTTAATTAACTTGAAGTCTTCGACTTCTCCTGTTTTGTAAAAAAAGCCTGTAAGATATGTTACATTGTTTTTATTATATTAGCTTCTATATTTATTTATAACCTAGTTGGTTCACCTTTCTTCTGAAAATATCAAGTCTGTTTTGTTTTTTGTGTATATTTAAAGTTTCAGAATTCCATTGTTCTTGTAAAGGGTGCATATAAAAGGTATGAAAAAATCTACCTAATTGTAACTTATTTTTCTTGCACAGTTTATAAAGTTTTGACTGTTTGAAGTTTAAGTTACTTGACTGTAGTAATCGTCTATATTTAAAAGAAAGTTCTTTCAAATTAATAGCTGCTGGAAAAAAATCTTTTTTATATATATTTTTGGTTTTCAATTATCCAAAAAGTTTTCAAACCGTTTACAGTATGTTACCTTACAAATAGAATCACTTGTTTAAAAAAAAAGTTAATCTCAAGTTTTCTACAAACGCTAGAGTTAACGTCTTACCTTTCTATAGATTGTATAGTTTATTATAAAAAGTCAATGATCAACACACATATACTAAGTATTTTAATTCATAGTGATTTTCCTACTCAAGTCTTTAACTATCCTTATTACTCTACAAGAGATGTTCATAAAAACTATGTGGACTGTGTCAGATGGTTTGGTGATACTATATTGTCAAGAGTTAGTTGATTTCAAAATTATCTTAATACAAGTTATATTTCTCTTGAAGTTTTTAAGACTAAAAGAGTTTTATTTAATACAAAATTTATATTTTATATACTTATCGTAATTAAACTTTTCTATTTAAAACTGTAATTTTTTGGTTAACCTTATGATGATATGAAAATAACCTGTAGTTAACACTTTTTATGAACAAATATTTAATTTAACTTGATCCATATTCCAAAATGTTTGTATTAGTAAAATCATTTTAATTGACTAAAATTAAGTTAAAGAATCTTTTGTTGATAAAAAAACTTTGCAGTGTATATATTTAAAAATAATTTATTAAACATAAACGTATTGTTTTAGTTTACAAAATATGACCTCAAGTTTATACAAGTTGCTTATGTTAAGTCATTTAACTATGATGATTGAATACATAGGATCCTACATTTTTTTACAAAAAACTAATATATGAAACATTCAAGTATAAATTTCAAGCTAGTCTTTTCTAGGATAAAAATACTTAGTTCAACTTCTGAGATATTGTAATTTTTGTAAAAAGT
Source organism: Thalia democratica (assembly GCF_965202585.1). NCBI lineage: Eukaryota > Metazoa > Chordata > Thaliacea > Salpida > Salpidae > Thalia > Thalia democratica. The sequence goes on along the minus strand of NC_139170.1, from coordinate 25,128,371 downwards.
TTTATGTAGACAAGATTTCCAAATAAACTTGGAATCCTTTAAAAACCTGGATTTTGACAGTTTAGCCATAAAAACCTGGAAACACCTGAATTTGAGAAGCTTTGAGAAAAACCTAGAATTTTGAACAAAAATCACTAAAAAAATTGGAAAAATCTTGAACTTTAAACAATTTTACTTGTAAAACAATGTAAGTTTGATAAGACACTATAAATCTATTAAATAGTTTTTTTTACCCTTTTCTTTTTTATTATAAAACACTTAAAAATTGCATTACAGTCTTTTTTCAATTTTTTATACTGTCAAAGAAAGGTTTAACCTTAATTTTATTTTATACTAAAATGGACAACAAAACTTGTAGTATCAAAAATTTGGAAGGAATTCAGAAACTTTTGAAAAAATCTCAAAAAATCTTTGGCAAAACTGTGTAGACTACAAGTTATTCATCGTCAATTTACTTGAGATTTATAAGTTTATTAAAAATCTACCTTTTTCTTTATTTTTGAGCTAGAGAGCTGTATTTTAAAGTAAACATTTATTATTTAGTTTAAGGGACTTAAATGTTGGAGTTTAAAAAAATACATAAAACAAATAGGTGATTTTAAAAATAAATTTTCATTTAAATAATTAAAAAAAGTTCCTGCATTGAAAAGTTTCGAATTTTACTGATTTAAAAATGGTTTAGAAATGAAAGAGAATATAGAGTATTAGTGAAATAGTCGTTTTTGCGTTTTTAGTTTGCGTCTTCTAAAGGGAACATATTAAGCTCACCGATTTTTATCTCTTATATGTAAATTACTCTAAGTTTTATTAAGCAGTGAAAAATGCCTGATAGCTATCATAAAACTTTACAAAATAAAATTAACTTGCAAAAACAAGGTGTCAACCCCCTATGGCCTTGATTCATAATTATCACAAGCTGTTTTATACAGTTTTAAGATGAAGTACTGATGTTTAGTTTTTTTGTTATTTAATGAAGTGTTAATAAATACAACAGTCATGCAAGGACCATATAGTTTTATGGAAGCCTGGCGAAATTTCAACAGACATTGATGACTTGAAAGCCAAAGAAAACAACCTTTCAATTATTTGTAGATTAGAAACCGTAATAAACGATTTTTGGTACATGAGATTCGCATTAGATTACAATCAGAAGGTTTAACAACTGAAAGTTTTTTCTGAAAGATTACTTGTAATTGACTATTTAGTTCTAAAGTTTTTATTCAAGTTTATGATGTATATTAATTTTTATTTATTTATTCTAACTCTTATAAATTCAAATTGTACTTTTGTATGTATAGTATGTATAACCTACTTCAACACAATTTTGCAGTACATTGCATTTGGTAACCATTTTGGAAAAATTACAGTCTGGGATTTACAAAGTTTAGATCCTCTTAATTCAAATTCTAAATCAACGTTAGTGTAGTAGTTTTATAATTATATAAGAATTATGTAGCTTTAATAAATTTGGAATTTTATGAAACTAATAACCTAAGTAACAACAAAATTTAGTTAACACTTTTTTTGATAAAAAATGTGAAAAACTATCTTATGAAGTAAGCTAAATAGAATTACTAAGACTACTAGAAACTTTAGTAGACATACAATTTAGTCAGATTATTTTCTTAATTTTTTATATTAGAAATAACAGTTGTTTTTAAACTAGTATTATTTTTATTCAATATTAAATACGGCTTGGTTTATTTATAAAAGATAATTTTTTTGAAGGATGTGCCACTTGCAAGCTGGTAAATGCAACACTACTATCAGGCAAACGGCATTTAGCAAGGATAGCTCCATATTAATAAGTGTTTGTGAAGACTCGAGTATTTGGCGCTGGGATCTGAATAATAAGTAAATTAGAATTTTTAGGAAATTAAACTACAATTTTTGACAGTTTTTTTTGAAATGGGGAAGCTTGAGTTATTTTTTAGGAATTTGAATAAGATACGCGCCTTGAAAAAAAAAACATTTTAAGTAAAACTATTCAATAAAAAAAGTATTTCTTAACATGTTTCTTAATTAGTGTTGTTATAATACTGTATAAGTTAACTAAATATGTTAAAAAAATACTACAACCAATTTCTAAGTTTTATCTTAGTTTGCCTAATATAAGTTTTATATTATTAGGTCGATGTCTAATGTTAAGACATTAGTGTGTTGTATAAGTTTTTTAAATTTCTGATTAAGTTTAAAAAAGTTGATTGAATTAAAAAAAAATAAACAAGTCTTGTGATAAAAACTAAAAGTTTTGTATTCAAGCTATTGTTTAAAAATTCGTATACTTTTTATCATATAATATTAATTTATCTTTTAGACCTAAAACATTTATTTGTGTGCCTTAACGTTCATGCATTTTTTTCTTGCTGATTTTTGTTAAAAATTTTTAATGACGTTGGTTGGTAGTTAGTTTTATAATATATATAAAGTAAAATGTATAAGTACGCACAAAATCTTTAATAGTATAATAAGCTCAATATGAAATTTGTACTTAAATAAACTTTAAACAAATACGATTATTGTTGATTAGTTTCTAATAAAGTTTTTATTTTAGTTTCTAAACTTGTCATATTATTTTTCACTAAAACAAAGTAAAATAGAACCAAGTAAACAAAAATAGGCTTGAGTATGGCTTTTTAATTTAAGAGAACATTTTTTATTTGCCTATGATATAGTAAATAATATAGGCACGCATTGAGTTCACTGAATTATAAACGCTTAAGTTACTTGATATTATGTTATTTTTACTAACTTGTAAGTTACAATACAGAAAGTGTTAGTTTATTTTATTGATAATACGAGATAAGTAGTTTGTTTATTAAAAAGATGTTAATAATCAAAGTTTCGAAAATTCGTTTTCGTTATTTTCTCAAGTAGCTTAAATATTTGAATCAAAAAGTAAAACCCATTAAAGTGATACTGATTGGTGTGACTTTTAGTTAACAGAAATAAACTTTGAGCATCATAATTCAAGATACAGTAACTAAATAACATCGGAATTAAGTGGATAGCTAAACAGCACATTGGTGACCATTTTGTTCTTACAAGATTTTGTATTTTCTTTGTTCAAATACAAAGTTTTTATTTTTGAAAGAAAGAGTCTTGTATTTTTGTTAAGACTTCAATGAGACAAGACTGATTCAGTTTGTAGTATTATTTAGATTTTCTGTTAAACTAGGTTTTACACATAATTTTTGTTTGAGTGCTTATTGGAAATTCTAATGATAATGTAAATAGTTAGTTTGAAAAAATATACATTTAATAAATGAAGTTGTTGCATCTTGTTGTATTCTATAGTTTTAATTATATATATGTATTTTTTTCATTATTGCTTTTTCTGAAACTTCATGAAGTTGAGTACTGTTGTATATAGATAGAAAAACTAAGTTTATAAGCTATAATTTTTAAGTATTAGTTTTAAACTTGTATTAGATAAATATAATCTGTTAACTTTTTTAAAGTTTTTTGCTTTTTTAAATAAAACTAGTTATGCGCTTTACAGTGTAAATGATAGTGATATAACGTTTTTTTAAATAATTAACATCAGATCGTAACCGGATTTGGATCTAATTTTCAAGTCGAGATCCAGAAATATAAAATTTAAAAAAATATTAATGCTCCAAAATAATTAAACTATGTTCTTGCTAACAAATGAAAATAATAGAAAACAAGACTAGAATAAAATAAAATAGACTATATTAAGGGTGGACAATACGGTCACAGTAAGCCCACATATAAAAAAAAAAAAGTTTTAAAACAATTATTTGAAAATATAGGCATAGAAGTCAAGATTCTAGTGCATTTAGATCAGGCAAATAATGGTGACGTGTCAAATTTCAAAAAATTATCTTTGCAGGACGGAGTTGTAGCTTTAATTAATGCTACGCAACTTTTTTAATTACTGTTTTTTCGACCATATCTGGTTTAGCATGTCAGATTTATAAACTCAAGGGTCATGTTCGTGAGCCGCACATTTATCCTTTGAGACTCATGACCTAAATAGTAATCATTTAAAATACATTAGAAAAGCATTTTAGCAACATAAATGTATGAGTAGTGATTAAATATTTACGTTTTTGAAGTTTTATTACTATGAAAATAATTTCTTTTGATTAAAAATTGTTATCAAGAATAATACTAAATAGTGTTAAAAGATCAAAGTTAACTATATAAGTATCAAGAACTGCTATTAATCAGTAATCGCTAATAAAAATATAAACTAAGCTATTCATGTTGTAAATTTATACTACTTATAGTTGAATTATAAAACTCGCCTGAATTTTCCATGCATTATAAAACAGCTGGTAACTCTAACAGCAACTTAAACAATCACTTATAAACTTAATATTGCTTTGAAAAACTAAACAAGTTTTATTAGATTAGAATTTTAAAATGTTAAACTAACAGCTTTTAACTGTTTTTACAGTTGTTTTTTGTCTTGGATTTTAATTCAATTATAAACAGCAATTCAATACCTAACGTACTGAGAATTTCTCTTGGAAATTTTATTTCAAAAACTAAAAGGTATTTAATTAAAACTTTAAATCTAATTTAGACTATTTCTATAAACAGTTTTTTAAGATATAAATACTTATAAAAAGTAGGTATATATTGGAAATCTTTGAACATATAAAATAAATATTGTTTTAATAAACTTATATGAATACAGTAAGAATATTTTAGTTTTAAGTATCTCAAATCTTCCCTTGGTTATTTTTTTTTTATTTAACAAAAAATCTACAAATTTATTAGTATTCGTTATATTGCCTTAAGAAAGTACTTTCAAATTCTTCTTCAGTAGGCAATTAGAACTGATTAATTCAAAATTTTCTTGCATATCAAAGTTAATAAAAAGGATATCATGACGTAACTAAAAATCAAGTTTTAAGGTAAACTTTGTTTTAAAATGCCTGTTTTTGAAAAGTTTTTCAAATAGTAAATCTTATTAGTATCTCTAGTTTAAACTCGCAAAAACTAAATGAAATAAAATAAAAAAATATGAAATCAAAGACAAAGGACTAAATGAAATTAAATTGTTAAACTTTGATGTGTTTGATTTAATGTTTTATAATACTTTAAAATGTAAAATAAAAATAGTAATCGAGCTTATTGTTGGTTGAAGTTAAAGAATCAAAAATAAATAGAGTAAATAATCATAATAAATAAGTACAAAATGTAGGTACGTATATGTAGGTAGTTTATTCATATAAAAAATCATGTGAATACAAAATGTAGGTACGTTTTTGCTTCTGTTAACTTTTCCATAGAAAGGTTTGATAAATACCTAAGCTATTAAGATTAAGTACTTCGAAATAAACGTTAACATTATATGAACATCATGTATATGATGTTCGGGAACCACTAATTTCCAACCCGCTATCATTTTCCGCCCGCGACCGAACAAGGGTCAGGGGTAATGGCAATAGTTAAAAATAGATAAATAATAAGTATGAATAAAACAAAATTACCAAAAAATTATGGAATAAAAAAGGTTTGAGTGGGAATTGTGCGCAAGTGGGGTTTGATCGCAGGTTGGAAATGAGCGGTTCCCGAACATCATATATAGTATCTGGTCTATGTAATTTAAAAAAATGTCTGACTATGAATAAATATATTCTACTTTACTCAACAAGATTGTCTCAATCTCATTTTAGATATGATTAACTTCATACTGATTGAACAAAAAAGTTTCCAAACGGTATAATTTTAAATTTTTTAAATAGACTAAAATATAATACTTATCATATCAGTTCTAAATTGTAATTAGAATTTTAAGAATATTTGAAGTATTTTATTATATAAAACGGATCAATTTTAAAGTTTTCATTAAACTTAATAAGATGTATTCGATAATTTTTTTACATCTTATTTATTTTCTTTTTTTTTTCTTAACTTATTAAGAGTTTACATAAAAGTAATATAATTAGTACTGGTTAAAAAACTTCTAATTAGTTTTTTGTTACTAATGAACTAAATTAAACTACTGCTTAAAAAAAGTTTTTTTTTTAAATTCTGGTGATAAATAAAATTAAGTATACTGGTGAAAAAACTATGTTTTAAAGTTACAAATTTTTTTAAAAATACTTAAGACACTATCGAAACCAGAAGTCAGTAGTTTTTTATACTAGTAATGAACCAGAGTTGATTAAAAAAAAAATTGCAAGCCATAAAGTTATTGAAAAACTAAATTAAAACGGAAATGTAAGAGCAAAATTAGTATGAAATAATCCTACGATGCGCAACACAGTTTACTAGCAAGCAAAAAAAGATTAGTTCTATAACTTTTTGTTATGATAAAGCATAAACTTGCTTTACTTGCATATTTTATCTGATAAAATCGCAAAAACAGAAAAAATACCCTTTTTGAGTCAAATCACATTTTTTAAAATTAAAGTTCTACCATTTTTATAAAGTAAACAAGCTTTACAGAAGCTATCCCTTTTAAACTTGATGAAAAGTATACAGAACTTTTAAATGCTTTTCTTTATGACCAGTGGTCAGCAGCCATTTAGTTGTAGCGAGCTAATTTAAAATAACTAAAATTTTTGTAGACTGGAGTTGTAGTTTCAGTTTTTACTCTTCCATAATTTTAGTGTAAGTGTTGAATTTGATTTTTTTTGTTCTTAAATTCAAACCTCAGAATATCTAGTGTAGATTAAAAAAAATTATTTTGCGAACAAATTTGCATGCTCACGGCCGGCAGGTTATATATAGTTTTCATTGGCCGCCGCATATCAATGAAAAAAAAGTCTTTCGGGCCGCAGACTGCCAACCCCTTTGCTTCAAATAAAGATTTTAAAATTCGTCTAAAAAAAGTTATGCCTACTGGCGTAAGACGATTTGCAGGGTTTTCTTTAAATCAAGTTTTGACTAACAAATAATTAACGCTCAAAGGAAAAAAAAACTTAAAAATCTAATCTAACTGGATAGTATTTTATAGTTTGAAATAAGCATCTAAAATCTACCTTTAAACAATTTTATTAGTACAGTAATATTTTCTTTTTAGAAAAAAAACTATACCTAAGTATTTTTCACTTTTCTTGTCGACACTAAAGGAAACTTAGTATTTTCTGAGCAATTCGAGTATAAATATAAGGATTTTTTTTAGACTTTTAGATTAAAAAAAAAGATAGTTAAAATTGTAAAAAAAGATAGAACAAAAATGTTCAAGTATAACATAAATTTTTATTAAATTGTGGTTCTTGTTTAATGGCTAAAATTTGGCGCAAAGAACCTTTTTTATATAATTTTACAAAGATTAAGCAGTTTACGAAAGTCTACGGTAAACAAATCGGGGCCTTATATGTAAAAAAAAGCCATCATGTCTTTCTAACCGACTAGAAAAACTGACCAACCTTATAATAGTTTACTCAAAAGTCAACAACTAGTTGATTTAGGAATAAAAAAGTCATACAAATTTAAAACAGCACGAAAATAATATTGGTGTATGATGAAAAGTAGAAAACAAACTACTATAAACATATGCCACTAAATTGTAAATTTACGTTTGAGCTTTCATTGAATTTTTTTATAATCCCTGTAGCAACGAAAAAGTAGTTATAAATTATTATTAACCTACAATATACATACAAGTTTGTAAAATATGTAATACTATAGATTTTTTATGCTAGATGATTACTACGTAGGCATTATCTGCTTGTTCCGAGAGACTTGAAAAAAGAAAAGAGTATTTTTACTCAAGCTTAACACTATATAAAGCCGATCGCTCCTTAAAAGGGGAGTTTTTGCTGTTTTCAAATATTTTTGAGTAGAATGTTGAAACTCCCGTCGTAGTTGAGTGTCGCAACTTTTTGTTAAAAGCGAGTGCGCCTTTCGTTTCGGCTAGCTATCATTGTTGGTAAGAATAGTTACAATTAAAGCAAACGCCCTATTGTTTTAGCAGGCATTTTTTAGATTCTTTGTAAACCAGACTTCACTATTTTTTGTTAGAATTATTAATTGTTTGACTTAGTAACAAACTGAACCTCGAAAAACGTTTACCAAAACGTGTTTCGGTCTAGTTGTGAACGTCACTTATGTTGTATTTTAGCGAACACATACGTTCAGCTTTCGTTGTATTTTAGTGACTGTTTGCTCAGCATTGCACTTATTTTGTAGTCCTCTGACTTCAATAAACAACGCTGAGAAACGAAAGCAAGTGTAATTCATTGGACTTTCCGACTTTCGTTGATCGCTTCAACCGTTTTCACTTCTTTAGTGAAATATTTTTCTGTAAGAGTTGCCGAAAAACTTAAGCAAACGTAATTTATTATACTTTCCAGTTTACGTAGTTCGCTACAACCGTTTTTTGAGCTCTACACTTCTACAGTAAATTATTTTCCTGTAAGAATCGCCAAAAAAAAAACGGAAGCAAGTGTATATTTGACCGGTATTAATTTTCAGCTTTCGTTGTTTTTTTAACAACCGTTTCTCAAGTAGAAACTTATATTGTAGTTCAACCAAAGCGGACTTTTAGACGTTTCAAGTCCTAGCTTGGCTCTGACTTCAGTAAGAATAGCTGAGGACTGTAAACAAACGCAAATACATTTAATAAAATTGCCTTGCAAACAAACTATCGAGCTCTGATTTGCATGTGTGTAAGTTTTACTTTTTAACGCTTGTTGTTAAACATTGTAAAATAAACTTAGAGTACCGAACCTATACTTTTAGTACAGTAACCTCTCGCTTATTTACACACATTATGTCCACAGAAAAAGTGCGTAAAGATATGAGAGATCGTAAAGATACGAGAGCTACCAAATATACTTACTTACTATAATAGCTGTTTATTTGATATTGCTAGCTAATTAAAAGAAGACTGGGAACTTTCCCACTTTTAAAAAATTGTTTACTTTATTTAAAAACATGAAAACAAAAAATAAAACTACACATTTGTTAAAAAAAGAATTGAATTTTATATAAAATAATAATACTTGTAGAAAAGTTTTAGTAATTCTAATAATAAATAGATTTTATGTTGACAATCATTATTTATATGTGTCTTATTTGATACTTTACTTTTATATTTTGTTTTACTTAGCAAATTCAATTTATAATTGTGCATTTGTTTACAATTAAGAAATGGTGTGGTGTCTATATTAAAATTTGTTTCTATAGCCTTTTACAAAAATATTCATTTGGTGCTGAAATGAATTTCTTATTTAGAACAAATATATATAAAAAATGTTTAATAAAAATTGTTTATGTTACGTTGTCAATTTTTTAAATTTAAATTTTGCCCACATAAGGATATACTTTCATTTTTTAACACAATCATATTTCTTTTAGAATTTTAATCTAATGTTTTATTGTTAACAAAATTTTTGATATACTGAGGTTAAACGAAATGTTTATCAATCAGTCAAGGAACATAAGTTTACAAAGTCTAAAGATATAGAGATGTAAGTTCGCATTTAAAAACATATTTTAAGCTAAATACAAACAATAAACCTAAATTGTGCAGTATTGATAAAAATTAAAATTTCGAATTTTCGAGTTGTTTAGAATTCTAAAATGCGTAACTAAACGAGAGTGCGTAACGTCACGAGTGCGTAAAGATCCGAGAGGTTACTGTATTAACAAATCAGTAAAGTAATGGTATATTAATCTAATTAGAGTATCGTATTTTGTCCTCTACTAAAATTATGTAGTGAAGTATACGTTGAAATCACTAAGATTAAATCAAAGATTTACTTTCTAGTTTATATTAAGATTATACGTTTAGTAAATATTAGAATCTTTGTAAACTAAGTTAAATAAGTACAATAGTTCATATTAAAAATTGTATTAATCGTTTCATTAAAAATATTTTAAGACAATTAGTTAAACGTAGATACGGTCTAGTTAGCCACAAATAAGATATACTTTTTATAGTAAGCTAAGAGTACTACCAGTAAAAAGCCCAAGGCGCTCTCAACCAATAGCCTTACAAAGCTAGTTTCTAAGCACGCAACGCGTGCCCAACCGGTCGAGAAGACATCAGGTACTAGTAGGCAATCTCATAAAGGTAATCCCGAGCTTGATGCAGTTCCTGACTAACACAATGTGTTATCAGACATAACTGTAACAGCAGAGGAGTATAACTAAAATTAACTTTTTGTTACAACTTAATGTGATTTTTGTATTTAGTTGTTTTATGTACTCTATTGTTTGAATATAGAAAGCTTATGTGTTGTAATGACTCTTTTAAATTTTTATTTTGGCTTTTTGATGAGTTTCAAAAGCTAAACTATTACAGATTTTGATTAATGATTATACTTTAAATGACACATTTACGGGTGTTTAACTCCAGGGTAAAAAGCTATAAACATAACAAACAAAACTAATTTAAATTATAAAGTACTTCATATATAATATTGAAATGACCTACAAACAGGTTAGATGAAAAACTTCATCTGACTAAATTAGTGATGCACCGGACTCACTATCCAGGTCCGGCCGGATATTGCCATTTTTGTTTGATATCCGGATCCGGGCGGGTCTTGATATGAAAAAAAAATCCGGATCCGGCCGATTCGGATCTAGTTAGTAAAAAAGAGCATACAGAAAAGTATTTTTCAAAAACAAACCCTGTGTAAATTAAAAAGAGTCATTTTCGTCAGAAAATACGTTCGAAAGTTAAACACCTACTGTGAATGGCTCATTTTGTGTATGTGACTAATTTACATTTGTTTACATTTAAACTATGAAACAAACATTTCAGAAATGCAACTCTTTACCTATGTTGTAAAATTAAAAACTTTACTACCAAATTGTCAACCTTATGGCTAGCTGTTCTACTGATTATTAGATTAAAGTAATTTTAGACTCAGGCCAGTTTATACTCACTCTAGCTAGTTTTTTTTGACTTAAACAGTGGCAACCCTGCTAGTTTGAAAATTTTTGAAAATCTAAGGCTGCCTCAGGCTAGTTTAGTTTTTCCAAAAACTCAGGCTAGTTTAAAGATTTTTTGAAAAACTCAGGCTAGTTTTCTTTTAGATTTTGAATATGTTTGAGATGATCCAGTTTTCAATATTTTGTGATTTTCTAGTTAATTTTGTTCAAGAACTTGATTTTAATTGATATTAGATTGGTAAGGCTATAGGGGGGTCCACTTTGATTTTTACAAGTTTATCTTATTTTAAAAATTTTAATCTTAGCTACTAGATACTTTTTACAGCTTAATAAAATTCAAAGTAGTTTCCGAGATACAAGGGGTCAAAGCCGGTTCCGGCCGGATTCTAATTTGAAAAAAAAGTCCGGATCCGGTTCCAGCCGGACCCGAAATTGTGGGTCCGGTACATCACTAGACTAAATTAATTTGTTTTGACTAGAATATCTTAAACTTTTTTTTAACCATGATAAAATAAAATGCTCAAAAAAGGTTATTAAAATGAAATATTTCGAAAAACATTCAGACACTCCTAGTACATCAGTTAAAAAAGTTAACCTGCTTATTTTTATTTAAAGATAATAAAACTAGATCTCTATTAAGTTTTTCACTTACTATTCTGAAGAAAATACATTTTATAAAACAAATTCAGGTTTTCAGTCCTTAAAAAGACTATTTAATTTATTAAAATACCATGCCTACTGAAAATATAGGCAAATAAAATTTATAGTCTGTCAAAAACATCAAAATTTATTGAGAATACAAGAAAGACTAAAATAACTTAGATTTATAAAACCTTTAATAATTAATCAGCTTGTAAGTAAAATGGCTGATAAAAAAAGAAGCTTAAAAGAACTGATTTAAGATGTTTTAACACTAGATGCATTTTATAAGGAAAGTGGAATGGTTCCAAAAAAGTACGGAATTTAAATACTGGAACATTATAGTTACTTGAATGAAATTTCAAAGGCTCAGGTGCTATAAACAAAACATAAAAACCAATTTGTATTATCACTTAAGCTAGTCTCAAAAAAGGCAAGCTGAATACGCAAAGCAATTCGTAGAGCTAAACTTTAAACACACGATGATTTACAATAAATACAAACTGAGCGAAATGTAAGTGACTTGGTTCAAAATTTCTTAAACTTTCGCCTAATTAAACGTAAGCTTCATAGTGAAATGCTTAAAAAAGTTAATTGGTCTTACATTGACGATTAGTTTAGAAAATACATCACAAATAGTCCAGTTTAAATACTGTCAATTTTTTCATAAGTGCTAAAAACACACATATACTTGGTAATAATTGAGCTTTTAAAATCTGACTGTAATTATATTATAACTAAATAGTAGCAGCTGTGCGATAGAAAAATACTAGGTTTTAAGATTAGACTTTAAAAGCTCAAATCAATCCATTAACACTTGTATTGTGATATGACAAAACTAGCTGATGTAATCATTTGCCATAAAACTTTTTGTTGAGAAGGAAAATCAAAAGGTTGACGTTAATCTTGGCCCGTCCGTCAAACATTTTCATGTGATTTACTCCTTCATACTGAAGCTGCAATAAATCCTGTAAAACAAATTAAAAACTTGTAATTAATACTGTTTATTAAAACAGTGCTTTGCATTTTCGGTTTATAAGTAAAAGGGGAAAAAAAGAGTTCTTAGTGAATTTAAGCTTATCATTTTCTGCCAAAGAAATAAACTATTAGAACATTTTGTGTTATTTTTTATAATAATTTAAAAAATAATTTAACTATTATAACAGTAGGTTATAAAACTAAAGCTTCGAAAAAAACTTACTTGAAATACAAGAGTAACTTTTTCCATGCTAACACCAAAAAACTTAGCAGCAACAAAAAACTTGCCATGGTCTTCATCGCTTTGTGCTATTTCAAACAAAACTTCTCTAAATCTAAATGATAACTTTGTTATTAATTTTCTTAGTTTTGATAATTTAGCTTCTGGCGAATTTTTACAAAATATATTTACAAAAAAGTTAAAAGAAAATCGCATATATTAAATAAGAATATAAGTAGTTCAGTTCAAAATATTTTTTATATCTAGCTTATTGACTCAATAATTTAATTTAAAAAAAATAAAAATAATACTCATGGAGAAAAATAAAAAACCTAGTTCTAATTGTTAAAAAAATAAGTTTTATAAATTTTGATTATAACTTAATCAACAAACTAGTAATTTTACTATACTTAGGAGAATATGTTACTAAAGAAACATTTTTAAATTTAAATAATATAATTATAAACTTGCTAATTTCTAAGCCTTCAACTTCAAGCAAAATTTTTTTTCGATTAAGTTCAGCTGCAGTATATTTGCAAACTTGAGCCTTCTTTTTCTTTTTCTTTTTTTGTTGTCTATTAAAAATTACATTTACAAACTATTTATATATTGTTTATTGCAAAGCTTTAAAGCTCAATGTTTAAAAAATATTTAATCTAAAAAAAGCACATTTAAAATAAAAATCTATAGAGAAACTTATACAAACAAAAATTATTAAAACAGTAACTATTGCATATTAAAAATAATCATTTTAAATGCTTCAAGAATGCTTAAAAACTATGAAAATTAGGATAAATACATTTTACAGGGTTCCACTAGAATTTCAAAAAAACAAAAAGAATTTAAACGTTACGAACATATTTTTAAGGTACATAAAGTTAAATATGTCATTAACCGTTTATTAGCACAGTCTTAATAAGAAATTTACGAAAGATCGAGGGTTTTAGAGCTCTAATTCTAGTTAAATAAGCAAACTTTAGATAAATTGTATTAAATATAAAAACATAAAAATTTTATCCCCTAAGTGGCGCCATAGTGTCACAGTTTCGTACTAAGATTGCAAAGATTCTAATTTTTATAAAAAGTTGAATTTTTTACGTGCTTTTACACTACGCGGTGTCGCTGTTTTGGCTTTCAAATTTCAATCACCAAGCAAAAAAACGTAATTTATAGGGATTTTTCAGAATATAGCGAATTTATAGGGCAGTGGGAACCCTAATTTTACACATAAAAACATTTATTTTAATAGTGTTAATTTTTCTTATTAGTTATAAATTTTACTAATTTTTTTTTTGAAACTAAGATATATAAAAAGTGTACAAATACATTAAAAAAAAACATACTTGCTCTTGGCTGTAAGACTAGCAAGACAACTTTTAATATACTGATTGAAATATTCAGACTGTTCTTCTAGAGATTTGGACTTTTGTTTTAACCTTTCCTCGTTCTGCTTCAACTTTGTCAACTCCTGTTTTCTTCTTTGTCTATACCTGCGCTGGTTTCTTATATCCTAAGTGAATAAGCTTTCATAAAACAACAAAACAGGTGAAATAATATACTTATGTTTTTTTTTTGAAATGTTGTAAAAGTAAAATATGTATGTAAAGCAAACCCGGGCTATCATGTTGACAATAGCTTGATAATTGTCTTCCTTGCTAACTATCTTAGCAGCTACGAGTTTTTCTAAGTTTCTAGCAACACGCTTTTTCATGTCTTCTAATGGCAACTTATTCTCATTAAGTAACGATCTTGTCTTTAGAAGACCCTCATCTGTTGCGTCTCCACCTCCTGAACATTTCTGATTTTCCTGCATCTTGTTAATGTTTGCTATGTGCTGATCTTCCTAAATTGTTAATTTTTATTTTGATAATTCTTTAAAAAATACGTAGAACAGCCTAAGCCAATAATATAAATACAAAAAGTTATACACTTCACATGTTTACAAGGAGCTAATACGAGTTTAGTTGTTTAAGGTATTTAAATTGTGACTAAGCCAATCCTTTAAACTAAATTAGAAATTTACTTTGCTTCCGTATCCAACAGCTTTGCAATCAATAAAGAGAATATCTGACTTGTGCTACTACAAACTGACTGTTTATAAAGAAAAGGCGAGAAAAAATTGTATATTACGGTCTTTAATATTAATTATAAAAAAAATATTTGAAACTTTTAAAATTTACTGTACAGTGTAAAATAAGTGTGGCATCGATAGTTTGTGACAAACTTTCAAAGAAAATACAAACCTTAATGTTATTTAGATGAAATATGTATTTAAAATAATTTGAAAAACTAAGATTGACGTAATGAAATTAAAAAAGTACTGTGGGAGTTTAACGTAAAAATTAATTCAAAAAAAGAAAGAACCTAAAGTTTAAAGAAATATACACAAAACTTTAAATTATTCTAATAAAATGGCAACAGTATTTTTATTAAACTTTATTAGAAAAATCAGAAGCATAGAAAATCATGCTTTAAAGTATTTTCTTACTAGTATTTAAGTTTACAAGGCATTCGTTTTTCACCTTAAGTTAAGACTAATACTACTTTAAACATGAAATGAAACTAACTTGTTCGTCAGTAGCAGGTGTGTTTAAAACCAGTTCTAAATTTTCATCGCCTTGAGTTCTTATTATATCGATAACCATTCGCTTCGTTCTGCAAAATTTATTTATTTACTAATTAAACATTTTGATCAAACAAATTGTCTAGACTTTTTTTTTACTTTTGATTAATAAATATTTGCTTTTAAAGTTAAATGCAAACAAAGATATATATAGCTCAACTAAACATAAGTAAATAACTATTTTAAACTATCTAGTAATGCTGGAAAAAAGTAATTAACGTTTAAAATAGTTAAATCTAGAACTTTAATAAAAAATTTCATGTTTTATGAAACACATTAAGATATCGGTGATTATAACTTATGCACTTGAGTTTCCAAAAAATTAAACATGATTGTAAATTACTATTTCAGTATATATTCTAAGAGTTTTTACAGCAAAAGATAAGTCCTGATCATCAAAAGATTTTTTTTTGAAATGTATGGAATAGTATTGTTTAATAGGTTCTAAAATAATCAAGTTATTAGTTGCTAACAACTGAACAAATAGTTTAACAAAATAGAGATTTGAAAAACTTTATTTTAACAATAAATGTGCAAGGCAATAGAATAGAAAATTAACATAGTTTATAAGTCGATATAAGTAAACTTATAATTCAAACTAATTAATATTATCAAAACATTAACAATAATTTTGCTAAATAAATATACTATTATAGGGGTGCGCAAAGTACGGCCCGCGGACCAGATCTGTCCCACCAACAGAGATATCTGGCCCTAGATGTATTTTGTAGCTTAAAAAATTATTGTGCAAATAAAATTAATTCGAGCTTCTTAATACGAATATATTGTGCTCTTAATTAGATTTTTTGTGCACAGTAGTACTTAACACATAAATATTTCATCGCAAATTTAAATTTCTAGTATTACTTACGCGGCCCACAAATATTTTTTTTCTGATATATCTGGCCCGCCGAATAAAAAAGTTGCTCAATTTTAAATTAGTATATATACATGAGCTGGTAAAATCAACATTAAAATTTACTTTCAAAATAATTAAAGTAAATAATTTACTAGTATTTACTTGTAAAAACTTATTAGCAACGATTTTCAACCAATTTTTACTTAATTAAAATATTTCTACATAACACTGACCTGAGTAGTAGATTTTTAATGTCTTGTTCGTTATCATTTTCTTCAACTTGAATTCTGGAAGACAATGTTAGAGATATTTCAGCTTTCAACGCCTCCTCATCTTGTTGATCGCTTCCTTCAGATGACGCTGTTTAATATTCAAACTATTATTTTGTAAAGTTAGTTGGACAACTAACAAATTATCAGCAATTAAGAAGTTATGCATTTAAACAAAACTTAAAATAAGTGTAAAACATTAAATTTTTGGTTTAAGTACTAAAAAGTTTAATTAATTTGAAAATAAATAAGTTTTAACTATTTTCTAACATATTGAAATATATAAACAAAAACTTACATTAGTCACAAGTTGAAAAGGTACAAACAATAGTAACTGCTTTTATTGTTAAAAGTACATGCTTTGTTGTATTGTAAAAGCGTTTTTTGTTAAATATTCATAAAATGATTAACTGAAATAAGATCATTGTTTTGAATATATTTAAAAATACATGCTAAAATTTGTATTAAGTTACAGCTTTTTAATTTTAGTTTACAAATGAGAGTTTATATTTCAATGAAAGTTATAAAGAAACATTTAAAACATTATTGGCACATATTTATTGTAAAGTTATATATATATATATATACATTTATATAACTTTAAATAAAAACTACAAAAAAATTATAAAAGCTAACATGCTGAAGACAAGCTAAAAAATTAAACAATTCTACATTATGTTTATAAACCAAGCTGACATACATACACGTAAAGCGAAGTTCTAAAATAGCATATAGTTTTGAAGCTATAATATTTGTGTCAACCACTAGATTTAATAAAGTCTTTTAAAAACCTTTAATGCTAAATTTGACAACTAGTTATACAAACAAGTATTATTTTTTTTTTCTTTGAAATTTAATAGTATTTGTTCAAAATGTAAAACTATTAAATATAAGAAACGCATACACTATAAAATATTTTATAGTACGGAAAAAGCACAAACTACAAATTACTAGGCTTTAAAAGAAAAGCAAAGTAGCACACACACACTACTACGCATATTAATTTACCATTTGAATTTTTGTCTCTTCTTGATTCTCTGCTAAAAGATCTGCTGTCTGTACCTAAACATTCCAGTACAAATTCAATTACTTTAAAAAAATGGTCGATATAAAGTTATTGTTAAACATAAACACGATGATTAAACGTAAGGTTTTCATAAAATAAATGTAAAAAAAAATGATTGTGAGAAAAAAAAGAAATAAAGTTGAGCAAAATGAGGTTTTAACACAAACTATTTATTTTTACAATTAGTTTAGTTGCAGGTTACCTAGCAAGGTGGATTGATCTGGGACGTCACCCAATTCAGCGAGCATGTCATGAAGGGGGTCGCCTGCCTCAGGTGCAATTTCATCCTCGTGTTCCAATAACAACTGTACATATGCAAACAAATATTAATATTACTAATTAATAAACTGTTTAGTTCAATTTTAAATAAATCCTAGACTTAGCTAGAAATACTTTTTTCTTAAAAACACTAGAATAGCAACAAACACGATGAGTGTCGATGACTTCTTTTAAGCTGATGAATATAACAGGCTTGCTCAACAAAACGGCATCGCTAAACTCATCCATATTAAACTTTTCTTCAGGTTCCGGTACATCACAAACACTCTTGAAAAACTGCCTGTTGATAATAAGTTGTAAAGTTAATTTTAATGATAATTAAATATTAGTCAAAGTATGTTAAAACTTTTGAAAATAAATGTAATTTATATTGGAGAAATTATAAAAAATTCTTATTATAAACAAAACTTTAAGATTTTATGAACCTATGTTTACAACTTGTAAACGTAATAAAGCAACAAACTTGAAACGTTTATAAGCTTTTGTCATATAATCATTCAAATCATTCATATAATCCATTTCTCCTTGGAACTGTTTAAATTAATTTTTGTTATAAATATATAAATGTTCAACCAAAACATCAAACATTATTTTAATCAAGTTTCAGATTCTTGTATAAAACTAAACATTTTGAAGCAATATTTTTTTTTTTAATCTAACAGTTTTTCCTGACGCCGAAAAATTGACAACTTTTGAGATAAATGCCAAATACTTTCGCTGATCGTTATTCAGTGAGCTGCCACCGGCACCAACATCAATGATATCGAAGGCGTCCGGTGCAGTGATAGCAGGATTTATAAATCGGTAGTAAATTAAGTTTCCAACCATCTGTTGATTTTTTTTTGTTTAAAGTTTTAGAATATGTATTTTTTTAGAAATTCATATACTTTTAATAATTAATATTTCTTAAATTGGGCGAAACATTGTCTTGTTTGTTATTGAAATCTGATTAAACAAAATCTCGAAAAATGTCTTCTTGTGTTTAGAACTATTATTATTAAACTGTTTTGTTTTATTAATACTATATTTTTAAAGTTTTTTTTTTACAAAATTAATACTTTAAGCCATAAAGCTTGTAATCAATTAGCTTATTCTTTAAAAATGAACAGTAGAAGCGGCTACTATTTTAGTTAGTTAAAAACTTTAAAAAAGTTAATTAGTTAAAAACACGAGCAGAATTAATGAATTAGGTTATATAAATAGTTTTTACAACATTTTAATGAAAAAGACATAGATTGTAAATTTTAAACAATTACTGAAGTACGTCAACAAAAAAGTTTAAACGTCCATGAAAAATCACTTTTATTCAGTATTTTATACTTTTCAAACGCAGCTTTTTTCTAAATAGAAAAATAAAGTTTATTACATATTTTCTTATTTTTATTTATACATCCAAATACTGTTTTACAGTAAATTTTAAGATACAAAGAATTAAGTTTATGAACCTTTTGCACTTCATCCTCTTCTGTATCTGGAAATTTTTTGCTCAGCAAATTTCTTAAACACTTGGCAATGTAGCGAAGCCCATAACTAAATTCAAGTTAAAAATTTGGTATATAATTAATACTGTTTTATATAAAAAAAAAGAAAAAAACAACACATTTAATTGTTTCAACAAAAAGAAAAAAAAATATTGATTATGAGTTTTACTATGATATTATAATGTAAATAATAAACAATTAAGTCGAAGACTAACGGTATTTTATCAGCGCTTGAAAGTATAGAGTTCATCAAACCCTCACTAAAATGTTGCAACTGTTTTACACCAGCATCCATTCTTATTCTCACTTCCTCATGCTTCAATGCCTCCTGAATAGTCGCTTCATATGGTAGTGTTCTAAAAACGAAGTTTGATAAACTTTTTACCTTTCTCTTAGATAAATACATAAACAATTTTCATCAATATCTACAAATTTTTAGAGGTTATCAACTTTAAGGCTTCAAAAATTATAACAGAAGTTTATTAGAATTTAATGTCTTAAGCAAGTAAAAAAAAATTATTTAATAAATAAAAAAAAGTTGTTTTTTTTAATAAATACAAAAAAAGCATACGAAATTACATTAAATAAGTAGTAACAATTAAACAAAACTAAATATTAAAACAATTTATTTGTTACAAAAACTCGGAAAAATTAAACTTACGAAGGTTCACCAGTTTCAGTTTCTGTCTGGCTAATCCAGGCTTTGTAAATTTCCCCTGGGTGGGGAATAATCGGAGTCTTCTGCTTCAATATTTCCAAAACCTGAAAAAATTTTTAGAATCGTGTGCCACTGAATATTTTATGAGCACATGAAATATGGCCAACGGCAAATTTATATATACTGCGTCACTAATTCATTAAAAACGTCATAAATTGGAGTTTTGTCTTATGATAAAATATTTACTTTTACTTTTTAAATGCTGGTGTACAAAAAGATTTCATTTTAAATAATGTTTTTTTTTTGTTTCAACGTCGTTTACTTGATAAAATTAACTTTGCAATTAGTATTCGCGTTTAGTTTTATTTAGCTTAAGTTTTTTAGCTAAACATTATAAAAATATTAGCTATTTGCATTTGACAAAAAAAAAGACTACATACATTGTAGTAAAAATTAAATACTTAATTGTTACTTTATAAAAACTATACTAATACTGTTAGTTAAAATAGTTTTTTGAACTTTTTTTTACATTATATAGTAAATATTTTCATTTTTCAATATAGATCAATAAATTTTACAATTTTAGAAGTAATAGTTCTAAATAGTAATAGGAAATAATATTTTGAATTTGTTTCAAAGTAAAGCTAATATCTTTCTATAATTTCAGATGATTTTTAACAAAAATATACTTAAAATTTTATCAACTTTATGTAAAGTAAAAATATAACATAAAACTTAAGCTTTTTTAATAGATCGTAATCCTATTTGTAATACGAAAATCTAAACTTTTAAACGTGTTTTTTTACTTGAGTCAAAACTTCAAGCTTTTAAGAAAACTTAGGCACAATTAGATGAAATAAAAATTGCAATTGATTGATGTTGCTTGTAAAAGTAAGAAATCCATACCTGTGGAGCAAGTATTTGGCGAAGGCAACTGTTTCCTTTAGCACCTCTATTAAATGATACGACCATCTTTATAACAAGAGGATTACCAGTAGCTATTTCTTTCACTTGATCTACTTTTGATCTGTTTTAAAAAATTATGTTATAAATTTTTGTCTTTTAATGCAAAATCGTATTATCTTATACATTTTTTTCATGTATCAAAATACTACTATATTACTACCAATTTAATAATCACTAAAATTCTACCTAGCCTTATAAAATAAAGAAAAAAGTAAATCCAAACATAAATTAACTTTGTTTTGTAAGCAAATAATGATTCATAAAATTTCAACAATAAAATATTTAAAAACCGCATAATTGCATTGTTAGATTAACAAAAAAAAATTGAGGGTACTACAAAAGAAATCTTAAGCATGTAAATAAGTTATTATCACATTTGCAAATTAAAAAAATATTCAAACCTCAATCATTTTTTTCAAAAACAGTTAAAATTTCAATATGGATACTTTTGATTGAAATACCCGGAAAAACACTAAACAGTGTACATGAAATTTGCTAAGCAACACTTAATAACTAACCTTAGTTCAACTTCGAATTATAAAACTAAACTGCGTCCAATGCTTAAATTATGATATAACAATAATGACATATAATTTGTGCTCTAAACATCACTAAATTACTTTTCACAAAATTAAAGTACGTACCAATCACCACAAAAACTAAGTGGTAAAAATAAGTGAGAGCAAAAATTTCGATAAAACAACATCTGTGTAATATTTCAAAAGAATATATATGTAGGTACATGCACTGCATTTAAACACAAATAACTAAACTATAACATTAGAAAACGAATCGGTTTTATTTCATTGCAATATAATTTTTTTGTAAGTTTATCGTAAACTTGAGAAATTATTTGATATCAAATAACTTACTAATAACAAAAAGTTCCTTAACAAAACCAATAAAAAAAGAATAAATCTATATCAAACAGACACATGTAGAATTGCGCATGAATTAAATTTAGAAGTTTACTAACCCAGAAGCACTTCCAGCTATAAAGCTATCAAAAAATTGTTAACATTAATTTAAACCCACATAGACTTATATAAGACTTAAAAAAATATACTATTTTTGTTATACTCCTAAAAACTAATTATTTAACTTCACCTCAGTAGCATAACTAATTAAAATATGATTTTATAAAACTAGATTTGATTTTAAAACACCTTTCAATATCCTAAACATAAAAAAATATCATTAGAAAACTTAACAACAACCAAATTAAAAAACAATAAATAAAACTAAAAGTTTTAAAAATTACTTAATTTATATTTTAAAAGTACTTATGACGTTAATAATAAGCAACAAACTCGATTTCTTCTTGCAGGGCAGTTCTAAACAATTTTAGTAGCAAATATTCTTCGCGGTGATTAGATGCGTAATTGTATATACCGAAAATAACTTGCTGGATAAAGTTTGTTCCTCTGTTACTTTCTATTTTGAAAATTAACTTCCCCAAATAAGTTGGATTTGTCTAAAAATTTTATTGATTGTATATAAATGGACAAATGATAAATGGACAAATTATATTGAAAACTATGTTTTTATTAATACGTGGTTTTTATCAAAAACCTGATGAATTTCGAGAAGTTTTTTATTAATGAAGAGTTGATTATTTTTAAACGTTTGTAGTTTGTTTAAAACTTAAGTTTTATAATCTTAAAAACATTTTTAAACTTAGCACCTGAAGCATATAAAACAAATGCTGGTAAGCTTCTAATCTAGCTCTATTGGCTCTGTTGAGAGCCTTGAGGCCGGTAGCAGCCATCCCACTATCTCCGGCAGCCATGTCCTTTGCTGTTCGTTTCCTTAGACTTGCGCTGTGATTAATAACATCCTGAAAAAAATTTAACGATTAATGGTGATGTAATATGCATTTGCTCATTGCTGTAAGTAGTAGTTTTCATGTTCTTAACCTAATTGTAACTTTTGTGTGAAAAAAATAATTTGAATTTGATTTATAACTTTTCAAAATATAAATTTAAGCGTTTGCTAATAAAGATCCTAGCGAAACAAGTTCACTAGAATATATATTAGTTATAATAACAAATTTAAACATTACTCTTTCTTTATTACATTAACACACAGAAATATGTGTTACTATAATAAAGAAAGAGGACTAGTTAAATTTATTACTATTTTACTAAACTTTTTAAATATTACTTAAACAATGATTCTACAATCATAACTTTATTTTTCATTATTTTATTAATTTGTTAAGTAACTTTTTTTTAATTCTCGAGAAAAAAACTATTTCCTTAAATAAGGAACTAATTTGACTACAGTAGCATAGCAATAAAAAAATGATAACTTGAAGTGAAATTCTGTTTTTAACAAGCAGTCCAATTTTGATATCCATTGTATTAAGGGCTTTTTCGTGTTCATTATTTGACTTAATTCTTTGAATTACTGATTTCTTCAGCTCTTGCAACTCTAAAAGCAATTATAATAAACACCGTATAATACCATCTACTTCAGTTTACTTAAAAAACTTTTAACTAAGCAAACTATAAATTTATAAAACACACCAAGTTCTTCTGCGAAGTCTCTAGCTCTTTGGTCTAGTAAGTGAATGAAACGTTGCACAACAGGCAGTGGTGGATTTCCAACTCCAACTATTTAGTTTTATATAAACTTAAAATAAAACATGTAAATAAAGTAATTAAAAACTTTACTTTAATAATTTTGCAAATAAAAGTATATGCAAAAAAAATAGTGCCTTGGGGAGTTAAAACCTATAAAACGAAATGTTCTTTATAACTTACTTAAAGTTTTGTAATCGTGTCTGGCTTTGTTAGAACGAAACCATGCTTGCAGCTTCACAATATATTTATTCTGTAACAAATAATATCCTTTTAAGAACGTAAATGCTAAAATATTTTCTGTAATAGTACTATTTTTTAAATGTTTTTAACTATAATTATTATAAATAACCTGTTTTTGCAAGTAACTCATTCGGTCTTGGAAAGCCTTGCGTAATTTCCACATTCTAACATATTTCTGTATCTAGAATAAAAAAATAATTTGTTCACAACTAAGATAAACCAAATCTTCAATTAATTATGCTATTATGTTTCAAAACTAATAAATAAATATTTATATATGTAATAGATAACAATTAATACCATAATGATGGCGTTCACATTTGATCTTAAGTAATCAAGACGCTTCTGGTACTTCTTTCGCTGGACATATCCTCTAAAAGCCGATTGTATACAAATAATAGCTGGGAGCTGTAAACAAAAAAATCAAATAACTTGAATTACCTTTTTTAAATACTGTAAAAGCTTTTGAATGAAGAAGTTTATTACAACTTGTTGACTATACTATTGTTAACAAATAAACTATGATAAACAATTGCAATCATAAAACTTAAAACTGTGTAAATAAAAACAATTAATTTAAACCTGGTTATCCATAAAATTTTTGCGTTCCTTGTACTTTCTTTTAGCTATTATCATTCGTGCAAACGATTGCAATTTTACAATATGATATTCGTTATCAGTGAAAAACTGACATCTATCATACGCTGCTGACACAAATTTTATTTGTTCCTGTATTTAAAACATAATAACAATGTCTACTAAAATTAAAAATAATCAAGAGTTAAGTTATACATATTTTTTAAAGTTTATTCGTAAGAAAGTCAGTACTTTTTCAATGTAAACTTACTTGAATATTTTCTTTGCTCAACATGCAACTATTTGGGCTAAAATTTTCAGGCATGTTCCAATTACCATCTAAAGTATCAACATTAAAGTAGTAAGCGTCACCTTCTTTTGTCTTGTGTGAAACCCATGTTGTCTCAATTCCACCTACAGTTAAGTAAAATTAATCACAATCTTTAACTAAGTATTCAGTACTTTAAAATCAGAAATATTTAAAAACTTAAATGAATTCAACATTTATTTATTTTTAACATAAACAAAACTTTAAATAACTACATTAAAAAAACCTTCTTCAATTTTGTTTTGTTTTTCCATTTGCAATCCCTCGTGGTAAGTGCTGGCACACTCAATAGTGAGGCCAGTAATTGCGAGATCTGCGTGTTTAAGCATTTCGTAGCAGGTTTCCCAATCATCACTATCAATGGCCGTGTTGACTGCGTACACAGCTGCCGCTTCTATATAAGTACAAGAAAATAAATACTTAAAACTTTTAATTAGAGTTACATATAACAATTTTTTTAATGAAAAAAAGAGTGACACAAATTGATCATTTTTAATTTGAACCAAAATTTATAACAAATATTTAAATGATAAAAAAATATTTTGAGGTTGTTTGCATGTTTATTGAAGCAAGCACTACTTTGTAAGCTTTTTGAATAACAAAATTGTGCTTAAATATTTGCATTAAAGTAATTAACTATTTTAAATACATCAATTACTAGTAATTTAGTTCGTAAAATTATGTTAAATTAATTACAATCAGCTGGAAATGCATTTAGTTACAATTACTACTAATTAACTTACTACTTAAAAAATTTATTTTTAACTATAAAAAGTTTTATGACTTAAAAATTAATATAATTAGTGTTTTACTAATCAAACTTAGTTTTATCAACTTATTCTAGTTAATTAGCTTCGTTTAAGTGTATAGCTTCGTAAATTATAATTTACTCAATAAATTAAAGATGTTTATTTAAAAAAAAAAGAAAAAACAAAATTTAAAATAATAACAAGCTATATTTTAACATTACTCTTATTTTATGAAATTAAATTAGCCGTGTATAAAATTTTAGTTATGTAAGCTCACTACAACGTACGTTTGAGAGCAGCTCTGGTTTGTTGGTTACCGACATTTACGCAACTTTGAATATCATCAATCCACAAACTGGCTTTACCGTCATCGCTTTTTGCTGATTTATTCTTGTGAAGCAGTCTGTCAGAAAATAAAATTAATAAAAACAAAACATAAAGTGTTTATAAGTCAAAAATACGATTTAAATATTGTTTTATTTGAATAATGCCCTTATAAAAAGTCTTTGTTTAATTTGTTTGGAGTTATAAAAGGTCCAGTTTTAAAAAATGTTCACGGAAAGAAATTACTTACGTTTAATAACAGGTGTAATTAAATAGTACAACACTTCTTCATAATCTACAAAGTAGTTATACTTTTTGTAAAAGTTGTATTTCAACTTCAACTTAACTATAACCAAATAAAAGTTTGATATGATGTTTTTAAGAGTTTTATAGTTCTATATCCTACAATCTTTACAATATAGTAACACCTTTGGTTATAATGCTAACGATTTTATTTTCTAATTTTTTAAGGAGAATGTATTTTTTACTTCATAATACAAAAATTATATTAATTAAGTTTTAAGCAACAACAAAATTGAAATACCTAGAATAATGAGTTATATTGTCTGCATCAACATTTTGCAACTTAAGAGCAGGGTTTTGCAAGGCTTCTAACAGCTTTGCAATATCATCAGTTTCTAAAGCGCTGTTTACACTGTTAACTGCTTCCAACCCTGAAAATTTCAGAATAAAGAAATTCAAGTAAAATTCTCAAATAAGAGGTTTTTATAAGTTTTAATCATAAGTCGATAAATATTTAATTTTCAGTTATGTTTTTTATATAATATCTAATACAAATAAATTTCAACCCATCATTAATACGAATAGTTATCAAAATTTATTAAACAAAAAAATAATTAAATACTGTATAAGAAAAGTTTATTTTAGCAGATGAATATTAACTTATAAAATTTTTGTCTGTGATATTTTTAATGTCAAGTCAGTACGTACAATAGGAGTAAATTGTTTTATAATGGGTAATAAATGAAACATTCTGTTAAAGCAAGACAGTTGTTAGAAAATTAAAGATCAGTAATTACAGTACACAAAATAAATGCAAAAAGTAATGTAAACAAAACTTGCAAGCGTTTTTCTTCTAACTTAGAATTTAAATCGAAACTTATAAGGATGCAACATGTCGCACGTTTTAATGACGTAACCATTTATTTACCACCATTAAAAATTGTAATAAAAAGTTTGTGAGAAATTTTAAGATATAGTTTAAATAAATTTTAAAAAAAGGACTAAATTAAAATAGTCAAAATACTGGCTTAGAGTGCGCATAGTTTTAATTTTAATATGCTTAAAATTTTTCAATGACTTATTCTTATTTATACGTTAATAGTTTTAATAATATAATAATTTAATGATTTTTATTATTTTAATTAATAAAAATCATACTTAAAAAATATAACAACATTCATACAGTTTTGTTTTACTATTTAAATACAATTGTTCGCTTTCCCGAACTCAATCAAGACAATTCATTTTTGGAAACGATTTTAAGTTAATCAATTAATATGCTTACTATGAAAACTAAAAAATTGTATTGGGAATTAGAAATAAAGTTCACAGTATAGTATATCATATACTATCAACTTACAACAAAATAAAATCACATAAAAAAGTTCAATATATAAAACTATGACTGAGGCTAATACTATGATTACAAAAAAATAACTAATAAATTATTAATGGCAACTTTAAAATTGAAACAATATTTAAACTCAAAAACTAAATAAATTTCATTCAAACCAATAACAAGTGCTTTATTTATTAGGTTTAACTCAACAATTTTTAAATTTAGATGGCATAAGCTTTGTAACGTATGTATACATTTTATTTAAAAATTATTTAAATCTGCAACATTTAAGTTGTATAAAAGTCAGTTTAAAAAAAGCAACACTAAAACAAATATCTAAACTCAATATTAATATGTTAACTGTAATTACTTGCAACTTCTTCTGCTATTTCAAAGTTAACTTGGTCGATTTTATTCTGTAAGTAATCCTTTGTCAGGTATTTATTTTTTTCTTGCTGCTTTTTTGTTTCTATTAACGATTCCTAATAAAATTTTGGGAATTAGTACTACAGTTAGTTTGAACATTTTAAATTAGATAACTTTTAGCCAGTATTTATTTCGGCCATCGTCAACAAGTTGAGATGTTTTATGCCATCGAATTTAAACAATGAACTTTACCGCACGATCAACAACAACAGCATCCGAGACAATCTCGGACAATCCAGATTGTCTCGGATGCTGTTGTTGTTGATCGTGCGGTAAAGTTCATTGTTTAAATTAGATAACTAAAATATTACGAAATGCAATGCGGTAACTTGCCACGTATATTTGCATGTTGACCCCAGTGTCACAAGTGCAGAGGTAATCAACAGATGAAAAAATCTGTGGCAGGTTTAAACTTAGCCTTTAAACTGATATTGAACTGAGTATCTTTGTTTAATCGTATCTACTGTCAGCTTTAATTGGTACAAACTTACAACAAAAATTAATAGTTTTGAAAAAAAAAATTTAATATGTTATAACAGGGTTGCCAATGTTTGAGGTAAAAAACTAGCCTGAGTGACAAAAAATTATACTGAGTAACTAAAATCAAGCCTGAGCTTGTTAAAAGCTTCAAAAAAATTTGCGCTCTCGCAGCAATTTGTTTTCACCTTAGGCTTACATATATTTTTTTATTTAAGTAAGGGCATGAATATTATTTGATTATTAATATTTAAGTTAATATATTGACATTTTATTGTATTAGCAGCAAGAAGGAGAAAATTACCTTAAATTTAAATCAACAATGCAAAATTAAAAAAAAAAAAATGAATGCAACTTAATCTTTTTCAACGTTTAATAGAAAGCTAACCTGAGTTTCTCAAATAATATTTATACTAGCCTAAGATTCTTAATAAAGAATTAAACTAGCACGAATTTTTCGAACTTCAAACTAGATTGAGTAGCTTAAGTATGTAGCAACCTTATTATAGCATAAGTTTTGTTTTTAAAAAATATAAAACTAAAAAACGTTCACACAAAGAACAGAACAGCATAAAATTTTTCAAGACTAAGTTAAAATACCATAAACTCTTTTTTAAAAACTTTAGTCAATTTAAGATAATTTTTTTTTTAATATATTAAATGCTAAAACCCAGATGCTTTTCTAAATGCTAAGTTACAAAGCATGTTACTGTACTTAACAAACTTTTTTTAATGCAATTAAGGTTAGAACTTTAAATTAAACTACTTTTATGTAATTTAAACTCTAATTTAATACAACACTTTAAAAACACTTTTTTTACCTAAATGTTTATTGTTATTAAAACACATTGAAAGAAGTTGAAAAAATTTCAATAACCACAAAACTTACACAAATTCTGCCACAGTTTCTTTCATCTAAATTATTAAGACCAACATCTGGGTGTTTCAGGGCTTTCCACAAACTGTCTTTATCTTCAAGTTGCAGCAATTCGTTTAACTCGGCTAACTTGTTCAATTGAGGTAATTGCTTCGATATTTCTTCATGTGTTAATTCCTACACAGTTAACACAAATGTATTTTACATTGATTTTTATAAAAATTGGGTCAAAAATAAAAACTGCTTACACTTTACTAATACTAAAAACCTAGTTTATTTTGGCCTTAATAAAATATAAATATCCTTTTGACATTAAAACAGGTAAATTCTAAGCACTACCTTTACTTTATTTTCTTTCAGTTTGTTAAGTTCTTCATAATGAATTTTCGGTAACTTGCTATAAACTGTTCCGAAGCCTGCGGTAGAATCTTGCAAATGTTTCATCAATTTTTCGCCACTTTCATCAGCGTTATCTCCTCCAAGCAGTTTGTTAATACTGGCGACAGCTGACTTTCCTAAAATTTTGAATATTTGTCTATGTTTACTAGTAATAACAACTGATAAAAATAAATAGCTTAACCATTTTAATCAAACGAAAATCTAAATAGTAACATTTTAAAATATCATTTATTAAATTTTCAAAAACATATACTATTCATGTAAAAAAATATGGTTTATTTGTAACGTTTTATTAATAGAGATCATTTTCAGAGATAATTATTAATAGATTATTAATAGAGATAATGCTGTTAAACATGAATCTGTCTGCAAGTAAAAAACAGTTAATGAGGTTATTCAAGTTAACTTGTGTTAAAACTTATATCAAAAAAAAAGGATTTTAAATATTTTACACATCATTCAACCTAATTCACCTAAAATAATTTGAGAATTCATAAAACAAAATTATTGCTTTAATCGCATTTTAAACGTCATAAGTTTGTGTGCAATGTATACTTTTTTTAAATTTTAAAGTTGTTTTAATTCCTTATATTATATTTGAAATATTTAATTGATAGACTGAAATATATGTGCAAGTATGCAGACTTATAGTTATTAACTTTTAATTTCTTATAATGTAATTTATTTACCTAAAAAACTGGTTTTAGCTTGTTAACGATAAATTACAGAAAAAAGTCGTAAAAGACAACACAAGTTTATTGACCTCCATATATAAATGCAAATAATATCAAAATAAACATTTTTTATACTCACGATATCTGTGTTTATAAGCAATTTCATTTGCAACAACAACCGAATTTTGAACTTCCTCTTTATCCAACATTTTTGATTTTTCTTTAGTATCTTCATTTTGCTATATATTTAAAAATAATAACAAATGGCAGAAGGTTTTTTTTTTTTGATAAACCTACACTTAAATAAACTATTTTTTATTACTCAGTGAAAAAATCTAACTTCACAATTAAAAATAAAGGTAATAGCACTTGAGCATGGTTAGTTAAAACGTTCAACTTATTTACTATGTCAAACTTTTACTATAACGTTAGCAAAACACTTCACCAGGCACTTAGTTAATTAAGTACTGTTGTAAATAAACAAAAGGAACTGATGATATTAGCTGTAGATGACAGTTTTTATTATAACAGTTATACCTTCAGTAATATAACAAAAAGAAATAAAACCAACTTAATGCAATGTCTTATTTTTGTACAAGTAAAAATTAACAAACTTGATTAGACTTTTTAGCATCAAGGTGCTGTATGAGCTGGTGCTTATACCAAGTTTCGTTCTGATCTTCAACATTTTTTATGTTCATGTCTTTCAGTAATTGAAGTATTGTAGTATCACAATCTTCATTTTGCAATACTTTATCCAAACATGTCAATTGAATGTCCACTGAAGAAAATGAATCAATTAATAAATACTTTTTGCTGTTTTTAATTATATAATTTACTAAAAACCGAAGAACAAGAAATTTAAATTCAAATGTTAAAACTTGTTAATTTCAACTTTAATAATGAACTTTTTATATTTTTTCTCAATGTTTCATTTAAGAAAAATACTTACAGTTAACGTTATTGAGGTTACCCTGTAATTCTGCATGCGTAAGTAGTTCTTCATACATATCTCTATCTGCATCTTTAACATCTTCTTTATCTTTAGCCTTTAAATTAATAAAAAGCTAAATAAGAATACAATAAAATGAAAACTAAGTTAATGTCAATTTATAGAACTCTACACCTTATTTAGACTAAAACTAATAACGTTCATACTATAAATACATTTGACAACAACATATTTTTTAAAAGCTTAACCAAAAAGTTGCTATATATATCAAACTTAGCTTGTAACTTTGACTGACATTTTTTTCTAAATAAAAAGAAATTCAAAGAAAATTTATATAATAAAAACAAAAGAGTAGAATATTACTACAAGTTGTTACATAAAAAACTATATTACTTAAAATTTTTAGAACTTTGAAGTAAAACAAAACTTAAAAACATAAAAGAGCCACCACAAGTGTCATTAATAATTAAATTTATAATACCATAAAACTATTATCAACTATTTTAGTTTATCATCTGTCTAAAAGATGTCAAGTCAAAGAAAACGGGCAACATGATTTATAGAACAAGCATATAATTTAAAGGCATAGATGAGTCTTACTTGTATTTTAAAGTTGTTCTTATTTCGTCTATTTTTATCTCTGTTATCAGATAATTTTAAAAGTTTAAGAAAACTTTTAAGAAGATAAGAGAACAAAATTGCAAATTCAATAGCTACTAGGGCTCTTATGAAAATGCGACTTAAAGTTTTCAGCTCTGAGAAATTTTACATAAGGAACTATCAAAAAAAACATCTTGTGTAAAATTCTAAGTAATTTAAAGAAGTTTGATAAAGCGTATATTATTAAGGATTAAAAAAAAAACTTAGATCACCAAAAAATTACTTCTTTGCTGTAAGTTTTAACACAAATTAACTTGAAAAACCTCACTAACTATTTTTTATTTACAGGCAGATTCATGTTTAGCAGCATTTTGGAAAAGTTAAAGGTGAACAAATCGTTTGGTTAATTTTTTACTATATTTTGAACTAATTATGACGTCATATCAAGAGAATCAATCATTAAATCATTTAAAAGTATACATAAAGCTAACATTTTTTAAAGCTGAATTTAAGTTTTTTTTAAAGCTTGTAATAAAAAAATTGAATATTTCTAAAGTTACAACTGTTTTAACTTTACCACAAATAGATTAAAACAAATGCTTTTAAAATGTTTATGCTATTCCTAATTTAGTTCAGAAACAGAGCCTTTTTTTACAAAAACTTTAAATTTTCAAACATTTTTTAAACGTTACATAGAAGAAGTTTATGTTTTTTTAAATATAACTGGATGTTTTTTTTCTAAATACAACCTTTTATGCTTTATCAAAAGTAAATTTACGTAGTAGCTTTTTTATTATGTAGCTATTTGTAACTTAATTCTAAAACTAACAGTTTTTACAAATTACTGAAACTTAGCCAAAAGGTTTTAAATGTAAAAATAGTATAACTTATCATGTTTTAGTTAAAACGTTTTTTTAATTAGAACCGTTTAAACTTTGCCTAAAATAAATACATTCAGTTGCTTTTCAAGGCTTAGCTAATTGTAATTTTATTTTGACACATACAACTTTTTTCATAGTTAACTCTAACATTACAACGATAAATTAACTAAAGTGACTAACAAATAGAATTAAGACACTTATATATATAGTTTTAATTTTGGCATTTTCTACTTTCATAAACTATACTTGTGAAAAATGCATAAGTATGTACTCAAAATACTCTTTAAAATTTAACTTTCTAAGGTAACTAATAAGTATAGAGTTTATTTGCTTTTTAGTGATATTTTGTGTTAAAACGTACAAAAAAAAGTGTATTTTTTTGGTCAATTAAAGATTTTTTTTTTCAGAAAAACTCTAAGCATTCACGAAAGTTTTTTGAATGTTTGGTTTTACACGAGGTGTTTTTGTTATACTACTCACATGTAAAATTGCTCATAGCTAAAAACTCGAGTTTCGCGCAATTGAAATTCTGACAACAAATCTAATAAAAATTTTATGGGGTCGAATCTCAAAAAGATAACTTAAAATTCAAAAGAAAAATTTACCAGAGTGTCTAGTTAATAATATTCTAAGGTATATTTTTTCAGCTTCTAAGAAAGAAATTTAAAGTTATTAACATAACCATACTTTAATGATTTTTTTAATAAAAATAATTAGAGCTTGAATAAATTGTAAAGTATTACGTAAGGTCAAATCAATAAAACTATGATGGTTATGTTTTTACTAAAAGAAATTATTCTCAGACTCAGAATTCATTTTGAATAAGACTCATTTATTTGTTGCGCTGATGAGCTCTTTCTCTTAAAACGAGACTTAGTTTACAAAATAAAAAGTTTGTAACAAGAAACTTCAGAAACTTAAATGTCAGAATTTCATTTGTCAGAATTTGAATTATCATGCACCCCTAATAAGTGGGAACGGGTCAAAATTGCACAAAGACAAATTGCACTAGGACACAAAGATACTTTTGCACGAAGACAAATTTGCACGAGGGGACAAAATTGCACGGAGACAATTATGCACCAAGGGTCAATTTTGCACGAGAGTTAAAAAATAACTAAAATATAAATTATTAAAAAAACAAAAAGAAAAAAAAGTTACTGACCGAGGGTAAGGGTTAGGGGTAACAGTGATAGTAAAAATAAAAAATAACTAATAAAATTATTATTAAAAAAAACTATAAAAATGACTAAATAGAAATTAATTAATTAAATAGAAAAAATAAGTTACCGAATGAGGGTAAGGGGTAACAGTGATAGTAAAAAAAATAACCATAAAAACAAAGTAAATAAAATAAAAACAAAAAAAAAAAAAAATTCAACCCGTGCAAAAATGCCTCCGTGCAAAATTGTCTGCTCGTGCAAAAGTATCTTCGTGCAATTTTGTGCTCTCGTGCAATTTTGTACGCTCCTGCAAATTTTACAGCTACCCCTAGTAAGTACCTTATAAAAAATGTAGTATTAAAGAGTGAAAATGACTATTTCATTAAAAAGTTTTCTTCACCTAAAATTTTTACCTATATTTTACATATATTTAAATATTTATATTACAAATTTTTACATATAATTCTTTGCTTACTTTTTTTAAATACGCATAGAATTTTTGTAGATTTAAAAACATCTTTGATTTTCTCAAAAATAAGGAATTTTTTTAGTAGTCTTAGTATACCTTAATGAATGAAATCTTTAGAAATGTTAATTCTTCAAACTGTGTACTTAATATATTCTTTAAAATTTAAAGTCCCAAGCAAAACAAAAATAAATTAACTTTAGTCGATTTTAAAATTTTCGAGAAAATTAACCACGATAAAATTGTGATTTATACGTCTGTAAAAAACTTTTTTCAAGAGTAAAAAAACAATTATAAACTTACTTACAGTTAATACTTAAAGCTTTCATATAAGATAAGCTTTTATATAAGATTTAGTACTAATAGTAATACCTAAAAAAAAAACAACCATCACTCGGTAGCCTTAAAAAACAATAAACACCAACATTCGAATCAAACACCAAAAAAAGTAATCAAGTAGTACTTTAATCTATGAAATATAACTAAGCAAAACATATTATTACAACATAATTAGTGATTAAACTCATTAATAAGTAGACAAAGTTAAGTTTTTATTGCATAAGTAAGTGATGTACTACAAAACTTTTTTTAAAGATTTTCAAGTTAAAGCACCATATAAATCTACTGATTATCATTTATCTAACCGGATATTTTATTACTTCAGATGTAATTTCACAATTTTGAAGTAGTTCCTTCTGTAGTTATCAAAATCCAAAGAGTATTTTTTCAACAATAAAATAATCAAAATTATTTAGCTAATAAATAATTAGCAAATTAAAATTATTAAAAACCAAACACTATATAAAAACTTAACCTAACAAAATAAAAAAACATTAGATCTAGGTTTTTTAACTCAGTAGGCTAAATTGATCCCAATATTTAAAAAAGTTACAAAAAAATAAAATATTAAAAAACCAGTAAAACTTCAGTGTATGTGGCAAAAAAAATCTTTTAGTTTAACTAAAAATAAAGTTGTTTAACATAGTGATATACAACACAATCAAACCTTGGCTCGTGCAGCGTCCTGTTTAGAGCGCTTATGAGCAAATAAACATTTCTGGTATTGTTGTGCATTCTTTCTATTAACATGTTCTAGCATAGCTTGTGGGTTCAGAAGTTTGCTACAAGTTTCCTCAACATCTCCTGATTCTAACGCCTCATTGATGGCAATTACTGCTGCATGCACTGTTTCAATTTAAGAGATTAGATATAATTTTTTTAGTTACTTAAAGTTTTTGTGGACTAAAAATAAAATACAAACTACAAAACACCTTAATTTGATATTGGTTGTGTAAAATTAATCTAAACAGACTTGGTAAAAAACACATTTTTAGTTCTAACTAAGTGCAATAGACTTTTTAGTAATCGTAAATAACTTACAAATCTTTTATGGTTTACAAAGGTTTCTATACAAGCAAAAACAAATACTTTTTTTTACAACAACTAAAAATAATTCAAAAGACGTTATAGAAGGATGTACGATAATACTTCAAATTAAAAACATATAAAAGAAAATTTTTATTTAAACAGAAAAACTTCTGTTTTCTATGTTCTTCATTTTTATTTTTAGTTAAGTTACAATTATTTCCTTTATCTTTATTTATCTTGTTTCAAAATACCGTATAAAACGACTTTTAGTAAACTTTATTTAATGGACTCTTTAAACTTGTATATTTGAAACATACTTTTTCTTTAAAATTATTAAATATTTATTGTAACATGTTTTATAAATAAACTTCCATTCTCTTGTATTCACTATACTCATTTTTTAAATGTTGTTTTTTATATAGGTAAAATTACGGATTTACATATCTAAAACAACTATTCTTAAGTTTTTTCTTACTCTTACATGAGTTCTTTTCATACTGTAATTTCTAAAAGGATATTCAAAATTATATGATTCAAATAGATCAAAAGTATTCGTAAATTTATTTTTTAGTGTTTTTTATGCAAGGTATTTGCGTGATTGATGTGTTGTATCAGGGTAAAACAGAAATGCATATTGAAATTCAGCTAGTTTTGAATGTAATAAATAATCGACGATTAGGATACATGTTGCTTTTCCATGAAATAAAACACGAAGAAAAGTTACAACATGAAGTAAGCGCAACGTCACTTCCTTGCAAATTACCAACTTGCAAGTTGTGTTCTCTTCATCAACTATTTATTCAGTGTAAAACCGCTTACAAGCTTACATAGCACTTTTGCTGATTATTGCTCTTTTAAAAACTTGCTTTTGCTCAAAAATTTTTGATTTAAGTAGAAAATTTACTTTGGGCGAAAAGAGTGAATAATACTAGTAGTCTTCAAAAATAACACACTTACTGTATTATAACCATAATATAAATTAGAGAACTTTCTTAATGATAAATCTACTTTTTTTTAACTTATATAAAATACTTTATCTTTAATAAAAATAAAAACTATGTATCTACCATAAATATTATATAAATTAGATAAAACATATGTTTTTTTTAATAAAAATAAAATACATTTGTAGATTTTATACGTAATAAATTAAATTAATCACTACATACTTTATCAAAATAACAAACAAATAGGTCTGTGAATAAATAAAGCCCTAAAAACATCATTAGAAAGACTATATTTAGATATTATTATTTAGACATTATTTTACCTTATGATTTGCAACTATTAACCTAAAAGTTTATTATAAACAACTTCCGTATTTAATTACAACATAATCTTTTTAGTAAGGTGCTTTAGTTTAATGTACTTTTTTAATAACAGACACTTAGGGTTTGTATAGGTTGTTGTAAACTTAATTACTTACTAGCATATATGCTAAATCTTTTTAATTCTACAAAGAAGCAAAAAAAAATTTAAACAAACAAATAAAACGAATTTTTGTGTTTTCATGGTAGTAACAAACTTAAATCATAATTTTAAGTTGTTTGTACAGCTGATAAACAAATAGTATAATAGACTAAATCTGTTTTAAATTACAAACTAATTTTCAATAGAATTAGATTGTTATACTAAGTTATAAAGAATATATCTATTTAAACTTGTGACTTTTTTAATATTCAGGCTACAAATAAATTCACTTTTATACAACTAGGAAACTTTATAATCTAAAACTAGTTAACCTTGAACGCCAACATCAAAAACCTTATAAACCTTAACTGGGCTTTTTTCAATATACTTAATCCAATTTACTTCCATTGCAAACTAGACACATACTAGTCTAAATTGTTTGGAAAAACTATACTTTTGGAAAACAAGTCTTTTTTTTCTTTAAATATAGCACTGATTTATTTATGAGTCTTTTAAAATGTTCAAAAGTTTGCTTAGCAGTTTAGAAATATTAATAATTAAAGATCACATGTACAAAGAGATAAAAGAAGTCACCTGTTGAATACCGTGACTAAAAATATTTGAAAAACAATTCACTGAGGTGTCAAATAAAATACATTAGACTTAAAAAATTAAAAGTAATCTATTTTAACAGTAACTCTAAACATACATAAGATCTATACTGAGATTTGTATGAGAAAAATTTAGACAGATAGCTAGATAAATTACACATAGACTCAATAAAAAATTACGACAAGTTTAATGTATTTAACCTTTAAATTCAAAGCTTACAATTAAAAAAAAATATATTTACATCTTCAATATTTAAAATGACCTAAACGACAGCAAAGTAATAAAAAGTTTTTACTGATAATAAGTATAAATACACGAAAAAGTTTTTCAAGTACAAAATTAAGGGTACAACATGTTTTTTGCTGAAAAATTAACAATCAATTAAAACTTATTACTATTAGTTAAGATATATTCCGTTATTTGAAAGCTTCAAGTACATGTTACAAGATAGTTTTTATTAAACAAAAGAATTAATTAAATTTTAAGATACTATCACTTTTGAATTGAATTTTATAATTATAAAAAAAAAGAATATTTAAATTAGAAATTTTCAGGAAATTTTAAAGAGTATATTAGAAATATATTTCCTGCATTTTTAAGAAATTTACTTAAAAGTTTTATATTTTTTTTTTCTGATACTGGAAACAACTTGTAGGAAGCATATCATGAAAAAATAAAAATATTTTAAAAAAATAAAACAACATTTAAAAAAAAATTTTTGATTATTTTTTGAAACAAAAAATTTGTTAGAAACCTAAAATACGTTTCTTACAAGTTTTTCATAATTTATTAAATGTAGTCGTAGGTTATCTCGGATACTGTTGTTGATATTCGTGTTACACAGGAAATTATTTAATACAAAATTAAAAAAAAAAATATTTTTAAAATTTTAAACTATTGCTCAAAAATCGTAGAAGAAAATAAGTATTTTAGTGAAAGTATATTTTTACCTTTTAAATTGTCGCCTTTCATAAGAAACCAAATGTAACTTAAATATGTATTATGTACCCAATAAACTTTGACGATTTGTATCTTAAAAGTTACTATTAGTTAAAAAACGGTAAAAACAGCTGATAGTTTAGTATGTAATGCAAATTATAACACTAATAATTTTATAACTAATTACCCCCCATAATCTTAACAGTATACTCTTTATATAACAAAAACTTACAAGCAGCCTCGTCAACTGACATTTCATTAGCTAATATACCGCCAATCTTGTTAAACTGGGGCATATGAATTCCATATTTTTCTAGTTCAGTTTGCATGATAGTCAATTGTTCCTCTGTTTTAAATAAATATAGAATATATGTTTTACACTAACAGTTTTATTAACTTTAAATTAATGTTTACAATGATTAACAAAATTATTGCTATCAAAGAACGCTAAGACATATTAAAGTATTGCAACATATATAAAAATAATTAACAAAATATGTTGATAAAAAAACTAATAATGCATTTATTCGAAGTATTTTTCACTCAATCACCTGTAAACTCAGCTATTCCATACAAATCTTTCATTTGAGGTGCTTTACCTAGCTTAAACAGATACAAACTTAAAGCATGAAGACAGTATATAGTGCGAGGCATATTCTTTCTATCATATATATCTGTAGTTTCTGGGTAAAATATCTGTTGCGAATTTATATAAACATTTTTTACAACACTCATACTAACTTAAATATAAATCAATATATTTGTTTAGCATTTAACATTTTATCACTAGAATGATAAATATTTTATTTCAGATATATTCTACCGAGTTTTGAAAATTAACCAAAAAATTTTTAGTAATACCTGCTAAAAATAGAAAACTAACCAAGTTCAATGATTATAACTAAATACAGTATCACAGACAAAAACAGTTGTTTACAGAATGTATTTAGAATTGTATCTTTATAAACAAACAAAATATTTGGAAAAAGTATTTTTTTAATGTTAACAATAAACTTTATGAAACATACACAAACAATAAGTGAAATGAAGTGAACTTTAATGTGAAAATTATTACATAGCTTATATGAATTTAAATATATTTTTGATTATAAAAAAAAATGGACAGACATATAAACTGATGAAGAAAACACTTAGCAAAATTATAAAAACAGGTTATATGGGTAAAAGACAAAAAATTTCTTTTAGTTAAAATGTTATATTCTTTAAATTTCTTTTTAAATATAGAAAATACAAAACAAAAAGTAAATATTAACGAACTAGTTTAAGATATTTTTTTAGTATAAAATAATAACTTAACAATTGACATAGCTGTTATAATCTTAATACACACATTATAGTACCTTTATAGATTTAAGAAAATATTCTAACTGTTTCTTAAGATCACAATAACAAAAGTTAACCAGTATTTATAAAAATTAAAGAAACTTTGAAGTAAACTGTAAATATCTTAATAGAACCACTAATTACAAAAAATTTTATACAAAGATATTGTAGTAGTAACGTGCTTCTAAAATATACACTTAAACTTTTTTTTAACCTTTTTAGTATATAAGGATTTTGGCACTGACATATAATACAACAAAAACAACCAAATGATATTTATACCTTAAAAAATCGTCCAAGTTCTGTAAAAAAAAGCATTTATATAACATAATACTTAATAAATAAACATTACACTAATTGAGTCTAGGTAAACTAAGAGATAACAATGAAAATACTATTTTCTTGAAGTAAAATAAGCAAACTATTTTTAAATATGTACTGATATGGGCAGGGCAGTTTAGTTGAACAGTATTACTTTACAGATATTTTTCACATGTACTTAATTTAAAGCTATAAAACATATTTATTACGATACATTTTAGAAAATTATCTTACCTTTGGTAAGCCAACATGTTCCATAGCCCTGAACCAAGCATTAATATTGTCAGTGTGTTTGAAATGTAGTCCTTTTTGTTCAAATCTCTTTAAGTCTTTGTCGTAAATTTTTCTAGCAGGAACTTTATCAGGAGCAAAATAATGCGCTAACTTTGCTAGAGTAACCCCATGTCTTAGACTTTCTTCTAATTCAGTACTAGGAGGTATTTCTTCAGATATACAGTATTCCATCCATCTTTGAAATATAAACCATTAAAGTTTTTGTATTTTTTAACTGTTAAGTAATCAAGTATTGATAATCAATTACTTAAATATAAGCTTATAAAAATATGCTCAATTTAAAAAACTTTAAAGAGCTTCAGATAAATGCAATTAAGTAAAGCAAAAAATAAAAATATTAGAAAAATACGAAAGTTAATACTACAAAACATTTTGAACCAACTGTTTTGCTTCTTCTAAATGGCATAAATATTCATAAGCCATAGCCTGACTTCTTTTACTGTCCATCTCATCAGCTGTAAGACGCTCATCTTCCGTGATTTCTGTTAAATTTAAAAAGCTTAATTTAAAATTAATTAAAGTACATATGGTTTCAACTAAACACATAACTGACGGAAATTAAGCTTAACTCGACTTTGCATTGTCCCTATATTACCAACAGTTTTAAAACATTTAAAGCTCATGTTTTACAACTAGTTTCTTTTTCTAAGCTTGATTTACCCAATAAAAGCACAAAACAAATGAGATTTGAGTTTAAGTTACTTAGTTCACATTTGAAGAGGTTGCTTTTTTAAGAAAAGAGAGAAGAAATTGTTTCTAAAGTATACAATCAAAACAGAGAAAAAATATCTCAAATGAACTTCTAATATATTGTTTGTAATTTGATAAAAGTGTATAACATCTTATAATTTATTTTTTCTTGTTTATTTTGTATACAATATCTATTTTTCACTTTTTGAAAATTATGCAGCAATTGTAAGCTTTATAATACTGTTTTTATTCAATTTATTAGCAAAAATAAATCTTTAAAAAAAAATTATAAACTAAGTTAACAAAGCGGAAACTTATCTTTTTTTTTTGAATTTATACAACCGTATACTACATTTATTTAGCTTCTATTATAAAATGAAAAATTGGTTTAGTTTAAAATTTTTTAATCGAGTAACAAAATAAAAGGTCATAATCAAAGCTTGCAATACGTTATTTCTAATTTAACATACTAGCAAAAAAGTAATAGTCTTACTTTTTGAAAAGAAACATAAATTTAAAAAATATGCAGAACTTACTTCCAAAATCAGCTCTTTGACCCTCCATTGTATAAAAACTTTTTATCAACTCTCAATTAACGTTTACAAATTGTAGTGAACAAATTACTGTCACAAAAAAAAAATGACATAAGCATCATTCAAACAACTACTATTTTTAATGCAATAAAACATATTTAAGTTACATTAAAACAAAAAACAAATCTTATGTATTGTTCAGTACATGACTTCATTTTTCAAAAATTAAAAATGTATTTTGTAAGATCAATCTTTTTCTGCTTATAAAAAAAATAACTATTTAAAGCATAATATCTAATTATACACTGATCAGTGTATAGATTTTTATTAAGCTTGCAATTAAAAAAAAAAACAATCTGAACACTAATAACACTAACTGCGTCAATTGTTATGTTGAATACTACTTACATATAATCATGTATACTTAATTACATAAAAAATGCTTTGTGTGGATTTCAACTGTTAGTAAACAACAAAAAAAAAAGCTTTAAATATTGAATTAATAAACTTTTACTATAATTCATTATAATTTTAATCAATTAAATTTTCACTAAACTTTAACTAAAATCTAATAAAACAACATAAGTTTTAATTAACAAAATTTTTCACCAAAATGAGGTTAATGATTTTTATTTGTATTGTTTATTAATAGTTTGAAGCAGAGGATTAAAACAAGTTCCATAATAGTATTTAAACTTTTTTTTTCAAAATAATATATCAAAATTCAAAAATAATTATGCTACAAACAATGTTTTTCAATTATTGGGTATAAATTTTAACAATCTTCAATTTCAATGACCAATAAATTTTTTCTATCAGTAAAATTTATTTCAAAGTTGTTTAACACAAGATTCCACTAAATTTCATAACAAAATCCATTGTTGCCAAACATAAATAAAGTATAAATTTTATAAATTAAACTTTTTCTTCTAAAAGGTTTTGCTTTTGAAGGCATATTTTTATGTGAATTTATTTTAATCATTTTTTCTGGATATCAAAATTTATATATATATATAAATGCACACAAATCATCGATGAAATATAATTTTGTAATAAATTTAATTACTTAATATTCTGGTGTGAACAAGAATACTACTTAAGTTTTTTACTGTTCACAGATTTTTAAGAGTCAAAGAACAACTGACTTAGCTATTGTTCATCTTCTTTAATTACCTTTTGTTAACAGTTTATTAGTTAATATTGTTGTAGTTTCTTTATCATAAATTGTAAGTTAATTATTATAGAGTAAATTTGCTTTTTACAGCGTTCATAAACAATTTATAATAAATAATAACCAGTAAAAGCTTTTTAGAACACTTTTTCAAATTTTCTGATATTAGTCCATTAATTTTAAAGTAAAGGTTTTATTTTAATGTAAATTCTAATTCAAGATATAAAAAAAACTGTTTGATAATTTAAAATTACTTAAAAGAGAGAAAAGTAACTTTATATATATTTATTATTATTGCAACCTGTATGTATAATTATAATATCAAATTGTTACAAGTTTTTATGATTTATAATTAAAAATTAATACCTTAATACTGATATAACACAAATACTCTTTTGATCAAGATTAAATTTAAACAGGGCTCCTACTCACTACCAAAAAATTATATACAGTGGACTTTTTTCTTGAATAATTTTAGTCTGCTAGAATGCACTCAAAAAACTTAAGATATATAATATCAACTATTTTTGAAACTCTAGTAATTCGAAAAAAAGGAGTATTCAAAATAAAAGTAATATACATAGTTCCTTTTTTTAATTTTGTACAACTTCAAAAAAAAAATTAGAAGCATGCTGTTAACTTTTATTCAATAACAATGTTCAATTATTGCTGTAAGATATTGATTAATTTACAAAGTAAAAAGGTATCTACAGGGTTGCCACAAATCTAGCTGAAAAAAATTTCCTGACTTTTTTATTTCAAGCTCTTTATTTAAACTTATTGTAAAATACATAATCAAACACTTAAAACTATATAAAGCTTTCAATCTTATTTTTATACAGGTTAATAGATGAGTTTTTTTGCTGAATTCAATCATCTTACTTCCATTACATCACTTGAACCATCTATGTATGATTGGTGTATTTGTAATAAACAGCTCTATCAGCAAAATACTTTTATTTTCTAACTTATAAACACAACTTTGTTGAAAAAAGAAACAATATTTTTGCATTTCCCAACATAAATATATCTAAATAAACGAAAAGACATATAAGTAACTTTTACAATTAAAACCTTAAAACAATAACGGACTTTTACAACTAAAACCTTAAAACAATAACAAACTTTTACAGTTGAAACCTTAAAATAATAAAGAACATAATCAAACACAGTTTTTTTACTAAATGTACTAAAATTTATTTTCTCTGTTTTTTTAATAGCACTTCAACCTCTTCATCTAATGAATATATAGTTTCCTTTATCTGGTCTGCATCCCACTTAATTTTCTTAGCAGTTAAAACTATTTGTCGTTTTACTTAAATCGTTCTCATCTGCTGCTCCTACACTTGTCAAAGATAATCTTTTCTCTAAATCTAGCCACAGATTGTAGACTCCATTTCTTTTCTTTTTGCACTCATTTTATTAATTTTTACCAGTAAAGGCATTTAAAATTAAGTAATTTTGTAAACTTTAAGGAAAACTTTGCAATTTTAGTCTGACTTTAATAGGTTTTTTATTAAATATTAACCATTTGAAGGCTTGGGAAAATAAGGAGTTTTGTAAATTTGAACTAACAAAATAAGACTTTTTTCATATTTTGTCAAATTTCCTGACTTTTCCTGACCTTG
Organism: Thalia democratica; assembly: GCF_965202585.1. Classification (NCBI taxonomy): domain Eukaryota; kingdom Metazoa; phylum Chordata; class Thaliacea; order Salpida; family Salpidae; genus Thalia; species Thalia democratica. Next base: position 25,083,891 of record NC_139170.1, on the reverse strand, counting down.
TGGCAACCCTGTATCTATTATAACATCTTAAACACTTTTTTCTTAATATATTCTAATATAAAAACTAAAACTCATCAAAAAACCAAACATACATTAAGTTTAAAATAAATATTAGTTAATTTTGAAAAAAAAACCTTTTAAAGTTCTACTTGTTGTAAACTAAACTAAATAATGAGCTGTTTTATTAAAACTTTATAGTAAAAAATAAAATAAAATCAACAGTCTTGTACACTATCTCAATAAGTTTATTTTTGTTAAGAACTTTGAGTATTTTTCTTAAAATATTATAACTAATATCACATATTTCATCACAGATATATAATCAAAAACCAGTTCAGCACTATGCAAAAAATAAGATTCTGAGTTTTAGTAATTCTTAAATCTATTTTTTTGTAAATTATCAGTCATTCAGATTTTCTAGTGTTTTAAACAGAAAGTTAGTTTAGAAGCATCTGTTTTGTTTATTTAATGATCATTAATCTTTACAAAAAGCTTTTTACAAAATCTTTTTTGATAAACATTCTTTAATCAATTAGTATACAAGAAGTTTGCCACTCTTAGAAGCAAAAAATCCAGTCTTAGTTACATCAAACTAGCCTGAGTTTGTAAAATAATTGAAAAAATATATACTTCTAATCCAAAACTGAACAAACTTACAGTAAAAGAAGCTTGAATAATTTAAAAAACCATATAAATAAAAAAACATGTTTTGAAAGAAAAAAACTTTAAGCTATAAAAACTAGCCTAATATTGAATGAAAATCCAAGCTATCCTAACTTTTGCAAAAATACAAACAAACCTAAATCAGCTAGAGACTTTACAAATAGTAAATTAAGGGCATAGGGGGGGGTAAACACCCTTTTTTGGTTTTTGATCTTATAAAATACAGTTTTTACTAAGCTACAAGATGCTTTTTACAGATTTAAAAAATTCAAAATAATTTTTGAGATATAGCCGGTCAAAGTTGGAGGCAACAATAGGATCCTTATGGGAGGTGCAAACTAAAACAGCAAATAACTAGAAATTACTAAAAATCTATCTCCTCCTAGGTTTTTTGAGATAACTACCTCAAATTTTCAGGAAATGCAGTATTTGGAAAATTCTGTTCCGACATATATCAAGGAACATTTCCTGAAAGTTTGAGGTAGTTATCTCAAAAAACGTAGGAGAAGATAGATTTTTAGTGAAGTAGCCTATTTTTGCCATTTTAGTTTGCGCCTCCCATAAGGAACCTATTGTTGGCTCCGACTTTGACCAGCTATATCTCAAAAACTACTTTGAAATTTTTTAATCTGTAAAAAGCATTTTTTAGCTTAGTAAAAACTATATAAAATAAGATCAAAAACCAAAAAAAGGTGTTACCCCTCTATGCCCTTAACTTGAGCATTCTGAGTTTTTTCAATCACTGATATTACAAAAGCAGCTTTATATTATGATTACAAACTGCATTACTTTAACTTACAAAATATTAAACTTTGTTAATTTGTGATATTTATATACCATTTGCAACTAAGTATGTAGAGGTTACTCATTTTACTTTTTATTTTATTACACAACTGTTTTCAAAACTATATTAGTTTTATTCTCAAGTGGTAAACTTTAAATGAATATGAAAAAATTTTGGTTAGTAAAACATTAAAAAATTAAAAATAAGTTAAAACTATGAAGTATGAATAAATTCAAATAAGTACAAACTTTAGAGTATAGCAAGTGAAACTTTAGTAAAGACATGTTAATAAATAAGTTTGTTAATAGTTGTGCTTTTCCATTTAATGCTATTTACATATTTAACTTAGGTTGTTCTTCCGCAATTAATATTTATTCCAGGCTGTAGAGTTTGCTTTGTTTACATGGTTTCAAAACTTTTGAACTATGTCAGAGTTTTAACAGTGTGTGCAATTAAAAAGATGTTCAAATATTGCGCTTCTTATCTGTTCTGCAGTGGTCTGTAATTTGTTGGAACACTTGTCAAGGTGTTTCTCCAATATAGGAGATACTCTGATCTGCAGAGCAAGTGTATTTATAGATATTGTTTGTGTCAAATATTTCCAAGCTTTTACTTTTGTTGCTGAAGTAGTCACAAACACTTTTTTTCAAATTTATTTTTATTTTTTACATAATTAGATAAGTTACCTGTTACCACTTGTTAAAATTCAAAGTAACTTTTGAGATATAAGCGATCAAAGTTATAGCATTCAACAGGTTCCTTATGAATGGGAGGCACAAACTAACAGGGCAAAAATAGACTATTTCACTAAAATCAATCTCCTCCCTAAATTTTTGAGAAATTGTTTTAAAACTTTTTCAGAGTAATTTTTAATAAATTTTAAACAACTTGTAGGAAACTGATGTTTTATGTTTTATAAAAAAAACAATATTTTTTTAATAATCAAAAAAATAGATTTTTTTTTAATTTTGGTCATAATTTTTTTTATGACTTTTTTTCAAAAACTTGCTTCCTACAAGTTGTTTGTAATATTGAAAAGTACATATCTTAAAAATTTGAATTAAATTGTTTTAAAAATGAAGGAGGAAATATATTTTTAGTGATTATTTTTAATTTTGAGAAAATTGCTCTTGAAAATTTTCAATCATAGGGTTGTATCGGATTTTTTTACAAAACTTCTAATATCTCAAAAGTTAATTGACATTTTTTTGTTCTGTAAAAACTATCTTATAGTACCTAAGCTTTGAAATAAGAGCCAATGATATTTTTTGTATAAAAAAGAAAAAAAATGTTTCACCCCATAAGCCGTTAAATCATACTAACACATAGCTTATGTAAAAATATGATGTGTTAAAATAACAAAACAAGTTTGAAATTTTAGAACACATTAGAAGTTGAAATAGTATTTATTTATGTTTACAAGTTTATTTGTTAAAGCCATAGTGTAGGTCAAGAATCTTTTTTAACAAATTTAACATGAATTCTTATATTAAAGTTATAAGTATTAACTATAACAAAATTTCCTATACATTAAAAGTTTTAATTAACTTGAGACATAGTCTTTAAAGTATAATGAAAAATACATTATTTAAGGGCATAGGAGGGGTAAACACTCTTTTTTAGTTTTTGATCTCATTTTATATAGTTTTTACTTTGCTACAAAATGCTTTTTACAGATCTAAAAAATTCAAAATAATTTTTGAGATAAAGCCGGTCAAAGTCGGAGGCAACAATAGGTTCCTTATTGGAGGTGCAAACTAAAATGGAAAAAATAGACTATTTCACCAAAAATCTATCTTCTCCTAAGTTTTTTGAGAAAACTACCTCAAATTTTCAGGAAATGTTCCTTGATATATTTAGAAAATTCTGTTAGAAAGAATTTTTTTTTATTAGAAAATAAAAATTTTATATATAAAATAAACTACTTTTATATTTAGATTAATATTAATTAAACTTTTTTTTTTTAACTAGTACCAATTTTACCTAATTATACTCTGATATGCTTGAATTTTCAAACATGCAACATTTTAGTTTTTGTTTATATTCTTTACGCATGAATAAGTTTTTAAATACAATATAAATAACTAACATAGTTATATGCAGTTTAATATTTTATTTTTTGCTTGAAAAGGTTGCAATCTCTTGCCACCAAGACCGGTCGCCAATAAAATTTATAATTTGCATAAATATATATAAAAGATAAACAAATAAAAACAGTTTTTTTTTCAGTTTTTTTATTATAAAACTTTTATTTTTTAATTTTTTTAAAGTCTGTTCTGACAGAATTTTCTAAATATACCAAGGAACATTTCCTGAAAATTTGAGTTAGTTATCTCAAAAAACGTAGGAGGAGATAGATTTTTAGTGATTTCTAGTTATTTTCCGTTTTAGTTTGCGCCTCCCATAAGGATCCTATTGTTGCCTCCAACTTTGACCGGCTATATCTCAAAAATTATTTTGAATTTTTTAAATCTGTAAAAAGCATCTTGTAGCTTAGTAAAAACTATATTTTATAAGATCAAAAACCAAAAAAAGGTGTTACCCCCTCACCCTATGCCCTTAATGTAATTTATTCAAATGTATAGCAGCCTGTATATATTTTTTGATTTTCAAGGAATTTTCATTCATAATTGATTACATTTAATTTTTATTGTCAAAATTATATACTTTTTGTTTTTTTTATTTTTTTTTCATAGTTAAAGCTTCAGAGCACACAATAGATTTAAAGATTTGTAAATAGTCTATGGTTTTTTTTTCATCTACTTAGTTTAAACAATATGAACTTGAAATTTTTAATACCTTGTATCTCAATAACTACCTTAAATTCTGTTAAGCTGTAATAAGTGGCTTGCAGCAAAAATTCTTTAAAATATAGTAACTTTTAAATAACATAATAACTATTCAAGGCTTAACTTTATAATAATTTATATTAACTATAACAAAAAACTAAATACAATTGTCAGATATGCAATAACAATGTTATCAATAAAAATTTAAATATATATATTAGTACTATGTAAACTATACTTTAAACAATTACCATGTCATTAGTAAAATAACAACAAAAGCTAAAACATTAAATTTTAATATTATATAAAAAAATCAACAACCAGCTTTTAAAAGTATGTATAAATTTCTTTTTATAACTTAGAAATGTAAGTAACTGTTTTTACTTGAAATATCTTAAAATTAAGTTTCACTAAAAAATATTAAACTGTAACACAGCTATACAATTCAGTGGGTTTTCACTGAAATTAAAAAATACGATCCAGTGTTGACAACATAAAACCAACCAAAAAAAACTCTTAATCAATATTTTTATACTAGGTGGCCAAATTTTTCATAAATCATTTTATGCTGATAACTTTTATGGAATTAAAATTCAGTTTAGTAACAGTTACAAATAAACAAATTAAAATTAATTTATATAAAAAATGTATTTACTAAACAAATTGGTGTGCACAGAACTTTTTTTGGTACTTAACTAGGATGATGTCGCACCATTATCGAGCTGAAATTATATTAAATTCAATTTTGTTTTTTACCATAATTATAGGCTTAAAAATTATAATTTATAAATACATAAGTAAAACTTACTTATCATAAACTAATAAAACTTATACATTTAATTTCTTTTATTTTTAAAATAAAGCAAATGATACAATAACTTATATACATTCCTATAGTGTAAAAAAGAAATCAATTAACTATTTTAGTTTATAACAAATGAATTTAATTCTAACTATGTATTTATATAGCTTGTTTATAACAAAGAATAATTTTAGATCAATCATATAATTATAAAATCAATATTTTAAGCCTAAAATTGTGGTTCAAAAAGATATTAAGGGCATAGGGGGGGGGTATAATAATTCAAATTAGAGTTTTTTTTGTTTAATTTTTATATAAAATTTTTATTTTTTATTTTTTTCAAAATTTCTTCCGACAGAATTTTCTAAATATATCAAGGAACATTTCCTGAAAGTTTGAGGTAGTTAACTCAAAAAACGTAGGAGGAGATAGATTTTTAGTAAAATAGTCTATTTTTGCCGTTTTAGTTTGCGCCTCCCATAAGGAACCTATTGTTGGCTCCGACTTTGACCGTCTATATCTCAAAAATTGTTTTGAATTTTTTAAATCTGTAAAAAGAATCTTGTAGCTTAGTAAAAACTATATAAAATAAGATCAAAAACAAAAAAAGGGTGTTTACTCCCCCGCTATGCCCTTAAACACAATATAATTTTAGTTGATATTGGTGCGACATCATCCTAGGTAATTACCCTTTTTTTTAGTTGTGCACAGATTATAAAAAGAGTTAGAGAACTACTTCAGTGTCTCTTTGGGCTTCATCTTTCTTTGCTACAATTTTTAAAGCTAATACAAATATCTATTTTTAAATAAATAAAAATTTGCAGAAATATGTTTAATCTTGTATCTTGTTATCAATATTAATTTATTTTGGTTGGTAAGTTGTGTATTTTCAACAACTGAGTGAATTTTACTAACATTCACATACACTGTGATTTTTTCATAAAATACCGTTTAACTTCTCTTCTGAGCAATTATTATAGTCAACTAAAAATTTACAGGCATGGTGATCAAGGTTTACCCTTAATGACACTATTTTATTTAAGTCTTAACTTATGTACACTTTCAGGTAATCAAACATGGAAAACTGAAGCCTAAAGAGACACTAAGGAGAACTACTGGTAAAACTTTATTCTTTTTCACATGTTATTTTAAAAAATATTACTTGTAAAAAAAGTTTGAGACTGATGTTTTTTTAACTTTAAAAAAATATAAAAAATTAGACAATGCTTTAAAAGACTGATTGGTTATGTTTAAAGTTAGCTTTAACACTATTTAAATATATTTTTTTCTAATGATGAGCCCAATAGTGAAATTTGGTATTGTACTGAATTCTAAAAACAAAATTTGTAAGTATACTATCTCCTTTAATTTAATATAGTTCAAAACTTTTTTATGGTAGAAAAACATCAGACTAACTCTCCCCTCTACAATGATAAACTATAATTTTAAACTTATAGTCTTTTTGTTAGTATATTTCATTACACATTTAATAAAATGAATACATAAGTTTAGTTTGTCCAGCACTATGTAAAATAAGTAAACTATAGAAAAAATCAATGTTTTTTAAAACTTTTCAATTTAATACTTATTATAATATTGCAACTGGCCAGAAAATACAGTGTAATGAGAATCCTGAATTAACATTCATAGTTATTTATAGTTGAAAATGTGTTTCATTATAATGCACAAATTGAGAAGCAATGCATTTATTAAATATATTTTATCTATATCATAAATAATAATTAACTTTAGCATTTGGTAGCCATTGGTGGATTTAAACTTAAAGAAATTGGTGTGAGCAAAACGCGGACTTAAATAAATAATCCATATTTGAACTAAAAAATAAACTCTAGGGAAAATTGTTAACCTGACTAAACTAAAAATATAAAAAAAACTAAATACAATTCAAAATTTTTGGTCGTTTTTAGCATAAAACTATGCTATTTAAACGAATTGAATACATAAGTAGATAAAAGTATAAGCTAAACAAAAATATCAAAATTAACTGTATAAAATTGTTAATTTTGTATTCTACTAATACTTTGAATACTAAATAAAATTAGAATTTTACTTTCTTAGGTAGACTTATTATCTACAATTAAAGTTAAATGCTTTGTCATCGGTATGGACATCAAAACAAAATTTAAGGTACTTAAGTAAGTATTTAAGTTGTTCTAAATTTTAAACTAAATACTAAAAAACTTTTGTAATTGAAACTAATTCAATTTAAAAGATTTTAACTCAATTTAAACGAATTTAATTATCAAACTTAACATAAAAGTATTAATTTATTTTAAACCTTTTAAAAAAGATTAATTTGATTAGTTATGTTATAAAAAAATTGTTAATAACTTACTTATACTCTTAAACAAGTTTCAAAGAAATATTGATCTCTGAAAACTGAATACGTAATAAAGGTGGCTTTTTTTCTAATTTTTATTATAATGATCAAGTATTTCTTGTGAATTCAATATATTAGCAATGGCAACTTTGCATTTAAATTAGAATTTTTTTTTTAAATCTTAATTTTAGTTTTACTAAAAGTTTTTTTTTCATAAACAATAAAACAAATATTATCATGTTTAGCTCAGTGTAAAAATACCATAACAATCTTTTCTCATATACTAAACATGTACTGTAGTTCAGTGCTTCTGAACGTTTTTTCTAGTGGCGGAACCCTTTTCCAAAGTTCAAACTTTCCGCAAAACCCCTAACTTAATTTTACATAAAAAGTTTAATATAATATTTCCTGCAAAAAGCAAAAGAATTTCAGTGAAAAACGAATTTTTAAGCAAAACTATATCATTGTTAGAAATCATACTAATTGTAATAGTATAAAGTCGAGTTAAACAAAAAGTGCGCCAGAGGCAATAGGTATTTTATTATTCATAATAAATAAACGAAAGCAAACATGATTAATCGCCGCGTCATGAAAATCTTTCCTTGCATAATAAAAACAAAACCAGAGCTACAAACAATAACGAAATGAACATGAACCTAATCAAATTCACAGATTAGTGTAATAAACGGGTAAGATGCCTAACTAAAAATAAATAAAAAACATTTAGTGCGAAACTTGAACTTGTCTCTTAGCAACAAGCATGTCAATGCGCGGCTGGATTTTGGATAGACGGAGACAGGCAGATAAGGTTGGAGTCAGCATACAGTTTCTTCGCTTCGTTTTAATGTTTGTTACATGCGAATAGCCGGACTCGCAAAAATAAGTGGTGGTGAATGGTAAAAGAAATTTTACTGCACGCTTTGCTAAGACGGGGTACTCTGAAATTGCACATATCCAAAAATCTAAAAGCTCCTTCCCTTTGAAACTCAATTTTAAATTGCTAACTTCATATAGTTGCAGCAATTCGTTTTCTGTATCTGTAGGAAGATTCACTTCTTCTGAAGCAATATCACTTATAAAAGGATTCAAAATCCATAAATTTCCGATGCGAACATCTTCAGAAAAATAATTTTGAAACTTTATAGACAAAAGATCAAGGTGGTTGTATACTTCGTCAGAGAATTTGAATTCTATGCATGTTTCATGAGCCTCATCAAACCGGTGAAACATCGATAAATTACCATTGCTAACCTTTTTCTTCCAAAAGTTAATTCTTTTTTTAAAAGCCTAAATCTTGTCTGTCATGACGAAAATGGAATTTTGCTTTCCTTGCATGCTTAAGTTCAAAGCGTTCAATTCTTCGAAAATATCGATGAGATAAGCTAGCCTGGCCAAAAAATCATCATCTTCAAAGAACTTCACTAATTCTGAGCCTTCATCTTTAAGAATGGTGAACACCTGCTTCCTTAATTCAACGAGACGAACCAGTGTCCGCCCCTTCGACAGCCAGCGAACTTCGTTGCAATAAAGAAGTCGCAGATGGTCAGCATCTAAACTTTCACATAGGTCTTTGAAACATCTGGTCTTTGTGTCACTTTTCTTTATAAAATTAACAGTTTTAATCGACGCTGAGAGAACTTCTTGTAAACAAGAAGGAAGATGTTTTGTTGCAAAATTTTCTCTATGTAAAAACAATGTATCCATTTAGCTTCAACTGCTTTATCCTTCATTTTCCTCACTACACCATTTTTGGACCCAGTCATAGACGCTGCACCGTCAGTACAAATGCCGACACACTTATTCCACTCTAAACCCTTGCTGATGAAATAATTTTTGACACATTTCATTACTTCAACAAAAGTTGTTTTTGTGGGTAACTTTCCACAAAATAATATATCTTTGTTAAATCCTTTCTGCCCACAATATATAACAAAAACGAGTAACAAGGCTACGTGTTTTTTTTATAAATGAATATCAAAAAAAATATCATTGACTTATAATAATTAAACAGAAAAAGCATTTAATACTTTAATAACAAACTTTAAAACTTGGTTAGCATATAGACATTTAAACATTTTTATTATGTAAATTTAAAAATTATTTCAAACTCAAATTCTGTTTAAATTTTAAAGACCTGGCCACAACTTTTGAAAATTAAAGTATCATTTTTCATCATGTAAGTCTAAAAAAAATATTTCAAATTCAATTAAAATTTTCTCTGCCTCGCCAGATTTTATTTTAATTATAGTAGCATTTTTTAAGTAAAAAATAAGCTTTTATACATATTAAATTTTTAATAAAGCTAATAGACATCTTTTTAAACGTTTTTACAGCATTTGTAACAATATAATATACCAAAAATAAGTTTCTGATAGCGATTTTTTATTTAGTTTTATTGTGTAAACCAGGCTTTCCCAAACTCATTTACTAAATCGCCCCCTTTTCAGTAACTTGAAAAAAAATCGCCCCCCACGATTTTACAAAGTAGTTTTTCTTTTGAGTACAAACTTTTGAGCTAAAAAAAATTGTGTTCGAAATGTAATTTAGTCTTGTACTTCTTATGCACGCACTTTTGTGTTCAAAGTAGTTTACAGGGCTTGAGAAAATAGTTTACAGTTATTTTCTTAGAAGCCCAGTAAAGTGTATTAAAATACTTAATTATTAAAAAGCCTTGAGTAATCTGTAATCAATCCTGTTTAAATATGATCTGTTTTGAAACTATTGAAACTTTTAGGTCAGTGGTGGACAACTTTTGTAGTCAGCAATTCATATTTACTAATAAATATTTTCTATTTTCAACTCGTCAGAAAATGTAATTGCGGGCTGCATGATTTAGAAAAATTACAAATAGGAAAATTAAAAAACTCGAGCAAAATTGTAATAAAATGATTTAGTATTATTGTTATCTAGGAAATACTTTTGTGAATTGAAAACGAAATGAAAGCGTTATATCAAAATATTAACTATCAAAAAACTAAATTTTATTTATTTTGCACAAGTAGTTTTCAATTTACTTAGCGGGTCGAAATTCGACTGGATCTGCGACTGGATCTGAGCCGTACGTTACCCACCTGAAAATTTAACTTAAACCTGACATTTTAATAATATCTCATATACCAAGTTTCGGACATTTAGAAGTTAATACTATGTAACTTATTTAAGCCGCAAAAAATACTTAAATTACTTTATAAATAAGCTTTTTTAAAATATCTATACCAGAGATTAAAAAAACTATAAAAGAATTAACAGTTTATTTTACCCATAATGAAAAAAATATTAAAACATTATTTCTGATCTAGTTAAAGAAAGTTTGACCGACTGGTTGATTATCTCACATGAAAAGTGGTTTCATCAACAGCTTCAGTTGATGCAGTAAATTTACTAATTTCAATGCTAAGATATATTGTAAGCAAGTTAGTTGTTTTTTTAAACTATTTGTTTCGTAGTAGAATACCATGAAATAGCATTTGACTTGGAATAATCTTTAGGGAACTAAACCTTAATTCTAAAAATTTTTTTTTTCTTTATTTAAATTCAAAAAAATCCAATGTTTTACAGTTAATTCTGTGAACAGAAAGTAATCAATTAAAAAAAAAACTTTTAACTAGGTTTAAAACTTTAGCCTACAATAATTTAACAGAGGAAAATAGTGAAAAACTAAAAGCTAGTGTTGAAGTATTAAAATAAACTAAGTATGTTCTAATTGCTAAAATATATTGAATTCAGATAAAACAAAAAAACAGTTGTATTAATAGTTTAAAACTCCTTATATTATAATAAACTTTTGAACAATAATAAATCAAGTAAGAAAAAAAAAATGTGTTTAAGAAACTTTTAAATGAAAAAGTAGAAGTCATTTCAAATAGAGACCTCAAATTTATACTCTTTTAAAACCAAAAAAATCTTTTTAGAAATAAAAACTTTAATGGTTGTCAAAATATTACAATCAGATAATAGTTTTATAGTGATATAAGTTGTATACAGATTAAACTAGTTATAACAAAAACCTGTCAAATAAAGGTCTTTCAAACAAATATTTTAATCACTATGCTATAAAAACTTTTAGTGTAATGTAAAACAACGAATATCAACTACAAAATTAACCAGGTCAAAATAAAATTATTAAAATCTTTAAAACATAAACCATTTAATAAATATAGTAGACTTCCGCTTGAGTTCGTACTTTGAAAAAAATCAAAAAGTGCAAACCCAAAAAATTATTACCATATTTTTTTTACAAAAGGACAAATTTCATGATGTTATATGCAATGAAGTTATGAATAAACATGAAATCCACTAAAATAAAAAACAAACTTTCATAAAAAAAAAGATCTATATAAGCTATTAAATATTATATATATTTTGTTTTATCAATATTTAGTTAGTAATAGACTTTACTTTAGTTAAATTTAAGAAAATATAAATTTGCACTTTTTTTTGGGTAAAAAGTGCGAACTCAAGAGGAAGTCTACCGTGAATAATATTTTTTAGGCATTATGCAAACCTGTTGTAGAATAAATAACTTAATAAAGTTGTTATTAAAAAAAGACTACTTAAATACAATACAAACCAGGTTAAATAAGAAATACTTCAAAATATCAAATAAAATTAAAAAACTTTAAAAAATAATGTCTGCTACTGAAGTCTAATATAATGTGAAGGATGAGGAATATGACTGCTTGCAAGTTTTTCTTATCTGATTCTTAATTAGTAAATTAGAGCCTTAAGTCACCTCCTTTATAAATATCTAGATTAGACCTTTTGCTCAAGATGTTGATAACTGAACTGAAAACTTTCTCAACAACATAGCTAGAAGGAAAAGCTATAAACAACAATCTAAATTCCTCTAAAATGATTGGATACTTTTGCCTTAGTTTTTGTTGAGTCCAAAAGCTTTCATATTGTTCTTTGGAAGAAATTACTTTAAGTTCAAGGTCAGTTTGTAAGTCTGAGAAGGTTTTCTGTAAGTCGTTTACTTCAAAAGTATTTGCCTCGAAGGGATCCATAATTTTATCTATATGATAGCTTTTTTGTGTCAAATCTAAATTTTACTACTTAATATGTTAAAATTTTTAAAAATTCCAGATTTTTTCCAGGTTTTTTTTTTTGCTTAAATTGTCAAATTCTAGGTTTTTACAGGTTTCTAGGTAAATTGGCAACCCTGTATAGTTTTATTTCTTAGTCTAACTTAGTGACTTTTCAAAATGCAACTGGAAATATCATGAGGTGATAGTTAGTAATAAAAAACTTAGATTTTTACAAACCATTTATAACCCCAAATAACATATATGTCAGGTTATAAAATAGTCAGAGGGATTCCAATCGTCTATGATATATGTAATTGTTAAATATGGAAATATATAAATGAAAACATAGTATTTACTTAAAAGTAGGAGTCATAAGCACTAGATTTTTTTCTTTTTTTTCATAAATAAAATAAACTTTTTTGTTTAAGTTTTACCTCAGGGTAAAATAATTAATAGTAAGCTAAAAATAGTAAAATAGCGAGAAAAAAAGAAAAAATCTAATGACAATCCAAAATTTTAAAATCGCCCCCTTTTCGCCCCCTTACTAGTTATCGCCCCCCCTTTCGCCCCCTTACTAATTATCGCCCCCCAAAATACTAAAATCGCCCCCAGGGGGGCGATATCGCCCACTTTGGGAAACCCTGGTGTAAACATTCAGAATTTGTTTTGATTGCTCCTACATTGTTTGCTTTAGTGATAATACCAGTATTTTAATGACTTCATTAAAATTAGAAATTCAAAAAATTTGCAAAAATTTGCGCAACCAGGACACCTATTAATAATAAATACCCATTAAAATTCCTACCGCTAGATACACACTAAGCAGATCAATGAATGCTATAATTATATATGTTTTCCATTTTATGTGTTACATTTTTTTTGAAGTTTTATGATTTATTTTTTTTTTATTTTTGGAATTTTTTTTTTTAAATTTCGAAAGGCTTCGCGGAACCCCATTTCAGAAGCACTGCTGTAGTTTAACCAAAGCGGTCTTAAGTTGTTTGATACGCTTAAAACACCGATTGAACTGTTTTTAGTTCTATTGCCGAGAAACGAAAGCAATTTAAATACAACTAGTTAAAAAACCTCTATTAAAACAACCAACTAGCTCTGACCTGCACGAAGCCTGAGTTTTTTTTTTAATCGTTACATTTGTTAATTGTAAACTAAAAATTGGTTGCTGGTAATGTTTAATTCTTTAACATTTAAAGGTTTGACGTAGATAAATAAATATTCTTAGTACTAGTACTCCGTAGTTTTTTCTAATTTAGATTACTTTATTTAGTTTAAATAATTACTTACAGTCCAGCGATTCTTAACCATGGGTAAATACACCTCTGGGGCTAATTTTTTTTGATTGTAAGGTATTTTCAATGTTCAATAACTATCTTTTTTATTTATAACTTAGTTTTTAACTGTAGTTTTTTTCTTATAATTAACTCTTTAAATATTTTCAGTCAATCATGTTTAATGGCTTAAGGTTTTTTTTTCTCAAAACTTATTGAAATACTGGATAGCGAGGGTTAATATTGTAATTAGTGATGTACCGGACCCGGACTTTTTTTTCAAATTAGAATCCGGCCGGAACCGGATCCGGACTTTTTTTTTCAAATTAGAATCCGGCCGGAACCGGATCCGGACTTTTTTTTCAAATTAGAGTCCGGCCGGAACCGGATCCGGACTTTTTTTTCAAATTAGAATCCGGCCGGATCCGGATATCAGACAAAAATGGCAATATCCGGCCGGACCCGGATAGTGAGTCCAGTACATCACTAGAATAAACTAGCCTGAGTCAGAATGAGGTTTTTTAGAAACTAAAAAAAATAAAATTTTAATTTAATAATAAGTAGAACAGCTAGCCTCAAGGTTTACAAATTTAGGTGTTATTTAAAATCAAAAATCTGAAATCAAGTTCTTGAACAAAATACACTAGAAAATTACAGAATATTGAAAACTGGATCAGCTCAAACTCATTCAAAATCTAAAAGAAAACTAGCCTGAGTTTTTATAAAAATCTAAACTAGCCTGAGGCAGTCCAAGATTTACTAAAATTCCCAAAAATTTTCAAACTAGCAGGGTTGCCACTGTTCAAGTCAATAAAACTAGCTAGAGTGAGTATAAACAAGCCTGAGTCAGAATGAGGTTTTTAAAAACTGAAAAAATTACTTTAATTTAATAATCAGTAGAACAGCTAGCAAAGGTTGACAATTTGGTAGTAAAGTTGTGGACTGATTGTGGTACACTTAACTTGTTAGTACTAGCCATCATAATTAAATCCTACCTTATTTGATTAATATCTAACAAATACTAACTCCTAACTGAGACTACTTTCTATACTCAGACACGACAGTTTTGAGTGATGAATCTTTTATATAAAACACAACAAGAAATACTAGCATATACAAAATTATTAATTACTTTGGTAACACTTTAAAAACTGGAAGCATTTTTAAATCTATATCAAAAGACTTAAAACAAAAAACTAAAAATTAAATAAAACTTTTAGTAAACAAGAAACTGTAAAATTTTTATTAAACTATTAAACTATAAACCTGGCTCAAATATTTAAATAATTAAACACCTGTTGAAATATTCACTTTTAAAACGAAACACTACTTACAATAAGCATTACAAAAACGTTAAAGATATTTTGTTGCTTCAAGCTACACACCAAACTAACTAACTGCTTACATATAAACTGCCTGTCATGTTCTGATGTTTTGTTACATCAGTATTTAGTTTGAAAAATTTCGTCATATGATTCTCATTGGCTCGTACATTCAACCGTATTAACTCTAAATATTCTCTGAGCTCAACTTTAAACAATAAATAATGCAAGTATTCATTCCAAAGTTTTCAATTTTACAACATATGTAAAGAGTTGCATTTCATGAAATGTTTATTTTATAGTTTAAATGTAAACAAATGTAAATTAGTCACGTGTACAAAATGAGCCAATCACGGTAAGTGTTTAATTTTAACTGACGAAAATGACTCTTATTAATTTACACAGGGTTTGTTTATGAAAAAATACTTTTCAGTATGCTCTTTTTACTAACTAGATCCGGGTCCGGCCGAATCTCTGTTAGGGTCCGGCCGGAACCGGATCCGGACTTTTTTTTCAAATTAGAATCCGGCCGGAACCGGACCCAGACTTTTTTTTCAAATTAGAATCCGGCCGGAACCGGATCCGGACTTTTTTTTCAATTTAGAATCCGGCCGGAACCGGATATCAGACAAAATGGCAATATCCGGCCGGACCCGGACCCGGATAGTGAGTCCGGTACATCAATAATTGTAATTAGCTTTCATAAAAGGGTAGAACAACAAAAAAGGTTAAAACCGCTGTTCTAAAACCAAAGTTTCTGAACTAATGTTTTAGAACTAATGTTTTAGAGCTAATGTTCCTGAACGAAAGTTCTAGCACAAACGTTCTTCGTCCAAAGTTCTTAAACTAGTGTATTTGACTCAATGTTCTTGAACTAATGTTCTTAAATTTAGTTCATGAAGAAATATTCTTTAACCAATGTTCTAGAACAGTGAATCTTAACCAGGGGTAAATTCATCCCTGAGGGTTAATTCACTAGTTTAAGGGGATAAATTTTCTTGGTTAAAAGTGATGTAAATTAATGTACAGTAATTGTCTTTTTTATTTCAAAATTAGTATTTAACTATAATGTTTTTGAACTAAAGTTCTAGAACAAATGTTCCTCGACAAATGTTCTAAAGCAAATGTTACTGATCAAAATTTAGAACCAATTAATGTTATTGAACTAGTGTTTTAGAACCAATGTTATTGAATCAATGTTCTTGAACCAATGTTTCTGAACCAATGTTACTGAATCAATGTTCTTAGACCAAAGTTCTAGAAGCAATTTTATAGAACTAATGTTCGAGAACTATTCTTTTCGTACTAATATTCCTTAACTAATATTCCTGACCTAATATTCTTGAACCAATATTCCTAAACAAATGTTCTAGAACCAATGTTCTTAAACTAATGTTCTTGAACTAATGTTCCTGAACCAATCTTCTTAATTCTTAACCTGAGATATATTCAACCCTTTAGGATGAATCACTTGTTTTAAGGGGTTAATTTTCTAGATTATAAATAATGTAAATTAATGCTCATTATTTTTTTTTTTCATTTATAACTTGGTTTTCAACTGTAGTTTTTTTTTTAATAAACTCTTTAAATGTTTGCAATTGATTATATTAAATGAGCTTAAGGTTAAAAAAAAAGTTTTTATATCAGAACTAATTAAAACCTTAGATAGTAAGAGTAAGTTTGGTAATTATTATTTCATCGAAATATATATGAAATACTCAGACGCTATTGTTAAACAACTTACTTATAAAATTTTTTCATTGCATATCTTCAGAAACGTTACTGCAAAATAAACACTGCTTTTCAACAAAAGAATATCTTAATGACTAATTAGCATTATGGTATTCTTTTGTTGTTTTTAGTGTAAAACTGTTTTTAAAACCTAGTTAGTCTGCACTCTGCAGTTACGTTTCTTAAAATATACGGTGAATATATATTAAAACGTTTAACAATAGCATCTGAGTATTTTTTTATATTTCGATTAAATTACACTATACTGATGTTTGTATTATTAAAGAAAATTGTTACTTCATGAAAAGGTTAAGAACCATTGTTCTAGAACCAATGTAACTGAACTAATTTTCTAGAACTAATGTTCTAGAATCAATGTTCTTCAACTAATGTTCTAGAACCAATGTTCTCTAACTATTAGTCTCAAACCAAATGTTTTTGAACCAATGTTATTGGCCGAATGTTACTGAACCAGTTTTCTAGAACTAACGTTTCGAACTGATGTTCTAGAACCAAAATTCCTGAACAAGTGTTCTAAAACCAATGTTTCTGTACTAATTTCTAGAACCAATATTTTTAACTAATGTTCTGAAACAAAAGTTATTGAACAAATGTTCCTCAATCAATGTTCTAAAACCAATGTTTTTACAGAGGCAGCTCTAGACTTGTTTCCTGGAGCCTATATAACAACAAAAAAAGAAAAAAAGAAGTTCAGATTATTAACTGAAATAAGGCTTTTGAATCAGAAAAACTGCATATCTTAATAGAGGGAACGGGTCTAAATTGCACGAAGACAAAACTGCACGAGGTTACTAAATTGCACGAGGGTACTAAATTGCACAAATACAAAATTGCACGAAAATATAAATTGCACGAAAATATAAATTGCACGAAGACAAATTTACACTTAAGGTCAGTTTTGCACGAGTTACAATTATACACGAGAGTAAAAAAAACAAAATTAAAAAAAGTTACTGACCGAGGGTAAGGGTTAGGAGTAACAGTGATAGTAAAATAAGAAAATAAATAATAACTAAAAAAAATATTAAAAAAAAAGAAATGGATAAGAAAATAAACAATTTAAAAAAAAAGCTACTGACTGAGGGTAAGGGTTAGGGGTAACAGTGATAGTAAAGAAAAAAAGTAAAAATGAAAAAAAAAAAATTAAGTTACCGACCGAGGGTAAAGGTTAGGGGTTACAGTGATAGTAAAAAAAAAATAATAATTAAAAAAAAATTACAAAAAAATAAAAAATGATAAAAACAACCCGTGCAAATATGTCTCCGTGCAAAATTGTCTGCTCGTGCAAAAGTGTCTTCGTGCAAAAGTGTCTCCGTGCTAATTTATCCCCTCGTGCAAAAGTGTCTTCGTGCAAAAGTATCTTCGTGCAATTTTGTGCCTTCGTTCAATTTTGTCCTTTCGTGTAATTTTTTACGCTCGTGCAAATTAGACAGCTACCTCTTAATAGATTTGCTTGTTATTTATTTAGTTTCTAAATATTGTATAGTGAATTTAACAACATAAATATTTGATAAAAAATGGTGCAAAATTGTGAGAAAGCCTTAAAAGCAGTATTTGTTAAATAAAAATTATTAGTTTATTATAATAAAATATTAAACTTATAATTTATTAGAAACTACTTTTTAAATAAAACGCTGCATAGTTTACAAAAAGTTTTATTTTAAAATACTAATTATCTAAATAAGTTTAGATGAAGTCCGACTTTTAAACTAGTTACTAGATACTGCAACTTCATTTTAAAATTTTCAATTGCAAGTAACTAATGTTTAGTTATACCCTTTTTTGTAAGATTACTTATGTACAGCAACATTTAATTTATTTCAAAAATTGAGAATTTGTAAACAAAGTTACGTTATAGCAGTTTCCCGCACGCATTTTGTTTTTATTTTAATAATTTGTTGTTCCAAATATTGGACCACAACAAAAAAAAAAGACGTTTACACGTCTTATCTAAACTTGGCATCTAACTCAAGTTTTTTTTTTAAACATATTATTTTATTACTAATATTGCAAAAACCATAAAATTTTACAATGATGACAATATTCTTTTTTGTAATAAATTAACACCTGAATTTAAAACTAAGTAGTTTTATTAACTTAAGGTATTAACATAAAAAATAAGTTAAAATTCTAAGTTTAAAGAAACAAATAATTTCAACACAAATGCACAGTGGGCCCCAATCGTATTTAACTAGAAACGGGGAAAGAGATTTCTTTTAAAAATCAACATTTGTAAAATTTTGCAAATAATTAATTTTACTGTAATCTAAGGTTGTATCTGTTAAGTTTTCAAAACTAATTAAAAAAAGTTCTAATAGAGTTAAAATTATTGGACTTTAAGTAGTAGCTCTTATAAAATGATTTTGCTCTATGAATTTTTATAAGTAAAAATATATTTGTTTTAAAAATAAAATATAAGGCAAACTAAACCTTTATTTTAATAAATTTTGCTTTCAACAGGTTGTAGATGTTTAATAGATACTAAATTTAAAGCTTTATTATAAAAAAAATCTTAAACTAAATTTTTTATAATAAAAATGTTTAAAATAGATTCTATAGGATGCTTTTAGAAAAATTGTTGGCTATTTTTTTCTTGTTCTAAAAATTCTGAATTGGTGTATGATGTTCTGTTAGTGTTTTTTTTATCTATTAAATCTGAGAATCTTAAAAATATCGACATATATTAATCCACCTACCCGAATTTTTTGTTATTTAAAAAAGTTTACTAGAATGTCGAGAAAAATAAATAAGAAAAGACTTTTTTTTTTAAATCTAAATGATTTCAGTTTAACGATTCTTTAATGTATCTTTTTTAAATTGTGAAAAAGTTAATAAAATAATTTGATTTTAAAGTAGTTTTTTATTAGTTTATTGTTTAAGCGTTGATTTTCTATCTTTAAAGACATCAAAATTGAACCAATCAAAAACCCTTCAAATTGCCTCGCACCAAGTGACATAACTTTAGGAATAGATGGAATTTTTCGTTTAGTTTGAAGCACTAAATACGCTAGAACCTTGTCTTTCAACCGTATAATTTTCAATAAAAGTTCTTTTTTTTTTGCTTTTTCCTGTTGCGGGCCCACTGATAAAAGATTATATAAGTAGACATTCTTAAGTTTTAATTAACTATGAGAATGAAAACTTGGGTAAAAATGTAACAAAATCTTTTTTTTTTTTTGATCAAAATCTTTTCAATAAAACCAGGATAAGGACAAGGTCAAATTCTGAAAGTTCGAATTCCCATAGTTCATATTCTAATAATTCTAAGTTAATCCTACTTTTTTCAATAAGTAATAAAAAACAAAGTGTTTTTTAGCAATAACGTTATTAACTATTCCTATACAAGATTTTTTTTTATTTTCTTAAAATCTAAACAGTTTTTTGAGATATTGTTGAGATAATTAAGATAGACTAGAAAAAAAAAAGATTGTGTTTAGTATTCTATTTGTTTTTTCTGGCAACTAACTTCAATGTGAGTCATGTTTTACTATTTTAACGTATATAGCACTATAGTTTTTTTTTTTAGTCTATCTTACCAACAAAATTCTTTAAAGCGTAACATAAACTAAAAAAATTTTTTACTTAAGTTTAGTATATTTAAGATTTATTTTTGCTTTTAAACCATTAGTTTTTATTTTTTGTTTTACTTCCATTTATTTTGTTCAAAAATTCTTTTCATACATATTTACAACAACTGAGGATCTCCTATATGCAAGTATAGGAGTGAAACATTGTTTTGTTTGTAATAAACTGTTAAAATAAATATTGGATAAAAGTGTTTTAAATTAATTCTATTCGTTAACACCTGAATAGGCTAAAAGTTCTAAAGAGTATAGTAAAGTTTTATATGTGTTTAATGATTTTTTACCAGGGCTAAACTAAGTATAATTGCACTAGAGAAAATAAAACAGAGTATTTCTTAGCAAAATCATTAATACAAAAACCATCAAAAAAAACTTTGCCGCAAATTATAACATACGAAGCTACCAGCCTATTATCTTCTAACGCAGCTTCATCCACCGATGAAGTCGACATAGTCAGAAAAGAAGTCTTTGTTAGTAATAAATACAATGTTTATTGTTAGATAATTATTATTCAAAACAACCAGAAAGCTTATTTGATAAAAGCTCAGCAACTAGGTTAAAAAATTAATGTAAGCTAATAGCCTTAGATACATAAAAACAGTATGAATAAAAATATAAGAGTAGTTGCTCTACTTTATACTAAATTAATGTCTTAAGAACCAATACTGTCAGCATACTCGGTAAGGTAAGGACTAAGGAGTAAAGACTATCTTTATTTATTAAAAAACTATTAGTGTTTTTCTAATACAAATGAAAATGGAAACCCCATGCAACTTACTTGTACTTATTTTTTTCTTTTAGTATATTTCCCTCATCGCAACCTGTATACTTTTAAGTTGACTAAAATTTTAAATTAATTAGCAATTTACTTTCACAAATTCTTAAAACTAAAGTTTTCTTCTGAAGTTGTTGTGTAATAGTACATAAACTTTATATATACATTCATTAAAAAATCTTTAAACTAACAGGGGTTTTATTGTAAACATTGTTTTTAATTTATTTTAAAACATTTAAATGCATTCTATCTCAAACTATAAATAAAAACGTTAAGAAACTGGCTAAACCTACAACCAGACTAGACCAGATGATTAGGTTGGATAACTTTTTACATAACAAAACAGTTATTTAACAAATAAAATATAAGTGATTTTTTGATAAAAACAAATTTCAAAAACATTCATAAGTAAAGTTTTCATTATAATTAAAAATTAAAAATTAAATATTAGAGAAAATTTATCTTTTATTTATTTAATCTTTGTCATTTTCGACTTAATTTTTTTAATTTTAAAGTTTTTGTATAAAAATCTCTTTTGAATATTTCTATAGAAACTTGTTTTAGCTTTGGGAATTTTAAAAAACAAACTGATTAATGAAAAACAGATTTTGTAAAATTCTGAAACTTTCCTAACTGTGGTGAATTTGCCCAAAATCCTAATTGATAAAATATTATTGATTCAGCACAAGTTTTTCAACTTTCTTTAAAATTTTTATATTAGTTCAAAGAAAAAATTAACAAAAGCGAAGTATTTTTGAATGTAGTGTAAGTAAATTTCATTGGTTTATTTAAATTTTGAGTTTAAAAAAGTTTAATAATAGAAATTTTGAATCTTAAATGTTCATTAAATTTTGCCAATGACTTTCAATAGCTTAT
This sequence comes from Thalia democratica, assembly GCF_965202585.1. Taxonomy (NCBI): domain Eukaryota; kingdom Metazoa; phylum Chordata; class Thaliacea; order Salpida; family Salpidae; genus Thalia; species Thalia democratica. The sequence continues at coordinate 25,061,890 of NC_139170.1, read as the reverse complement.
ATATTACTAATTTAAATTGTAGTGGTGGTATTTTACTTTCCTGTTTCGCTTGTAATTTATATTTTACTCATAAGTTTTTTTAAACATTATCAAGGCTAAACTTTTCAATTTGATTTACCATAGTCATACTAAAGTTAAATAGTGAATAAAGTATTAAATCTCTAGGCTTATTAAAGTACTTATTTATGAAATAAACAACTTTTTGACTTAAAAGACCAGAACTAAATTTTACAGTTTCAGGATAGAATTTTACTTTATATAAATCTGTGTTGGCTAAAGTACAACTAGTCATTAACCATTTAGCTTGAGTAATCACAGTTTTTTGAAATAAAAAATATAATTTTAAATCACTGTTACTTTTCAAAAACATTGTATCAATACATCAAGCTCACTTCTATAGTTAATTTGCATCTAAAATTATGTCTATAATGTTTTAAATATATATAAGCAGAATTTTTGAAGGTGTATAAGATTCAAGAACAAACATTTTCTTATTGGAGGATGGTTAGACATGCAATATTTTAAAAATCGTTTAGTTAGAAAATTCACCAGCAGATTGCTTCATTAATATTTTGAAAGTTTTTTCAAATTAAAACCAGCTTCTAATGTTCATCTTTTGAATCAGTTGTTTTTTATAATCAAATGTTTATATATTTGTTAAAAAATAAAATTTTAAACTTCCTACTAGACTTGTGTAAAATACTTAATTTGTAATCTACTAGTGAATAAGCACATTAAGGGCATAGGGGGGGGTAAACACCCTTTTTTGGTTTTTGATCTTATTTTATATAGTTTTTACTAAGTTACAAGATGCTTTTTACAGATTTAAAGAATTCAAAATAATTTTTGAGATATAACCGGTCAAAGTCGGAGGCAACAATAGGTTTCTTATGGGAGGTTTTTTTTTAGTTTTTTTATTATAAAATTTTTATTTTTTAATTTTTTTAAATTCTGTTCCGACAGAATTTTTTAAATATTGCAAGGAACATTTCCTAAAATTTGAGGTAGTTATCTCAAAAAATGTAGGAGGAGATAGATTTTTAGTGATTTCTAGTTATTTGCCGTTTTAGTTTGCGCCTCCCATAAGGATCCTATTGTAGCCTCCGACTTTGACCGGCTATATCTAAAAAAATATTTTAAATTTTTAAAATCTGTAAAAAGCATCTTGTAGCTTTGTAAAAACTATATAAAATAAGATCAAAAACCAAAAAAGGGTGTTTACCCCCCCCCCCCCCCCCTATGCCCTTAAAGAACTACATTGTAGTACTTAAAACAAAAAAATAAGATTTTAAAAAGTTTCTTAGGTTTGATTTATCACAGCTTATTTTTGGAAAAAATTGTGTACCTTCATTTTCAAATATGATTCATGTATTATAGTTTGAACCTATACTTGTTTTTTTGAAAAATAAGTTGTGCTTAATAGGGGTGGGCAACTTAAGGCTTTTTTAGTGAAAATAAGTAGCTCATCAATGTTTTAAAAGTTTAAAAGTGCAGCATGGCTTGCAAAAAACAAGCATGTAAATCTGGTTTACTAAGCTAGATCTTAAAACTTATCCTAAATTTTCCGAGATGATTTGAAATAAAAAAAACAAAAAAGGTTTTAGGTACAGTTTACAGGAGATTTTAAACTACATTAGATATTTGTATAAACAAAAGTCATATATAACTAGTAGTTTGTCAAATTGAATTGGATTATTTATAAATTTAATGAACTAAATGAAATTGAAATGCTCTGGCCTGCCAAGGACTAAAATTTTCTGTAATCTTTTAATGTTCTTTTGTTATGGTTGTTAATATAGTTTTTCTTCCAACTTTTGAGCCTTTAAGTATAAACAAAGTTAATAATCCTTCAAGAAGATTTTTTAAGATAAGTTACTATTTTCCTAGAGTAAATAGGCCTAATGGTTCTATATCCTTATCCTATCTTAGATGCTAAGTGTGAGTGGAAATTCCAAAAAGCTTAAAAGAACAAAACTATTTTATAGCATTCAAATCTCGGCTAGAAATGTATTACCTATAAATCAATCAAATAAAAGTCAAATTTATTTAGTTTTTTTCATATAATACCAAAATGAATGATTTTTTGGTTAATGATGTTTTAAGTCTCTATTTTTTAAAGACTAATCAATGGTAATTATGTTAACTGGGTGTGAGCGGAAGTAGTTTGGTATTGGTTATAGTTTTTGAACATGCACAGTTTTTGTTTATTATTTTTTATTGTGAGTTTTGTAATTTAGTACAATTATTATTTTTTCTTAGTAATGATTAAGTTTCTTTTATAAGTAATAAAAGTTTTTGAAAGTGTATAGTTGAAATTTATTTTATTAGTTTTTAATTATAAGTGAGATTTATCTAATTTATTTATTACTAACTTGAAAAGTAAGTTTTTTATTTTTTTTATTTTAGAAAATATTTAGTTGTAAATTTGTAGGTGTGATTTTTTCAGGTAACTATTTTTTTTTGTTTTATTTTTTCTCTTACATGTATCTGGAAATTATTAGTCTGAGTAACTGAGTAATCTACTCATTTAAAATATATAAGAAAATTTAAATAGTTTTACTTTTTTATACTTATAAGCACATAGATCTATGGGTTTTTGTAAAATATGTTATGCGGAGCATAATGCTCTACAGTTTTTGCTTATACTCATGTTTGTTTTTATCTTATATCTATATAAAGAAATATGTTATTATTAATTATTTTACTATTTCTCCCTTTTAGTTTTATTTTTGAACAAATTTTTATTTCTTTTTTAGAGTTGCTCTTGTAGAAAGGGCAACAAGAAAAATGTGAACATACATGATCATAAAAATCAAAATCCTTGGAAGGAGAGGATGTGGTGCCTATGGTAGACTATGGTTTTCATTTACTGGCAGTAATGGGTTTAAAAAAGAGTGCATACCATTTTTTTCTTTTAATATTAATTAATTTATTCAAATTATTTATGTAAAAATAAAAAAACATTCATTTTTATTGATCTTTAAATTATTTTTATTAATGTTCTAATTAAAGCTTATTTACAAAATACATGGTGTGAGGCTTGATAACCAAAAATTCTTTCTCCATACCAATCTATTAGTCATAGTTGTGTGCGTTCACATTTTTCTTTCTTTCTTTCGTTTGTAAAAAAGTATATTTGTTGCAGATACTAGTAACAATTATATAGGAAACTTAAATGATATTTATCTACTGAAAAAAAAGCAGAAATGGATGCCTCGTTTATGAAATCACATATTATTCAATGGGTAATTTTTTAAAAGTTAAATATAGCATCAGTACTTGTCAGTTCTTGATTTTAGTTTTCTTAACCAATATTGTAGTAGTGTTATTAGTCATTTTAACTGATGAGTTTGTTGTCCTAGTAGTAAAAATTTATTCTAATCTTTATTCACTCATATTATAAAGAACTTGATAGAATAATAACATCTTGTTTGTTTTTGAATATTTAAGAATGTTCTAGATCACTACTTTATTTGCATTCTTTTAAATTTATAAAGTGAAATATTCAATTTAGCTACAACTAAAACTGATGGTTAAAATGTTTTTAACGGTATCTTAATTTACAAGTTTTTTATCTTAAATTTTAAAATAGTTATTAGATTTTCAAACTAAACTAATAATGTCTTAGCTGAAGATTGTGACAAAAAACGATGATCTTAAAATAGATGATTTGACTGATGGTGTTTTATTAAATCAGTTGATGCAAAATATGTAAGTTTAGTTAACTTGTTTTCTACAGCTTCAACTTAAGTTATTTACTTTGACTTAAAGTTTATGGTTTAGTTTTCTAAAAACTAGTGCAAGGGTTGGTAAATGTGGCTGCAAAGCAACCATCTATGGCTCATGTTGTACTCTTTAACTAAAATATACTTCCTTTAAACAATAAAAAATGTTTTTGTGGTGAAAAGTTCAGACTAGTTAGGCTCTTAAGGGGTTTTCCACAACTTGATCTCGTTTTGTAGAGTTTTAAATAAGATACTATTTGCTTTTTAAAGATTTTTTAATTCAAAATAGTTTTTGAGATATAGCCGGTCAAAGTTAGAGAGTACAGTAGTTTCCTTATAAAAGGAGAAAGCTAAAACAGCAAATAAATCAAAATCACTAAAAGTATATCTTCTCCTACGTTTTTCAAGATAAATACCTCAAATTAAAAAAAAAAGCTCCTTGCAATATCTAAAAAAATCTTTAAAAACTAAGTTTTTAAAAATTAAATAATAAAAATTCTATAAAAGAAATAAATGTATAAAAAACATTTTCTTTTAAATTTTTTTAATCAAGTTTTAAGTTTTTGAGTTTTTTCTTCAGATTTTTAGTGATTTAAATTTATTTGTTGTTTCAGTTTCCTGCTCCTATAAGATACTTATTGTACTCTCCGACTTGGCTGGGTATATCTCTAAAATTATTTTGGATTTAAAGCTACTTGTAGCTTAATTAAAGTTCTACAAAATGAGATCAAATTATGAAAAAAGTTATTTATCCCCCCTCCCTATGCCTTAGTTTAATAACTAGTAGAAGGCAAAAATTAAGGTATACAGTGACTTTATAAAACAATCAAGGAAAAAAGTTCATAAAATTGGTAAATAAAAACTTCCCAAAAACAAGTTTTTAAGGATCTATATTCAATAGAAACACATTAGAAATTTGTCATTTTTGTATGTTCAATCTGAAAAAAAAATCATAAAACAAAACTAAAAAACTCTTCAAAACTATAACTAAACACCAAATGATGATAAAAAGTATTGCAATTGCAGATCAAAAGGTTCTGTTAACAGGAAATTTCTCACCAAAGGGGTGATGTATAAAGCAACTATAGTAAATTACAAAAAAAAGGATATGATTTATATTGGGTTTATTTGGGGACAGTTAAAAAATATGCTACAAACTCATGCAATCCTTTAAGAATAAAACAAAGAAATAAAAAGTACAAAGCCAAGCAAATTTATCTACAAAATTAAGATGACAATATTGATTGAAAAAAATCTGATGGGAGGTTATCCACCCCACAAATGAAGATAAACCAGTAAAAATATGTACATTTTACAATCTAGAGAGACTAAAAAATAAAATTTGAAGGCAACAATAAGCTATTAAATTTGATATCTGATTTAGTTAAAAAACACAGACACTTTGCAAAACATTATTTGAAATCTTAATTGTCTAGCTCTATCTTTGATTTATTAACTATGTTTTTATACATAATTTTATAATTTGTTTTATACTTTTACTTTAATGTACTTTATTTTGTTATTGTTTTATATGTTGATGTTAATCTTTTTTTTTTAAATTGAAATACTATATATAAAAATGATTATATTTTAATAAATCACCTAAGTTCTAATCTTATACTCATATTGTTTGCAAATTTCAAAATCTGAAAGTACTTCAAACAATATGAGTATATAATTAAAACTTTGTCAATTTTTTTGAAATATAATTGTTTTTATACCACAGATGTTCTTGTGCTAAAACTTTATTTCAACTAACGGCGTTTCACTGCTCTCAAATAAATTTAAGAACAGATCTACGGAGTCTCAAAAAGCTCTAAGAATAGACTCCGTAGTATCTTTTTGAGACTCCGTAGATCTGTTCTTAAATTTATTTGAGAGCAGTGAAATGCCGTTAGTTGAAATAAAGTTTTAGCACAAGAACATCTGTGGTATATATTCTGATAAGCTTAGCTTATCAGGATCTCCCGGATTTAACGCCTTTTAACGTTACATCTTATAATTGTTTTTATATATAGTATTAAGATAAAGACAATAAAATCACAAAAAATAATCGCCATACCTAAGGTTGATTTGAGAATTTCAAATACTATTTAATTTAAACTTGATTGCTAAATTAATTTTTTTATTTTACTTGAAACTACTCTATTGCATAACTACTAAGTATACTATATATATAGTAAATATCCATTGTTACTTATTAGTTTAATTACATGTCATCATCTTGCAGACATGAAACAATTGTAAAGTAATTAACTCAGTAAAACTTTTGTTTTTGTTTTTATATATCTTAGTTTAATGACTACATAGGGAAGTCAATAAGGTACATAATTCACTTGTGTAAGATGGGCAAGGTGGGCTAAATTTTAAATAAGATACGAAAATCTATCATTTCCAATAGTTTTTTGGTATCATAGTTTTTTTTTAATATAAAACACTTTCAAGTAGTGTTACTCTATCTTTTCAACAATTTTATACTAATTAAGATAGTTTTTTACCTTAAATTAAACTTTATACTAAAAATGACAAAAAAAAATTCAGAAAACCTGGATAAAATTCTCAAAAAACCTTTGGCCACCCTTCTTTTGAATTTGTTAAGTTTATATATATTTAAATTATGATTAGTCTGTAATAACAGTGATAGATAATAAATTTTGATACAATACACTAAATCAGTGGTCGTCAAGGTGTACACTGGTGCACACAAAATTTTTTTTTGGTACACGAAAACTTTAGGGTGCACAAAACTGATTTATGGGTGCACAAAATTTTTAAGATGTCTAAAAGAGATAAAGTTTATTTTATTTGTTTATTTAAATTATAAGTTCAACATTAAATTTAAATTTAGTTCTGATGCTTTGTTTTGAATTTACTTTATTAGCTATTTTGTTAATATTTTACCGCTTTATATATATATTTTTTTTTTATGTTTTCATATTATATTTGTTTTAAATAGTTATGGCCCACAGAAGACTTTTTCTATATAATTTGGCCTGTGAGTTTTTCTAGTTTTTCTATATAATTGAAGCTTTTTCTTGAAAGGTTTTTTCCACTATTTATCAAAGGCTGCCAACCCCTGAACTAGTGTACAGTAATGTTTTTGAGCTTTCTAGTAAGAGTTTAAGAATCACTCTTTATTTAAAAAAATATTAAATTTTTTTTTAATTGTTACAGTATATATTTATACCAGATGTCCAGATTACATTTGTAGACCTATTAACAAAAATCCGGGCTTTGATGTAACTATGAAAAAAGAAAATTTACAAATTATTCTTGAGCAAATTAAATACTTCTATAAAGTAAGTAATTTGTAGATTTATTTATATTCTACCTATCTACTCTGTTTTTTTTAAAGTTTGTTTATAAAATTAGAAATAGTTTCTGAAGTTAAGATTATTATCATAAAAGTTAATTAATTCTAAAGTTCAGAATATTTAAGTTAAAGTATAGTTAATTTAAAAAAAATATGTGGTGTAGAAACTAGATAAATATATTATCTTTTTAAGAAATTCAATAGTAGCGCCTGTACAACTAGTGATATGTTGATTTGCTCTAAAAATGAATTACTTTGTTTTTATTTGCTTATTAAAAGTATGTTTATCTTTTTTTAATATCATAATGAACTTTTTAAAAGAATGAACTAAAAAGTGTAATAGTGATGAAACTTCCTGACGTAATGAAAATATTACAAGAACCTCAATGTGATGAAACAATAATTGAAATTGAAAAGCTAATTGTTTTAATTCTTGGCTGTGCTGTTCAGGTTAATTTAGATCTACACATTCATTAAACTTTTTTTTTTGTATTAGTTTGTTTCTGTTGATCTTAAAAACTATATTTTAAATACAATGGAATATAAATTAAAATATAACATTGTAGAGATTGTAATTTAAACAAAGTTTAGTATACTTAATAAGATTTTTTATACAAAGTAAATAATTTTGTTTAACAATATCAAATTTAGTGTGAAAATCGAGAAGTTTTTGTTCAGTCGATGAAACAACTAACTTATAATGGTATGGAAGCAATGATGACACATATTAAAATGGTTTGTTGCATTTGTTTGAAATTCTCATAATTCAAATAATATTTAATTTAATTAAAAAGCTGTTAAGTTTTAGGTTTTTTGTTGAAATAGAATTTTTCATTTAAAAAATGTTTATCTTAATTTTTACCCAAAAATGTAAGGATTCTTAGTTAATTAAATAAGAATAATGAATAGTTTACACATCTAATTTTGAAATGATGGCATTTTTTTGTAAAAGTACTGTTACTTATATTTAAACGATAAAACATTATTATGTATTAAAAAATAACTTTACCATAAAGGTATATATTTTTAGCCTAAATTCCTGTAGTTTTAACTGATTTGATCATTGTTATTAAAAATGAGAAAATAAATTAAATTAATTTTAAAAAGAAGCTTGGTTTTTAAAAGTTAACTGATTAGTAAAGTATTTTAATTGTCAGTTTTATTTAATTTAAACTGTTTTGAAGCATTTAACTTTTTATGAACTTGATATATTAAACTTTTTCAATTGTTTGAAAAATAATAAAGCAATTTTTGGGATCTTAGTTAGTTGTTTAAAAAAAAGGTCTCTTTTAAGATTTTTATGTTAGTTACCATGTACTTTTTATTGCTAATTTAAAGTAGTTTTTGAGTAATAAGAGATTAAGTATACAATAGGTTATAATAAAAGCAAATTAAAAACACAAAGAAATATTTTGACTTGTAAAATTATCTTTTTCTAATAAATTTTAACCATTTTTTTTCTTTTTTTTACTAAATGGGTTGAAACTTATATAGATTTTTTTTGTAAATTTGAGTAAATATTATTAAAATTATACAAAAGAGTAATTTTGTTTTTAGTATTTTGGTCACTAAATGTTTATTAAAAATAATTTTTAAAATCCAATGTGTAAAAGTTTTAAAACTGTTATAGAAATATTTCCTAACATTTTAAAGTTTCTTTCTTTAGAAAAGAAAAAGTAAATAGACTTTAGGTATTTATTTTACTTTATGAGATAAATTAGCGGTAGAAATATTGAGTGTGTAGATTAGTATTTCAAACATTTTACAAAATTGCATAACAAAAATTAAATGAATTTAATCTATAATTAGAGGTTTTTAGATATAGTCGTAAAACTTCAATATAAAACTAATGCCAGTTTTTTCAAATATTCTTTGACAACTTATTTTGGAGAATAAAAAGAAATATGGAATATTTGTATTAAAAAGCACAGAAGGAAAAATTTACTTTTTTTAATTATTATTATCTTGAAATATTTACAACAAACATATACTTTTTAAATGTTTTCCTATTACTGTTAATTTTTTTAAAAGTAGTTTTTAGCTTTTTTTTACTTATTTATAAACTTTCATGATTTTGTACATGTTTTCAGTGATAATTGGTAATATTATTAAATATCTTAAAAAGAAATGACAAGTAATTATGTTTACCTTTTTAAAGTAAATATATTTTATGTTAAAGCTTTTTGAAAAATAAAATAAGTTAATCATCTGATTTTTTTGGTAAATTTCTGACAAAAATTTCAAAACTTAGTTTTAAAAATATCGAAATAAATTTAGCAAGTTTGAATACAAAATAAATATATGTTTTTGTTAATTGTTATATTTCACTTAATTTGAACAGATTTTAATTAGTAGATAAGTTAGTTTTATGATTTTTTGTTAAATTACAAGTTGAAATTAAAAAGAAGCTGATAAGTTATAAAATAGTTATATTTAGGTACACAATGATACAAAAGATCCTTCACATGCTGTATTAAGTAACAATTACGAGGACTTCCTTGGAGATGCAGATGCTTTACAATCCTTATTACAACATATAATTGATTTAACAGAGCAAAGAGATAATTTACATCAAGTAATTTGTTTGTAGAGTAATCGTTTAGTTAGTACATATTTTTATAAGTATAGAAGATTTTAAATTATAAATTCTACTATTTTTTTCCCAAAATATGTTAGATAAATATTAGTTTAGGAAAATATTAAACGTTTATCTTTATCCAGAACATTGTTCTAAACCAGAACCAGGGGTCGGCAGGTAATTGATGCTCGCGGGCCAAATTTCAAGTTTCAAAATCTTCGTGGGCCACAGTTTTAGTTTTAGTCACACATTACTTTAGTTTTATTCAAGGTCTTACTTTTATTCACTTTGTTAGTATAAATGACGTATTTATAAGCACCTTAGTGTGCATAAAAATTAATTTAAAGTGCACAGTAAACTTATGTAAAAAATCAAAACGACTCAAAATCAAAAAACAAACAATTTTACCTTTTGTCATTTAATTATCATGTTTTAAATGTTCCGTTTACATTCGATTATATTACATATTAAAAATACATATGATGAAAACTTGGGTATAAATTACATTCTAAACACTCAAGTTTTAAAGAAATCTAATTTTAGTTCATTATTGTACATTACTTTTGTACGAAATAGAAAACTTTCGCATTTAGTTAATTTGTTTAACATTTATTTTATAAATAATTACTGAATCCAAGTACTTTTGAAACTTATTTTTAGTTCACCAGTTGCTGTTAAAAGAAGGAAGTTATCTAAACTGAGAAAAAAAAACTTCAAGAAAGCCAATCTATCATTTTCACTTTTAAAGCCTAAGCATTAAAATTTTTTAATGGGTTTTAAACGTTTTCCAGTGACTTAAAAGAAAAAAAGTAATCAATTATACCATTTTACTGAACAAAAATCGACTTAAAAAAGTTTTGTTTGGCGGGCCACATTTATATAATAGCGGGCCACAGATTTTTCTTTCGAGAGCCACATTCCATTCCAAATAAAAACGTGCTCGCGGGCCGCAGATTTACCTTTCTCGGGCCGCAGTTTGCCGACCCCTGTTCTAAACGGTATGCATCTGTGCAGACTATTAAGCATATAAAGTATTTTACTGTGCAAAGACAATTTAGTAAAGTGAAAGTTATTTTAAAATGCAGTTTGTTTTTAATCTTTCCATTATTAAAACCTTATTAAAGCCAAAATAACAATTTTTAACCTGTAATTTTTATAATATGACACTCAAAACATAAAAAAATAGTTTATTTTGATACTAGGTTTTTATATACTGTGCACAAAATTTATTTTCAAATAACTTAATGTGAACAATATTTAAAGCAATTGAAGATCAATAACTTCTTAAGAACATTAATTTTAAAACTCTTCAAAAGCTGTTCACACTAAATTAATGAAAAATAAATTCTGGTCACTCTAAAAACGTTATTAAAAAATACTAACTTTTTATGTAATAAGTGTGTTAATGTATAAATAACGAATAAAGAACTATTAATTTATGGTAAAATTGACTTTACTATTAAGAAAAGACAACATTAAACGCCATAATTTTTTTTTCTTTTTACTTAAACTTTTTGTACACCGTCAAAAAATTTCAATGTACACTATTGTGCGCAGATGCTTACCGTGAAGACCATTATTTAGAATAATCGAATGGTTGTCATTTAATGTTAAACTTTTTATTATACAAGTTTATGTGTTTGGTTCTTTATTAAAAGCTTAAAAGGTTGCTTAAAATTTAAACTGTTTGCTTTTATTTGTACAAAATAGTTAATAATTTTTTTTTGGGGTGCTTTCTTTTCAAATATTACAATTTATAATTACTAATAATTCCATTGTTTGTATTCAGCAAATACTTGTATGTAAAGTAGGAGTGAGCAATGCAATGTACGACCGGGTCTAGATCTTGCCGACCAAGCATGAATTTATAGGCCGCCACCTAATTTTACTTGAAAATAAATTTTGTAAAACAAATAAAGTTAAGCTGTTTATAACAAATGTTTTGAATTGTGTTTTGATTTTTAGTTAATGCTTATTAAAAAGAAACATTATTAGAATTTTGTGTTTTAAGAGATTTTCGACTTTTTTTGTAATTTTTTTTAAAATTAAGCGCCTCACTAAGTTTTTTTTTCAAATCCTGTTTACTAACTTAACCATTTAAATTTTCCTTCCCTTACTAATTATTGCCCTATGAAAGCTAAAATCGCCGTAATCTAAAGTGTAATTGAATTTTCTATTTGGTTTCTGATTTTCAAAGGATGTATACATATTTTTCTAAAGATAACTGTATATGTACAAAATATAGACATAACACTAAACTCTGAAATAATAATTGTTTAGATAACTAAAAAGGTATGATAGTATAAAAGATCAGTGCAAAATTCATTACAGATTTGTACAGACATGTCTCTAATAAACATTAATGATGCTGATGATGTTATTTCTGTTACGTCATCAAAACTGTCAAGAAGGGAGTCTAGCAGTAAATATTATGAAACAGTAAACGAACTTGGTCAAGCAAAGAGCAAAATTAAGACACTACAATTACAACTGTTAGTAGAAAAAATATACATGTTAAAACATGTTTTACTTTTTGTTTGAAAACTGAAGTTAGTTTAACAAGTATTTGTTTATTCAAGGTAAAACTGTATAAAATATTATTTTAAAAGTTAGTTTTAGAACTTTACCGGAACTATCTATTTAAGCTGTTTATATTGTAGAAGTTTAGTATTATAGTAGAATAGTATTGATAGTTTATTGCTATATTTAATATTTTTAGAAACGAACAAGTTGATTTTAACATGGAACAGAAAGAAAAAATAGAACATATACACCAAGAAAATAAGAATATGAAAAAAGAGGTATTGTACTTTTTTTTCATGTATATTAGAGCAACATGAAAAATATTGATTTATTTTTTTAGAACGATCAACTATTAGTAGATGCAAAGTCAGCACGAAGTTACCGTGATGAAAACGACATTCTAAAAAATCGAGTTTTAAAACTTCAGCAGCTTGAAAGTGAAGTTGATGATTGGAAAGAGAAACTTAAAGATTTTCAATACTATAAAAAAAGAGTGGATGATTTACGAACAGACATTAGGTAAAGATACTTTAACTTACTGTTGCTTTTAGTTGAGAATAAATTATGGCAAAAATTTTTAATTTTTTACTTCAATTATTTCGTATTCGTACGTTTAAAAAACAATAGCCTGTAATAATAATATTTAAAGTGTTATTACTAAACTATCAAACATGCCAAAGCAAAATAGTTATCTTTTTTGTGTAAATTTTATTTATCATTCAAATTATAAGAATGTTACATTCGGAAATAAATACAATAATTATTATGTTGATAGACTGTTATGATAGCTAGTAAAATACTTAAACGTCTCCAACTATATTTTATATATGAGTAGATAAAACGAAATTCTGTTATTATTCTGATATCTCTTATCAAATAATTGTTAAAAAACGAGTTGTAAACTTAAATAAAACTTTAGTCTTAAAAATATATCAAATTAATAAAAACTAAATTGTGTCATTTATATTTTCATCATCGTAACAATTCAACTGTAACACTTTTTGACAATGTCATTATCTGCTAATCAAGTTACCAGTATATGTTTTACAATAATGTCTGTCAAGTTTATCATCTGTTTGCAGCTATCTTTACAATAGTGTTAGAGCATTTGATGCTTTTTCCTTCTAAGCAAATGGTCAATTATTCTCAGTCAAATCCTGTCTGTACTGAGAAAGTCTGAGTGTTGGACAACGACCGAAAATAGAACGACTGCAAGCTGCTTGGTTCATAAAAGCTCCTACTCTTTTAAATTGATTATGTATGTATGTCCTTTTAAGATAGCATAGCCCGATTTTTTCTAGTACAATTGACAGCTTTTTTTTTATTCTGACATCTCTATGCTGTATTTTAACATAGTCAATCTCGCATAAATTTATTCCATACTTCTTTATTTTCCTACTCTCTATTCGAGGACTGTTCACTTTTGGAAGCTTTGATTTTTAATAACTTTAGTTAGGGACATAGGAAGTAAAAGCTTTTTTTTTCAAAAATTAATATTGACTTTTATACTAAAGCTATAAGTATGCACTATAAGTCAGTTTTTATAAAAAAATTACTTTAAATATAATCATTAATTTTATGGACCACAGTTTTTTCACTTTTAATCTACTTGGAGTTTAAAAAATCACTTAAAACCTATCTTCTTCGTTTTTTAAGCTAATGACCTTAAATTTTCAGGAAATGTGCCTTGCATTAAAAGATTGCTAAAAAATTTTAAGAAAGATTGCTGAAAAATGTAGGAAAGGTAGATTTTTAATGAAATATGTAATCTTATTTCGCCCTTCCATAAGGATCCTACTGAACTCTCCGACTTTGTCACCTCATATCTTAAAAACTAATTTTGATTATAAGTAACGGTAAAAATCATATGTTAGCTAAGTAAAAAATTTTTGAAATAAGATCAGCTTGTAACGAAAGTACCTTACCACCATGTCCTTAAAGTGGACATTGTTTTGAGTAATTAGCAAAGAAGCAGCTACAAAAGCTCTTGCATACAAAGTATATGCAACTTTCCAGGAAATTACTACTAGACATCTTCAATTCGATGAATATTTATTATTAGATTTTATCATAAATAACTTTCTTTCTTTATGTTTTATTCAACAAATTAATTAAATTAATGATAAAATCTAGAGATAAATACAAAATTTATTGTATTCATAAATTATATTTGTATGCAAAACATTGTTTACGTGATAAATTTTCAGAATTTTTTTTTTTTTTTTATGCGAAAGTATAAGTAAAGACCTCTTATTGTTTATTCAAAACAACCAAACGTATAATATATAGTTTATTATAAATTTTAAATTTTATTAACAATACAATGTTTCACTCGCTTGAAACTAGTCAAACGAGATCATCAGTTGAATAAAATCTGTAAAAATTGATGATCTCGTTTGACTAGTTTCAAGCGAGTGAAACATTGTATTGTTAATAAAATTTATAATTGATCATTCTCCTTATATTTAAGTTGAGAACTTTGATTGTCATCTTTAAAGTAAAAAGTACACAATATTTAGTTTATTTACTAAAACACTAATGGTTATTTTTTTTACATTCAAATTGATAATAAAAATATTTTTATTGTTTATTATTTTCTATATTAGTTCTTAAAATCTATTTCAGAGTTTTAAGAGAACAGAAGTCTTTAGTTGAAGAAGATCTCCAACTAACCACGTCTCAATTGAAAAGTGTTGGTGAAAAAGACATTAAAATTGCTGAGTTACGACAAGAGTTAAATAATACAAAAAAAGTTAGTTTGCAGCATTTGTTTTATTACGGTCATGATACTTAAATTATTTTTATTTTCGGTTTATGAAACAGCTGTAAAAGTTGCTAAAAAGGTATTATTTTTATAGGAAGAAGAAATTGACAAAAACAAAATAGAAGAATTGACAGAAATAATTTCTCAGTTACAGTTAGACAAAACCCAAAGTTTGAATGAAAGTGGTAATTTAGCTGTACAGTTGGAAAGAGCTCTCAACAACAGTGGTAGATATGCAGTAATATAAATTTAAATTAGTAACTTAGGTGTTAAAAGTATTGTTTGCAAACTATCATCATGTTTTTGATTAGTGTTAAAGTTTCAATAAAATAATTGTAGATTAAAATTACGTTCTAAAAATACCTGACATGTAACTCAGTTCTGTATTTAACTTTTAAATTTGTTATTAAGTTTGTTATACTTTTAATTCACAAGTAAAGTATTAAAAAAATAAGCACTCAATTTTGAAATAATTAATGATAAAAGTTTTAGTTAAGAAATATACTGTGTTTTTGTTAGTAGGTTTCAATTTAGTACACACAATTTCAGAAATGTAATTTTTTTTGTTTGTAGTTCATCAATTTTTTTAGGTATTGATAGTATACCTTAAATAATTTTTAAATAATGGCTACAGAACAGTTAACCGTAGAAAATGTATGTGATTTCCCAATAACTTGTTCTCCATTTTCTCTATATGGTTTGTGTAAGTGTATGTAATCATAGAGAGTTTGTTGTGTTCATATTTTATATTGGTGTTTTTTTGCTTTTAAAATCTTATTCTCGGTACTATTTTAATACAAATTTTTAATATATTGTACAACATAAATAACAAAAGCTGTTTTATAGAATTGAATTTTTGCAATAAAAGTATATAATTGTTATATTTTGATAAAAATATTTTATAACTATGCCTGTTTTTTGTATAAAATATTAGTTTATTAACAAAGTGGCCGTGTCACCTGGCAGTTTTTATCTAGAATTTGTTTTTTTTTGAAAAAATCTTGGATATTTGAAGAAGTTTCATCAAAAAACCTAGAGTTTCAAAATTTTTTATGTTATTAACTATGAAATTTATATAAAAAATAAATCACTTTTATATATATTTTTGTTTTATTAAGAGTTGAAGTTTATAATAAAACTCATTTAGAATAGCATTACAGTTTTTTTTCAACATAATAAACAATAATAAACAAGTTTTTTTTCAGTAATTTTGTAAGATTAAAAGGCTATTTCTACCTTAAGTTTAATTTTATACCAAAAAGGAAAAAAAAACTTATAGGATTTAAAACACCTGGAAAAAAGAAAATTAACCTGGAAATTTTTATAATATTAGTAATCTCCCTGTATTAAGTTTTTTGAAATACTGATAGTACAATAGACAATCGTTTAAAATTAAATAAATAATTAAAAGATTTTTTTTTTTTTAATCCAAAAATCTTTTTAATATATCTCAATTAAATAATTTTTATACAGTAAATTAAATTTAGAGGCTAGTAGTTGTAAAAATAAAATTTTATATTAGACATTTTTTTTTAACTTTAGCTTAATTTTGTTAGCGTTATTTTTTTGAAATAACAAGTCCGACTGTATGCATGAAAACGTGTTTAAATAGAATAAGTGTTTATAATAAATTTCTGACAAATTAATTTTAATTCTGATTTCTGACAAAGTAATCATTTGTAAAATAGATTTTAGAAACATGTTTTTAGGGTGATTTTCAAAAATCAACCTATTAGACTAAATCTGACCAGTTAAAAAAATCAAGCCAACTTAAAATATTATTTAAAAAAGCTCAAGCTAACTCTAGTTAGTTTAACCAGAGTTTGTTAAAGGGGTGATATTACTTAAAATAAACCTAACTTCAACTATTAAATTAATGGTTTCTTTTAAAGTGGGCAATATCGCCGCTTAGTTTTTGAACTACTGGCTTAAGTCTTTTGAAAAAATTAAGCTTGTCCTGTTCCATTTTTAATGTAACTGTGACTCATATTATTGATACTATTCAGTTGTAATATTCAGATTTAATTGTTTTTTTTTTAAACTGGTGTTCAACTACCTACTAATTTTTCACATCATAGTAAAAGGTACGTAAGTAGTTTATCATTTATAATTTTTAAGCTTAACCTTAAACTTCGGCTAAATTGTAGTTTATTTAGCTTGAAAATTTATTTTAAAATGTGGCAAACCTGTCCTTTTGATCAAAAGATCATAAGGCTATACTGAACTTAGTATATCTAATACAAAATTACTAAATATTATAACCATTTGGTATTTTTAAGTAACCTTATTGTGCATAAGTAATATATAGCTTTAAAAAATGTGTTGTTATGATTATATCTAGACATAACGTTTTTATCCATATAATGCTTTTTTAGATGTATTTATCTTATATGCACAACAGTATTATATATTTTTTTCCATTTTTTATTTAGTTTGTACAACTTTTTGTTGGTTACTTATGTTATTTATGTAACTGTAAATCTGTTAATCATTGTAAAGAGTTGTTTTTTATTAACACTATTTAACTTACAAAATAAATTTATGTTAACTTGTTTAAAATTTTAAAATCAAACTGACTTCGAATTCGTTTTTTTTTTCAAATTTGTTAAAAAGTGCAATTCTAACTAATTATTTTAATTTTAAGTATATTGTATTAGTTTAAATCAATTAGTTTTATTTTAAAGTTAACAAAAAAATATGGAAAACCTTTGTAATTGAAAAAGTTTAATATAGTAATTAAACTAGTTGATTTGTTTTTATATTTTCAGCTGTTGATGTAAATATAAAATATGTTTTCTTATAAAAAAGCTTCATATTTGTTTTTCATATATTAGCAAGTAGACCATCGATTCAAGAAGAATCAACGGAAAATTTGCATGCACAAATATTAAAATTAGAAGGTGAAAATAGAAGATTAACTGAAGTAAACAAAGCTTACCTTCAATCACTTAAAACTAATGAAGTGACACAAGTAATTGAAATACTTTATTGTGTTAAGTTCAAAATTTAATAAAACAGTATGAACATCGATAATTTATGCATTACATCTTAAAAATAAGTGGGATCAAAAGTTTTATAATGTTATGTTAAACAAATGAATTAAAATAAACACTTGATCTTTATATTATTACTGCAAACTTAACCCAATTATTATTGTAAAAATTCTAGTAACTCTAAAATAAACTAGTGAAGACCATGTTTGTAATAAAATAATTAGGTATTAACTTTTTTTCACTGCTAAAGGGTAATGATTGTCTCAAATCTGTAAGGTACACATCTTTGCTTGTGTTCAAGGTGCGTAACCTTATCGATGTTTGAATATATCGAGTATAAAAAAATGTTTTTGTCTCATATGTTTTATTGTTTCTCAAGCTTTTATTTATATTATTGCGTAGGATCATAAAACCTAATGGAAAAACAAAGTTTTGCTTAAATTTAAAGTTTATAATATTATGATAGTCGGAGGTACTGATTTTATTTTGAAAACTGGACAATTTTTTATATTACAAATGTTCATCTAAAATTAGTCCACGACATAGTAAATTGGTTTTGTGGTTTAAAAACTTTTATTTCAAAAATTATTTAATCAAAATGTTCTTTTTTAAGAAAATCGAAAAAGTAGTTTTTACCTAATTTTATAGTTGAAATTCAAATAGAAAAATTGAACACTCGAATAATCAACTAAAACTATTTAAGGCTTATCTGAATAAAATAATAATTTGATAATAATTGTAAACTTTCGATGTTGAAAAACAAGTTTTTTCGATTTTTTATAATTATTTTCATTAATTGTTTTATTTGAAGTATGCTGGAGTTTTAAAACTACATACATTATAAGTTTAATTATAGCGTAGTTTTAAAGGAACTAAATCATTTTTAATGAGTTTAGAATTACATTCATAAATAGGTTTGTAAATTCAAGTTATATCGTCATATTTTATTGTATAATTTGTTGTATTTTCCTTTAACTTAACTTTTAGGTTAATTTTGATGTCACAGTATCTAATTAAAAAGCTACTAAAAATTAGCTCTTCTTTTACTGACGTCATAATAGCATTTGAGCCGAAATAATTCAGTTACCATGGCTTCAAAAGTAGTTAATACAACAAGTGCTTCTTCTGTCCTCAATTCTTGTTTTACAATTTTTTGTCTATCTTCAAAACAAAAATAAATGTTTTAATGCTTAATTTTAATTTTGTTTAATTAGTTGATCTTTTTTGAAAATAATAACTGCAAACAATAATATAACTGCAAATACGCAGGTGTTATTAATGTAAAGTAAAAAAAATATATAATTGATAAAACACAGTATTTTAAACGACCATTGTTAATCGAAAAAGTCAAAAAATATATAGTAAGTATATTTTATACTGTTAAATCTTTTTAAGAAGAAATGTTTTAACAAACATAAACTTAAATTATTATTTTTTACATATTCATTAAAAATAAATTTCTAGGCAAACATGGTAGAACTTGAAAAAGAAAATGAAAGGTTGGCAAAAAAATTGAAAAAAAATCAAGAAAACTCAACCAAAGTTTGTTGTATTTTGTATTTATATTCGCTAGTACTTTATTATAAGAAGCAACAAAGAAATGTTTGTATTTTACTATTTGTGTCAAATTTGTTTGGTAAAAAATATGTTTCAAATTTTTATTAACTCCAAACAGCTTTAATTTTAGTTGACTTTTCAAAATTTTACGTGAGAAAAAAATAAATTAGTCGTGATGTTTTTAATTAAATTTACATTTCTTTCGAATAAAGATTTTGAATAGTCGTGCATTCGGTTAAATAAACTTTTAAAATAAAATTATAGTTTTTAAAAGTTATGTAACTTCTTTACAATAGTTTGAATTGAGTATAAGTTATAGAGTAGAAGACAATTACTTTTTTTTTGTATAAAGTATTAAAAATCTTATTACCTTTAATAAAGTTACATTTCTTAAATAACAGCACTTTTTATTTATATAAAGTTGTGGTAGTTTTGATTGGTGTTTTAGGTAATTTTTTTTACAGTTTACATAAATGCATTTAGCGAAAATTGTAATGTCTTAAAAAATTACTGAAAACATTAAGGGCATATGGGTCAAACTATTTTTTTACTTAATTTAAAATTTGTTCTTATTTTAAAGCTAAAAGTATAAACTATAAGTGAGTGTTTATAGAAAATAAAATTCGTTGTTAGTTTTTAACATGTAGATGTTTTAAAAAAAATTCTTATACAAATGTTTGGAACGCCATTTGTTCATAGTCAATTTCAAGAAAATATTAAAAATTAACTAAAAGTCTATCTTCTTCTTTATTATTTGAGCTAGACAGCTCAAATTTTTAGGAAAAGTTCTTTTTATAGTTTAAAAGACTTTGAATGTTGCGATTTTAGAAATGTCAATAATTAAAAATTTATATTAAAAAAACCAAAAAAAAAGGTGTTTTTTTTCAAAAAAAACTTTTATTTTTCAAAATTAAATGAATTCCTGCCATTAAATCGATTTAAGTATTAAAAATGGACATTCTGTGAAAGTTTGAAGATTATTGATTAAAAAATGAAAAAGAAGATAGATTTTTAGTGAAACAGTCTTTTTCCGCGTTCTTAGTTTGCGCCTTCTTTTAGAAACCTGTTTAGCACACTCACTTATATCACAAAAGTTACTTTGAATTTTTTCAAGCTGGCAAACATTTCTGATAGCTAAAATAAAACTATAAAAAATAAGATCAGCTTGTATAAAACAAGATAGACACCCCTATTCCCTTAACATACATAAATTATTTTTTTATAATTTATACAAGCTTGGAAATGGCTAATGCAAAAATAACAAGAATTTCTGTATCATAAATTTCTTTAAAGTTTCTCTCCACCCCAAAGCGAACATGTGACTATTAATGGGAACTAATATATAACTGCCGTAACCAATCTTTTTACAGAGTGAGCTCAGTAAATGAGGAGTCTCGCGTACTCCCAATCCTAATGTTGTTTTTTAGAAACGTTATTCAACCTAGACCTTCAGAGGATACCTCGCTTGAGTGATTTCAGGTCACAGCATCATATTAAGAAATAAAATAACTGACTCTATCGCCAAACACCCCTGAAAACGTACAACTTGCCGCCAGATATATTCTACACAGCAGTTTTCGTACGATCAAGACAAATAGTTGAAGATTTGTCTATCCTAAAAAGCTGAGGTTTAAAGTTTTACTTTGAGGTAGTAAACAGAAAAGGCAAAACTTGACTGACAAAACTTCTTACTGGAAAATACAAAGAGCTCACAAAAGACTTATAGAAGCATCTTTAACAGTATGGTAAACAAAAACTGGATTTCCTAACGAAGCATTCTGTTCAGGCAGTGGCCCTGGCAAATTTCTTTTTTCCTCTGAGCCACACCAAATCAATACTTCTTGGATTCTTGTTTATTTCTTTTATTTCTTAATTTTTTGATTAATCAACGATATAACAATTTAGTAATATATTCTCAGAAAACATAGGCAATAATTTAAGGCCATAGGGGGGTCCAACATTTTTTTTTTTTTTACTAAAATTAACCTTGGCTTTTATATGAAAGCTTAAAGTACAAACTGTAAGCCAGTTTTTATAGAATTCAAAAATATCATTTAACTTTTGAGATATTTAATTTTTTGTAAAAATTTTCCGCAAATTATGGACCGCAAATTTTTCAGGGTCAATTTTCTCGGAAATTTTAAAAGTTACTAAAAATCTATCTCCTCCTTCATTTTTCAAGCAATCTTCTTCAAATTTTCAGGATACGTTCCTTACAACAAAGGAAAAAACTTACTTTAAAATTTTAGTAATTTAAAAAAATAAAAATTTTATCACAAAAATTAAAAAGAAAAGTGTTTTTTTTTTCAAAAAAAACATATTTTTACAAAATTTTTTTTAATTCCAAAGTAAAGTTTTTTTGTTATTATATAAAGATAAGACTGTAAAAGTTTGTAGAAGATTGCTTGAAAAATGTAGGAGGAGATAGATTTTAAATGAAATAGTCTTTTTTTGCTGTTTTAGTTTTCCCTCTCCATAGGGAACCTATTATGCGGCCCGACTGTGACTGGTCATATCTCAAAAAATAATTTGAATTTTTTAAAACAATAAAAAGCGTCTTAAAGCTTAAAAAAAAAACTCTATAAAATAAGATCAACTTGTAAAAAACATGGTTTACCCCCCCCCTATGGCCTTAACGGTCAAGTATGTAAAATTTGCTTTAAAGGATTTTACTTAATGTATTTTTTAATAAATTTTAAAAAACTTTCTTATTTAGTTATTTATGAAAAATATTTTTTATTAAAAATAATGTTTTATTAATGTGCTTGTTAAAATAACGGTCAAGTAATTTTCACTTAAATAATTATAATGATATTTGGCCTGCAACAGCCAAAATTGGTTATGCGTGTTGTGCTTGAAATATTAAATATGTACGGAATACACAGCATAAAAAACAAATATAAACACAGTGATGAAACAAATTAAATAAATAAAGTAGAAATCATTTTGATTCTCATTTTTTCGTCTGCTTCGATCTCTTATAGTGTTGTTTTTATCTCTCGTACTTAAATAAACTCAAATAAATTTAATTGTTAATAAAAAATATATTGATACAAATTATTTTAGCAAAAAATGCAAGCTGTGAAGCAAGAAGAGCTTGTTAAAAATTTACAAGCGGAGACCATTCAACTGCAATCTGCAATTCAAGTAAGTTTTTTCTGTATCTAAAATGTACTTGTAGGTATAGGAAATTTTTTAACAGGTTAACAAATCCAATAACGCTCGAAAAATTGAGGAACTTGAAGAAGAAAAGAACGAAGTAGACAAGCAACTAAAAATTTTTATGTGTAACAAGTTTGAGGGTGGTGAAAATATGAAAAACTTGCAAAAGCAAAATAAGGTTTGTGTGGTGCTTCACATGTTTTACTTGTCTCATAGTACAGTATCACTTTTTTAGGTTTAATTTAACAAACCTTTATTATTATAAAAATATTATGAAGGTGTTCTTGGAGTTAAATAAGGACTTAAATAACAAGTTACGAAAAATGAATTCAGAACTAAAACAAGTTACAAATTTACACAATGAATCAAAAATAAAAATATCTACTGCTGATAAAATACACAAGGTTAGTATAGTGTTCTTAAACTAATTATCTGATTTTTTAATAAAAACTAAGTAATATTTTTGATTTTTTTGGTAGATGTTTTAATTTTTATGAAATAAGTATTCTTTAAGTGTTAATCAATCATGGCTAGTCAATATATATTAGAGTTGTAATACTTAAACCAAAATATTTTCAATTGTTTCTTTTTTGTTAGCGTCTAGCGAGTTGTATAGCATTAGTTTATTTATTTTAAAGGAAAACAAAAAGTTGGAGAAAGAAAACATAGAACTTATAAAAAATATAAAACACCTTGAAGTTGTTTGTCAAAATGTTGAAGATATTGAGCAAAAAAACACAGATTTAACAATTGAAAACCGGTTAGTAATAAAAAACAATAAGTTATTACAAATAAGTTATAAAAGTATAAGAATACTTCAAACTTTTTGAGTTATCTGCTATATTTAATCCGCTTGATAATTATAATACTTAAATTAATTAGCTTAATGACTATTTAAAAAACTATCTCTGCAAAGTTTTTAGCAAGCTTCGTTTTAATTTGATTTTTTATAAACAACACTATTAAATAAATTTCGAAGTGTTTGAATCCTGCTAGTGTTAATTCATACTTTTGAAGTTCTCAGCTTAAGCTTTTCACCAAGGAGAAAAAAGTTATATGATTAAAAGTTTACTACAATACAAAGTTTTGCTCTATCGGGAAATCGTCAGTTAAATTACTTCTGAAAAATAAAATAAACATAAAGAAGCATTTTAAAGTTTTACTTAAGTTTACGAATTATATGCGGTGATTTTTATAAGGTGATAATATGAAAATTAAACTACATCAAAGAATTGAAAAAAAAACAATTTACTAAATATAAAAAAATATAAACCATTACTATGTTTAAACTAAAAGTATGTAGCAACTTTTAAATCTTATACTAGGTAAGAGTTTACTCTAAATTAGAACATAGTCACTTTGTAAAAAGACCCTGACAATAGGCAGATAAATTTTGTTTAGTATAAAATTATAAACTATTGAGTTTGATTTTCGTATTGTTTAAATTAAACTGAAAAGACTTATGTTATGTTATTGAAAATAGTGCTTTTTATAGTTGATGAAGTGTTTTTTAAACTAATGTTTAAGTTTTTTGATGTTGTTTTTTAGTTTTTTGATATTGTTTCAGTTAACCCACCATATATTCTGAAAATTAGGGTAAGCCTAGATATCTCTTTTATTATTATTTTATTTATGAGAAATATCATAATTGACGATCTCCCGATTGGAAGAAATTTTGTATAGTAGTAAACTTTTGAGGATTAAAATTTGTACGTTATTGAATAAATAATTTAAAGTTCTATCAAATCATTTACTTTAAAAAAGTTAGTTTGTAAAATAATACAAACAATATAATGTTACTGAAAATAAATTTCAGCTCTAATTAAGATTTTAATCAAAAATAATTGTAATGTGCCAAAGATATAAAGACTTACACCATTGAAATTTTTAGTCAAAAAGTTTTTATAGGGACTTAAAAAAATTAAAAATATTTTTTTTTGTATGAATGAAAGTCTTTTTTTTCTTGATTTTTAGTTTTTTTTGTTTATGTGCAGTCAGTTAAAAGAACAAACCAAAAATCTGAAGCAACTGAACACTCAATTAGAAACACTAGAAGATAATAAGAGCACAAATGAACACCAATTAGCTAGGTATAGACGACAGGTAGTTGCAAAGTTTTTTGTTACCAATCAAATTTGTATGTATAGTTTAATAACTGGTTAGTTGAAAATTATTATTTTTAATCAAAAATTTTTGAAATAGAATGAAGCTCTAAAGGAACAGTTGCAATCATTTATAGAATTAGAAGAACAAAACAAACATAAAGATAAAAGGATAAGTAATCTTACAAATAAACTAAAATACCACGAAAAATTACAAGTTTGTTTTTACTTGAAAATTTCAGTGACATAAATCTGTATAACTAAACTTTACTTAGTTGATGAATGTATAAACAAGATCGTAATTTATTAGTTGATTAATTTTTTAAAATACTTTTTTTAATTGCTCATTACATTACCATTATTTTTGAGTAATAATATAGTAAAATTTATTCAAGTTTTAATTAATATAAAAGTAATATTAAAACTTAGTTATAAAATGTTTTTTATTACTAAAATACTTGTGCTAGATAACTCAAATGGAGTTAGAAACAGAAATAGAAAGAGTTAGAACAAATTTAAATAAAAACAAAAGTTTACTATATAAGAAAGAGAACGAGTATTTTGAACTAGAAAATAGTTACAATGACGTTAGTTTTAACATCTACCATAATTTATAAGTAAAATAATTTTTACTGAGTTTTAGTTTTAAATTAACCATATTAAGCAATATTTTGATAAAGCATTTTATTAAACTAAATCTTTGTTGATATTTGAAACTTACGGTTTTAAAGCTAAACTCATCGTGTGTTATAAAATCTTTGAATAAATATTTTTAGCAAAAAGTTGTAAAGATTAGTTGAAAAAAAATTGAATCTATCTGATCAATAATAAATAAACTAATATTGATTGCCTTTCTGCTCTCTTTTAGTTAAGGATTTTTAAAGTGAGTTGATTGTAGTTATATTTATGGTTATATTGTAGTTATATTTATAACCATTAAAAAACTGGCTCAATTCTAAAAATACCCTTTGAAAAGAGATATTTCGTTTATTAAAACATACTTATAGAGTTTATAAAATATATTATTAGTTTTCATAAGTTTAACTAGAACTTAAATAAAATTTAAATCAAAAGATTAAAAATAAAGTTTAATTCAAATATAAAATTTCTTTCAAAATGTAAAAAGATTTAAAAACAAACCTTCAAATTTTTTTTATCATTTTTTTTTTTTAATTATTCGTTATAGCATAAAAGCTAAGTAATAGTTAAAGATAAATGAAGAAAACTGTTTTTTTAAAGAATACAGTTTTAATTTAAGTTTAAAACATACCAAAAAAAAATAAAAATATTTTTAAAATTTTCTTTGATTGTTTAAGTATATGATTTTTTCGAAAATATATTATTTTAAGAAATTATTTTCAATTTAATAAATTTAAAATTTTGCAATTGTAGCTAAATAAGGAATTAAGTCAAGCAAAAATTGAAATAAACAAGCTAGAAAATTCTGAAGAAATGAACTCAGAGCTAGAAAAAGAAATTGTTAATATTAAGTCTTCAAATAAAAAACTTATAATGGAGTTGCATCAAAAGAAAAACCAAATGCAGGCGTGTAATTTATAAAATAAGTAATGATTTATATAAATTAGTATAATAAATATACTCGTGACTTCTTAAAATCAAAGTCTTTTTTTAAATATTTATTATTTTATGACAATCATAAAAAACTTCTTTTAGTTATAATTATGATTTAAAAGGTTAAAATTAATAACTAATTTTAAAGCTATAACTAAAGAGCTAACATTAAACTAGTGATTTTAAGTTTTAGATTATTTAATATCTGATAAAAATAAGTGTTAACAAAGTAAGTATTGTACACATATGTATATGATTTTAAAATTAATAAGTATAACTACCACAAACTTTTTTGAGTTTTGCTCATGGATTAAAAAATATAGTATATATAATGCCAGTTACCAATGACTTTTGTAACAATGTTTTTTATAATAAAAAAGTAAAAGAATCGAAATGTAATTTAATGTTCGGTTTAAAATTTGCCTTTTTCTGCAGTTAATGGAGCAGAAATTGGAACTAACGAAAGTAGAAATGGGAAAGTTAAAATCCTTAAATAAAGAATTAATGGGTGAGTACGACTTAGATACACTTGGTCGGCAAGATTTGAGTACTAAGGTTAACTATCCAAGCGACTCAAAAATGAAGTCAATTGAAAATTCTCTAACTGCTCGTAAAACTGAAACTATTCAAATTGAGTTAGTTTAAGTATTTCACGTTTAGATTTGTTAGTTTATAAGTATATTTGTAGTTATGCAATACTAAATGTATTGAAAAATTTATGTTTCTCACTACAAAGGAAGTAAAAGTTTAATACGTAGTCATTTGCTATCATTTTTATGTCAAAAGAAATATCAATAATTTTTTCTGAGAATAAGTTCATAAATGTTAACTTTGTTTTCGTTAGTATGATGGATTATTTAATCAACTAGATTTTTAATAAAACTATTGGAAGTCTGTTTTCAACAGTTTACTGCTACATATATTTTGAGTCTTGGAAAATTTAGTTTAGATTTATAACCATAACTCTTCTAGAACTAATAAGTTATACATATATAATTTCTTCCTATTAATTTTGTATATTACTTTTTTTATTAGAGAACAGCTTTCGTCTTCTAGCTCACCAAAGAAGATTGATGAAGTCAAGCTTTTAAGAGATTATAACGTGAGGAAAATTTTATTAAAATTAATGAAAAATATTCTAGAAGCTTAAAGTAACATTTATAGGAATTTTTACAAAATTTTATAATTTTTTTATACTTCAAGATATATGGAACGTTAATTGAGAATATTTTGCTTTGACTCATCTTCTCTAAAAGCTTGTTAAAAACTTTAGTGTATCAGGATTGCCAAAAAAATACAATCCTAGAAAAACCTGAAACTTGAACAATTATGAAAAAAAAACCTTGAATTTTGAACAAAAGTCCTGGAAAAATCTAACATATATAATATTTTTCTTTGTAAAATTTAAATTTGATTTATTATAAAACACATTTAATAAAGCTTTACAATATCTTTTCAATATTTCTTTACAATTTAGAACGTTTTTTTTAATATAATTTTAAATTTATACTAAAAGTTGACAAACAAAGGTACTTTTAAAAGCCTGGAAGGAATTCAAAAAACCTGAAAAAATTTACAAAAATCCTTAGGTAATCCTGGTGTATTGAACAAAATTTTTATAGAAGTGTTTAAGTATTGTTAAACATAAAGAAACATTTAAAGCATTTATTAGGTTGCTTTAGATTAAAACTTTGAATTAAAAAAAAAGGTTGTTTAACGGTTTAAAGTTTAGTTTAAGGTCATAAAACGATTAATTATTTTTACAAAAAATATCATGGGTTGTTGTTCAGTTTTTCTTTCCATTAACAACCCAGTTGAAGTGTGTTGATTCATTAACACACAGAAACATATGTTGGTACAATAAAGGAAGATTACTGTACAATTTGTTTTTATTTATATTCCAGTGAAGTTACTTCACTAGGATCTTTTGTTAGCAAACGATTAAACCTATATTTTTGAACAGGTATTTTAAAATATAAATTTGGTTCTTATTAAGTGTATAGTAAGTTAGTTAAGTTATTCAGTGCTGAGTTTTTCTTCGAATAAAAACAGTTCAGAAATTAAGTGTACAATTAAACAGAGTATAAAGAACGACTATATGGAATTGCTCGACAGACACCAGCATTTACTTAACAATGAAAATAAGAATATCAATGAAGGAAATAAACAAATAATTAAACTTCAGGACAGACTTGTTAATACCGAAAGAAAAGTAAGAAACTTTATTTTGAAAAACGAAATAAGTGTTAAAAAGTTTATTAATTTCCAATAATGTATCATTAGTTTATTTCTCTTACAGTTTTTAAGTATTCGTTAAAAAACTTCCTTAGTTTTACCTTTAAAAACTTATGAACAACTTGTAGGAAAGACTTTTCAATTTCTTTTGTCGCAAATAAAGTTTGCTATTTTTTCTTTTGATTTTAAAGTTTATTAAGTAGATTTTTTATAATTCTACGAATGTATAAAAAAAGTATATATAAATATATATATATTTTAAATCATAATTTTTATAAGAATAAAGTATGTATTTCGTTAAGAAAATTTGTTCAATGAATTAATAAAAGTAGTGATAGTTAAAGTATTGACTAATTTTATATTTTTCGGAGTTGTTTATTATGAATTCTGAAAAAATTATTATTGAGTTTTAAAAATATACTAAAAATATACCTTCTCATTCATTTTTTGGTCAGTTAATCTCTTATTTTTAGGAAAAGCTCCTTGCATTAATGAAAAAAATCCTATAGTAATAATTTCAAAAAAAATAAAATTTAAAAACTCTATTACCAACAAACTTTTTTTTTTATTCAAAAAAAAAAACCCTCCCGACAAAAAGTTAATTATTTATTTAAAATTAAACAGAGAAAGTTTTAGAATGATTGCTTGAAAATTGTTGAAGAAGATACATTTTTTAATGAAATAGTCTTTTACTGCCTTTTTAATTTGGTCCTTCCATAAAGAACCTATTGAGCTCTCCGACTTTGTACCCTCATATATCAAAAGCTTATTAGAATTTCACAAAACAATAGAAATAATTGGTTAACTAAGTTAAAAATTATTAAATAAGATTAAAATGTTAACAAATTTCCTAACCTCCCTATGGCCTTAATATCCGTTATATAATTTCAAGTTGATATACTTTTTGCTCTTTTTTTAAATATGAATATTTACGCAGAATGCTACTTTAGAAATTGAAATGAAAAACCTAAATGAATTAAATAGAAGTTGTATACAAGATAATGAAGAAATTCAAAGCAAATTAGATTTATCAGAAAAGAAAAACTCACTTCACAACGATAAGATACAAGCAATTCAAAAGCAGTGGTCTATAACTCAAGTTAGGTCCTTTTTACTATTCTAAATTAAAATTATTCTAATTATCAGTAAGCAGACCTATAAGTTTACATTTAAGTATACCAAAAAATATTTATATCAAAAGTTTTGTTTTTTTAAGCAAGAACCTTTTTTCTTAACACTTAATAAATGTGTTTTTATACTGTATAACTCGATTAGCGTTAACAAATTGAGTTTAAAAAAATGATTATTTGATATTCTTACATTATTTTACAAATTCTAGGCTGAAAATAGCAGTCTTAATGAACAATGTTCAAGTTTGAAATCTAAAGTAAACGAGAATGCTCTACAATTGAGCAAAGTCCAAATTGAGAATGAAAAGTTAAAAATCGAAAATGAAAGTGTTAGAAAAAATCTTGATGAATCCATTAAAGATTACAATGTAGTGAAAACTTGTTATGAAAGACAAACGTTTGAGTTGGAGGAAGTTTCAAACAAAAACAAGGAGTTGAAAAATCAAGTTAAAAACTTTAAGTATAAAGTTAGTTTAGTTCTATATTTTTTTTAAATACTTATATTTTATTTTTAAGATGATAATCTTATTTTAGATAAGCGAAATATTAAAAGAAAATGAAAAGAATATGAGTTTAAGTTTGAGTGAAGATAACGATAGCATAAATTTGCAAGCAATTACTAGTGCACATGAAAAGTTTGAAAAATTCTTAAATTGTACATTTATAGACTCATACATCATTGTAATTAATATTAAATATAAATTCAACTTTTTAATAATGTTAAATAAAAACTAAGCTATAAAAATAGTTTATGAAAAGCGTTTATTGAAATCCAATATTCCAGCTGTATATCATATAATGAGAAATTGGAATTCATATTATTGTTTAACTTAAGATTAATTATATAATGATATGTATGTCTGCTTAACTTTTATTGTTTATGATTTTACTAATGTTAAGACTATTGGTTTAATACTACCATAGTAAATAAAGTTTTAGACTTATTTATTTTGAAAAATTAAATTTAAGGTTGAATAAGTCGTACAACAAGCTGAATTCTGATTACAACGAAACGCAAGAGGAAATTTCTAAAACTAAATCAGTCAATAACAAGCTAAAAATTCAACTTGCCAAACTATCTGCTGAAACTTCAAAAATAAAAGTTATTACACTAAGTTTTAATTTAATTTTTAGCACTTATTTTAAAACATGTGGTTAATAGTTTTTTAATTTATTTTTACAGTTATTTAAAAACTAATAGCACTAGTAATTTCAGTAATACTTGTACTACATATTATATTTTATTTCATTATTATATTATTTTTTTCAATTCAAATTTACTTCTTATTAATCTTACTTGTTCGAACTGAATATTTTTGTTTTATTCTCCTTAGTAATCAAAACAAATTTTGTTATACAAATATTTCAATTGAAACATAAGTATTTTGTGAATTTCATAATAAATGATTCATGTAAACATCTTTCAACTAAGACTTTTCACTACAATATCTTAGTATGAATAAATTGAAATAAAAAGGTATTAAAAACAAACGTTTTAACTTTTTTATAAATTATTAACTACATTTTGAATTTTAAATTAAACAAGAGCTAGTGCTAAAACAATATTACTGTTTACTGTTAGAATTATTATATTTAAAGTCATATTAGTGCGAACCAACGATAAAAGCTTACAAATTAAAAGATTATTTAGGAAAATACGCAGGAAAACGGTTACTATGAAACTACCAAGTATAAAGATTTAAAAATTCTAATATAATTAACAAACTCTTTATGTTTAGACAAACTGTAGTTTAACGATTGTATTCATAAACTTATAGAACATCTTTAAGGGAAACTAGACACTTCTGCGGGCCAATCGTTTTTAACGCTGTTGAAGTTCCGGCTTTTATAATAAGTTTCGATATTAAGTTACCTAGATAACCAACATAAAGAAAAGTGTTTTCAATTATTTTCAACTCATCTTCTAGGTAGCAGGAAGAACAAATTCTGGTGAAACGCTTTACTTTTAAAGCTCCTAACTTCTGTTTGACTAGACCAAAATATGTTCCTGGAACATGTAATGCTTTGAATTTAATTTTCAATGAATTTTAATTAAAAGTCCACCATTAACTGATCCCTAGACACAAAGATCCAGAAAGTTTAATGAATATTTACTTTCTTCTTCTTTTGTAATTTTTCGTTCTTAAGACCATACTTTGTTCTCCCTGCTATCTTTAAGACGAATTAAAAATACTTAAAAACACTTTTTAAGTTTTAGCTATTCAGGTAAACGAATATTGGAAGTAAAATAATATATAAGTTTATTTGTTTTTGAGGCAGTGATTAAGTGGGAAAATGTCTCAACGCTTTCACTTAAGAATTGGTCAGCATGTGACAAAATTCTCAAAAGCTTGATTAAAAATCTATTGGAAAAGCCTTTTTTTGTGATTTGCAAACACCTAATTGACAATCATGAGTGTTCCAGCAACATCAAGGAGGCAATTTTACATTTTAGTGCGAGCTGAAATATCTTTTCAGTTATATATTTTTGAAGCTTTTTGTATACATTTTAATGGAATCATTATACATTTTAATAACCCAGTTTATGTCAGCAGAAAAAGTTTTTTTTATCAGACAAGACTTTGCAAATATTTATATTAAATCGTTATATAAAATAATTTTCTTATATAATTTAAAGGTTAGTTTTACTAATGTATTTTGCTTTTCATTAATTCGTATTAGTATGATTTTAAATTGTAAATATACAAAATAGTATTAAACATTCAAATTTTACACATTAATAGTATGTCATATTATATGCTTATATTTTCTAAACGTTTTGCTTATAATGTATTTTAGTTTAATTTTATTCCTACCTAGGTAGTGTATTGAAAAGTATCTAAAATTAATAGTTTGCTATGCAAATTGTTCTGTTTGTTTTGTATAAACTTTTAACAATATTACTTTAAATTATAAAAAAAACGTAATCGTTTTTTTTTTGTACAACTCGTTACTTCATTTAAAGCATTTATTACAATATAGTTTAATAATGTTATTTAAAAATATTTTTTAGTAAAAGTAATTTTTTTGTTGTTAAAGTTGTACTTATTTTATACTTAACCGATCAAGTATTGTTTAAAAGTAAATACCTTCTGTACATGTTTCATTACAGTTTTTTAAAAGAGACTTAGTTGTCTAAAATTGTCACAAAAACATTGCAACTTGACCTAAATATATTGTGTAAGCTGCCACCTTGGTACGCACTTTTTAGTCGAAAACACTGTTTTAAAAATTTTTTTTTTTAATAAAAAACAACAACCTAAAAGTATTTATACAAAATTGATGTATTTTAAAACAAGTTATACTCTATTTAATTTAGATCAAGTAAAACTTAAGGAATTATAAAATAAGTTATTACGTTACAAGTTGTATATCAAATCTAATATTTAAAACAAACATGTTACAGTTTATTTGTTTAACGAAAATAACGAACAGTTTAATTTGAATTTGCATACTCCATGATTAAAACAAAAATTACTTGATGAAAAAAATAATTTAAAAAAGTTATACAAAATTTAGATATACGAAAATAAAAAAACAGTGCAACTAACAACTACATACCCAATGATTGAAACATAAAAGTAAAAGTGCATAATAATCTAAAATAAAACTTATATAAACAAAAATTATCAACAGTGCAACTTACATACCCCATTACTGCAACATAAATGTAAATAGCGTATAAAAAGTGATATTAACAAAAATTTTGGCCCACACCATATTATCCTTTAAATTTCTGTTTTCTACGTAGACAACCAACTAATTTGCAAAATATAGCAAAACAATAAGTTAACATGAGTAAAATTTTAAAACTCTAAACTAGTTTTTTGAATAAATACAATTTAATAAAAGCCTGATCAGTGCCTTCATAAATCTTTATTTATTTAAAATAATTAATTAATCATAAGTACTCCTTTGTAAGTTTAAAAGTTAAAAGGTAAAACAAAATAGATTTAACAACTTTCTAGGTTGAAAATAAACATACATACATAAATACTTACATGAAAAAATTATATAAAAAATACTCAAGATTTCTAATTTACTTTTAACAATTTCGTTTTGTTTTGGAGGATTTTACTATAATTGTCATTTGTAAACTTTAGTGGCCTTTAAAATGTTTGTATTGGGCTAAATGTAGGTAATAAAGCACCTAAAATTACTAGGTACGCACTGCCGGTTGGGTACTCACTTATGCGCTGTGTTTAAAGTGCGTAGCTAAAAGGCAGGTTTCAGTATTTAGTTATAAATTTTACCAAGCAATATTTTTAATTTACTCATACTTTACTAAGCACTTATTGTTACAACTTTATTCAGGGTCACAATCAGCAGCTAGACATAACTTCAGCAAAATTGAAGAATAAATGTCAAGTTCTTGAACAACTCAAACATAATTTAGAAGACGAAAACGAGCACTTGGTCGAGCAAGTAAGCAGATTAATGCAGCAGAATGAAGAACTTTTGTTGCAAATGTTAGAAAGCAAAGATCAAATTTACAATGAACAAAAGCAGTATACGTTAGTTACTTAATCAATGAATATTTTCGAACAAAATCTTTAACATTGATTAGTAAGTGTAGAATTTAATATTTATACATAACTTTCAAAGTTTGGTTTATGTCTTTTTCAAATGTGGATCTAAATACTAACATTGCCTTAAAGTTATGTTGGTAGATATTATTCAGTAGGTGATACTTCAATACATATAAATTTAGTGAACGAATGCAAGAAGTAAGAAAGCAGAAAGAAAAATTAGAAGAAAAAATTATGGATATATATAGAAGTCCCAATAACAATACGAGCAACAGTAAAAGAAAACAAGGTATTTTTTTGTTAAGTAAGCTTAATCTAAATACTATTAAGTTTGACTTTAATTTTTAAACCTTTCTTTTTTATGTAAACTGCTATATTTTTAAGTAAAACAGTTATTGAATTTAGGTTTGGGAGCAACAATTAAAAAAACCTTTGCAAACTTCGCATCAGCTTCAAACAAAAATGGGGACAAAAAGAAACTGACTTCGTCACTGCATAGTAATAACTCATCTTCCTTATCAAGAAGCCAGAATGAATCTGCTGTTTTGGAGACTAAAGATTCAATTAGCAACGATTCAGGATCACAACAAGGTTGGATATTCAACCATGACGTACAATTTGAGAGTATTTCAGGTAAGTGTACAATACTGAACAACCACAATTGTAGTATTGTAAAATATATTTAGTTTTTTCTATAACTTGATATTAATTTCCAGGAAGAAACACACCACTGACTAGCCTTCATCATCATTATCAAGCTGAACAAAATTTTTCCTCGATTAACAACGAAAATAACTTACCTCAGGTAAATAGATAACTTTATTTGGTCGGTTAGCAATTAAAACTTGCACATTATACAGAACAACCATAATCTGCTGAGGTTGAATCAGATGAGTCGCAATAATAACAACCGCAACAACACCATGCCTGAAAATCAACCCTTTAGTCCCCAAAATATTCAAAACTTTACACCAATCAATCACGATCTTTTTAGTCACCTAGTTTCTCCTATTCAAAAACCACCCGACGACGTTTCAATTGCAACCAGCTTCGGTGTGCAGCATAACGTTGCCAGGATTGATGTCCCTCCCAACAGTGATGACTCAATTAAAATTCCCCCGCCTTACGCCCGTCACATTGCCATGAAACGCCACGACGTTCCTCCACCTTCCACAATGACTTCATCATCTCACTCTTCCGCAGTTGTTAGCTCAGTTGCTAGAAAGGACATTCCTCCAGATAATAAACTGAAGCAACAGCAACAACTAACGTCTCATAATGATCCTCATCAGCAACAAAAAGATGAAGATGATTTGTGGTACGAATATGGATGTCTTTGAAAAAACTATTTTTAGCATAACAGTTAGACCTTTTTCTGTGAAATTGTATATATGTATCCTTGAAAATTAATACGTTTTTTTATGACAGTTAGAATAAAAACTCGTCATTTTTACAGTTTGCAGTATTCTGTATTTTTCCCAAAAACAGCCCAACTATAAGGTTTGTAACAATTAATTCGACTGACGAACTGTATTTTTTTCTACTTGTACCGTATATGTTAATTTTTTAACTTTTAACATATGTTTTTTAAAAGAGTACATCTAAAGGTGTTATTATCCATTCCTTAAAATTTGTTGTTTAACATTTCATAAATAAATATCAATATATATTCAGCTTCTGAATGGAGCTAAAGTTGCTAATTGTGTTTCATTATGGATTTTTTTAAGTTACAATTTGTCATTGACTTTATAGTGCTTATTTATTAAACGTTAGTAGTTGCACATTTTCTTTTTTAAACAACACATTCTCATATGTTATTCGTACCTCTATTTTTTAAATAAGTTTTTTGTCATAGAGCCAAATTTTTCTTTATTGTCAAATTTGTTGAAACTTTTAAAAATGAACATTTCTAAAAGTTTGAAATTTATTTTGTCAGTTTAGCATTTTGGTAAACTTTTGTAATATAAAATGTTAATTGAACTTTTAAATATTTTCTAAAATTTTTAGTTATGAAATGCATTAACCTTTTTGTAAAAATTAGTAAAAGTGATAAAATCTGTTAAAGTTGAAAACTTTAAGATAAATTCTTTGAATAAACATGTTCTACTTTATTTTATTTTTACAATTGTTAGTAGAACAGTGTAAGAAAAAAAAAAAGTTTAAATTTTTATTAAATACATAAATGTTCAATGGAATACTTTACTAAATTAAAGGCTCAAAAAATCACTGTTACTTCGCTTAAGTTTTCATTTGCAGTTACTACTACATATGTAGCAATATATCTGAAATTTTGAAGCTAGAAAATAATACTTAGTTAAGCATTAAAGTAGCCTTTTTAAACGTAGTAAACTAACAGAATGTTAATTTTTAAATCAAGTTTTAAAACTGTAATTTTTACAGTTATGGTGTATTATTTAATTAGTTTTACCTACCATTTAGACTTTTTTGTTGCCTTATTTTTTCTTTGCTAGTGCTAATGATTGGTTTGAAAATTGAGTGAATTTATGTATATTTTTATTTTATTATTATTTTTCTTTGTATAACTTAAAACAAAAGTGATACTTTTGTGACCTGTGAGCGTTTTATTTAATTAAATGTATTTGTATAACTGAAATCCTTGTGGTATATTATCAAAAAAGAAGTTGTCTTTTCTATATACTAATAATCAACACAGAATTAGTTAAATATTTTGTTTACTTTACTCAAAATTCTATCTTACAATTTCAGTAAATAAGTGATTTCAAAAAAACTATTTCATTTCAAAAACCAGAAAGTTATAGTGTAAAATTATAAAACATACTTTTTAGTTACTGATTTGTAGTATAAAAGTTATTAGATCTGTTATTCAAAAGCAATGTAAAATTATTAGTATTTTTTTTACTGGAAAGTTAAAAGACAATTTTTATTTAACTTATTTTAAAAAAACCTCTAGTAGAGTAACAAGGTTGGTGTAAGCGTTAAATAATTAAACATATTTTTTACAAAAGAAATTGATCAACTTCTAAGAATATTTTCAAATTAAGTAGTCTTTAAAAAAAAGACCGTTTTTGTACGCAAATACTTTATAAAACTGGCGGCTTTTTGCAGAACATTGAAGCTTTACAGAGTCATTTAGTATCTAAAGAATGCTGGTAGTCTACTATTTAGTCACATACCTTGCTTAAAAGTTACATATTTTTGTAGATATTTGTAAAGAAAAACTATGTCATTTTAGTTAAATGTTAACTAATTTTGCTCGACAAATTACACTAAAAAATATTTGTGTTGTGCACGATATAAAGGAAATTTTAATTAAGAATTTAAACTTTGAAAGAGAGGCATCTTAAAAAGTAAAATATTAATATTTGAAGTGAAATTGATATCATGGAACAACTAATCTTATAATATGTATTTATTGAAGGGCTGCATTTTTATTCTATATACTCATAGTCAGCATTATATCGTGATCTATCGAGGTTTCACGCAATAGAACACTACTTTAATTATCTTAGTGTAATATTTTTTCCTCATCTGGTTTTAATTTAAATATAAAATAATATATTTATGGATAATAAGTTTAAACTCATAGCTAACGATTGTTTGACTGAAAATTATAAACTCTAAGGGTACTATTAGTTAAAGCACGAGGATCACAAATTTTAAGAGCTGGTTGCCTGAAAATTATTTACTTATAAAAAGTAATGTAATTTTTTTTAAACAAATAAGCAATTTTTACTTTAAAAGGTTTGGCAGTATTATAAAGACAGTAAATGAAACAAATAGTTCTTATACTACTGAAACTAACAGCTAAGAACAGTTTATTTATCTATTTACTTTCTAAAAAGTCTAGTTTTGAATGATTTTTTGAGGGTGTCCTTAATGATAATAGAAAATAATTTTTTAAAACCTTTGTTATATTGTGTTTATCTGGAAACCGATCATTTCAAACTTGATAACTTTTTTACTTTTAAACTCGATCACAATTTAATCGATCATTTTAAACTCCATCTTTTTAAGCTTTTTTTTTATTAAATGATTTGTGTGTACTTTTTACCATTTTTCAAAAACTAAAATGTAAAGAAGTGGAACCCTATGCAGGGTTGCCACACACTCAGGGAACTCAGGGAATTTTCAAACTGTAGAAAATCTCAGGGAAACTCAGGGAATTTTGGCATTTTTCTTTTAACTCAGGGAAACTCAGGGAAGTTTTGATTTTTTCTCTAAATTTCAGGGAAGTTTTTGAAAATCTCAGGGAAATTTTTTTCTAGATCTAGAATGAGGTTTAGTTAATCCAGTTTAATATTTTGTTCAAAAGTAGTAATTTTTATTATTTAAGTGGTTATTTAGAATTTTTTTAGCCTTGCGGCTAGTTCTTCAATATTCTTAGTATTAACATTGTAGTTTTTTTAAATTTTAAATTTATATTTACTTAAGTAAAATCAAACAGTTTAGAGAAATGAAAGTTGTTGTTAACTGTTCATTGAAAAGTTCTAATAAACTTTTTATTTTTAGTTACTTATGTAGTTTAAAAAACACTATGTTTACTATTAGTTCTTATTTTTTAAATAATAAAGTTATTTGTTATATGTTTACAACTACTTGTTTTCAGTAAAAAAAATTAAAATGAATACAGATTAGTGTTGTATTACTTTTGTTAAAAAAATAGAGGTTAAATTTTTGTT
Organism: Thalia democratica; assembly: GCF_965202585.1. Classification (NCBI taxonomy): domain Eukaryota; kingdom Metazoa; phylum Chordata; class Thaliacea; order Salpida; family Salpidae; genus Thalia; species Thalia democratica. The sequence continues at coordinate 25,023,046 of NC_139170.1, read as the reverse complement.
TATAAAAAATAATTTATTTCAAAAGTAGTAGCAGTAATGGTAATTAATTTTTTAGTGTGAATGTTTTAATATACTTTACAACTTTTTTGCAGATTTAATTTAAAAGCTTTTTTAAATATTATGAGTAAAGTACAGTTTAAAACCTTGTTTAAAAAAAGTTGGCTTAACCATGAAGACTTCAAAGATTGGTTACTTGAGGATGTAGACAAAGAGTAGTTTAAATGTAAGTGGTGTGGTGATGATACACCAATGGCCTTATCCAACATGGGTATAAGGGCATTGAAATCGCACAGTATGTCGAAAAAACATCTTAAATTGAAAGCCTCTAAGAGTAAAAATAATGCAATTACTTCTTATTTTGGTGGGGCTAATAGTTCAACTAATATATCAGCTGCAACTTCTTCAACAGCTGCTGAAATTTATTGGGCTCTCAAGTGTACCAAAGAAAACTGGTCAGGAAACTCTTGTTAGGTATTAAGTTGTACTTTGATATGAGATATTTCTTTAGCTATTTCTTTAAACTTTCTTTTTGCAGGTTTTTTACAATAATGTTAAGCTTTTAAGTTTTATTTACTGCATTCAGAACAGTTGCTAGGAAAGACATACAAGTCATAATGAAGTTATTATGTATGCATTTAAGTGAGTTCTTCATGTGAAATTATTATTATAGTATAATTAAATTTTGTCAATTAAAATGTCAAACAAATTAAACTTTATTCTTTTATGTAGAAAGTTAACTAACAAGTTTACACAAAGTTGTGCAAAAATTTAGTTTTTAATTTTTAATTGGTTTAAACCTTTTAAGATTGAGTTTTTGAAAACAGTTTTTTTCATAAATTTAATGCAGAAGCATACACATACAACCTTCCTTTTATTATTAAAGAAGAAAAATGAGAATGAGGTATTAATAATTTGTGTTAGAAGAGAAAAATTTTTTTTTAAGATTTGAAAAATACTCAGGGAAACTCAGGGAATTTTAAGGTTACTCAGGGAAATTTTTGGTCACTCAGGGAAGATTTTTGGCTCAAAGAGTGGCAACCCTGCCTATGTTTTCGATATACAATTTTTGAAAATCGTGGTGTTTTGAAGTAGATTTCTGTACGCTGCTTAGCATAATATTTTAAAAGCTGTTGTTCTTATAGTTCACATAAAACTAACAACGTCATTTTAATTACTCAACCACGACATTACTAGAGTGAAATTTCATTTTTTGAATTTAATTTGCAAATTTATTAAAAGTATAGTTAGCTTTATTTTTAATAACACTTTAATACTACAATGTTAAAATCGTTAACTTTTTAAAATTAATTTATAACTAAAACAAAAAAAAATCATTAAGTAGGTATTTATAAAACTTAAAACCCAACGTTGAAAACAAAAATCAAAGCGGCACATTAGTAATGTCAATAATTTGTTTATAGTTAAAATGTAATTATCTTTAATTAAACTATAAATATGAAAATGTGAAATTTAAACATTAGGTTAAGATTTAAAATCGTAGCTATATTCACTGTAAAAAAAATTGTCCGTAGAATTTTTTGAAAAACACACACTCATTATATTAAAACAACAACATTCAATTTACTTGAGAGGAAAATAATCAAGTTTTAAAATCTAGAAAAGTAAATCTTTAAAAGTTTTATCCTCAAATATAAGTTTATTAAACAGTAATAAAAATCGAAGCTGAAAAATATTGATTAATAGACATAGTATAGAAAGATCTTTCAGTCATCGAGTAGCACACCTTTAGTTTATTTGTTTTGAGCTATAAAATAGAGAAAAAAATAAAGGTATTTTATATCAATACAAACTTATATTTTTATGAAAATAACGTGTATAAGAAGAAAAACATACATGTATAAAAGAACATATCTATTATAATACCTAATTATTAAACAAAGTAAATGCAAATGTTTTCCATTTTGTACAAAAGTAATGCACAGTAATTAACTAAAGTGTCATTTCTTTATAGCTTAGATATTATTTTTCAATATTTTTTATACCTAAATTTCTTTTATAGATTTTTTATTTGTAAGTGTTACATTTTAGGTAGAAACATTTAGCATAACATAGTAATAAGAAATAATGTTTATTTGATTTTAGTTTTGACACACTTTAATTCTTTAAAAGTTTTCTTTGCACTTTAAATTAATTTCTATGCACACCAACTTAAAAAGATGCTCATATTTTAAACCACTTTTTATTTAATACTTTAGTTAGTTAAAGTTTAGTTTATGCGTAATTTTCTACATGTAATATCTAAATGTACATGTAATATCTAAATTGTACACACACATTTAAAACAATATATATTTTTGTTAGGTATACATTTTAATTTTTCAAACATTTTTTTTTGTCAAACTTAGTTAATTTTTATGCCTTGCATATCAATACACACAACTGCTGTTTTTTGAAGCTACCTATTTAACATAAACTAGATTTAGGGATGGTAAGTTTATTAAGTTTGTACATTGTTAATCAAAATAGTTCAAGTTCAAGCAAATAAACAACTAAAAATTGCCAAACACTCAGACTATCACTATTTGAAGACTTAAAATCTCAGGCCAACTAAGTCACTTTTTAAGTTTTTGGCTATAATTGCTTTTTGTATACAAAAATATCAGGAATGTTTTTGTTGACTCAGGCTGGCTTCTTTGCTTGAAAAAGTGCAGATTAAACTTATGGTGTATGTTTTGCTCAATCAACAGTGTTAGTTTGAGCTATAATGTATATTAAACTTTAAGTCTTGCAGCTAATAAAATTCAAAATTATATTTATATTGTTGTGTACATTTAAGTGTGAACAATCAGCCAAAAAACTTGAATCCAGGAAAAGTTTTGAATTTGAAAATTTGTGCTTAATAATTCTGAAAAAAAACTTTAATTTAAGATTTTTTGAAAAACCTGGAATTTCAAACAATTTTTACATGTAAAGAAATAAAATTTCGATTTGACACAAAAAACTTACCAAATAAATATCTTTTTATTATAAAATATATAAAAGTAGCTTAACAGTATTTTCTAATATTGATATATTTGTTAAGACATTTTATTCAACTTGAATTAAACTTTATACTAAAAATAAAAGAAGGAATTGTAGTTCCAAAAACTTTGTTTTGGCATTGCACCTTTACTTGTAAAATTTTACCGTTTGTTGTGCATCGCTTTGAAACTAAACCAAGAAACTCTTCTAAAATGTCAAAGTTAGTAAAAACATCTCTAATAAAAATTCTCAGATGAGCAATAGTTTTTTTTTATAAGTAGTCTCATGTTAACAGATTGATTAAAGTACTAATTTGATTTATGCGGCTATAACCTTAACGCATTTCCTAAACATGACTTCTAGTTGTCATTGAAGAAATAAACAAAAGCTTTTCGTTACCGCCAACATAAGTTCTTTAGAAAAGTTTTTAATTATAAACAGCATCTCATTTTAAGTAATAAGTTTTGCTACTTTATACCTTGCCTTTACAATTTTTCTGATCATTCTGTATTTACTGAAGATAATCATGTGCTTTGTTGGAGAACTGACTTTGGTGTTTTTTTTCTTATCGTTTCTCGCAATAACTCCTAACAAAGTTTTTTTATTCTTGTAGCTCGTCTTATATTTTACAATTACTATTTTTAAATGCAATATTCTTATTTCAGATAAAGAATTGCTAAAATGCTTAATAAAAAATAAGTTTTTCTACTTCGCTAATGACTCAATAGAATTTTATACTTTTGTTAAATTTGTTTAAGAATCTTAATTTTCCATTCCAGCTGACTTTTATATTTTTGGCATGTAATTTATATACTATTAATAACCTTCGTTATTTCTTTATGTTGTGAACTTTATTTTAACTTGGTTGCTACACAAACAGGCTATTTTAAAAGTTGAAAACTCAGGTGTGTGTGAAACTTTTATTTCAAACACTTTAAAGAAATCTTTCAATTCTCAGAATAATTTTTATGACTGTAGTGTAGTTTACTAATTGTAATTTTTTCTTGTTTTCTTAAATTTTGTGTACTTTTTGATAATGATGATATTTTAACTAGGTACTTAAGCTTGATTAACAACTATTTTTTAGCTTTTTCAACTTTTAATAAACTTAGGCTGGTTTGATACAACTCAGACATTTTTGCTTTTTAAGTGGCAACCATGTAAAATACTAATTACTAATAAGATATTTTATTAAAATTTTCGAGAATAAATTATATTAAAGAGTTTGTTTTAGCTTTCTGGAATACAAACAGGTATTAATTTTATTAAGTCAACTAATTAATAAATTTTTTTATGAGTTTAAATTATTTAACACGCAAAAACTTTTTTTAAGTAAATATTCTTAGAAATATGAAAAAACGGTTGATAATATAACAAATGTATAAAAGTAACCCATAAATTGTCTTTAAAGTTAGGTTTTTATAGATAGTTAGGTTGTAAGTAAAAATACAAAAGTATTAAGTTTAACTTATTAAGTGCTTATAAAAATACATAGTTAATTAACACTAAAGTATATTAGCCAATGTAAATTCTATTCTAATAGATATTAATTTAAATAGGCATTCCATGTATAGCTAAAAGTCATTTAAAATAATAAGGTGAAAAAAAGTAAAACCTTTCTTTAATTGTGACTAAAACTAAAACCAAAATATTATTCAAATGTCACTAAAACTAAAACTGCTGCCCGCGAAGACTTTGGAAACTTGAAATTTGGCCCGCGACCACCAACTGCCTGCCGACCCCTGGTTTAGAGGCTTTAATTATTAACATTTCTTAAGAACTAGTGACAGTTCTGGAATGGTTTCGACACTACTATATTGAAGGTTAAATACATTTAAATGTTTGTGTTAATGTTTAGTACACTTTAATTTATTGCCTATTTAAATTTGTTTTTTAATTTGTTAGAATAAAATTGTAAATATTAAAATTGAATATTCTATTTGTTAATGTTTGATTGGTACATTTATTTAAAATTTAAGCGTAAATTTTTGAATTTAAATTATGAGTTTATATTTTGAAATGTACATAAACTTTAGGTTAAAAAAAATTAAACTTAAAGGTGCTAGAGGTGAGCCATCGTTTCCAATTCCTTTGTGGAGTCAGTACGAACGAGTGTTTACAAAAAGTGATCGAACGAACAATATTGCGGAAGCAGCGCATCGAGCTTTGTACGCAGTATTAAATGGAAACCATCCCAATCTGTGGAGTTTTATAAATATTCTGAAAACGACTCGGGATATGGGACTAGAACACCTTCTGGCAGAAATAAAACCAGATCCCAAAAGAATAAGGTTCAGGCAAGCAGATGAGCGTCTGTTTTATCTGGTGTCAAGTTTTAATGAAAATAATAATATACTTGAATACCTACGCGGTATTCAATACAATTTTGATATAGATTAAACGTATATATTTGTAAATTTCGTTTGTGTTCGTTTTTATAATAAAATTTAATGCTATGCATAAATTTTTTATTATTATTTTACATAAATAAAGTTATTTTAACCATGTCAGCCAAGCAAAGTAATTTAAAAAAATGTAAGTAAAGCATTACTATTTTATTAACAGAAGTAAAAAGAATACAGTATAAGAACAATTTTATAATTAAGATTTTTAAAACTAGTTACAATTTCATTTACCAACTTCTTGTTTTTCAGTACTTATTTTGTTATTAAGTATAGTTTTTCTTAAAAAATACAGGCCACTAAAGATATTTTCTAACGTTTTGCTACCTACAAATGATTTTTCTAAGTATAATTCGAAAAGACTGCCAAACTTTGTCTTACAATTTACTCCTTACTTAGATAATATTTTTATCAAAAATAATTTTGGAAGACACACTCTTTCTTGAAATCACACTTTAAAGTGCCTAAATCGCATAATTAACAGCATGCTGGTTATATAAATTTAATTTTAAACGTTTTATCAAATACAAACTTTACACGTATTTGATTAAGTTACTTAAAACTATCGATGGCGCTTAAGTGTCACTCCGTGCTTAAGTAACATTTTGTGCAAAAGAATCAATCAGTTATAAAGTTACACTCCGTGCTAAAGTGACACTCCGTGCTAAAGTGTCACACCGTGCTAAAGTGACACCGTGCTAAAGTGACACTCCGTGCTAAAGTGACGCCGTGCTAAAGTGTCACCCCGTGCTAAAGTGTCACCCCGTGCTAAAGTGTTACCCCGTGCTTAAGTGACGCCGTGCTAAAGTGTCACCCCGTGCTAAAGTGACGCTGTGCTTTTCTGACACCTACCCCTTATTTCACTCCTAATGCTCAAAAACCTGAAAAGAAGTATAAAACTTTTTGTTTAAATACTTGTGATTTATTTACACGTACAATTTATAACAATAAATAAAACTAGTTCTTTAACTAATTAGTTAAGAGTTTGTGAGTACTAATTTTATACTAAAATACACTTTAAAAACAAAATATAAAATTTTTAATATATTTGTTGACCTTTTTTATAAGTTCGTGTTAATAAAACGATAAAAAGTTTAAAATAGTTGAGTGTAATATTATCAAGTATAAATTATCGCAAGTTAGAAATTATAGTAAACCGTGTTTTTAAGCTTTGTGCTATTGATGATCTATCTACTATATATTAATAGTATAATTTATATTTTACATAAATTTCAGTTATACATCTCAAAATACATTAAAGCGTTAAAGTAAAAATTCAACAACTTGAAATCGTCATACTATGTTTTCAATTTAATTAATTTTTTATTAACAGTTATCATTTTAACTACTTGCTAAGGACAGCTTTAAAAATCTTCAGGCAAAAAAATAAATTAAAAACTTTCTAGGTTTTTTTAAACATATATATTTTCTAATGTTAGTAAATGATAAGGAAAAAAAAATTCAAAAGAGGCTTTTTTGTAAATTTGTTTACTATTGGTCTCGATGCTGTAACATTATACTCAGAAGGTTTTGAAAGCTGTTATTGTGACCCATACTCCATCAGGTCGTATGAGTTAGTATAATTGGAGCGTTTAAAAGCTTTAATACTAAAAGTAACATTAATTATTAAAAAAGTTACTAGCTGTCAAGGAACGTAGAGGTAGCTCATAACTTACGACTTGCAGTTATGATCAAAAAAGTCTTTCATAATCAAATATTATGTGCTATATGTATACAAGTAACTACTAAATACGACATGCTGTCGTCTACACTCTACATAATTGGGACTTTATTTCAATCATGGATTGAAAACAAAACGCATTGAAAAATAGGTGTAATCATCAGCATAAGTTTTTGCAAAAAAAATTATGACATTCGTTTTTGTTAGCAGTGTTGGGTAAAAATACAATCTCATTAAACCAAATAGCTAATAGTACAAAAAGTAAGTTTATAAAGATATTCAAAAAAACATTTTGGTATAAAGACCTGGGGGCTGGGTGTGCTGAAAGACCTCTTGGTCATTGAGCGCTTACCCAACCAGACTTGGTAAGAAAAAAGTTTAAGCTCTGTGTTAAGTGTTAAAAACTTAGGATTTAAATTATTACTTAATTATATTAAGTCCTACTACAAAGGATTTTTTAACACTTTACAAAGTGTTTTTTACCAAGTCTGCACCCAACTTAAATCAAAATTATAATAAGCTAAAAAAGAAAGAAACTTTATGGTCAAAATTTAAGTGAAAAGGACAAATTTATGAAAAATAAGGATGTAAAAATTTACAAATTAAAAAAAAATATCCAGAGGAAAAATTGTATCTGAAGTTAAAAACACATAAAATATATACTAAATTATATGTTAAAAGGTTCACTTTTAGTCTGAAATGTTTTTAATTTTATATTTACCAATACTATTGATTCAATAGTATCAAAAAAAAAAAAGTCTAGCCCTTAGTTAATTAAAATAAAAATCAAGATAAAGCTGTAACCTTAAAAAAATTAATGCTTAAATTAGAATAAAAATAAAAATAAAACACATTTTAACGCATCCTTTTTTTAAACTATCAATGTTTATAGTTTAAAGATATTTGTGTTCAATGTTTTTAGTTTATTTACATAAGTATCTAAATCTAAGAGTTTAACTACAACCAAAAATTAATGTAAACGAGTACAGAGAACACTTTTGATAGTAAAATAATTTTATTTGAAAGTAAAAAACATAACAATAATAAAACAAGTCAACCTATTATCAAATTCATATTTTATTAGTAATTTAAGCTTAGCTTTTTTTTTTTGACAAAATATGTATAGAGTTTGGTACGTTTATTTACACAAATTGAATTTAGATTAGACTGTTTAATGAAATTATTTATTGTTACGTATTGTTATTAATTATACGTTTATCAGTCCTGGAGCATCCGTTTGTTGATACTGTTAAAAAAGAGAGAAAGACATTATAGTTAAAAATATTTAGAGCTTAATTTGAAATTCTAATTAAATAGCTATGAGAAAAAAGTATGAAACATTTGTATGAAATTTTTGATCAAAATACTACCAAACTTCTTTGGCAAGAAAATTTTTTAAGTTGAACAATAAATAATTGAATATAAATTATGCAATCAGCCAAAACTAGCTATGCATGTTGAGCTAAAATAGATAATCTTTTACAAAATACACTACACTAAATTCAAAAATAAACATTCTTTAGCAGTCTGGGTTGTAGCTGTTTATTATATAGATTGTTAGTAAATTTGAATACTTATTTGTTTAGTTCAATGAATGTTTAGTTATTGAAAATGGTGTAATAGTTATACTTTTTGTCAAATGTGCTAATTATCTATAGTAATTATTATAAATTAATGGTATTAGTTGTTTCAAATTTTATGATGATCCTTTTGTTTTTTAGGTGAACACACTTTTCAATTTAAAACTTTTTTTCACAAACATTATTCAGTTTATATGAAATTTATTTACCATAGTTTATTGAATACCAAAAAAAAACACTCAAAGTATTTGGTCGTAGGACTTGGTGCACAAAGAACATTTTGGTTATTGAGTTGCACACCACGGATACCTTTTAATGTCATGTCCAGGACATATGTGGCTTAAAAATGTTTTATATCTAGTTTATAATAATGTAACAAAAAAGGCTTACAACACAACTATGCTTAAAACTGTATTTATATATTTAAAAAAGATTTTTTAGGATACTAGGTTGCTACTTTAATAACTAGGTGTATTGAGTTTTTTATTTTACTAGATTATATAATTTCAGAAGATAAAGACCCTGAAAAAAGGTGTTAGAACACTATATAGACTTTCATATTTATTTAATTGTTTATATGTGAGCTTTATTGATCACTTTAAATTTTTATGTACTTGAGACAAGTTTTTAACAAATGTAAGTATGAATTTTTTTTAGATCAAAACTGAACTATTTACATACCATTAATAATTCTAAAAAAATATTAAATTCTTTTTAATTTTATGTTTTGAATTTTTACTTCCTTTAAAGCACATATACTAAATGTATATTGACACTATTTAAAAATAAGTTTTGTTTTTACAATTTAATTCTTTTAATGACATTATCACTTCTTTATTTTTATTTAATGATGATTTGTTTTTTACATTTTTGTTTTTGATCATTAAAAAGGGCAACAAGAAAAATATTGCTGTAAATGATGTTTCTATAGTTAGCTGAATATTTGCATCCTTATATTCATATTTATATCCTAGGGCACCAAACCTTAAATTGAGGTTGTATAGTTTTAATACTTTATATATGTGTTCTTGTAAGTTGTCTGAACCTAAACTACTAATTAAAATTTTCAAAAAAGCATTTCTGACGTCATAATCAACACTTGAAGACAAAAAACCCGTCAAAACCGTCTAGTTACGTATACCCTAGGGCACCAAACCTTAAATTGAGGTTGTATAGTTTTAATACTTCATATATGTGTTCTTGTAAGTCGTCTAAACCTTAACTTGAAATTAAAATTAAAAAAAAAAAACATTTCTGACGTCATAATTGACACTTGAAGACAAAAAACCCGTAAAAACCGTCTAGTTACCTATACCCTAGGGCACCAAACCTTAAATTGAGGTTGTATAGTTTGAATACTTCATATATGTGTTCTTGTAAGTTGTCTAAACCTTAACTTGAAATTAAAATTAAAAAAAAAACATTTCTGACGTCATAATCTACACTTGAAGACAAAAAACCGTAAAAACCGTCTAGTTACCTATACCCTAGGGCACCAAACCTTAAATTGAGGTTGTATAGTTTTAATACTTTATATTTGTGTTCTTGTAAGTCGTCTAAACCTTAACTTGAAATTAAAAAAAAAAAAAACATTTCTGACGTCATAATCAACACTTGAAGACAAAAAACCTGTAAAAACCGTCTAGTTACGTATACCCTAGGGCACCAAACCTTAAAAAACATTTCTGACGTCATAATTGACACTTGAAGACAAAAAACCGTAAAAACCGTCTAGTTACGTATACCCTGAATTTAAGGTTAGGTGCCTTAGGTACGTTTCGCATGAGTACTTATGCTACTAAAATATCCTAATAATTTGCAAGCTACATTCTAATACACGCATGTGACAATTGGGACTATAATCGATATTAAACTTTATTTAAACTACTTAAAACATTTACCAATACGATTCTTATGCTTTTTAGTAACTGATCATTGCGTTTGTTAAAAAAAACAATTTAAACATACTTTTTTAAGACCTCAAAGTTAGATTTAAGTTTTTCATAAATTTTATAATCAAAAGTACACTAGTGTGACGATTAGACTATAATCAAAATAAACTTTATCAAACTAACTAAAACTTATATCAATACGTTTCTTAGACTTTGTAGTTAGTGAACATTGCGTTTGTTTTTAAATAAAGTATTTGAAATATAATTTTTTAAGACCTCAAAGTTCGACTAAATATTTTCAAAACTTTTCTAAAGGAAAGTACACTAGTGTGACGATTGGACTATAATCAATAATAAACTTGCAGAATTATAATACTTTAACATGTCAGTCAAATTTGAACTAAAGACTGCTTGCAGTCTTAGTTTTGAAAGTACAAAATCATTAAATGCTTCTGGAGATAATTACCAGGTATTTATTTTTGTATTGTTTAAAAAAGTTATAAGTATACTTTGTAGTTGTAAGTTTGTATGTATTTATTTAAATTGATTTAAATAATATAAAAAATAAAGTTTTTTTGCGTAATTGACAAAATGTAATAAGTAAATTTTTGAGTTTTATTTTCAAATCAAAATATAATTTTTTGTATTAAAAAAAAAAATTAATTCTAGGCTGAACAGCAGGTAAAGTATTATAACTCACCTGTTGGGGGTGATGTTGCCATTACAGATGGATCTAAACTCTACATTGTCACGCGTGAAAACTCAAAAGGTATTAAAATTGTTTATTGGATTTATATTTTTAGAACAACTTTTTTTTTCTAATCATAATCTATTGTTAAATTTACTCATTGGTTTTATAGCATTATATGAAATACATTTTAACGCAGGTAAGTTTGAAAAAGTGAAATGTATAAAGCAATCTTTGTATTATTACAACCAGTATTTTACATGTGTTGCCATTTGTTGTTGAATACACTTCTTTATTACCTAATTTATATATTCCAAAAAATTAGCTAGGTATAGTTTAAAGCTTACAAACTACTTTTGCTTTAGTTAAGTTAAACCTAAACATTGTCCATTTTATTTTTCTACTTATAAAATATTTCTAATCTCAATTATAGCAGACAAGGTTAGTTTATATATTTTTTAAACATGGCTGCAACCAAATCAAAAAATGTCAATAGAACTAATAGTAATAATATTTGTATTTTTAAGTATAAAAAGTAAAAATAGTGTTTTTGTATAACTAGTCTTGATTTCTACAAATTTCGAGTTTTTTTCATTGTGTTGGTGTGATGAATCAAATGACTTTTCGTAACTCAATATAAAAAACATAATGTGAAAAAATAAAACAAGTATATACAGGGTTGCCACTTTACCTGTAAACCTGGAAAAACCTGAAATTTGACAATTTAGGCTAAAATAACCTGGAAAAACCTGGAATTTTTAATAGTTTTAACATTTTAAGTTGATTTTTACAAGTTGATCTTATTTTATACAGTTTTACCTGAGCTATCAGACAATTTTAACCGCTTGAAAAAATTCAAAGTATTTTTTGAGATATGAGAGATCAAAGTCGGTGACCTCAATAGATTCCTAATGGAAGGCGCAAACTAAAAACACAAAAAAAGACTATTTCACTAAAAATAAATTTCCTTCTTCATTTTTTAGCAATCTTCTTAGAAATAATATTTTTCATAGAAAAAGTATTATTAAATTTTAAAAAGATTGAATGCAGGAATTTTTTTACTTGAAAAAAATAAAATTTTTAATAAAAAAAAACCACCTGTTTTTTTTTATCTAAAATTTATATTTTTATATATTTTTAAAATTCTAATATTCAAAGTTTTAAAAACTATAAAAGGAATGTTTCCTGAAAGTTTGAGGTCTCTAGCTCAAAAAATGAAGAAGGACAATTTTCCAGTGTATTTTGTATCTCTTACATATAAGATTAACAAGTAGTTGTTTATTTAACTAAAAAAAAACAATATTATTTTTTTAATACTTTGTTATAAAATATTTTACTTTTCTAAAACAAGAAAAACTTTTGAAAATAAATTAATTTTTAAAACTGTTTTTAGTAGAAGCATGTCAACTTTATTTTTTGTTATTGACTTATCAATTTGATTTTAAACCCAACAATTTAAATTCTGACAATTTAATTTCTGACAATTCAAGTTCTGACAATTCAATACTTAAGATAATTCATATTAGGACATTTCAAATTCCAACAAGTCAAACTGCGAAAATATACATTCTGAAAATTAAATATAACAATATGAAGTAAAAGTACAAGATTATTAATTTTTAAACAAGTATTGCCTGGATGATTCTATCAAAGTTTCGACAGCCTTAATTTTTTTCCTATTAGTATTGGCTCAAAGGACAAGTTTTGACACAAAAATAAATACAAAAGTTGTTGGGAGTAAAATGATGTTTAATATATAGTTGAATAATAATAACTAATTTTTATTGTAAGGCATCTTCATATTTGTTGTTTTTTCAGCAATGTGTGCTTGGACTAGTTCAATTTTTAAAACACAACATGCTTAACTGGTTTAGACGTATCTATTCTGATACTTTTGTTATGCTCAGATAAAAAATTTCATAATTTAGTGTAGGGATGTACACTTTATAGAGTTTAAGAAAAATACTTTAAAGATACTCTAAAAAAGTTTTTAGCATCCTCTAAACCTTATTGGTCTTTTAGTTAAAACCTTTTTATATGTTGTTTTGCATATTATTAAAAACAATATGTTTTACTCCTATTGTAAATTGAAAAAGATCTTTAGTTGTTAAATATATGGGTAAAAAGAGTTTAAGCTAATAAATGAAAGATATTGTAAATCAAAATTATTATATATTGTTTTTTGAATTATAAAAGTAAAGCACTCAAAAAGTTTAGTCAAAGGATCTGGAGTACAAAAAAAAACTATCAATTATTTAGCTGTTTACCACATACTTTTGCAATCTATTAGAAGCTAATAAAAATTAATCTCTAAAACCTAAAGAATAAAACCTCAAACAATAAAAAAAAGAAAATAATTAACTAATAAACATATTTAATTAGAAAGTTGTAATTTAAATGTACTCGAAAACTTGTCTAATATCATAAAAATAAAAATAGAGTCTAAGCCTAAAAGTTTGAGAAAAAAAGTAAAACAAAAGTATACAAAACTAAATCAAATACAAAAAGCTGGAAATCTAATGAGTTAAAGTTTAATTTTTATTATTTATAATACTTGAGATATAAATTAAACCATAGAAGTATACAGTTGTTAGTTATTATTGATGTTACTAAAAAGTACAAAATGTTAATGCTCAATTAGGCTTAATAAAAAAATCCTTATAAGACTAAACTTAAATGAGAATTCAAAAATATAACATATAAGCACTATGAGCTCAGGCCTTAGTCCTATCACCGTGACTCTGTCCTTAACTTCTTGGTAGTATCTACATTGGGTATATAAGACTATCAAATCATTAATTGTAATCAGTTTAATACATATATATATATATATATATATATAAAATAAGGTTAATGTTTAAACTTAAACACTTTCAACTGAGCCCACTTGAAGGGCTTTTAAATAATTTTTTGAAATGGCGATTTTAAAAATTCTGGAACATATGTTTCACAAAGCTTTAATTTTTCATAAAGCTTTGATCATCAGCCAGTTAAATTCAAAACAAAAAGCACTGTACCAAACAAAGATACAAAAGTTATGCAAAAAAACAAAAAACAGTATGACTTAATATTGTACATTACAAATATTCAGTACAAAAATCGATCTACCTTCTAACTAATCAAACAACTAAAATTAACGAAAACAACAGTTAATTGACTATAAAATGCTTCAAAATTTGTTGTGTTTTAAAAGAAGCTTTTTTATATGTCGACAAGACAATATAAATTCGCTCCTCTTATTTAAACAACCTTCCTTTTTTAACGCATACATAACGGCTGTTGATTCTTTTAAGCACAGCCTACAAACAGGGTTGTTACCATCTGCTATTGGCTGTGCTCTTTTTATCACCTCCCAAGTTAATTTAAAATCAATGTTTTTGCGCTTAAGGCCGCAAACATACTTTGAAAGCTCAGTTTCATTTTCGTATACACCACCTTTAAAGGATTTTTTATGGTTGGCATACCGAAATCTGAATTGAGTGGAGCATAAGCCGATGTAGAACTTCTTTTCAAGGTCAGAGTTAACTGTTGCCTTGTAAATAATGTTCTCTGACCGGCAATTGCCCCCCTTCAAATTGTATTTACAGCCACCGGCGCAATTACACTGATTTTTGATCGAATTACTTTTGTTTAAAATCCTTTGATTATGTGACTTGATTAATCTCTCCAAATTCGCCATACATGAATAACTGATTCGCATATTATGTTTGTTAAATATCTTTGATAATGGGTTATTTTTGTTGAAATGTTTTTTTACTAGATTTATAAATTCTCTGCCGATGTTTGTTTTAACTGAAGTACAGAATGGGGGATTATACCAAATTATATTTCGTTTTCTTTTACTTTTATTGGTCGTTTTGTTTTTTTGCTCCGTTGTTTCAAAATTAAGTTTATCATTGTAACCGCATTTTTTCATTATTAGTTTGTAATCTTGTTTTGTCTTTAACAAGTTTTCTTCGTTGCTTGATCTTTTATTTAAACGTTAAAATTATTTTGGTATTTGGTTTATAATATTTTTTGGGTGGCTAGAATATTTATTTATATACATAATTTTTGCGTCTGCTTTTTATAAGGCATATAGGAGAGATCATGCAAGTTGAGCTTAACATCCAGGTAGTCAGTCGTCAACATTGGTGATTCAATAGTGACTCTTAACCCCATAGACTTGAAGAAGGCGTGTGTTTGCTTTTTTAGCCTTTCAACTATAAAGCCAGAAGAATTGGGCAGTACAGCTAGACCATCGTCCCTGTACAACCCAACTCTTTCTAAACCAAAGATATTCTTCAACCCATCTAACAAAAAAAGACCTACTAATTCACATAACTCTGCACCCATGAACGATCCCTGCGCTACATCAAAAAGAGAGCTGGTGTTATTTGCTCTCTTCTTTTGCCACAGGTTTCCTTGTTTGTAGGCTGTGCTTAAAAGAATCAACAGCCGTTATGTATGCGTTAAAAAAGGAAGGTTGTTTAAATAAGAGGAGCGAATTTATATCGTCTTGACGACATATAAAAAAGCTTCTCTTAAAACACAACAAATTTTGAAGCATTTTATAGTCAATTAACTGTTGTTTTCGTTAATTTTAGTTGTTTGATTAGTTAGAAGGTAGATCGATTTTTGTACTGAATATTTGTAATGTACAATATTACGTCATACTGTTTTTTGTTTTTTTGCATAACTTTTGTATCTTTGTTTGGTACAGTGCTTTTTGTTTTGAATTTAACTGGCTGATGATCAAAGCTTTATGAAAAATTAAAGCTTTGTGAAACATATGTTCCAGAATTTTTAAAATCGCCATTTAAATAAATTATATATATATATATATATAATCTGTGTGTAATAGATAAAAGTTTACATTTAAGTAGTTTCTTAAGTAGTTCGTTAATGATATTCAATAAAATAATATAAATTTAATTTGATCAAAATATTTATCATAAATTGCTTTTTTATTCAAGTTGATCTAAACAAGTTTATTTTTAAAAAAAAGTTTACAATGATAAATAAGAGATAATAAGAATACACATAAAAATATATAATTTCTCATAACAGTTTATGCTAATGATAATTTCTATACTTATTACAAAAACTAAATAGTCTTTAAATTAGTTTAAGAAAAAGTCCTTAGTTTTTACACTAACCAACAAAAACAATCATAAAATTTTTTGCGCTTTAAATCTTATGTACATGTTTAATTTAAAACAAGGCTAAAATAAGTTTGATTTTTTATGGAAAATCCTCAAAGTTTTAATATTAAAATTCTTTCTATAAGTATAAACTGATATGACAACTTCTTTTTTTATTTAAAAATATTAAGAAAACTTATTTTTATTTTCTTAATAATAATTTATTTTTTTAACATGGTTTTACTTCTAACAAATAAATTTTACTTTCTAAGCATAATTTATTTTCTTAAAATAATTGAATTTTTTTTGTCAAAATTTTAATATAACAAATCTAAAAACCAATTTTTTACAACAAAAATGTAAATTTTGAGATTTTTTAACGTCATTTTTTTCAATATTAATTGAAAGAATTTGAATTTTTGTAATTTGAATCTTCAGAATTCAAAATTCGAGTTGTTGAAACTTAAGTTGTAGGAATTTAAGTTGTCGGAATTTGAATTGTTATAGTTATATTGTTGGAATTTAAATTGTTGTATTTAAAAATTTGAATTGTTGCATTTGAGTTGTCCAAATTTGAGTTTTCTGAATTTGAATTGTTGAAATTCGAGTTGTCCGGATGTGAGTTGGCAAGATTGAGTTGCCGGAATTAGAATTGTCCGAGTGTGAATTATTGTACTTTGAGTTGTCTGAATTTCGTTAGTCGTATATCCTTCAGGCTAGTTTAAATATATTTCGTGACTCTCAAGCAATTTTTTGACTTATATTTTGTTTCAAAATGTGTTTTTAGTATTTTTTGAATAAGTCTTGTTGTTACTATTTTGGTAGTTTAAGGTATTTGAACTTGATTAACATTATATTTTTAATTTTTGGGCTCATAAAAGTAATTATCTTTTAAAATTTGGTCATAAACTCAGGCCAGCTTGATAAAGCTTCAGGATAGTTTTTGGTCACTTAGGCTGGCTAATTACTTCAACAAGTGGCAATCCCGTTAAGGCTACAAAGAGGTAAACTACTTATTTTACAACTTGATCTTGATTTGTAGAGTTTTAACTAAGCTATAATTTGATTTTTACATCTTTTTAGTATATTCAAATCTTTGAGCCTGTTAAAGTTAGAGTGCACATTAGGTTTCTATTGGGAGGGGAAAACTAAACTGCAAATAAATAAAAATTGCTAAAAATCTAACAACTACTATGTTTTCTATAGAAATTTCTTAAACTTTCAGGAAATGTTTCTTGCATTATTTAGAAAAATCCGTCAATATATATAGAAAAAAAAACTTGGTAAAAGAAAAAATCATTTAGCAGATTTTTTTAAATGTTTTCTTTTCAAAACTTAAAGCTATTGATGTGGCGGTACCTTTAACTTTTCTAAGTATTACAGGCAGTTTCAAAACCAGTAAATCTAATATCATTTTGTTTTTGTAGTGGTCATAGTTGCTTAGTAATTAACTTTTGAATTAGTACTTTGTTACTCAGGGGACATAAATACAGCAGTTATAGGTTGATATATTAGTAGTTATTTATTTGCTTGTTTTTTTTTTGTGTTAGTAAACTTTTTTTGTGTGATTTTATATTATAACTTTGGTATTATTCATGTAACTTTATATTATTAACTATAATATGCAGTTAAAATTTATATTAGTTTTTAGTGTCTTTAGTATTAGTAATTAAAAAATACTTTTTTATATTGTTTTTAACCAGTTAGCATAATTGTATTGTAATATTCAAATACCATTTGCAACTTAATATAGTTGTAAGGAGTACTTGGGTGATGTTTGCTGGACTTAAGAGTACATATGATTCGGATGTGTTTTTGCTTCATTTAGAAGGTTGCAAAAAAAATGCTGCCCAAAAAACTAAATTAATCCCCAAAAGTCAAATATTTTTCGCTTTTTTGACTTAAACAGTAATAACTTTTTTTATACTTGTTCTAGACTTAAAATTTATATCTTAAATGAAAGCTTATAATTATAAGAATACATTTATAGACATTCCAACTGCCTTTGATGTAATATGACGTCATTATTACACAACATATGCAAATTTTGTCTTTAAAATTGTACTTTTTTTCAAATATAAAAAGCAAATTCTTCTGCTGTTTTTACTTTTATTATTTTTTTGTTTTTGAATGTAAAATGTGTGGAGTCAGCTAGCCAGAAAGATATTACTGATGTAATGTCAATTCAATTGCATGCTGATATAGATATAAAATACAATTTAAATAATTTTCGGTTATTATGAATTATGATTATTGAAAGTACCTTTATGAGAGTAAAAAATCTAGACCTATATATCATAGAAACTGCATGTAAATTTGTTTAAGTTAGTGTAATTTTGTTGTTTAAGTATACAGAGTTTTTATTTAATTAAACAAGAATTATCTGTATTACCTTTTTTTAGCTGTAAGTATGTTATTGTTTTCATATTTCTATTGGTTTAAGTTTATAAACTATTATACATTTAAATTTATAAAAAATAACTTGTTAGTTTGTTTAAATGTTTTAATTCTCTAAGTTAACTCTATATATCAAATCCTTTTTATTTTTAAACTCTAGCAGTTTATTACCATTGTGTTTACTTATATAAATATATAAGTAATTATATAGTCTTACAAGACTGAGCACTTAGCAAGGTACAAACTTTTAGCTATATAATAAATAAAAGCTTACACCTTGCTAAGAGCACCTTTATACACATAGTAAAATTCCATTTTACTAGGTATTGAGTTGATATTAACTATTATTTAGTTTATTGTTAATTTATAAAAAAATATTAACCTCGAGTATATTCATAGTAGAAAAATATTATAAGAAATCTGAGTTGAAAGTAGATGTGATTTAATCTTTTCGTTAAAATTGTATCATATTGATTCTTGAACCCCCTTTTTTTTGATTTCTCTCGGAATTGGTCCAAATTCACTTTTTTAAAGTAAATCAATTACTACTAGTAACAAGTTTCGTTTTACTTTGGTTGTTGATACAACATATCCTTCACCGAATGCTTTGGTCCAATGTAAATTGAGGGCTTTTGAATATGCAGAAATACAGTCTTGCATTTTTTTTCGATTTTAGTGTACAACAAATGTTAAAGATATTAATAGGAAAGTTTGGTGAAGGATATGTTGTATCAAAAACTAAAGTAAAACGAAACTTGTTACTAGTAGTATTTGATTACTAGTACTCATATGATATTACAATATGACCAAAAAAATCTGCTGTACTCCCTTACCCCTACTTAATATAACTATATTTTTAATTTTAATAATTTTATGTATTTAAAGCTTTTCCAATTATGTTTTAAATTCTTTGTCAGAAGTTAAGACCATAACCGGGGCTATATCACTTTTTTTTTTTCAAATGTAGTCCTATTTTTACAAAAAAAGCTAAGCTACTAGTTGTTTTTTATTGTTTTTAAAATTTCAAAATAGTATATGAGAAATAAGCGATCAAATATAGAAAGTTCAAAAGATTCTTTATGGGAGACTCAAACTAAAAAGGCGAAAATAGACTATTTCACCAAAAATCTATATCCTTCTTTAGTTTTTGAGCAATTGTTAAAAATTTTCTCAGTCTAATCTTAAACAAATTATGAACAACTTGTTCGAAACTTATTTTATTTTTTTTTCTTAGTTTTTTTGTTATAAGAATAAAACAAAAATCTTTTTAATTCAAAGTTGGTCATAAATTTATTTATTTTTTTTCAATCAAAAATTCTTTCCCTACAAGATCTAAATACTAATAAGAACATTTTCTATAAAGTTGAAGTAAATTGCTTTAAAACTGAAGAATGTGGTAGGTTTTTATGAACTTATGAAAATTCAGATAATATTTGCTTTTAAACTTTTTTATTTCATGCGGTTCTATCGACTTTTTTTACAAAACTGGTTATATCTCAAAATTAAATATTTTTTTTATTCTATAAAAAGTATCTTACAGTAATTACTCTAAAGTCTAAACTTTCAAAATATGAGCTAGTGTTAGTTTTTTAAAAAGAGGTGGGGTACCCCTACGGCCTTAAATAAATTGTAAAACTGTTTTGAAGATTGTTAAAGTTTTGAATTTAAATAAATTATGGTGTTTTTACACAAGACTATAAAAACAGGCTATTTGTCGCTATCACCGAGGTTCTACTTATACCCTTTAGGGGCCTGATTTATAACGCAACGTGCGCTTTAACTTGTATAGTAGATTCCCCAAGATAATGCTTAAATTATAGTTGACTTAAATAAACTAATATGACTTACTTACTATTTATTAAAGGTTTAAATAAATCAGTTACTTATGCTAATTTAAACTTAGTTCGAATCTGTGATAATGATTATATTTACAATGAAATTGCAAAACGAAAAGGTGACAAAATACTGCACAACATAAACTAATAAATCGAATTATCAATTCTTTAAAAAGACGAAAATCCTGAATCAAAGAAGCTGAAAACTAAACGTTCGTTTAAACTAAAATCCATAAAGCAATAAAGAAGCGAACTAAATTTGCTTAAACCAGATTGAAACCATTCACAACTAAGTGCAGCAAAAAGCTGCACGGACTTAAAGCTGCTGCTACGCAGCACAACTAAAAGTCCAAATTACGCGCAATATTCTTAATTTATACTGCGCTTAAAGGAAAAAAAAGAAAGTAAATAAGAGACAATTACCACGAGAGTGGCACATATTCAAACTAAGTTTGATTATGTAAATGAGTTGATAAATAAAACTGTTAATAGACTATATTTCCATTTGCAGACACTTACATGTTAATTTTGTTTTTTCTCTTTCAATGAGCATTGATTCTGAAAAAGCTCATCTCGAGCACATCTTTTATGGACTTTGAAGTTGTTATTGATATTGGAGTTTTGATATTGTATACAATGATGCAAGTGATCGAAAATAAAACTGCGTTCATCTTTTCCACAAAGACCTTTTTTTGATTTATTAATCACTTGCTTCATTGCATACAGTATCATAGCTCCTACATCCATTGTTATTCATAACAATTTTGAAGTCCTTAACAGGTGTGCTTGAGGTGAGGGTTAAGTTTAAAATCAATTCTCATCGAATAAAGAAAAACCACAATTAAACATGCAAGTATTTTCAAATGGAAAGGTAACCCCATTAACAATATATTAGCTTATTTCTCATATTAATTTTTGTTTGAATAGCTTGTTTTTCTTACAACTTGCATAATTGTCGCAGTATTCAAGCAATAAATTTATTTAAAGGGGTAGTTGTAAACTGTTTTACGCAGTTTTCATAACGTACTTCCAGTATTAAAAAAATAAACCGTTTTTTATAAAAAAACAAACATTTTTTTATTCTTAGGAATTAATATTCATTTCAATGCGTATGTATTTGCGTTTGTATTTCAAATACGCGCTTAATTGGTAAAAAGTTAGTTGTTTTATTTACTTGAAGATGTTTATTTACTAGTTTCGAGAATCAAGAAAACGTCTACATAGCGGAGTTGATGTTAGTATTTTATATAACTTTACGATTGTTAATAATTTTTACAGATTTTATTTGTGTCATGATTTAAGGGCATAGGGGGGGGGGGGTAAACACCCTTTTTTTGTTTTTGATCTTATTTTATATAGTTTTTACTAAGCTACAAGATGCTTTTTACAGATTTAAAAAATTCAAAATATTTTTTGAGATATAGACGGTCAAAGTCAAAGCCAACAATAGGTTCCTTATGGGAGGTCCAAACTAAAACGGCAAATAACTAAAAATCTATCTCCTCCTACGTTTTTTGAGATAACTACCTCAATTTTTCAGGAAATGTTCCTTGCAGTATTTAGAAAATTCTGTCGGAACAGAATTTAAAAAAATTATAAAATAAAAATTTTATAACAAAAAAACAAAAAAAAACTGTTTTTTTTTGTTTATTTTTTATATAAAATTTTTATTTTTTTTTTTTTCAAAATTCCTTCTGACAGAATTTTCTAAATATATCAAGGAACATTTCCTGAAAGTTTGAGGTAGTTAGCTCAAAAAACGTAGGAGAAGATAGATTTTTAGTAAAATAGTCTATTTTTGCCGTTTTAGTTTGCGCCTCCCATAAGGAACCTATTGTTGGCTCCGACTTTGACCGTCTATATCTCAAAAATTATTTTGAATATTTTAAATCTGTAAAAAGCATCTTGTAGCTTTAGGAAAAAATATTGAATAAAATAAATAAAAGCTTGTAGTAAAAAATATATAAAATAAGATCAAAAACCAAAAAAGGGTGTTTACCCCCCCCTATGCCCTTAATAGTTTCTTTCTTCAGAACTAAGAATTATTATTGAAAATAAATTTAATTGCATTTATTCAAAGTTTGTTTTATTCATAACCTAGGAATAAGTTTGTAACTATTTTGAGCTACTTGTAAGTAAATATCCTATTTGGTTAAATAATTACGGCTTAACTTATTTCAATTTAAAAAATAAACAATCTTCAAAACTGTTTTACAATTCCTTAACTTTTGACAAAGAGTCGAAGATACGATTGAAAATCTTAAAGTATATGAATTTAATATAATAAAAATATTGTTATATTAAGTTGCAAATGGTATTTAAATACAATAAAATTCCTTTCGACAATAGAATGTATTGTAATAAAAGTGCGGTTAAGTAAAATCTTGAAAAGCTTGTCTGTTTTTGTCTTTATAAATTAAAAACTTTCTATGCTTAGTTGATGACTAAAAGTTTAATTTTAAATTTTAAATATATTACCAAAAGAATACTAGATATTTTTTGTAGGTGAGGTAGTTGACTTGAGTTGTAATTGTCAAGTTGCTTGCTGGAGTCCTGATGGAAATTTTGTCATAGCTTATGATGTAGAGCAGCAATTAAAGTTAGTCTCACGTGACCAACTACGCGTTGTTTATTCTAATCATACACCGTTCTCTGGACTTATTGATGGATCTATTAAAAAAATTTGCTGCGTACCCATGTTAGACACTCAAGGTATTTTTTTTAATTATCTGGTTTTAATACCAATATATTTGTCTGTTTACTTTTCTTATTTTAATTTAGTTTCTTTGGAAGTATTTTAAACTATATATAAGTATAAAAAAAAAACACTTTTTACAATCATTATAGTTAATAATAAATGGTATGGATAGAATTTATTCATATTTAGGTTTGTATAGCATTGTTGTGTCTTCCAAAAAATCTGCTCTCGTTATTGAAAATGTTCAACTGGATTGCTTTTTGCCTAACAATGGTTTGTTTTTTGTTATTACTAGAAAAAAGTTATTAGAAAAAATTAAGCTAATTTATTGAAAAAAAACTAGTTTTATTTTTATATAATAAAAACAATTTGCACGGTACAATTTAATTATTGAATTGACATATGTTAAACAAGTTAACACAGTTCCACTGTGTTGTCAAGATCCAAAAAATAACTCTTACTACCTAGAGTTACTTTTTGCATCTTGTCAACTTCCTGTTTAACATAACCCAGATAAACATATGTCAGTTTAATAAAGAAATGTGATTTTTTTAAAAATTATATACTCCATAGAACTTGTTCTGTACAAAAAACTATAATCTTGAAGTTTTGAATATTTATTTTTTAAATATGCACAATTTATACCGACTCTTAACAATAGTTCCATAAAAAAATTTCTAGAAATTTAAGCCCAGTCTTGAAAAAGTATACTTAAACATAATTAATATTTAGAAATATTTGATAATGTACTCATGCAAACAGTTTTTTAAATCAAAAAATAAGTGGTTAAATTTTTCTTTTTACAAGAACCATAATACACTAATAAAATAGTTTTAAATATTGAGGATGTTGTAGTGAACGACTAGTTATAATTTAAAAAAAATTTCAAATTATACTATCGAGGTTTTCTGAGGTTGCTTGTTTTTTACATAAATTAAAAACCTGCTATTTGAGGTTTATATAACTGATTATTTCTGCCGTTGTTTCATTTTTTGAGGGTTTTAACAGTAGTTTATAGATTTATAAATTTTTATTTTTTTAGAATGCAAAAAGGTAAAAGGTGTTTTCCCAACCATGACACCATTTGACGTTGACGAAGAAGCAAATGATTTAATAGCAATTTCATCCGTTTCTACAGCATGTGTTGTTGCTGTTAGTTTTTCTTGTTTTGGTTCTTAACGTCTTAAAAGTAGTTTCAAATACTTTATGCATTTATTAAACATACAGAAAAGTATAAAATGGGTTTTTATTTGTCCTAAATAAGTTTCCTTCTAACTTATAATACTGCTATTAAACATTAAATGATTTTGCAAAATATGTAGTACAAAGATAGTTTTAAAATCTAAGATTGTGTACAAAAGTCACAGCATAAGTCATTAGATAATAGTTACTAAACTTTTAATCAATATGTTTTTATATTTTTTTCTTATAAATACTGTAGGATATAGGTGCATTATAAAACATATTGATTATTTCATAAAATCAAAAAAAAATTACATCATTATTGCTTCTATTTTGTTTTATTTGTTTGTAAGTACTTTCGTTCCATCTGCAGACCAACAAAACTTAATTAAATATTTTCTTGGCTTTGTATGTCTGAGGATGAAACAAAGTTAGTTACAAAATATAATTCTGTAGAGTTTTTTGATTTTTATGATATAATCTTCGAATTTTTTTATAAGAAACGTTTTAGTACCAGATAAAGGTAAAAAAAAAAAATTAAGATCTTAAGCTATTAATTTCTGCTTACTTTACAAAACTACTTTAATTTAAAAAAACATTTAGATATTAAGATTATTGATTTAATTAGTTTTATTTACTTTTATTTACTGAGTTATCAAACATTAAACCCTAAAATATGCAGTATTTTTGATACTAGAAAAGTACAGTAATCTATCCACCTTTTTGACTTTAAAACATTGTTTATTTTAAGGTAAATTAGTTTGATAACTAAGTAATTAAAAACAAAATTATAAATCTAAAAATTGTAATTGTTTGTAATTATAAATAATAAATTATTTTAAATATTTTCATAATTAATATTGATACACAAAAAAGAAACTTCTAGTGATCTACCGAATCCGAAAATTTTGGATTCGGCCGAATCCGAGCCCGAGTCTTAATTTCAAATTAGGATTAGGCCGAATCCGAATCTCAATTTTGAAATTTGGATCCGGCCGAATCCGAGTCCGAATATTTTAATGATTAGAATCCTAAAGAATTAGTCTGCTTGTTATTTAAATACATTATAAGTTTATAAATAATAATTAAGTATTATATTATTACTTATTTCGTAAAATAGTTTGAGGAAAATTTTGAACGTGTTAATAAATAAATACGTTTTTATTTTAGAATAATTAATTTAAAAGCGATCAAAAAAACGAATGTCTTGCTGGAAACAAAATTAAGCTACATACACAAAACTTAGTTTTAATATTTTGATGGCCAAGCAAGCAACATTAACAATTGAGTTGTACTTTTGTTATGCGAAATAAATAAATTATAGACTTTACTAAATGCTTAAAGCAGAAAAAAAATCACAAAAAAAAGTAAAAACATTTTACGTTAAACTTAAGAGTTAGTTCTTATTGTGACCATAAACGAATAAGAACATAAACTTTTGCAAGTGTTCATATTTATAAAACAAAGTGCAATTGAAAAAACATGGAGCCGTAATCAATTAAAATATAGTACCAACTGTAGTAAAGGCCTAAAAAAGAATAGGAATTACAATTGTAATAAAAAGTTTTTAAATTATACTTAGGATTACACTTTTACCATAACCAAAAAGAAATATAGATTAATTTAAACAACTGTTTAAACATATAAAACGAACTACAATCGCAAAAGATGAATATTAAAAACAATATTACAAAATTTCTTACTCAAAAAATATAAGCTGCTTTTATAACTTTTATAAATCACTAGGCAAACGTTTTTTATGAAATGTTGCGTCATTGATTTTAAGTTTTTTTCTCATAATTGCAAAAATATCTAAGTATCTTCTTAATATTCAGAATTCAACAATGAATAATGAAATTAGTTGCAGAATTTCATTACAAATTAATTAAGATTGTATTGTTAACATTTTTTTCTTAAAAACATTGTTTTTAAAATAAATTATTAAAATATTTGAAGTTATAACATATATGTCATAAATAAAAATGATCAATTATATAAATGATAAAATATTAACAAGTATATAACTAAAAGTATGCAAGCATCTGCTTTAATGTTGCTTATTTAAGTTGCATTTTTTTCTTTTTTAAGTTGCATTTTTTTCTTTTTTAAGTTGCAGCAGTTCATTATAATGAGCAAACATAAAAAACTTAACATATGATGAATGAATAGAGCGGTTATCCAAAAAGCTAAGATTAAACGTCTTAACTATATACTTGATTTTATTTGAGAGTCTAACAAATATAATTTATCATAGTTTTTATACTGTGTGCAAAATTCTAAATCAAAATTGATAAGTGTGAAAAACCATTCTTTTATTCACTTAAGCGTGAAATTATTAACTAGTTTTACATTTCATTTAACTTTTGATAAAAAATTAAGTAAAACTCAAAAAGTCTAAAGTGGTCTACCGAATCCAAAATTTCAGATTCGGCCGAGGAATCCAAATCTTATTCTGAAATTAGAATTCGGCCGAATCCGAATCTTATGTTGAAATTTAGGACTCGGCCGGATCCGAATCTCATTTTGAAATTTAGATTCGGCCGAATCCGAGTCCAAAAAGGCCGGCTTGGATTAGGTAGATCACTAAACTTCATATATTTTACAAAAGTAATGAACAGTGCAATTGAAATATTCATAACCCATGGTTAAAATGTAGGAATATAAGGCTGCAGTGAAGAATTATACAAACTAAATATTATTATATAAAGCTAACCTTGCGAGTATATTATAAAAAGCGTCATTTTGTTAGATTAACCAAAGAACTGGTTAGTGTGTTTATCACAGTTTATTACACAAATTAAATTACAAAGGTAACCACACTATAAATAAGTATATACATACACATAATAGTCGACTTATTAATACTTAGCTATTTAACAAATCTATGGGTAATTTTATCAATCACCATCTGCCAAAAAGCTACGCACATATAAAAGAATCATATTTAAACAATAAAAACATGATTTGCATATAGGATATAACGCTTAAATCTGTCCAGGACACAGTCAATGTTTATTTTTTATTTCTAATAGTTTATTGAAAATTTATTGAATGGTCTTGAACCTGAAAGAGTTATAAACTTAAATATGCATTAAAAACTTGTATATTTTTCTAAACATCTATTGGTTTATTATATAAACTAAAAAAATTAGTTTTTTTTAAGTTGTATAATTTGTATAATTTCAAAACTGGTAAAGCATATACTACTATTACAAAAATGTAAATACAAAATCTGTATAAAAATCCATATTAAATTTTAATTAAATAAAAATAACACTAAGTTCTTTACATTTACTCGGAGCATGGGTAAACTAACTACAGCCCGCTACCCACATTAAAAAGTATTTTAATTAATTTAGTACAATTCTATTAAAACAACTTCTTTTAATGTTTTTGTGTTATTTAAAAAAAATTGTTATTATAAAAAGTCTAAAAATATTTGTTTTAACAGGGTTGCCAAAAAACCTGGAATCTTGGAAAAATCTGGAATTTGACAATTTAGGCTAAAAAAACCTGGAAAAATCTAGAATTTGAGAATAAAAAACCTGAAAATTTGTAGAAAAATGACCAAAAAACCTCGAAAAACCTGGAAAAACCTAGAAATTTAAAGATTTTTACATGTTTAGTAATGAAATTTCGGTTTGACACAAAAAATCTATCATAAAGATAATTTTTTTGGAATCATTAAATTTTTTTATTAAAAAAATGCATTTAAAATAGCTTTAAATTATTAATTAATACAGATTTAATACAGATTAAAGATTTTCACCTTAAACTTAATTTTAAACTAAAAATAGACCCAAAAACTTAAACTTTTGAATACTTAGAAGAAAATTCTCAAAAACATTTGACAAACCTTTTTAAAGCATGTTAGATTCATTTCTTTTTAGAGCTAACAACCCAATCATTTAGATCTAGATCTTTTTGAAAACATGTCTGCTTGAGTAACTTGTTTATTAGGTCTAGCAGACTTTTTTTTTATTGTTATCAATTTTGTTTTCTAAATATTTTTAAAGCTATTTCAAGTAGACTTTATCTTATGCTTAAGAAGTTTTAAAATAACAAACGTTGTATAAAAGTTATCAATATTATTGTTAGCTTGTGAAATTTGATTAAATCTTTGAACATCTAATTGCTCATTCTTATTTGATGTCTTAATTTCCAATACTGCTTATTGTTCTTCAAAAAGTAGTTAGCTCTTCTAAAGTTTAATCTTAGAACACATGACTGCTTTCATCGTCAATGGCTGCAAATTCGTTTGTATTGCAAAAAATGACATGTCATTATCTTAATTGACAAAATTTGAATAGTTGAAGTTTAAGATATTGCAGTTTGAATTGTTAACATTTTAATTGTCGGAATTTGAAATTTCCTACACCCCCTTGGCCTTAAAAGCCTTTTCTCCTTAACATCTATAAATTATTTTTGACCACTTGTTTTAACATATTTAGAATAGTTTAATGTGAAAATTTCTATTTATTTCAAAATTTCTCTGGTCAAATTTAATAGTACAATGTTTGCAGAATAATAGCAACTTTCCTCTTCAAATGTATGTGAAAAATGAGTTGTCGTCTATGCTCAGTGGAAAAATTGAATATCAGAAAGAGTGCTGCATAAGTAAGGAAACCTTGCATACAGTCACAGGATGCAGTATGATGTTGGGATTCAAAAAAGTATTTCATGCGTTTTCATCTGTCTTTGCGATTGATGACTTAGTAAGCAGTTATTATGTTATAGATTTTTAAAGCATACAATCTTCAAAAGAGCGTGCTTTTACTTAGTATGTTTATAATTTTTAAGGGAAGATTATATCAGTTCAGTTTAAATGGTTTATTACTTGAAAATTGGTGGCCTCAGTATCAGTTTGAAGATATAAATGTAATTGTTCACTCCCAAGTTCAAGATAAAGTCAAGTACGTTTTAACATAGTTGTTAAATTAGTTTTGTGTGCTTTGTTAGACTTAGTTTTTAATTCATAAGTATATTGTTAAATGTCTAACAAACTAATAATTACTTAAGGTCAAAATGTTCGAAGTTGTTTGGAATTTTAAATAACGAGTTATCCACGGAATCAAAAACCTTGAAAGTTTTTACTTTGCCTGAGTTTAAGGAGGTGTTTTTTTGTTCTGAATTACAGTTTCATAGCTCAAAATTATACTTAATCCAAGTTTAAAGCTACACATGTTTTATATATTGAAGTAAAAAGTGTTTTGATTTTTTAAAAGTCTGTGTAGTTTAAAAAAAAAGTTTTTATCTTAACACTATTTTAGAAAGTTTCCTATATTATAATGCTTATGCTAATTTTACTTTTATGATACGTGATGTTTGGTATACCTTAAACTTACATAAAAATAATTTATTAGTTTTGTAGGTTTTATAATTTTTAACGGACAAACTCAATAATTTAAGCAACCAAAGTTTTGTTTATCTCAGGTATTTTCTGACCGTTGCGATGTAAATGCCCAATTAATTGGTGGGAACTTCTTAGACGGAAACTGCTGGTTCATTCAAACAAAGTTTGTATAAAGAAATTGAATTTTTTATTTATTAATTGTATACGCACGCAACATTTTATTTATAATTTTTTTTGAATTAATTTTAGCTAATGACTTGAACTTTTTTTTGTTTTTTTTTAATAAATTTGTGTAGTTGAATTTAAAATGCTTAGAAGTAAGAAAACAAATAAGTTTTTATTAAATTAAGGTTACAATATATATAATCAGAAAAGGAAAAAAAAACTTCTTAAGTAATTTTGTTAATATCACACAAAAATAACAACAGTTTTCACAGTCCTTGTTTTATTCAACTGTCGCACGTTTCGCTGCGTTAAAAAATTAACACCGTTCCAAGAAGTTATTCATTATTCATTTCAAAAGAATTACTTTTGGAAAGTTAGACCCCCCTATAGCCTTAAAGTAGGAGAAACTGTTTGTTTCGTGGAGTTGAAATTATGAAATGAGCTATAAAATTTTTAGTTATCTAAAATATTTTTTTTAAATACATAATAATTTTTTATTATGCTTATTTTAAGCAGAGTTGCTGCTAAACCAAGGTACTACAGTGCTTATTTACCTATCCGGACACGTTAGGCAAGATTTTTCTGTAAACATGTCCGGGTAACCAAAAATCCGGATAAGTACAAAAATCATTTTTTTCATTAACTGCTGCATATAATGCAATGCATAATAAAAGTGTTATGGTAGAAACAAATACATATTAATACAAGTAGTATATAATAAAATGATAAATAATAGTAGCTTAATTTTAGATAATTAAATTATTTTCTAAGGTAGAAAATTATCAAATTTACTAATCCTCTGCAACGATATACGCTTTAAGAGGGTCAAGCGAGTAAAACTCATCATTTGTAATTTCACCTGTGTATAAGTATTTACCTAGTTTAACTATGTTTTGTGTTACAGACTTTATCATTCTTTTAATTAGTTTGTGAATAAACTCAACCAAGAAAGATATATTTATTTATGATAAAGTCAAGCTGAATTGAATCAACAATGCCTGTGATTAAATGCCCCCTTGAGAGTTGCACATATGAAACACCAGATGTCGATTCTTCTGTAGTTGCCTCTTTGCTTATCATTCACAACAATGTTCACATTAGTGCAAATTTTTTAAAACCAAAGCCTCCAAAGATGGACCGTCCTCGAATAGGGACAGACTGCACTGAAGAGGGTTGGAACATATTTGTACAAAAGTGGACTATTTTTAAAGATAGCATAGAGATGACAGATGTAGAAAAACGCCGTCAACTGTACCAGTGCTGTGAGGAAGATCTAGGGGATGCTATTCTGAAGGGACATGGAGATGTAGTAAATTTAAGTGAGCAAGAGCTTTTAAGGAGGATCAAGCAGCTTGCAGTTATTCCTGTTTCAGTTGTTGTACGACGATCAGACTTTCTTAGTGCAAGACAGGATTTGACTGAAAATACTAGATCATTTGCCGCCCGCTTAAAGGGAAAAGCCAGTACATGCTCGTACACATGTAAATGCCCAAAGGATGGCTGTAATCAAATGATAGATTTTACAGACATAATCCTAAAAGATGTCATGGTAACAGGTTTAGTGGATGAGGATATCCGTAAAGAGGTACTAGGATGGGAAAATCTAGATGAAAGAAATGTCAATGAGACAATCGGTTTTATTGAAGGCAAAGAGATGGCACGTGATGCAATGTCGAAACCTGCTGTTACAGCCTCAGTTTTCTCATACAAATCCTCAAAGAAAACCACACAAAAACCAAATGGTAAAATATCCTGTGGCATATGTAATAAATCAACTGATAAATTTGTTTGGAGCAGTAAAAGTATGAGGTATGTTGAGTGTTTTGCCTGCAAACAATGTTGGATAAAGTCCCGTAAAAATGTTTATCAAAGTCACCAAAATTATGCTGATGAGTCAAATGCACTTGTAGTTGGTGGATTGTATACACAAAACTTAGTTAACTTTTGCAGCCAAGGTCGTAGGAAAAATATGTTCGAGCGTAAAAACGTCAAGAAGAAAAAGGAGGTACAGGGACAGAAAAATGTATTTCTACACACTGGATGGCGACGAAAACTGCAAAACTCCCAAAGCAATCCTCACCTACCTCCAAATGATAAGAAGTCATTACCTTACGTCAGAAAGAGTGTTATGACTTACAATAACCCACAGATCTCAAAAATGTGGCAAGACATTTGGAATAAAAAGAAAGAATCTCTCAGTATTCGTTTTGTTAAGTCTCTGGAAAATATAAGTGAGAACACAAAATCTTTGCCACCTTTGAATTGCGGTGATCATGTCGTGATACTAAATCGAACAGGTAACTTTCCTAGCAAGTGGGGGAATAGTGGAGTGGTGGTGGAAGTGAAGGACTGCCATCAATGTGTTGTCAAAGTTGATGGATCAGGTCGCTTAACTGCTCAAAATCGTAAGTTTCTGAGACGATTTACCCCTCCTGTTTGCAAATCTCTAAGTAATATCCCTTATCTGAGAAAGGCAAACATACAACTGTAAAAGTTTGTCTTTTCTGTAAGGTTGAGAAAAAGATGTCAAGAAAAGTTTTAATGTTCCATGTTTTTATAGAAGGAAGATTCTTTTTGTGAAGCATTGTGTAATTTCCTTCTGTACTAATGGTTTTCTTCAAAATTGATGTTGAACTGGAATGGCTCGGATTTGCTTTGATCTATATTTTCTTGACTTATATTTTCTACAGAAAAGCAAACAGACAGCCAAAGTTTACTGCGAACAACAATGTGTTCGGGATGAGTGTGTGAAATTATCGGATTATTTGCAGCGTTTCCGTGTAAGACTTTACGATGCTTTTTAAAAGCTTCGTGCCACCGATGTTGCTGATATTCAATTATTGTCAAGTTGGAATGTTCACTGTAAATTAATGTTTTATTGTCTAATGAATGAGTTTCAGTCCAATGGTGACGTCCTAAAGTTTATAGTTGACTTTGCAGCAGACTAGTCTAACAGCCATCTGTTCAAAGTGATCTTGGATGAGGACGCAGAGATTGAATTTCAAAAATTCGAACTGTTGGTTGGTATCGAGTATTTGGAAAATAAGTGTAGCAGTATTTCGTCAGTGTTCAATGCTATCAGTAATGCACCTTCTACTTTGTTTAAAGTCGAAAATATGATAAAGATAATAATCAGCAAATGAAGTGAAGTTTCAAGATGGTTAGATGAATGACGTGTGGTTTCGTTCTTCAAAGTTAAAAAGTTCAAATCGCTGAAGCAATTAAGTTTTTGAATGCTTGTATTCAGCAAAGTGAAAAAAAAGTTAAGATTAAGTCTCAAATTTTTGTTACATTTTGTTTATTTTAACAAATCATTTAATAGTGAACTAAGTTAATCGTAATTTTTTAAATGTTTTGTCTTTTTGAGTTTAGTTTCGTTGAATTTTAGACCTGAAAAATGTGTTTAAGTTGTAACTAATTGTTTTAAAATAATTTTGTTTCGCTAGGTAAATTTACCATTTTATCTCCTTCGTAGATAAAATCTGGGGGGAGATGTATAAGTATTTACCTAGTTTAACTATGTTTTGTGTTACAGACTTTATCATTCTTTTAATTAGTTTGTGAATAAACTCAACCAAGAAAGATATATTTATTTAACCTGCTCTAACTATTAGTTTAAAAAAAATATAAATTTTTGTTTGAGAGAAAATCTAAATCAAATTTATCTTTCAAAACAAAATAATGTTAACCTACCTCTCTAAAAAAAAAAAAATTAAACAAAAAAAAAACAGACATAAAGAAAAACTTTGACTAAGTTTAAAGTCACTTTAATGGAAACATGTTACTCCTAATAAACTAGTTTTTATTGGAAGTTTTACTAAAATAAGAAAGAGTAGAAGTTTCTTTTTTTAAGTTTTTTCACGTTTTTCAGCAGAAAACTCACGAAATTTAATAAGTTTTGACACTTTTTCTGGCTTGGCTTCTGGCTGACACCAATAATGAGCTTAAATATTTGTATAATATAAAAATATTAGTGATTAACATTGTAAATTTTTTGAATTTTCTTCTGACTAAATCTGTCCGGATAAGTGAATAAGCACTGTAATAGTTTGGATTATTAAAAAAGCTGAGGCTTACTCAGGTCAGCTAAGGCTAATTATAAATACAAATCTAAAGTTTGTGTTAGATAGCCTTTTTTTTTGTAAAACTTAATCTAGTTTTATCATTATGAAGTTGTTAATTAAGGTCATAGGTGGAGGTACTACATTTTATATTGAAATTAAAATTGACTCTCATATGAAACTTAACGTAAGAACTACAAGTCAGTTTTTTTATACAATATAAAAAATTCAATTAGTTTTTGAGTTATAGTCATTTTTGTTGAAAATTTCTAATACAGACGTATGGACTGCAATTTTTTCGTCATCAATTTTGTCTAAAGTTAAAAATTTTACTAAAAATCTATCTACTATTTTAAAACTTCAGACCTCAGTTTTTCGGAAATGTCCTTGCAATTTAGAACAAT
This sequence comes from Thalia democratica, assembly GCF_965202585.1. Taxonomy (NCBI): domain Eukaryota; kingdom Metazoa; phylum Chordata; class Thaliacea; order Salpida; family Salpidae; genus Thalia; species Thalia democratica. The sequence goes on along the minus strand of NC_139170.1, from coordinate 24,988,603 downwards.
ATGACAGAGTTTATAAGAATAATTAGAAAATTAGATTATTTTTTGGCAAAAAATAAAGAAAAAGTCTTTGTTTTGCTTATACTTGAAAAAAAATTTAGTAATAATAAAATAATATTTTTAATAACAAGTCGAAAATATTTTATTTTTTAGAGATTAAATTTGAATAGTTTAACAGCATTTGCTAAAAAGTTGTAGAAGGGTATAGATTTTTAATGAAATAGTCTTTTTGTACTTGTTTACTTTGCGCCTTCTATAAGTAACCTATTTAACTTCAGTAAACACTAAAAAGCAACTGGTAGTCTAGTTATTAATATTAAAAAAGTTTTTTTTTTTCGGTTGTTTGAACACTAAATAAATGAAAAATAAATTGTAAATATTTATAAAATTGAAATAAAATGTTTTTTTTTTTAACAACCTAAATTGTTCAACTCAATATCATTACATAAAATATAACTATTCAAAATATAAATTTAATCGTTTATTAACAAAAGATCCTAGCGAAACAAGTTCACTGGAATATATAATAACAAAAAATTGTACAGTATCCTTCTTTTATTACACTTAAACATGGATTAACACACTTCAACGGAGCTATGAAAATGAAGGAAGTACTTCTATAAATTTCATTATATAAATGAAAGAAGTACTTCCTTCATTTTCATAACTCCGTTGAAGTGTGTTAATCCGTTAACACACAGAAACATGTGTTAGTGTAGTTAAAAAAAGATACTGTATAATTTGTTACTATTACATAAAATAAAGAAATATTTGAATTTTGAGCTTTCTCAAAAACTGATAATTAAGATAGTTCCATTTATACGGTTTTATACAAAATGGACTTGATCTCAAAAATTAGTTGACTGTTTTGTATACTATAAATATTTACTTATACTTCACGTTTTAAGCTCAGTAAGAGCCGATGTTCATAGAAAAAATACTTTGGTCTTTTATGACCTTAAATATGTGTACAAGATCAACTATTAATATGTCTGGAAAATCTTATTTGCATACTTTAAAATATTTTTTTTTGTTGACTTAATTACTCATTAATCGTTACTGTAAGTATCTTATATGTATTCCATAGCAAAATGTGAACTGCAAGCTTGAATGACTGTTATGTGCGTAATAATCTTTGTGTACTAACTCTAAAAACTATACTTGAATTAGGTATGCTTTAATCATCATACCGAAGCTATTATTTTATACTTAAAACTGTCAAATTTTATTTTGTTATTAAAAGTAAACATTTATGTTTATTATAAGAAAGTTTTTAGAAATTTTTTTTTTTCATATATAGTCGTCATCAAGACCAAAGTAAAGATGATGAATCTTCTCCTACCAAGCGAATGAAATTTTCACAATACCTAATGGACTTAAATCGTATTGTAGAAATTTCCCCTGAAAGTAGACTTAAACGACTAATATCTATTGGTTTGTTTGATGAAGCTGAACGACTTGCTGAAGAATTTGGGCTGGACAAAAAGGTACTATTTGCGGTTTAATACTATGTTTGTTAAGAAGTTCTATACTTAAATTTTTTACATTCATTTACAAAACAGGGTTGAGTTTGAATCAATAAGTGTATATTAAGTTTTTTAAGTCTAGTTAAGGATAACCACCACTGATGTTAAATGTAAAGGTATCGTGAAAGAAAAAAATAAGTTTTTATAAAATTGTTTTTGTGAAATTTGCCAGAACCTTTTTAAACAGCCTCGGATTGATTTTTTACTTCCATAGTATTGTTGATATTATAAAAGAGTAATATAAAAAATTAAGTTTATTCTGACACCTCATCTACCCTGCTTTCCTTATCGGCATGGGAGCCTAAAAGTCGATCGATACTACAGTCGTCTGACTTACCTGCTTGACAGATCGGGTGGCCATTTGTTTTAAAGTTTTCGGACAATTTAAGCATTGATAATTCAAGTTTTATTAGTTATGTGTTGTGGTTTATATTTTTTTTATAAGTGTTGAAAAATTATTCACCATTATATTCTTAATAGTTAGATCTACATGCGCATTTTTAATTTTGTAAAATTAAATTCTTTTAGGTATGGCTAACTAAAATAAGTTTTAAAATATAAATATTCAAAATTTCAAGCTAATCGTTTGTTAATAAAAATCCTAGCGATTTACCATAAAAAGTCTTTGACGGGCCGGCCGGTCCAGTTAGAAATATATTTTAACGGTCCGCATAATTAAAAAAATTGACCTTTAAAAATATCTCTTCAAAAGCAAAGTTTACAATCAAAAATAATTTATTATGCACAATGATGTTATTATTTTTGATAACACATTCAAAATGCTACTATAAAAAATCTAAACTTTTTTTTGTTTTTCAAATTTTCTCAAACTAAAAACACATCTCAGGCCAGAGATTTTCGTTATTGGATCGTATGTTACCTACTGACCTTGAAGCGATCAGTATTTTAAAGAATAAGTAGACAGTAGACTTTTGAAGATAAAAGCACTAAATAGTGGTTATACTTTAAAACATAATAATTAATTTCAAAAAATTATATGTAGTTTTTATTAGAAATTTAGAATACAAGTTCATGATAACAATTTAAAGTTAATAGGTGATGTTCAGACACAAGTTTGCGTATGAAGTTGAATTATTAGAAGATGAAACTGATCCTCAAAATATCAAAAAACTTCTTGACGAAATAAGCAAAGACATGGATAAGTTTGTTTGTTTATTACTTTTAATATAATTTACTAATTAAAGTTATAAAACTTTATGTATTAAAAAAATTTGTAATAATTTTTTAGAATGTTACTAGTTAAACAAATTATAGCTTAAAAGTTGCACAGTTGTATTTTAAATTTTAATTTTTTTAGTTTATTTAGTTTTATTATAAAAAATATTGTCATCAGTTTTTAAAACTAGTTGGTACTATTTGAATCTAGTAGTGCTTGTTGTTATCTGTTTATCTAAAAGGTATGAGTATGGCAATACATGGCCCGCAACTTATTTAACTTAAAAAAACTATTCTATGAAGCTTTTTGTTTTAAACCAAATCATTTTAGTTTTTACTATAAATAAACTGAAGCCAACAGTGTTCAATTATTTGTATTTTATTGTAATATTTGGTATTACTCAAAAGTTTTACTCAAAAAGATAAAAGTTAAAAGTAAAATAAGAATTTTTATTAATAAAAAAAAAACTTTCAAAATACTGGTACAAATTAAATTGTGATTAAGTTTAAAGGTTATATTTTCATGATTAGTTTTTGAATTTGGTCGGTAGATTTTTTTTAGTATTAATTTAGAAAAATAAATTGACCCGCAAAAGTATGTGTCTAATAAGTCCAGTCCGTTATGTATTAAAGGCTTTCAAAAGCTAACATAATAAAAACTCATTCGTCTTGAAGTACTAACTTAAGTTTCCTCTACTACTTGATGTAATGATTAGTCTAGTTAGTTTGTGATTTTTATAAAATTAAACAATCAACGATAAAGTCAATAATATACAGGTTAAAAATTATAAACTACATAACTAAAAATACTCAATTAACAAATACGACTAAATACAAAATGCTACCTTGGTAATATAAAAATGCATTAGATACACAATGTAAAACCTACGTCTACAATAAAACTCATTGATATGCTTGAGCTACCATGGTCTAAAAAGTGGTAACAACAAGTTAAAACTTGAGGAAACTAGTGTTTCATTGTTGATAGAAGGATAATTAATTATTGATTTATGATTTAGTCTGTTTTAGGATTTTAGTTTAAAATTAAATTCTCTATAAAAGAATGTTTAAGTTGTTACAGAAAATGTTGTCATACTTTTCAAAATTTAAGATTGAAAATATAAATAATTTTTCTACATACCATAATAGAATAAGTTCCTCTGCTTTACATTGTATTTTGCTAAATTAGCAGGATTAAAAATATAGTTTTATCTTAAGTATGTGTTTTAGCACTTATTAAATATTTTTATTCTTTTTTAAAATGTTGAAACTAGTGAGTGAAAACAATCTAATAATGTGAGTAATGAGTAAAAATAATAAGGTTGGTATAATTAAGTTAAATTAAAAGTATTTTCAGACTTTTAGACGACCCAATTTACGTGTGTGAGAGTTTGTTGGAACTAAATTTGCAGCCGAATGTAGATAGTGATGGTGGACTTTCACATTTGATAATTACAAGTTGCCATCAGTACCTTAATAAGTGCTCAACAAATTGCCACCAACTAAGTGATCAAGAAAAAAAAATAGTTCAAAGATACATTTGCAAAGTAATTAGTTTTTGTTGTTGTAAGACGTTAATTACAAGAGGTACTTGATTAATCTTGATAAATACTTTTCACTAAAACTGAGTCTCCTTTATCTTAATTTTAATATTACTGAATAGTTTAAAGCTCAAAGTTTAAAAATATTTTTTTTTACTTCAAAGTGTTCTACATAGTTAACAAGCTTTTTAAATGAAGTTTCTAACTTTGAATACCTTAACAAACTTTTTGTAGGTTACTCAGCAAATGGTTTTGCTTGCTACCTTCCAGTTGGAATTTACATCAATTGGTGATTTGACAATTGAATGGCCTCTATTTAAATCTTACCCACTGCCTCAAATAGTTGCAATGTTTCTTATGAAAGGCTGTCTTAAAAAAGTAGTTATTTTGTTCGAAAGACACGCTGCTGAAATGATGGAACATCTTAAAAAAGATGTATCCAGGTTTATTGTGTGTTTTATATTACAGTTTTGACTTAAAGAAATAAGAGTAACCATTAAAAAAAAACAAAAAACAATCATCCATGTTTGAAACTTTTTAGTTTTTAAATATTTCACTATTATGTGAGGTTAATTGTAATGTATATTATTTGCTTTGATAGAAATTTTTTAGTAAGTATGAATTATTTATAATATGTTACTTAGGTTTAAAATTTATTTTAAATTAAAACATACAAACTTAGCTGAAAAATTTAGAGTTAATTATGTAATTTTCATGCGGTTATTTAAATATTTTTGAATGGAGCCAATGAAAAAACAAAAATGCTGAAAAACGGATGTAAGTTGAAATATGTAAATTACTAATACAGGTTTAAACAAATGATGGATAAAGTTCCACGTGCCACTGAAATGAGCGAGATATGTGTTTGGCTTCAATGTATCATTCCACTTGTACTTAAATCTAATGTGCAACATGCTATACAAGTCAGCTTAAAACATTGATATATATATTTTTTGTGTTTTTCATTATATAAATATAAACAATTAAGGTTGTTTTGTAATTATTATCTTTCTATTAGAAATATTAATTTTCAAATTAACTCTTTTTAGCTTGATTACTAAACAAATCCTGGTTTTAATTTGTAATTTTTATGACTATTTTTACTATTTATATATTTTTTGGAATAATCTAATTAAATGTGTATAAATCAAATTTACAGAGAGAGATAATGTTAATAAAATTACAACTTTAATACTTTTTATACTATTTAAAGTAGTAATTTTATAATTTAAAACTTTACTAAGTTAGCTATTTGACCATTCAAATCAAATCAGATACTTTTATTTTTTATAACTGTTATTATTTAGTTAATAATGTCACATCTTAGATAGTATCAGACTGGGTGTATGAACGAAGCACGTCGTTGGAAGAGACTGATAACGTTAATTGGCCTAACAATGGTCATAAACTGTCCAGCATGTTTTTTACTATAGTTCACAACCTTTCTAATAATGGTTTCCTTGGGTAATGATAATCCATTGTTTTGATGTATATTTTTATATTGTTGTATTTTTTTGATAAAATTTATTTGTATTGATATTTATTTAAATACTTGTAATTAAGAAAATTTGGTTTATTATTTTATATTTTATATTCACTTATAACTAGGTTTAGAAACCATACAAAAATATTTTTTTTAAACTAAAGTATACATTTAATAAATGAAAAATATTATTTTATAGAGAACATATGTCAGGAACACTTCTTGTACTGAAGTGTAATATTCCAGCTGTATCCAAACTTAGAGCTCTGGTAACTAAGTTAGAAAGGCTAATGGTATTACACAGCAGTTACCAGTGCAAAGTCTCATTGAAAGAACTTACAATGGTTTGGCTAAAATATATTTTTTTAGACTATTTTATATTTTATACTATATTCCTACATTCATATTCGCATGAATATTTATTTATATTAAAATTTTTAATTTAGTTTTATGTTGATAAAAGTATAATAAAAAAAAGCTTCTGCGTTTTAAGTTTGAAAGTCTTTTAGTAAAGTATGATATCAAAAATTATTTCTTTAAAATTTTAAAGTAATGTTTGTTTTATTTTTATTATAGTTTAACCTTTTGTTGACAATAACATATCTTTTGATAAGTTAAAAAATGCTTTGATTGTGTTTAAATAAAGTTATTTAGTAAAAAAATGTTTAGTTTATTTGAAAACTAAGTTGATATAAATAACTAAGTTAAAAAACTTATAATGTATTTTGTCACTTCTATCTTTATAACTGTTATACTTCAAAAAAGAAACTATATTTAAGTTAATACGAAAAATTACTTAGGAAACATGTGAGTCACTGACTTACAGGATGTTGGACAAATGTGCAGCACCAGAATCAATACCTACTTACCTGCAAACCACCATAAAACCGTATGTTCGTGAAAACAAACTAGATTTAGATCATATAATTTCCACATATGTTCAAGTTAGTTTAGAAATTTTCATAGCATTTATTTAATTAAATAATAAAACAAAAGCATAAAAAATTTATTAAAATACAACTTGCTTCTTTTTTAAATTTTAGATTGAAAGAATTCAATTATTGTTAGTCAAGTTAATATTAATTATGTAATAAATGCTTGCTTGCATCAGTCTCATCTTAGATTTTATTTTACTCAGGGTTGCCACTTTACCTGGAAACCTGGAATAACCTGGAATTCGATAATTTAGGCAAAAATAACCTGGAAAAACCTGGTATTTGAGAAATTTTGAAAAAACTGGAAAAACCTGGAATTTTAACATCTTCAGTGGTAAAATTTTGATTTGACACAAAAAATCTATCATATAAATAAGATATTTTTGTCATCATCAAAATTTTTTTATTAAAAAACACATTTAAAGTAACTTAACAGTATCTTTTCAATGTCTTTATACTATTTAACACAGTTTCTTTATTAGAAATTAACTTAAAACTAAAAATAGACTTAAAAATGTGTACTTTTAAAAACCTGGAAGAAATATGGAAAACCTGGAAAATTTTTTGAAAAAACGAGTGGCAACCGTGTCTACTTAAAAGTATAAAGATACATTTTAGTCTTTAAGTCGACAAACTTTTCAGAACTTCCTGTTAAATAAAATAAAGAAAGTTTATGAAGCATTTCCAACTCTCACTGAGAGAAAAGCATCAGTACTTGTATCAAGCATCAGCTGTAACATGGTTTGTTTGATATTTATTTTACTTAGTTCAACAAACATTGTAAAGGTAAAAAACCTAATTAAGGTAATATAGTATTGATGTATTGTAGATGATATCATTAGCTTGTCTTGTATTTGTTAAAAAGGAATAAAAAGTTAACACATGTTTATTTTCATGAAATTTCAGAGAAAAGCCAAAGTAAGTTTGATGTTAGCAAAAAAGGCTGCGATTCCTTGGTCATCTCAGGTTAAAAATGTTGTTGACGAAGTACTTAAGTTTTTTTCGGACAAGAACTCACAAGCCTTCAAGGTAAATATTTTTTAAATAGTATTTAGAACTCTTAAAAACTATCTATCTTTATCACAACTTTTTTTTTACACTTTTCAATATAACAAGATAATTTTTTGATGTCAGATGCTAAGTTTCAATATTTGGTATTCTATATCCTGAACTTTTTAATTAATCCAAAATTTTGATCACGTTCTAAATCTTTAAATTATCAACAGTGCTAGACTGTTAATGTCATGAAAAGTATAAGTTAGTGACAAATTTGATCATATTGATGAATAAAGTATATGTTTAATTTCTTAATTTGTTATTAGTATCATATTAAAATATAACTAAACTTTCACAGTCTATTATTAAACGAAATGATCTTTACCGCAAGAAAATTCAGTTCGAACAGCAAGAAAATGCTGTTTGAATAAAGATAGTCGATATATACAAAGTAAAATATGACCGAATAACGGTTTTAAAGATATAATGACATTGTTTTATCATTTTTTTATGAGTATGTAATTATGTTCTATTATCATTAGATATTGTGTTTTATTTCATAATATACAAGCTTGCAATTTAGTGTATTTTTAAGTCTAAGTTTATAGCTAAACCGCAAATTTTTAACAGCATTAACGTTTTAATATAACCGACAGTAAAGTAAAAATAGGCATGTCTAATTTGCGGCCAATTATCAGAATCTTTGAATAAAAAATAAGTCATTTAAAAATAGTTTATTGTTGTTTGACCAGCTATGGAATATGAGATTTAACGTGACATTGCCGTTATATTATACAGATATAAATATGCAACAGCCGTTTTAAAATCAATATTTGTCGCTTATTACATACAGTTTTTTTTTCATCTTAGGTTAAGTATAAACCAGGTATGTCCAATAACTTAGCAATATAGTAGGTTTATAATAGTATGAAGCAAAAATAATACTATGCTACCACTACGGTACCATTCGCTTAACTTCTAAAATAATAAAGTTAATTGATTCCTAAAGTAGTAGCTAGTTTGGTTATTCAAAACAAACTTATTTAATAACGAACTGTTTTACCGGTATTTTAGCTAATCGTACCAGCACTAAAAGTTTAATAAAAAAACATAAATTTTGAAATTTATCAAGTTGTTGAATTTTTCCAAGAACTTAATTATGCAGCTTAATGATTGGTTATTCTATATCTTAATACAGAAATTCAAAAGTAGGTTAAGTAGTAGTTAATAAAATTTTATTTTAATACACTTGAAAAATCACAGTTGGAGTCTGAGCAAAAAGAAATGAAACGGTTGGAACGAAATTTAAAAAAATCTATATCTCTTGCTCGAGTGCCTTCAATTGCCGCTAAGCATGTGAAACACCGAAGTAGTGGTTGTGTGTTTAGAACTACTCAAGCTAATCAGGTAATAGCTAAAGATTAGTATTTAAATTGAAATAAAATTTCTAAAAACTTTATTGTTTTCAACTTATTTGAGTTTACACTCACTCAAGGAACAGCATATAGATTAGTTACATATTTAATAGAATTTTTATAAAGATAAACTTAACATTTGATTTATGGCTAAAGTCTGTTTTCAATAAAATAATACTAATAAAAGTTGTAAACCGTTGAATGCTTTACACAAGTAAATTTTGTTTATATTGATTGGGTTTTGCTAATTTTACACAAGCACAGCTATGCGATTACTATAGAAGTTAATCAGCTAAATAGAATATGAAGATTTTGGGTGCAAGACAGTTTAAACTACAACATTGTAAATTCTGACATTTCATACTGCAATATTTGTTAATCAACTAAGTAAATACTCCAATTTAGACTTCAATTTCTGGCAACTAATAATTAAGGTTTTATATTCTGACATTTCAATTTTGATAGTAATAAATTTTTATTTCATAAGTTCCGACAATAAAAAATCCACAAGTTAAATTATGACAATTTAAACTACGACAATATTTCTGACATTCTGACAATTCAAATCACGTTAGTTCAAATTACGGCCAACACATTTAAATTCTGAAAATTGTAAACACGATATTCCAAATTTTATATGACAACTCAAACTTCACAATTCGTGTTACTAAAATTCAAATTATGACAACTTATACTACCAAAAATTAAATTACAGTATGAACTTTGTTGTTATTTTCACCTTAGGAGTCATTATTTGTTGACATTTACAAGTTTTTATACTATTATTAATAAAAGATTTTAAAGTTTATCATCAACAATTGTTTATTTAGGACATTTATTTTTTTAGGAATAAATAATTGTCTACCTATCTCAATACTAATTTATACTTAGTTTAAAAAGTTTTTAACTTAACGTTTTACCAGGTTAAATTTCAAACTTATAAAACACTAAACTACTAATTTACATAAAAAACTAATTAGCCTACCACAATAACACACAAAATAATTGTTATAGGCCAGCTATTAACTCTGCGTTTTGTACTTAAAATTTTATTTTGTTCAGTTAAACAATAAAAAAGTACAATTTCGAACACAGTGATGCAACAAAATTGACAAAACTAAACTTGATTCTAATTTCTACTACTTGGGTTTCTAATAGTTTCTCTTTATTCAGTCTTTTGTATATTTCAAATCACCATTTGTCGCGGTAATTTGCAAGTGCCTCCCAATCATCATTAATGACACTTAAGTTCTTTATGTCGCGCTTGCAGACGTCTTTAAAACGTAGTACTTGAGGACCGCGGTTACAGTTGCCTACGACCAACTTACTATAAAGTATAGACTTTGGGATTCACTCTTCGCCCATCCTTAAAACATGAATAAGCCAACACTCGTTGAGGGTAAAGTACATAGTGGTTTGACCTGTTCGTTTCAACGTTACTTTGTTAGTGATTTTTTTGCTATTCATATCTAATAATACGACAGAGACATTGTAGGTGAAAGGTGTTGATTTTTTCTCTTGCGTTCTAGACAGTGTCCACGTTTCGCTACCGTATAGCAGAGTACTGTACATAGGCATAATAAACGTTAGCCTTTGTGCGAGTGGTTAACTTTTTTGTTACCCAAAACTCTTGCAGCCAGACGAGCAATAGTGCCCGACGCCTTACAAATTTGAATATTGATTTCTGTGTCCAATGATGCGTTTAAAGCAACATTTGAGTGAAGGTAAACGAAGTTTTTAATTTTTCAATATCCTTTTCATTGGCTCTTGATTAATCTGCTCCTTGGCTTAGGGCTTTGAGTTTTCAAGACTAGTTGTAAGGCTGAAGTCTGAGCATGCTGATTAAAACTGTCTTAGTAAGGTCCGAATATCTTTGACAGAGTGAGCTACGAGTGCAGCATTCTCTGCAAAGAGGAGATTAGGTAGTGTGATATTCTTCAGATTTCGCTTTGCTCTCAGACGTGCAATGTTGAAAAGGCAACCATTGTTTAGAGCTAAATTCCTGTAGTTGATGATCCAGAAGCGCGCTTTACCAGCATGAGAAAAAAGATTCTAAAAAGAGTTAGAGTAAGTACGCAGTCTTGCTTTACCCACTTTTGATTTCTAATGAATCATCATCACTACTACCATACTGGATGGTTGCCCTTTTTGTTTGTATGAAAAGACTTCACATTGTTGAAAAATTTTCAGCATTTCCAATCTTTAACAACATAGCAAACAACATTTCCCTACTTACCAAATCAAAAGTTTTAGTAAGGTGAAAGGGTCGAAAGTAAAGGTCGATGAAAGCGATATAAAAATATGTTCTGTTCATTGCTTTGTCGTACAGAGAATATTTATGTCAGTGGTAGAACGTTTTGACCTAAATCCACATTGTGACTCCGGATATACTCTTACGGTCAGCTTCTAACAGGGTTGCCATAAAACCTAGAATTCAATAGTTGTGACAAAGCAATCTTGGAAAAGCTCGGATTTAAAAAAATATTATATTGTGAAATAATGATATTTTGGTTCGATACAAAAAACCTATCAAACACAATAATTTTTTTTGTATCATTTAGTTTTTTCGTTATTATAAAACACATTTTAAGTAGCACTACACTATCTTTTTACTATTTTTATACTGTTTAAGTTTTTTACTTTTTGTTTAGTTTCATATTATAAATGAACAAAAAGTCTTGTGTTTCCAAAAATCTGGAACAAATTCAGAAAACCTTTTTTTTTAACAGATAGCAACCCTCTATATAGTTACTTATGGTAATTGATTTTTGTAAAATAAATTAACTTAAGTTCTTATGATCAGTTTATACAAAATTTTTTGGTTTATATTACTAACATTATACTAGCTATTTATTTAATAATCTTCCTAAAACCATATCGAATGCAGGTAAATCAAATGTTAAATTTTTGTAAGTTTTCAAAGTAGTGTGGTAACTACATGATTTAACATGACTAGTGTAACTTATACTTTAATTTTTTGAATAGAAGATGATTAACTTAAGTTTTTTATCTAGTTACAACATGTAGAGAAATTAACTTTGTTTTTTCTGTATCTAAATTAACTCAATAGATCTTTAAGACAAAGGTAATTTATAAAAAATACTTGAATTACACAAAAATTTCATTGTAGTTCTAATAATCATGTAACTGATCAAAATATAGGTTTAATTGTTTGCTAACAAAAGTTCCTAGTGAAGTAACTTCACTGGAATATAAATAAAAACAAATTATACAGTTATCTTCCTTTATTCTACCAACATATGTTTCTGTGTGTTAACTAATCAACAATTACGTCACAATGTAAATGAGGCTATTTAAACTAAAAATTTCTACTGCAAAGAACATTAATTTAGTCTTTATGTAATCTATTTTTAACAAAAATAAAACATTTACCATTAGTTAGTGAATCAATAAAATTTAATAAAACTTAACGACGGTGAAGGCAATAAAAGTAACAGAAACTCGATGTAACATGTATATTATATATTGAATGTTTGTAATGATTGGATCAAAGCTATATAGAATTAGGAAGCAGATTTAGTTCAAATGTAAAAATCAAAAATGATAAAACTAAACTTTAAGAAAAAACAAAACACAAAAAAAAAACAAAATTGTTATTGGGCTTACAATGTACTGACCGATAATTAATTTACAGCGACATACATAAAATCATAATGACCTAAATTAAATATATATTGTATTTTATAATTAATAAAATAGTTCAATTTTAAAGAGTCGTAAAAATGTTTTTTATTTACTTAATTGTTTTCTTCATTTAGGTAAGTAAAATGTATTTGTATAGAAATTGGTGCGTTACTTAGCAACTAAAGACGATCATGAAGCTTTTAATGATGCAATAGAAATAGCATCGACTTACAGTGAACAACCAAAAAAAACCGTGTATTGCCATCATATTGATCATTTACTGAACCAAAGCAAAGTGAGATAAAAATGTTTATAATAAAGCGAAATTGAACTTAACTTTAAATATATTTACTCTATTCCTTGAAAGATATAAACAAATATTATTTTTCTATTGTGCAATATATAAATAAAATAATGTAAATTTAAAGTACTTTAAAGGTTGACGCTGCAATGAAAATAGTGCGAAAGATTTCAACTAAACAACTGATAGTTTCACTTGTTGGGGTTTACCAGCTTCGTACATCGCTAATACTTGAACACACACAGAAATCAATGAGTGAAAAAAGAGTGACTGCTTCTAAATTTGTGTGCTCACTGATAAGGTATATGAAATTAGCAGCCAAGTTTTTACTCTATCATTTATATAAAGAATTATTTTTTTGTTAAAACTTTACAATTTCTCCTTAGCAGAAGCTGCATTAAGCCAAAGTTTTAAGCTCTTATATTTTAAACAGCAATATCTTCCTTATAAAAGATAAAATTAGTTTTATCGGTCTAAGTGAAACTATATTTAAAAAAAATATATTTAAGAACATCACCGCTTAAAGCGTGCTCCACCAAGATTTTTAAGTTTCATTTTGTCAGAAGTGGGGTTTTCAAATTGGGCTATATACCCTTTGTAAGGCATAAATCTACCAATTGGGTGATTAAGAAAACAAGTTTAGCAAACCCCCTTTTAATGTGTGTTATCATAAAAATGTTGTAGTATTTGATCCTATGGTTTATGAAATTAATTAATTTATAAATAATGTGTTTAGTACATATATAGTGTTAGAGGTTCTGATGGCTTACTATATAAACCAAGTAATTACTAAATTAACTAAACTTGTTAACTTATTCTTAATATTGTCTCTTTGTGATCTTAACCTAAATACTGCTCGAAAGGTTTTACAATTTGTTACTAAATGAAAAATATAAAGTACTATAAAGATGTATACACACATTATTTACTAGTACTGAATCGACTTGAGTTGAGATAGGTTGTAACAAAATCTGATTTAATTTATCAACACAGCGAGATTTATAATAAACGCATATTTGAAAGACAAAAGCCGATATATACGCATTTCAAAGAGTTTAATTGTTTCATATAAACTAAATTGTTTATTTATTGGTTCTCAAATTTTTCTACAAAAACTTCAGAGAATATTTATAATTTGAGGTATTTTTAGTTCTAAAACAAATTCTTTCTTAAAACTGTAAAACACAGCATGTTATTGGCACACATGGATTGTTTGTAAAGAGGTGATTGTATTTATCATAGAGACTACCATAAAAAATATTTACTATGTATAATCGTCCAAAATCGGATTTTAACATTGAAATTTAACAACATCATCTTAAAACATACTAAATGAATACAAATGCTGTTGTGCAATATTTATTAATATGAATTGTGACAGAACACTTAAATTTTATTATCGTTTTCAATAAAATGCGCTCTTTTATTACATATTTCTGATATTAAATTAGTTTTTTGTTTATATTTTTTAATTCATAAACTAAGCAGCGGCATAGCGGTACAACTTAACTAATTTTAACGAGTAAAACTGTCTAAACTTAAGATAAAGTTTTCAAAGCACAGTATATACAAAATTGATTTAGTTACTCTTTTCAAGTTTAATAATATATCATTAAGTGTAATTTGATCATTTTTTGTGTGTATTTTGTTTAAGTGTTGGCTTTTATGCCTAGATCCAGTATTGGACAGTTTAAAAATGGTAAAAGATAATTACTCGCACGCTATAAGACGTCTTTGCGGCAGAAGACATAAGTTTCTAACTTGAACTAATATTGTTGAAAAAAATAGTTAAGGTAATATTTTATTTAGAGGTAAAATTATTTTATTGCAAGTTGGTGTTACAAAAGTTAGTATTTTTTTATTTTAGAGAAGCAAAGAGAAGATTTTCTAGTATTGATAAAAATACTGTTATGGAATGGGAGCAATTTTCTCGAGTTATTAATAATCTGCTTGTTTTGCAAGTTAGTTATTACTAAATTGATTATGTATTTGTATTATGTATGAAATTGTGATGTTATTTTTAGTATTTTTTAATTATAAATCTCCAGACATGAATTTCATAAAAAATCAAAGTAATTTATTGATTACTTTATCTTAGTTGACTCAAATGAGTCACAGTACAGTTTTTTTTTGACAAAATTTAAATTGCTTAATATTTTATTTACATTGATTAATGATGATATGCTACTGTATATACAGTATATTTTTAAATTTTTAACCAGGACTTAATGATAAAAAGTATTAGTATTTTATTTAACGAAATAAATAAACTACTTTGAGTTTCTCTTCGTTTTAAAGTTTGAATTGTTTAAACAAAAGTAATACTACGTATATATTTGTAATTTTTAGTTTATATTTGTTAGTTTTTTAATGAATTTTACAATTTATAAGCATCTATAGATTTTTAAAGCATAAAAAGTCTATTTTTTTTTATATAACTTTGTTTAATAACTGTGCACAATTAAGAAGTTTAGAGTTTAGAAATGTTATTTATTTAAAATCATTAATAAAAAATAATATCTCTAAATATTCAATCTACATATAATTATTTGTTATATTATAATTTGAATTTAATAGACTGAGCACGACCAGCTTTTGAACATTAAATTGTACACGGATAAATCAGCTGATATTTCCAATGAAAGTTTGCAAGACAAGCTTGAGCGGTGCAAAGAAGTAAACATAATCTATCATATTATATTGAAACTTTAATAAAGCGTTTAAAACTTAAGTTTTTAATATTATGTTTTCATACTGTTGTTGTTTGTTTATAAAATTAAACACTTACTGGTTGTTTTTTATTGTATAAAATTTTAGCTTGTATCTAAAGATTTTATATGTTTTCTAGGATGAAGATTTATCTGAAACAATGAACTCTATCAACAAAACGTAAGTTTTAATTATATTTTTAACTTATTTTAGCCTTACCTCAAAAACTATTGAACTTTTTATTAGAGTTTACTCAAAATTTTAGTTATAATTTAAGTTATTAGAAATTGTTTATTAATGAATATTTTTTTTTCTAATTATAATTTAAGTTGTCTGAGTTCTAACTGTTATAGTTTAACATTTCCTAAACCCGTTTTTTGTAAACTCAGTATACTTTTATCTTTTTTAAATTTTATACTAATTTTCCAAGTTTTAGTCTCCAAGTTTTTTAAAACTGACCAACCCAAAAAACTTAAATTTTCTTATTCTCTACATTTAAGCCTACAACAATATAACATTTATGTCTAAAGAGTTTGAGTAGTTTTTGTTGTATTTGTCTATTAAGAGGATTTTATTTTCTGTAAATTTTTTTATAGTTTTGTAATAAAATAAATGTCAAAGCATTTAAACAAGTGTGTAGTGTGTATTTACTAGAAAGTCTTAGAATATTCTCAGAAATTTTTTCCACAAAGTTTCAAAACCCAAAGTTCAAAATTTATAACAAAACACAATTTATTTTTTCTTAAAATCATTTGAGTACTTTCAAATAAGTCCTGTCAAAAACTGTATCTTACTGAATTAAACACTTTTTACTGAATAGAAATTGCAATAAAACTATAATTTAGTTGTAACCTTAAAGTTTGAAAATATAAAACGACGTAATAATCAAGTATAGAAATTGATTAAACGCTAATACTAAAGTACTTTGCTGTACTAACAAAACTTATTAGATTAAAATCAAACTAAATAAACCAGCGATAAAAACTAATAATAAAAATAAAACTACACCTTTTAAAACAATTTAAGGAACTAATTACTTTAAAACTACTTAATATAAGGATTTTAAAAGTCTAGTTTTTTCTGACGAACTTTTTCTGCTTGCATAAACTGGGCCTTAAAGATTGAATGCATAAGGCTTCAAGAATATGTAGCTGAAAAGAGTTCTCCACTATCACTAAAATTGAAAAGTTCTCTTCTTTATAATTTCTCGCTTACTCATGATTGTCCTACAAATGTCAAGCTTGAAGTACTCAAGTAATTTTAAGAAAAAATGAAATGTGTTTTGTTATATTTTTCTAATAAGTTATGCACTGGTAAATAGTTGTTCAAACAAAAAATTATTAATGACTTTTAAAACTAAACATAATGAACAAAATATTTTTCGTTTATACTAGTTAAATGATTAGTCGTTTTATTTTGGTATTAACAAAATTGTTTTAAACAAAAAATAGTTTACGTTTTATAGAAATTATTTTATTTAGAAAAAGAGACTTAATCTTGATTTTGTTAAATCTCTTAAATTTACCCTTATTTTCCAATTTTATAATGATTTTAGCATTCATCAGTATTCTGAGTCGAATACTCCTTCTAATGGAAAGTTTTTGTCCCTTGCCAACAAAATGAACATAGGTGGTGATAAAACTCACATGGCCATTTGTCGTTATCTAGTTTCTGTTGAAGGAAAGGAAAAAGTGGCTATTCAGATGAGCAGGTATTTAGATGAAATAAATCAGATATTTTCTACTCAGTACAAACTTAATAGCTAATTTATTAAAACTTACATGTGGTTGTTGAACTCTATTAAGATTTATAACTTTTATTGTATCTATTGTAGTATATGTATCTATAAAATATCACTTTTCAATCTCACTTTATTTGCTATTATTGTAAATAAAAAAGTTCTTTTTATTTAAATAATATTAAAACAGGGACTTGCTGACGCTATCGCCAAGCGAAGAAATTGCTGATGAAGTTGCAAAAATTTGCTTGCTACTTCTTACTCGTCTTCAGAATCACTACAAAACAATCGCCGTTCTTCTACCTGGTAATTAAGTTGTATATAAAAGAATAACATCATTGCTATATTCTAAATTACAATGTTTTTTTTCTTTTTGTAAGTATTGTAAAATGACAATAATGTTTTTAAACATTTAATATATAAAAACTTAATGTGTCTTTCTGTTGTAATTTAATAATACAGTTCTACGGAGTTTTTAATTGATTGAATTAGGTCGATCGTAAACGTTATTAGTTCTAAATATAAGCATTGTAATTAATTTAAAACTATAGAACTAAGTTACTTTACTTGCCTAGGGAAACGCCTAAGTTATAAAAAGTCCAGACGTTAAAACGTTGTACTTTAAAATAATATTCCAAAGTTTCTTTTGTTTAATTCTGTTGTATTTAAATATCGTTAGTATGTCTTTTATAGCTTAAAACATAATGTTTCTATAAAATAATCTTCATAACTTTTTAAAAATTAATAGCCGATCTAATTGAAATTTATAAGAAGATAAATAAACTCAAAAATTTTTAGTACCTAAGATTTTTTTTAAATTTCTTAGTGTTGAAACATTTTGCCACTTAAATATTGGTACCAAAAATTTTAAGTTTTACTTATTTTATAAAAACTATTACTTTTAATTAGACATACTTTCTTTGCTTGGAATTGCACTGAAAAATTGTAGCATAAAGTTGGTAGTTGGAGGAATCTCAGCAGTTACCTTACATTCAATTTGTTTTGTTTTCAATGAAATATATAAGATAACGAATTATTCTTCTCGAGCTTTGCTTACACAAGTTTGTTTTTTTTTTTGTCTTTGTAGAAACTTTAAATTTTTTGAATGTTGAAATTATTATTTCTTTTAGTTAAAATCAGTTAAGTTTAAATAATATGTTTTGTTACTTTAGTTAGTAATAAAATTAAAAATTTATCTAAATTAAGATTATAAAATTAGAAAGTTAACTACCAGCTGCTCTGGGTTGCTACAACAAACCTTCTTATAATTATTTTTATTTTGGTTAACCATAAAAAAACAGTATATAGCCGAAGCAGCATCAAGTGAGAGAGACCACTTGACTCATGGTGAATGGTTACACAATAATTGGTTTATTGATGGCGATGGTCTCAATGCTGAGTTTGACCAAATCATGCCAAGTCTAGGAAAATTGTTTAATTGTTTATACATAAACAGTCAGTTGCTAATTCTTATTTTTCGTATAAATTTCGTCGATCTGATTGTTTTATTAAATTGTGATTTCTTTAGTTTTATGTGAAATTATGTTTACCATTTGATTAAAAATGTCATCTAATTGTTCTTTAAGCATAGAAAATCCTTAACCTATTTCAAATTTAAAATAAAGGGTTTAAATTATTCAAGATTTAAAAGCATCCAACAATTTTTAGATGAGTCGATTGGAGCAACTGCTTGGTTTGAAAGTGTTCAATCGTGTCAGCAGCACCTTGGAAGCTTGCAAAAAGTTCTGCAATCAATATTAAACAAGCTGATTCAAATTGATAGGATACAATGTTGTATAAGACTTCAGGCAATCGTGCAGTCTATACTTGTCAACAATTTACTCAATTCAATACAACTATACAAAATTGTATGCATTTTAATTTATATTTTGCTTTACAGATTTAAAATTTTATTTTTGATGGGTCTTATAGCTGTATCAATCTCAGTTGTAAAATTATCTTAAAACAAAATAAGAATTCGATAAACGTTAAAATTGACTTTTTTCATATAATTGAATTTGCAGAACTTCTACTTTTTTAATGCCTTTTTTTGTTACAAATAATGTTTTCAGCATTGTTTTTTGCGAAGTATATGGTTTTTGCCCTTACTAAATAAATAGCTAGTATTTTTATTTGCAAAAAGCTCGAATTTGTACATGATTTACTTATTGAAAACAGAAAAACAATGACCAATCAACCGCTCTAATTTATCAACAGTTTCTTTCTCAAGTTATAAAGCAGTTTAGTTTTGAAAGTCAGCAACTTGCAGAAAAGCAATTAGAAAGGGTAAGTTGATAATTAGTTTAAAAAAGTATATGTTTGGTATAACTTGAAAAGTAGTAGTTACTTGCCCAGGCTTCTTTAGTCCATCCATAGAGACCGTAATGAAATAAGTTACTTATTTGAGATGCTTTCTTGATATGAGTTGCTAGCTAAATCTTTATATTTTTCATATAAGTTAATAGTGATTTTTGAATTGGTTATTTTTGCTACCAAGTTTTTATAGACGTATTGTATTTTATAGACGTACTTTCATATATATATACTATAAAGTAGAATATATTAAAAAACTGTTTTGTTTAGATGTGACCTAAAACAGTACAAGTTTCAAATATAATTAAAGTGCATGATACAGAAGAGTACATTAAAAAGTTTGAAATACGGTAGAAATGAGTTTATTTAAAATTTTACAAAAACATTATTACAGGGTTGCCAAAAAACTTGGAATCCTGAAAAAACTTAGAATTTGAGAAACTTTGAAAAAAAAACCTGGAATTTCAAACAAAATTTACATGTTAAGTAGTAAAATTTCAATTTGACACTAAAATTTATCGTACAGATTTAAAAAAAAATTGATGATGACAAGTTTTTTTTTGTCTATATAAGAATTTTTTTTGTTATCATCGAAACTTTTTTATAAAAAAACACATTTAAAGAAGCTTTAACATATCTTTTCAATGTCTTTATACTATTTAACACAGTCTTTACCTTAAACTTAATTTTAAACTAAAAATAGACCCTATAACGTGTAACTTTGGAAACCTGAAGAAAATTTGCCAAAAACATTTGGCAACCCTTAACACATTACTAAGTTCTTTTGAAAGCGTATTGGTGCGACGCTTTTAAGGTTAACATAAACTAAAAGTTTTATATCAAAATCAAAATATTCTTTCCCACTTTTTGTGAAATGCAATATTTTTGTTTAATTTTATTAAAAAAATGTATTCTTAACTTTTACATCTAAGATTTTGTTACTTTTATAAGTATTTTCTACATTTAAAAAATCGGTTTACTATCATATCTAACGTTTTCTTTCTAACTTGCGTCAATTAAAAAAATCTTTAAACTAACTTGATTCGTTTTTAACTTTATTTTTCTAACTATACACGTTTCTAACTTGATGTCTTTATACTCGATACGTTTCTAACTAAATTAAAAATTAAATTTAAGTTTAACTAATTTTAAATAAACATTATATTAATTTAATAAAATCAAATGATTGTTTAGAAGCATCTACAAATTTCTATTGCATAACATATAAGTTTATTATACAATCGTTTGATTTTATTTTTAAACCCGTATAATAATCTCAAACAAAAAGTTGACGGTGTCTTACACTGATTTAAGCTTTATATTCAGTATATAAATCATGTCTATATTTATTGTAAAAATTGTCACATAAGATTTAGTTGAAATTAAAATAAAATATTATAACTAAAGATGTAAATCATAATTAACTTATTTGTTCATTTATTAACTACTTATTAATTGCTTATGTTACTTAAACTTAAAAAATATTAACTATATACTCTAGAAATACTCCATAAAGATTTCTTAAAGTCATTCAAAAAAGTTTTTCTTTTAAACTTCAGGTCTTTAACTTTAAAAAACTTTTGATAAATTTTAAATTAATTTAAAAGCTCAGAAAGTGCAGGAAGTTAAATTTGCTCTTTGGACTTTCGTGTTAACTTTTTACAAAACTAAGTATAAATCAATACTTAATTTTAAAGATCTATTACAATAAGCTTATAGTTTGTACTTAAAACTTTCAAATCAGAGAAAAATATTTCAAGTTCGTTAAAACTTAACATTTTAACAGTATGTTTTGAAAAGCAATCGTACAAAACTAAACATAATAGTTTGTTTTAAATTCTTATTATATGTGCTATTGCAGACATTAGTAGGATCATATTGTGATCCTTTGTACTCGATTGCTTTATTCAAGTTATTGTCAAGTGAAAAATGTTTTGAAATTCTCGATGGTGTGTATTCGCAGATAAGAGAAGATGCTATTAAGCTACAAGTTAGTTTTAACAAATTCTAATTTTTTAATTGATTTTAGTTAAATTTTTTATAACAAACATTATCGTTAACATACGAATCATTTTTTTGAAGTGTAAACATACTGTAATTTATAAAATCGATTTTTTTGTTCTCTTGAGTTTTACCGCTATGATAAATTAATTTAGAATATTAGCTAGTTTTAAAATGAAATTCTACTTCTATACATTCCTTCTGTTAGTACATTATCAGAACCACCATCTTAATTTTAAGTAGTAAAAAAGTATTATTTTACTTGACTGTGATATTGAAATATTTATTATGTAAGTTAGGTAAAATGTTTCTATATAAAATAGACTATATGCACTACTTGATTTTTATCTACCAAATAGTGAAACTAAATACTTTTAATTTTTTTTTTTTTTTAGTTATAGACACACAATATACATGCAATAAATTTTTTTTAAATCGCATGAATAAATTTTCATTAACGTTTTTTTATTTAACTCGTAATTAAGTTTTAAGTTAGTATTATTTTTGATTAGTTCTCTGTTTCAGTGGTACTCAAAGTTAAAAAACTGTAAACAGTAAGATAATGAAATATATGTGCATTCGAAAAATTTCGTAAACAATTTTCACTGCTTAAACTAATTCTGTAGTTTTTTATTGATTTTATTTTATAATTAGTTTATTAAGCTTGTTGAAAACTATCCTAAATTAGATCTTGAAAAAAAAGTACTATTCTTTTATTAAGACTTTTTATTTTGTCTCTCATTCAATTTTTTGTGATCAATAAGTTTAAATCTATGCACACTAATGTTAACACTCAGTTCTCCTCCTGACTCAGTTACATAAAATGATTAACAAAATTTAAAAATTGACAGAATCTTTCATACATTGGCTTTATCAAGTCATGCCAATCTTTGAGTAATACGAATGAAGATAAATATAGGTGTCTCTATTTTGACTCAAGATGGGTCAATCTGCTAGAAAAATGGAAGGTTTTATGACAATTATTAATGAGTTTGCTATGTACTTTTTATCAAATTAAGTATATTTAAAATTAAATTTAATGAGTTAAAACTTCTTAATAGTATATAAATATTTCCTTGTGATAATGTTTACTTAATTAAATTAAATTTTTGAAAAATTATTAGCTGTTAAAAGTTTTTATGTTGTTTTTTGGTTTTTTTCATGGCATAATAGTTAATTGAACGATAAAATACTCAAAATATTTGGTCCTAGGACCTGGTGCACAAAGAATCGAGATTATCGCGTCGCACACCACTTAAATACCTTTTAATGCCTTGTCCAGGACATAACAATGTAATATCTAACTATTTTTTTCACACTTAACCAGATTGCTAGTGCAGGAGAAATATTTCGAACGAACCATTTTAGAAAAGAAAAGTTGCAAGTGGCGTTACTTACCTCTAAAAAATCTACAGCGATGCACTTATATCAATTTGCCAAGTTTATTATTATTATTTAAATTTTATATTATTTATTGAAATTACAAGTTTAAAAAAAGGGCAAACGTTACAAACTTCATTTTGTTTAACAGTTAATCTGTTACAATATAAAAGAAACACTGTTATTGTTCAAAATAATCGATGAGCTTATAAAAATTAAAATTATAAATAAAAATGTTCAGAGATTACGGCATAAACACAGATGAAATGCTACTGCAGTATGCTGAAGTTCTGTTGAGTGGTGGTATCCAAGATCCTAACTCCAAGTTATATAAACTACTCATGCAGCATCAAAATCAGATTCCCGCTTTGGAACAAGGTAGATGTTTTATTAGTTCTCCAGTATTTTTTAATAAGTAAAAGTTTTTACTTAATAATAAAGTAATTAACATCAGGTTTTTAACAGTACAGTGCTTATCCACTTATCCGGACACGTTGGGCAAGATTTTTCTGTAAACGTGTCCGGATAACTAAAAATCCGGATAACTAAAATCCGGATAACTACAAAAAATATTTTTTTCATATATTAATATAACTGCTGCATATAATGCAATGCATAATAAAAGTGTTATTGTAAAAACAAATACATAGTAATTGTTAGTAATATATGATAAATGATAGATAATAAAAGCTAAACTTAAGGTTAATTAATTTATTTTTTCTATGGTAGAAAAACATCAGACCTACTAACCCTCTGCAACTATATACATTTTTTATGGGTTAAGCAAGTAAAATTCATCATTTGTAATTGCACCTGCCCTAACTATTAACTTAAAAAATAATAATTTTTGTTTAAGAGAAAATATAAATTAAATTTATCTTTAAAAACAAAAAATAATGTAAACCTATCTCTTAAAATGAAATGAAAAACCTTTTTTTTATTAAAAAACAGACAGAAAGAAAACGGGAAACTTTGACTAAGTCTAAAGTCTATTTAACGGAAACATATCACTTCTAACAAACTAGTTTTAATTGGAAGTTTTACTAAAATTAGAACAATATACGTTTGTTTTAAGTTTTTCCACATTTTTCAGCAGAAAACTTATGGAATTTAAAAAGTTGCGAAATTTTTTGAATGAATTTTTGTGTTTACTATTGAAATTTTTCTGAATTTTTTTCTGACCGTAACTGTCCGGATAAGTGAATAAGCACTGTACTGTTAAATTTTACATGTTTGTGTTAAAAGTCTGTTCCAATCAAAGCTAGCACTAAACTAAACCTCATGACTAAAAATAATAATTCACTTAACATAATGCTACCTGGCTTCGTTATCATTAGAATTGTTAGGATCATATTCGTCATCATCAGGCAGATAAAATTACAATGAATTGTAGTATCAGTCTATACTAGGGGTCGGCAGACTTTTCTAAAAAAAAGTTGGTCGCAGGGCCGCATTAAAAAAAAAACTCTTCAACGAACTGCATTTATTTGAAATAGTTGTAGTAAAATAAATAATACATTAATAAAGCACAAGTAAAAACTAAGTACAAAACTAAAATCCTAATTGTGAGTTTTTTCCACAAAAACTTTTTTTGTTTTAAAAAGGATTTTTTATAGCTAAAAATTACATCGTGGCTTACAGATTTTTGCGTTGCAAACTGCAGGCTGCAGCTTGCCCACCCCTGGTCTAAGCAAGTGCGCTTAAGTGCTCTAGCACTGTACCCAAATATGGTTGCTTTAGTGTCAACTTTCAGTCAAATTTAATAAATAATTGATTAAATTAAAAATAAGCAGTTTATAGTACTATTACTAATCACTAAAAAATTTCAAAAAAGTTAAGAAAAAATACAATCATTTGATTGTTTTACTTAGGTTGTTCTTTTTAGTTATAGTTTACATTCTTAATTAAATTGATCAGTAAGTTGATATCCTTTTTTAGAAAAGTTCACAATTTTGAAGGTTTTGAAAATTCTCTAACTTCTTTGTGTTTTTTAAAAACACAACAATGCTCCTAATTTTTAAATTATACTGTATGTAGAGTTTTTAATTGAAAAATATTTATTCACTAAATCTTTATTTAGCCATAAGTTTTATCAAAAAAACAAATTGTAGATATAATTTTTTACTTCCAAGTTCTAAAAGTATGCAATAATCTAGTTATCTTATTTCTAACTATTTTTAGTATTAATAGTATAATTTTTAGTGTTTTATATATATTTTGTAGTTAGGCTTTACTATCCCATCAAACATGTAAATTATTCAGGTCAGGACAATCAACAAGTGGCAATAATAAATGGGCAATTAAATGCACAATATGCTGCTACTCTTGAGTTTCAACAAGCAGAAAATAATAGTACTGGTGAAAATTGTGATGAAGAACTTGTCGTGAAAGATGATGTGCTTTTCATGAACAACCAACTAAGTTTGTTTTATAGTTTGTCCGTAACTAAAATATAATATAAACAGTTTAAGCAGTACAGAGTTTATTGAAATCAACGACGCTTCTCAGTTATAAAACTAGCACAGTTCTACGGAGTTCTGACAAAATATAAATACTTCAAAAAGTATAAAATAGATATGTTTTTGTAACTGTTCAAAATATAGTTTTAATTGTTTGCTAACAAAAGATCCTAGTAAAGTAACTTCACTGGAATATAAATAAAAACAAATTATACAGTAATCTTCCTTTATTCTACCAACATATGTTTCTGTGTGTCAACGAATCAACACACTTCAACTGGGTTCTGTAAAAAAATAATTACTGTAATAAGAGAATAGAAGCATAGAATAAAGTAGGTGTATATATGTTTTCATTAAAATAAGATATATTCTACAGATAATAGTTATTAATAGGTGAAATACTTAACATTAAATCCGACTGTTATAAAACTGTATGATATTTGTAATTATTAAGTCTAAAATAAATAAGTAAGCTAAATTACACAACAAAATATAATATAAACAAACAACTTACGTAAACAACCTACTACGCCCAAGAGAGCTAGTAGGTTTTTTAATGCAGGTTTATACTAAGCATATGACTACCTTGTTGTTTTACATTTTAACTTTCACATATAACACAATTTACTTATTAAATATATAAAATATATGTAAGGGATATTTAAATTAAACAGCCGACTCCTACTTTACCAATTAATTATTTTATTAATTATAAAATACAATATATATTTAATTCAGGTCACTATGATTTTATTTATGTCGCTGTAAATTAATTATCGGTCAGTACATTTTAAGCCTAGTAATAATTATGTTTTTTGTGTTTTGTTTTTCCTTAAAGTTTAATTTTTTTCCTTAAAGTTTAATTTTTTCATTTTTTCACTTTTTGATTTTTACATTTGAACTAAATCTGCTTCCTAATTCTATATAACTTTGATTCAATCATTACTAACATTCAATATATAATATACATGTTACACCGAGTTTCTGTGACTTTTATTGCCTTCAGCGTCGTTAAGTTTTATTAAATTTTATTGATTTACTAACTGATGGTTAATGTTTTATTTTTGTTCAAAATAGATTACATAAAAACAAAATTAATGTTCTTGCAGTACAAATTGAATAGTTTAGGTGGCCTCATTTACATTGTGACGTAATTATTAGTTGTAACGAATGTATTTTTTTCGTTAGTTAACAACGGTAAATTTTGATTTAGTTATCTTTCCTATTAACGTAAGTTGTTTGTTTATATTATATTTTGTTGTGTAATTTAGCTTACTTATTTATTTTAGACTAAATAATTACAAATATCATATAGTTTTATAACAGTCGGATTTAATGTTAAGTATTTCACCTATTAATAACTATTATCTGTAGAATATATCTTATTTTAATGAAAACATATATACACCTACTTTATTCTATGCTTCTATTCTCTTATTACAGTAATTATTTTTTTACAGAACCCAGTTGAAGTGTGTTGATTCGTTGACACACAGAAACATATGTTGGTAGAATAAAGGAAGATTACTGTATAATTTGTTTTTATTTATGTTTTTTCTATAAATGCAAAAACAAGTAATACTACATGATTGAGTAAACAAATAGTTACAACATATATCAATAAGTTGCAGGGTTACCACAAGGTCAAGAAAGTCAGGAAAAACCAAAAAAATGATTTAAGTCAGGAATAAATTTGGGTTTAAAAAAAAAATTAGAAAACTTGTTAAGATGTAAAACGCCAGATTTTGTTTGTTTAAATTTAGAAAATTCCTTGTTTTCCATAGCCTTCAAATGGTGAAAATTTAATTAAAAATCACTTTAAGTCATACAAAAACTGCAAAATTTTTCTAAAAATTTACGAAGTTACTTAATTTTCAATGCCTTCATCTGGTAAAAATAAATAAAAGAAAAGAAATGAAGTGCAAAAAGAAAAGAAATGAAGCCCACAAACTGTGGCTATATTTAGAGAAAAGATTCTCTTCGCCAATTGTAGGAGCAGCAGATGAGAACGATTTAAATAAAATGCGGCAAATGGTTTTAACCGCCAAGAAAATTAAGCGGGATGCAGACCAGATAAAGGAAACCATATCTTCATTAGATGAAGAGGTTGAAGTGGTAATAAAGAAACGGAGAAAATAAATTTTAGTACATATAGTAAAAAAAAACTGTGTTTGATTAAGTTATTTATTGTTTTAAGGTTTCAACTATAAAAGTTTGTTATAGTTTTAAGGTTTTGGTTGTAAAAGTTCTTTATTGTTTTAAGGTTTTAATTGTAGAAGTTACTTGTATGTCTTTTCGTTTATTCAGATACATTTATGTTAGGAAATGCTAAAATATTGATTCTTATTTCAGACAAGTTGTGTTTATAAGCTTTAAAATATAAGTATTTTGCTGATAGAGCCGTTTATTGCAAATACATCAATCATACATAGATGGTTTAAGTTGTGTAATTGAAGTTAGATGATTGAATTCAACAAAAAAAAACATGTTTTAACCTGTATAAAAATAAGATTGAAAGCTTAATATAGTTGTAAGAGTTTGTTTATGTATTTTACGTTAGGTTTAAGTCATTAGCTTGAGTTAGAAAAGTCAGGAAAATTTTAGTAAAAAGCCAAGAAAAGTCAGGAAATTTTTCTCAACTTGATATGTGGCAACCCTAAAGTTGATTACATTTGTAAAGTATTGACTTACACATCATTAGCTGATATAATTTCTCTATAGTTTAAAAAGCTTAAATAATAGAACATAAATTATATACCCATAAAATTTTAAACGAATTAAATCTTCAAAAGTCTATAAGAAGTTATTCTTAAATAATCAGTTAACTTTATAAAAAAGATGAAAGTACTGATCATAGTTTAAAGTTTTTGTATAGTAATAAGTCTTCAAACTAATAATTAGCTTATATTACAGCTCAATTTACTTCATATTTTAATGTAAATTACTATTTAAACATTTTAGATTAATAACGAGCAATGTTGTAGTTATATTATTTAGTACTTTAAATATTCCAAATATAAATGTTTTAGAATTGTATATGCTATGAAAATTTAATACTAAATTCTTTAATTTTTTTTTTAGATAAATTGTTAATTAGCACAATTGAGTTTTTGTTTGTGAAATAATCACCTCATTTTTTTGTATAATATAAATGTTAGAAAATTTCTTTAACGTTTGTTATTGCGGCGAGTTATTATTGTCCTGTGTATCAACAATGTATACCAAAGTTTCCTAAAATTAGTCATATGGCCCCTTGGGGGCCATAAGACCATAATTTTGAATTTATACTAGATATTCTGGAGTTCATGATAAAAAGCAAGTCTTATGTGTATATTAACTTTTATTTTTAAACTTACACCAGATGTTACGGTAAAATTTGAAACAAAGGTTCAGAAAGTTAAGAGGCCATAAGCTGCAAAAAAGGGGGGGACATGAGGTCATCATTTAAAACTTACTCTAGAGTCTAGATAGACTTAAGTTGATGATGAATAGTAAAAAAGGTCTTAGGCTAGTTTTTGAGCAAGCTTTTTAGGGGGGCGAGGGGGCCATAGCTTTTTTTTTAATTCTTCAAATATGGCCTTATGAAAAAAGTTAAGGAAACCCTGACATACACCGATAGAATACATCAGCTCAAGGTGCTAACAAACATAAATAAAAACTTGAAAATTAATAATTTGAATAATTAGTATAATTAATGCAAAAACATCGTTTTAAATATAAATTGTTAAAATTAGTTAGTTTTACGTAGAATTACTATCGTTAAAAAATTATATTTTCACCAGCAATATAAAAATAGAACTAGTTTTGTAATTACATACAATTTTTTTTCTTTTATTTTCAGTGTACCCTTAATAATAATAATAATAATAAACTAGCGATTGAGAAGTTAAGTAGGTTTAATATCTTCTAGCGGCGAAGAAGTTAAAAATTAATCGTTTAGTGTTTTAAGTTATCGAATTTTTTTATCGACTTATTTTAAAAACAATGTATTGACAGCTTCAATTTTGTCTGTTAATCATAAACTTAGTTGTCAGTTGTTTAAAATCAAAAATCATAGTTCAATCCTCAAATTGCAACAGTTTTGATCATTCAAACAATAAAGAAGAAAGAAGAGCTCGTCAAGTTAATGGAAAATATTCTTCTCAATAAGTTTTCTCCTTATGACTACGACAAATGCAGCCTCGTACTTAAACTCATTAAAGATAGCAAGATACCTTATAATGCAACAATAGATGTCGATAAAGTTGTTATTTCTGATAATTTTAGTGTAGTATTAAAATATATTTCATAAGTTTATTAAAAAAAAACAATTAAAAAAGTTCTTGTTTTAAAGCCAAAATAAACTCATAATAATCTTATTATTTACTTAGTATGTAATGCAAGTTCAAATTGCTACTCACCTTTAATTTTTTTTCAAGACAATGCAATAACATAAGCGATTTTGATTTTATTTTACATTGTATAAATTAACAATTAGTGTTAGACTAACGAAAACTTAAGTTTTATGTTTTAGAAAAAAACTGTTTTAAATAAAATAATACAGTTACTACATACTAATTCAAAAATTTGAATATTTTTTGCTTAGTAGTTTTAAAACAAATTTTGAGTGAAACATATTTTTTTAGACGATTGATTTGCTAAAATTATTTTACCGAATCGTAAGAAAACATCCTATCAGCAGTTTTGAAACTAAGTTACCTTGTTTCAAACAAGGGCAATTACCTGGGGTAAAAGGAAGCATCCATGAAGGCAACATTCCAAAAATTGTTTTGCAGAGGTTTTAAAGTTATTGTTATTAATACTTACTTACTTACATACTGTTCATTACAAAGTATCGATTGATTTATTAGCATAATAAGATCAATAAAAACCTGAGTAGTGTGCACAGTGGGCTGAAAAGGGATGTCAAGCGCCCATTGACTAAAATATTTCTGAATAGAAATCTAACTACGTGTTAAACATAGTTAGATAGAACTTGATTTCTTCGTTTCAAAATTTATTTTGTTACTCTTCTGCTTCAATTATAATTATTACAGAAGTTATGTAAGTTTGAATCCAACCAGTTTTTGTCTTTTATAGTGTAGAAACTACTCGAAATTTTTCATAGTTATAGTCAAAAACTTGCTTTCAAAAGTTTGCAGATGATATTGAAGTACTTATTTATTTATTTTTTACCATTTTTCTTAAATTTGGTTTAATTTATATCGGAAAATAATATCAATTATTTAAAAACCAGAAATTTTAAGATTTTCTTTTTATAATGATATAAAAAAAAAGTATGTATGAAAATGTCGCTAGTACAATTTAAAAGTATTTATATTCTCATAAAGATAAATATTTGTTAATTTGTCTATAGATTCCTTGTCATACTTGTTAAAACAACAAAAAACAGAATGGTCTGTAATAGTGTTTTAAGAAATTTAACTCTTAAAAATATTCTATATTGCCCAAAAAACACCAACAAATTTTCGAAAAGATAAGCAGTTTTTCTAAATGAGAAATAATACACTTTTCATTTTCAATATTCAAAAATTTTATTTTTTTTAATTAACAGTAAAATAAAGAAAATAAAAACCTTAAATAAAGTATTTGTATTAAACCTTTTAAGGTATTTTTTAGCAGTTGCTGTATACCTTAATTTTGACATAAATCTTAGAATTTTTCGAGTTATTTTTAAACTTCAAAACAGCAAAAATTTGCTAGATTTAAGCTTACGTAACTTTTTATATACTTAAAGCAGAATGAAACTAAACTAAATTTTCAAAATAAGAAACCCAGCTTTAAACAATTAAACTCAATAAAATTGATAAAGCCTCTTATTTTAACAAATCATTCCAAAAAGTATTTAATAAAGATTATGAAGATGAACATTTTAAACTTATTGTTAAAAGTTGTCCTGAAATGCAGGATTTTTTTATTAGCAATAATGAAATAATTGAGTCTGTAAATCATTTAAAAGATAAAATATAATCCTTAACAATTTTTAGTGGAGTCTCGTAAGAAGGGGTTATTGGCCCACTGTTATTTATAATTTATATAAATGATATAGCCTTAGAAATTGATTCAAATAGCAACATTAAGCTTTTTGCAGACGACACAAAAATATTTAGCCAATCTAACTTAGTTTTACAAAAATCTTTAGATAAAATCTACCATTGATTAAAAAAAAAGGAGATTAAACCTAAATCCCAGCAAATGTCATGTTTTGGATATTCCCAAAAGTACACCTTTTCCAACGTTTGACTTTAAAATAAACAATGAGTCCTACCTAAAACTGAAGTATTTAAAGACCTTGGAATTTTTATTTCAGATAATTTAAAATGGAACCATCACAGTAACTAATTTACCGTACTGCATCAATTTTATCTTTTCAAATTCTAAAAAGCTTTATATCTACGGATTTGGTAACTCTTAAAAAATTGTACCTAGTTTACATCTGTCCTAAGATGGAATACAACACATCTTTATGGTCTCCATGTTCTATAAAAGACATCAACCAACTAGAATCTATTCAAAGAAAATTTACGAGATTAATCTTTAATCGGTGCAACATTTCATATACGTCTTACAGAGACAGACTAACAAAGCTTAATATAGAAACTTTAGAGTACAGAAGACTTGAATTTGATCTTATTACTTTTTTTAAACTGATTAACAATGAAGCTACTATTGATTCTCAAACTTTCTTTAAACCTTATAAAAATAATTACTCACTCAGAGGTAATAATAGAAAATATACATGCAAATATCATTTCAACAATGTTGGTTGACACAAATCTTTTTTCTATCGTTTGGTAAAAATGTGGAACAAACTTCCAAATGAACTAGTATCGTGCAAAAATCTTAAACATTTTCGATTAAACTTAAAAATGTTCGATTTAAATAAAATATTTACCAGTAAAATTTAAAAGTAATTAGTTTTGTTCATCTCTTTAACCATTGATTTGGTGTGTGGTATATATTTTTATTGGTAGTTTAATCTGTAAGCTACACCTTCCCCTTATAGATCTTAAGTACTTTTGATTTTTTGTACGATCTATTGTTAATGAGCTTTGGGCTTTAGATTTCGAAATTGTTGGATACTCAGTTGATTCCTAAGCTAGATTTATGAATTGTTGCTGCCACATGTTTGAAGTGATTTCTGACTGAATTTGCCGTGGTAAAACTTTGAAAACATGACAAATGGCGAATAGTTGCTGAGATCAATGTTCTGCAAGATAAAGAATTCTGTCTAAAGTTGAAAATAAATGCTGTTTTGAAAGTTCTTGTTTGATGAAAAGTGGTCTTCAAGATGGTTCCTAGAGTTTCGAGACAGGCTCTGAAGAATTTTGACAGGAGATGCTTGTTACAGGGATTTGTTGCTTTGGAATGTAAAATTGGAGATTTATGACTTTGGAATCGTTGAATATTTTGGTTGTGAAAGTTTTAATTTATTCAGTTTGTGCCTTGTATAAGTTTTATGTTTATGTTTATTTAATCACTGTAATTTGTTTTTTTTCTTTTTATGTTAGTGTCTTTCAGTTTGAGTGGCTTAGGTTTTAATGCCTAGGTCCTTCGTTTGACAATAAACTTTAATAAAAATAATAATAATAATAAATAAAACTTTTGGTTTAAATTTTTATTCACTAATATCACTTCAATGGCCGCTTGCCAGCCCACTGTGGTACAGTTCCACTATGTGTTATTAATAAGCTCTTTACTGATAATATGAACTAAGCAAAATATTAATTGGTATAGAAAGTTTAACTAGTACTTGATACTTACTAAATTTACTGCAATTGTAATTTCAGTTAACAAAATAAAAATGTTAATAATTTCCAAACAACAGTATGATCTAGATCAGGGGTCGGCAAACTGCGGCCCGCGAAGGGTAAATCTGCGGCCCGCGAGCACGTTATTTTTTTTAATGGAATGCGGCCCGCGAAAGAAAACTTTGTGGCCCGCTGACCAAAAATATATTTCAAGTAAAATTTTTTTCGGTAATTCGATTTAATTTGTTTAGTTTGGTTTTAAGTCTCTGTATAACATTCAAAAATAATTAGGAGAAGTTGCTACTTTAATTTAAAAATGTGAAAAAGACAGATTAGCATTCTAACAGGATATTTTTCTGAGTTTCATAATAACTTCTATTTTACAACAGCAAGTAATTATCTGAAAAAAGAGTGCTTGAATTTAATAAGTTAGTTATATTATACCTACTTATCAAATAAACTAAATGCAAATGTTTTCTATTTTGTACAAAAGTAATGCACAATAATTAACTAAAGTGTCATTTTTTTATAGCTTAGATATTCTTTCCAATATTTTTATACCTAAGTTTCTTTTATATTTTTTTTATTTGTAAATATTATGATTAAGTGTAAAAATATTTAAAATAACATAGTAATAAGAAAAAAAGGTTTATTTAAGTTTTGTTTTGACACATTTTTATTTTTTAGAATTTTTTTTTGCACTTGAACTAATTTATATGCACACCAACTTAAAAAAATGCTCATATTTTAAACCACTTTTTATAAAATACTTTAGTTAGTTTAAGTTTAGTTTATGCATAATTTTCTAAGTTTGTTTATTTATTCTACATGTAATATCTAAATTTGTACAGACACAATTAAAACAATATATATGACATAAACTAATATAGTTTTTGTTAGGTATACATTTTCATTTTTCAAACATTGATTTTGTCAAACTAAGTTAACTTTTATGCTTTGCATATCAATACACACATTTGCTGTTTTTTGGAGCTACCTATTTAATATAAACTAGACTTAGGAATAGTTTATAAACATTGACACACACTCAGACTATCACTATTTGAAGACTTCAAATCTCAGGCCAACTAAGTCATTTTATAAGTTTTTGGCTATAATTGTTTTTTGTATACAAAAATATCAGAATTGTTTTTGTTAATTCAGGCTGGCTTTTTTGCTTAAAAGAGTGGCAAATTAAACTTATGATGTAAGTTGTGCTCAACCCAAAGTGTTAGTTTCAGTTATAATATATGTTATAATATATCAAGTTCAAGCTTTGAACTTAGAAATTTATGCTTAAAAATTTTGGAAAAAAACTTGAGTTTGAGAATTTTTGAAAAAGCCTGGAGTTTCAAACAATTTTTACATGTAAAGTAGTGAAATTTCGATTTGACACAAAAAATTTAGCAAATAAAGATTTCATTATTAAAAAATATACTAAAGTAGCTTAACAGTGTTTTTTAATATCGATATACTTTATAAGACACTTTTTAAACTTTAATTAAACTTTATAGTAAAAATAAAAGAAGGAATTCTACTTCTAAAAACTTTTGGTGCATTGCACCTTTACTTGTAAAATTTCACCGATTGTTGTGTTTCGTCTTTGAACTAAACCAAGAAATTATACTAAAGTGTCAAAATTAAAAAACATTTCTAATAAAAATTCTCAGATGAGCAGTAGTTTTTCTATCAGTGCTCTCATCTTAACATATTGATTATAGTCATAATTTGATTTATGCGACTTAATAACCTTAATGCATTTCCTAAATAGGACTTTTTGTTGTCATTGAAGAAATAAACAAACG
This sequence comes from Thalia democratica, assembly GCF_965202585.1. NCBI lineage: Eukaryota > Metazoa > Chordata > Thaliacea > Salpida > Salpidae > Thalia > Thalia democratica. The sequence goes on along the minus strand of NC_139170.1, from coordinate 24,953,432 downwards.
TTTTTCATTACTGACAACAAAAATTCTTTAAAAAAGTTTTCAATTATAAACGGTATCTCAATATTAATAATAAATTTTGCTACTTTATAACTTGCCTTAACAACTTTTTTCTGATAATTCTGTAGTTACTGAAGATAATCATGTGCTTTGTTGGAACTGACTTTGGTGATTTGTTTTTTTATCGTTTCTCGCAATAACTCCTAACTAACGTTTTTTTTTGTTGCTTGTCTTTTATTTTACAACTAATATTTTTAAATTCTTATTGCAGATAAAGAATTGCTGTAATGCTTAATAAAAAAGAGGTTTTTCTCTTCGCTAATGACTCAATTAAGTTTTATACTTTTGTTAAAAATGTTTAAGAAAGTTAATTGTCCATTCCAGCTGACTTATATTTTTTTGGCATGTAATTTGTTTACTGTTAATAAGTTTCGTTATTTCTTTATGTTGTGAACTTTGTTTTAACTGGGTTGCTACACAAACAGGCTATTTTAAAAGCTTGAAAACTCAGATGTGTGTGAAACTTTTATTTCAAATACTTTAAATAAATGTTAGAATTCCCAGAACAGTTTTTATGACTGTAGTGTAGTTTACTAATTGTAGTTTTTTCTTGTTTTTTTTACACTTTGTGTACTTTTTAATGATGATGATATTTTTACTAGGTACTTGAGCTTGATTTACAACGATTTACTAGCTTTTTAAACTTTTAATGAACTTAGGCTGGTTTGATACAACTCAGACATTTTTGCTTTTTAAGTGACAACCATGTAAAAGACTAGTTACTAATAAGATATTTTGTTTAAGTATTCGAGAATTAATTATGTTAAGAATTTGTTCTAGCTTTCTATAATACAAACAGGTATTAATTTTATTAAATTAACTAATTACTAAATTTTTTAATGAATGTAAATTATTTAAGACGCAAAAACTTTTTTTTTGAAGTTAATATTCTTAGAAATATGAAAAAAGGGGTTGATAATATAACAAATATATAAAAGTAACTAATAAATTGTCTTTCAAGTTTGGTTTTTATAGAGAGTTAAATTGTATGTAAAATTACAAAAGTATTAAATTTAACTTAGTAAGTGCTTATGAAAGTACATAGTTTATTAATACTTAAGTATATTAGTCAATGTAAATTTTATTCTAATCTTATTTAATTTAATTTAAATAGTCATTCTATGTATAGCTAAAAGTTATTTAAAATGATAAGGTGAATAAAAGTAAAACTTTTCTCTGGTGTAACTAAAACTAAAACCAAAAGATTATTCAAATGTCACTAAAGCTAAAACTGCGGCCTGCGAAGACTTTGTAAACTTGAAATTTGGCCCGCGACCACCAACTGCCTGCCGACCCCTGATCTAGATAAAGATATAAAAAAAGTAAAGATTTGTGGCTTACAAGTTAAAAATGTTCGCTTATCTTTTTTTATAATACTTTGAACTGATTTTTTGCTTAATTGGTATTTATTTATGTATAGGTACCTCAATATATGTATAATTAATATTTATAACTCAAAATAAGTATATTTAATTTATCAAAATCTGCTTCACAATTGCACTTAGAATCAAGCTTTTAAATTTCGTCTACTTCTCTTTTCTAAAGACAGGCTTGCCACTTTACCTGGAAACCTAGAAAAACCTGGAATTTTGATCAAAAAAACTGGAAAAACCTAGAGTATTTAATAATTTTAACACTTACAGTAGTAAACTTTCGATTTGACACAAAAATCTATCAGATAAATATGATTTTTTTGTCATCATCAAAAATTTTTTTTTATTAAAAAACACATTTAAAGTAACTTTACAGTATCTTTTCAATGTTTTTATCCTATTTAACACAGTTTCTTATATAGAAATTAACTTAAAACTAAAAATAGACCTAAAATGTGTACTTTTAAAAACCTGGAAGAAAATTGGAAAACCTTAAAAAAAGTTTGAAAAAACGAGTGCAACCCTGTAAAGAGTTGTCAGTGTATTTCTTGCTGCTCAACGTATTCTAAAAATTACATTTTTAGATTGATATTTTTTTTTCTAAAATGTACTATTGTCTCATTTGCTTGAGTTTTGTTTATGTAAAAAAAAACTATTTCTTAGACTGCCTCTTCACCCATTCATGCAGGCTACTGTGGAAAGTAGTGTGGAAAAAGTACGTGCTATCGTAGATATTCTGCAAGGTGAATGTTTTGAAGATAGTATTGAACAAGTGCTGTGTGTCGCTCACATGCTGAATTTCAATAACGATGACTGTTATCTTTTCATGGCAAGAAATATCATGAAGAATTATGAAGAGTCTAAAAGCAAATTACAAGGTTTAAAAGTACTTTTATTTGTTCTTTTGTCCATATTTAGGATTGAAAAACACTCAAGTTAGTTTGAATTTAATTAAATAACTCAGGATAGTTTTTGTTATATACGTAACAAGATATAGTTTCAAAAGTTGATCTTAGCAGCAAAATTAACCTCTTTGCAGATTGCACAAAAAAATTTCTAAAGAATCTTTTAATAGTTTTTAAACTAGTTCAAACGTATTTGATTTGATATGAAAAAAAGTTATATCTATGTTAAGCTCACAAGCTTAAAAAATTTACTATTAGTATTATTAGTTTCAAATTTTAATATTATATTCGCGTTTATTAAATACCAATACCAGAACAAACTTCAAATTTAAGAGTTGATATGTATGGCATCTTAAAATTTTTGCTGATAATTTAAGCTTATTTAGTATATAAAAATAAATTAATTATTATTTTTTTATGAAATATAGTTTAAACGTAATTTTTGATATTTTTGTATGACAAAATAGAGATGAAAAATGTGCAAAATGATGAAAATCTTCGGGAACTAGACAGTTACGAAAGATTAATTGCAGCCTTGGAAAAAGTTAAAGACAATAAAAAAGTCCTCAGTACGGTTTCTAAATTTGCAAAAATGCTTAGTATTGGAACTGCTAAAATTAAATGCTACAACTGGTTTGTGGAACTATATGTTTTATTGCACTTACTTTTTTAGTTAAAGCATGTCAATATTAATCCTAAACTACTTATACTCATTTACATAGGAAATTTATGAAATTGAGAAAATTCTCCTTGATACTAGTCATTTAGCAATTACAGTTTTTAATATATTTAAAATAATTTTTTCAAAAAAAAAATTGTAAATATTAAAATCAACAACCACTAACTTATTGCTTGTTTAATGATAATAATTTCAAATCAAAAGACCTTTACTTGTCTTGTTTAGGGAGATTATAAAACATTATATGCCGTTGGTTAAAGTATCACTTCTGCATGTAATCAGTTAGCAATAATAATTGTTTTTTATAAAAGTTATTTTTTGTTTGACTCATCTTTATTACACACATAATTTCGAATTGGCCATTAAGTCAAAAACTTATAATCTTGAGTAACAAAGTGTTTGATAGTTATCATGTTGGTAGTTGAGTATTCGTTGATTTTTTTTTATTTCTGCCTACCTTTACCCCTAAACAAAAAGTTATCGACTGTAAATTTTAAGTTAACAAAAACTTTTGGTATAAACCTTATTCAAGGCAACAACGAGTGCTTTATTAACTAGAATAGTTAGTCACTATATAGCGTATACAAATTCGCCGTTTGTTACTTACCAAAAAACATTCTAAATTTTTTTTTGTTTTGAGTATTGAAAATTTTCAACCTCAAAAAACTAAGAAACTTTAAAATAAATTGAGAAAATAATATAACAGTAAAAAGTTTTAATTACTGTAAATAAGCTAAAAATAATATTTAACTCATAGATTAAAATTTTAAATTTTTCTAGTAATAACAAAATGTGTGTAAAAAGTTAATTCATTTACAAGGGTGGCTGACTTCCTAGAATCGTGGATGACAAAAATAGGAGATAATGAAGAGCATCGCAGAATGCTTAAAAGTCTCAGAAATAGCAATCTTCATTTTGCAAAAGAAGTTTGTTTAATTATTTATTTATTTGTTATTATTAACTACGCATAAATTGTTGCACTAATAAATTAGTTTTATTACCATAAATGTACTTTACAATTGTCGCATTCAGGAATTTATTGCATATAGGAGAGTATCATAAGGTGAGTGTATTGGTGTGGCTGTATTTTAAATTACTGGGAAATTCAATATTTGTGTGCTATCTGTTGCAACTTAAATAATAACAATATTTAATAAACCTTGGTTTGAATTATCCTAGTTCAGCGGTTCTTAACCATTTTTTAATTTATTACAACTTTTTGAAAGCTTATTACCAAATTACCCCTTTTTGAAAAGCAATTACCAAATTTACCCCCAGTATACAAAAAAGGAAACTTTTAATTATGAGAAATAAAAAATTTTTTTTGAACTTTTAGCTTATGAAATATAAAGAATCCTAAAACTTAAAGAGTTTATTTAACTTTAAAACAATTACAGTGAAATACCAAGTTATAAACTAAAAAGACAACTAATAAAACCTAATTTACATAGCTTGTAATTAAGAAAATTTACCCCAGGTTAATAATCGCTGGCCTAGTTAATAAATTAAAACTATAAATTAATTTGCTACGCCGTTTTAACCGTTAAAAACTCATTTGGAATCCGACTAACAAGGGCTAAAGAACATTTTGAGGGAAATAAAAAAAGAATTTATGAACCTTATATCACAGTTAGTGTAAAGTTGGGTTTGTTACGATGCATAATCAAAGCAGCATCCAATTGAAAATGGAGACTAGTTGTGTGACTTCCAGTTGAAGCCTTCCAAATAATCTTGGCTATTTAAATGTCAGGCTAAAATTTCAAGTTTTTGGTACGAGCCCTGATAAATATTACCCTAAGTGTTATTTAACAATAAAAAACTTGTAATTTTAAAACTGTAAAGTTTACGATCATTTCTCAGTGTGAAGTTTCTAACTTTTTGTTTCTAAATCACGATATTTCAAAACTTTTATTAATTTTTTTTTACCTTCAATTTATAATACGTTATGTTTTTAACTTGATATTTTCTAACACTTTATGTTTTTAACATTATTTTTACTAACTGGATTCAGTTTTAACTTAACATTTTGAAATTTAATTCGTGTCTAATGTTTTATAAGTTTTATTTTAAGATAATTTTCTATTTTATCTCTAAAATAAAAAATAACTTATTAATTTTAAGTTTTAATTATTAATTTTAAACTTAAGTTTTGATTTAAAACAGAAAAAAAGTAATATTTTTATTTTTTCATTTCTTTTTAGAAAACTATTTATTTGTATTTTTTATATTTATATATACCTAAATTAAGATGTAACTTAATTTAGAATTCAATTTATAAAAGACAACGAAGGCATTAAATTTATGAGCATGTTATTTTAGATTTGTAGTTACGTTTTTTTATGCTGTTATAGCAGACTAATTATACTAAAATGTTTAATTAAACCGCTAGTATGCAGGTTTAACAAAAAATTAATTTTTAGGTTTCAGCCTTAAGTTCTTGTTTAAAAATTTGTAATTTACTTAGTTTTAATAGCTTAGCAAACATTTAAAGCCACATAACACTTAGTTTTACCATAGATCAGCCAGATACAAACTTTTCTTAAAAATTTATCCGGAAATACAATTTGTTTTGTTTTTGTCTTAAAATACTTAAAACTAAGAATGATATCGGATATCTACATTTTTTAAACATTAAATGTTTAGAGGTTTAGCATATGTTCCAAGATTATTTTTTGTTTTCTCAGTTTATTTTTTCTTAAGTCCAACAGCTAATAACTTCTGATTTACTTAACAATTTATCTTCCGTAACTTTTTTTCAAAATCCTATATTTAATGCAGTGATAAGTTCTTCGAGCGAAACTTTGTTTGATGATATAGTAATTTGAGGTCTTGATGATTAAAAAAAAAAACCAACCAACATTTGTTTAAAGCTAACCTTGCTATTATGTTCTAATTTTTTTTTTCAACCAAAGTACTTTTCAATAGGTTTAATGCAATTATGTAGACAATAAAACATACAAAATAAACACACTATAAAGATATACTTTTACATAATAGTCTACTAAATTATTCTCAGTTTTATAACAAATTAACAGGTGACTCTAGCAGTCAAGATCTACCAAAAGCCACGTATATTGAAAAGAATTAAATTTAGGCAATAAAAATTAATGTTCTTTTGCCATCTTTTCTGTTATACAACTAAAAAAGCAGTGAAGCATGCGCCTGTGCTACACTGAATAAATTTTGAAAAGAATGTTTATTCTTCTTTTATGAAATAAAAATTTTGATAAAATTTTTCATTGATTTTTAACATGCGAAACAATTAAAACTAATTTAATTAGAAAAGATCAAATTCGAAACGAATCGAGCGAAATAAAAAGAAGTTAAAATGGAATCCAGTTAAAAACGATTGAGTTGAAAAAATGTCCTACTAAAAATCCAACGATTTAAAATGACAAAGTTTTAAATTATTAAGTGCCAACATTTTTCATTTTTTCATTTAAAGCTTAAAATACAATTGTATTACACAAAATGAAGTATTTTATTCAAATTATATTAAGACTTGTATGTGTTTATGTTATTTACACTAATGTAATATTATTTGTCTTATATATAATGTAACTTGTCTTATTGAAATAAATTTTACTTAAAATAAATTATAAAAATTATTAAAAAGTTAATAAAATTTTTACAAAATAATCTGAATACAGCGAAAGTTCAGAACAAAATTGTGTGGTTTTAACAAAATCTAGCACTCGCAGCATGTACATTTTTTATATTGCAGGCAGAAACAGAACATGTGGTGTCGCAACACGGACTAGATTACAATAAACTTTTTAATGTGAAATGGGATGGAAAAAAAAAGACAACGAATCCGATCGTACAAGTCTTGTCTGATTTGTACGACCATCCATCTATTGTTACACGATTTTACCAGCCAGCTTCATATCCAGGTTTGATTTTTAAGTTAAGACTTTGATAACGGTTTATTTAGCAAAAGTTGACATTGGCTCTTATATGAAAACTTAAAGAATAAACTAAGTCAGTTTTAATAAAATACAATAAACTTATTAATCAACTAAGAAGAGTTGAATATATATTTTTAATGAGAAAGTCTTTTTTCGTCTTCCATTTGAAACATGATCAACTCATCTATTTGATTATTTATATCTCTAAAGTTACTTTGAATTATGTTAAGCGATTTAAAATTTCTAAAATTTCTGCTAAATTATATCAAAATAAAAAAAATAGATCAGCTTGTTAAAAAAACAAGATGAACCTACTCAACCCTGTGACCTTACAAATTTTTTTTTAGTTAGCGTTAATTAAAATATCAATTGAATTTTATCACAATAACCTTTTTTGCTTTCTCAGATATTCATTCTTTGTTCGATCAACTGGGTACACTTCACGAAAAAGAGTTCAATAGAATTCGTCAAGCCAAAATTATAAGGTATATCCAAGACCGGAATGATAAAAAGATACCTCAAAATCAAAATTTTAGCGAAGAGGTAGTTTTAGTATTAGAATAAATCAAAAGGTGTTAAACTTACTGAAACCTAGTATAATTAAGTAGTGATACTAATGAAATCAGTATTTTATGTGAAATCCCTTCATTACAGGAAAAGCAAGCTAGTATAAGAAAGCGGAAAGATGAAAATATGATAAAGCTTATTTACGTGCTTTCATATCCGTTCAAAGATCCCAATTATGGAGCGAAGTCTGTTGTAATCTAAATATTTGTTGAAAAAATTTGTTAACGTTATGTAGTTTTAAATGTGCTCTGTTGTTTTAGTCGTGATTTTATAATAAAATTTATGAAGCAACCTATGACTACAATCAAATTATACAACAAGCAAATTTTTTGTATAAATCATGCAGATCCTTGTACCACATGTTTACAATGACTAGCACTTCTCAGATGAGCAACTGGGATAAAGTGCGTGCTTTTGAATGCTTTTTGCACATTTCTACTGATGAAGCAGTCGTTGAATTACTAACTAGCGGAAAATCTTCTGCTCAAATGAGGTTAGTTTTCATAGTTTAAATAAAATAGTTAAACACAAACAGTCTTAGCCTTGTATCTATAAGAGAAATAAGATATAGAATTAGTAAATTAGAAAAAAACTAAATAATGTAGAAATTGTTTTTATAACTAACAAAAACTTACTTAAATTAATTGACATCCTTTTAGTAATGAATTGAAGTTGCTTGTATACGCATGCGAGCTGGAAGACTGCGGGTTGAAAATGAGTGTGGAGCAGTTGCGTAATGATTGCGCACAAATAGTTCGAGTTATTGTGACCAGCACCAAGTACAAGCACAATACCCGGATGCTTAAAATTGCAGCTCGTATGTTTAGTGACCTTTTTGACGAAAACTCCATTATTATGAAATCATACAGCGATGATGCACAGGCGCGAGAAATTTGGACACTTTTGTTGAATCAGTTGGTTTCCTGCAAACAAGTTTGTGAAAACTTCTCAAAATGAAAATTAAAAAACTTATGAAGCAACCTATGACTACAATCAAATTATACAACAAGCAAATATTTTGTATAAACATTTCAGATCCTTGTACCACATGTTTACAATGACTAGCACAATGTTTACAATGTAACAATTTGAATAATATTTTAAACAACTGAAGATCTCGTTTTTTTAAACGAGTGAAACATTGTATTGTAATAAAATTTTAAAAATTTATCATTGAATCATTTTCCTTTTTAAGTCGAGAACTTTGATTGCAATCTTTAAAGCAAAAAGTACGCAAAATGAAAATTATGAGAATAAAATGATGTAAAACTTTAACTTTTATACTCTAAATTAACAGTAACTAATATTTTAATATTTGTTTTTTATTGACTTCGTATTTAAAATAAATATGGGTATTTCAAATTCAAGGTTGATTTTCTTCACAACTATTTACAACTAGTATGTGGAATGCAAATTGTCAAGCAACTAAACTGCCTTCCAAGCGTTTGGCAGAATTGTGTCAGTGCTTCTCTGATAGAACTAACGCCTCCAATTAACACTCCACCAGTTAGTGAATTTATCATTGTAGTTTTTTTTACGTTAAGTTCATTATAACTTTAGTAGTCTTATGGATTAATTTGAATACTTTTTAAATTTATATAACTTTTAGTGTAAAATTAAATAGCTTAGGTATAGCTTAGTATTAAAAACATGGTTGTTATCAATAATTATATGAACAAACTTAATATTGGGTCAGCTTAACTCGTTTTGATTTTAAGCATATTCGATCCTTTCGACCCCATTTTACCATTTTGTTTTAAGTGAATAATTTCAGTTATTAATTTAGTTTATAAACATTAGTAGACAAGTGTGGCTAACCTTCCTTTTAACATTATACATGACACTGATAGTTCTTTGTCTATGTTTTTATGTGATTATAGCTACCTAAACGGTAAATCTAGATTGCTGTTTTCCGTTTACATGACAGCTCATATTCTGACAACACGAATTCCGACAATTCAAAATCTTTAAAACAGTTTATAAGGTGCCACATCTAAAGAATTAGTATATATTTGAAAAAAATAAAAATGCGCATGTAGGTATAAATGTTAGATAGTGATGTTGAAAAAAAAAAGTCTGAAAAATTGTTTAGAAAAACAGAAACTAATAATTACGAAAATTCCTATATTTTAGTAAGTTTTAAAACTTATTTTAGCCACGTTTCCAAAAAAATAATTGAACATAGAAGATTCTCATGCAGGTCTAGATAATAAGACTATAATTGTAAAGTATTTTTGTTGTTTAATGTTATTTAAAAGGGGTAATTAAAATAACTAAGAATTGTTAAAATTTGAGTAGTCAGAATTTAAATAGTCGTGAACCTCTGTTGTTTCCCATATCAATACTCTTTTTAATTTTTAAATTAAAACAATGATTGATTTGTAACAGAGAGAGAATTTTCTCAGTTACATTTTACTCAACAGTTCAAATTACTCCTTTAAACAAAATGGAATGCTGTATTATTTAAATAAAGTACGTTAAAAGTTATAATATAAAAGTATAAAAGTTATACGACTTAATTTTAACACGATACTAAAAGAGTAGTATAACCAATATAAAAACTATTGCTTAGTAAAACTAGCTAAATATTTTGTAATTAGATCAATAAAGTAGCTAAAGGAGCGTGCTACAATATATTTGTTAGTGACACAAATCAAGGGTCGACAGCCTTTAATAAATGACAGGCCAAATTTACAAAAAATATTCTTACGTGGGCTAGATCTGTTAATTAAATGTATTCGCGGGCCGCTGTAATAAATATAGATTACATTTAATAATAAACAGACGTTTTGAAAACAAAGTTTTAAAAAACAATGTTTTTAAAAGCGCTACTGCTTATTTTAACTAAAAGCACAATTTTAAAAGCGCTTAAAACTTATAATAAAATTTAAAGTTTTTTAAATATAAATTTTATTGTTTTGCACTAGCTGTTTTCACGGTAAAAGTACATTGTGCCAAAAACTTCTGCTTTTATGCCTAAACCAAGCCGCAGTTTGCCGTCCCCTGACATAAATGATTCCATTACATCTCATTATTCTGGAGTTTGATTTTTTATCTAGTGTTTCATAAAACTTACAAATTCCACCACACTTTAATTAATTTGAGTATTTGTTCAAATTTAGGCAATAGAAGCTCTTTTAAAGTGTTATAATTTTCTCATGAAATGCCCACTTCTACACAAACTTAACCTTCATCAAGTCACTCAGCATCTTATTAAACTATCTTCTGCGCTTGCATTAGGTAAGGTTTTTTTTTGATATCTTATTTCTTATGTTTAAAAAAATTGTATTCAGTATATTTATTCTGCATTCACTTATAATATTATACCAAAAAGGTATTTAAAAGCTGTTTTTAATTTATAATGTTAAATGTTAGGCTGTTTGATAATGGCAAAAGATCAGCAAGATAATGTAAACAAACTTGTCGCATTGAAAAAAGCTGAAATTGTTGAAGAACTTGAGAAGTTTTCAAAAATTTCTCCAGTTAAAGGACAACGTTTAGTTAGTTTAAACTAATTCTACTAAAATAGATATTATTATTAGTATTATTTTAAAGTATCCTCTCTTGATAATAAAAACAATATGAAAATTTATAATACTTGTTAATTTTATTTAGGCCTTATAAACTAAAATAAAGTTAAAGCACCACTAATTTTAATAAAAATAAACAACTACATTTTTTTGTTGTTTATTAACATGTTCTACAGTTTATACTACCCAGTTTTATTCTGGAAATTTTTATTAATTTTTTTTTTTATTCTTTAATTAGAAATATGTTTACTTTTTTTAAGTTTAATAATACTAGAACTATCCTGATTAATTTAATTTATTTATTACAGATAATGCAAGCTGTAGAAGCTCATGACGAAAGATAAATTTAAACTTTATTCATTTAGAAAACTAATAATGAAAACTTTTTACTTCTGTTTTCGTTGTTTGTGTTGATACAACCAGTTCGTGTTTTTAATATATTGAGTTTTTGTTATTCAATATAATAACATCAAAATGGAATTTATTCTATAAGGTTCTACTTAGTTTAGATGAAAATTTAGTAAAAATGTATTTATTGTACAAATCTTTGTACAACTTTTGTTTTTCTTTTTGGTTTTTTATTTTATTAAAAAAATTAAAGGTGCACAGTTTTTTACATTTTCTACTTATAATGCTAAAAAAGGTGTTTTAAGTAAACTATGCTGTAAAATAAACTTGGTATTTAAGATGTCTACTTTTTTTTAATAAAAATTGATATATTGTGTGATACTTTTCCATCTTAAGATAGGAAACGAAGTAATATTCTTCACAAAAAGCAAGAAGGCTAGGTTTATTAAAAAATGTGTTCATTATTTTTTAGATGTATTAAAATCTTAATTTTGATCTTTCATGAATAAAGCTAATCAAAATGTAGTTATCAAAACAAGTCTTAGTTGTAGACTACGTTTAAAAGCTATTGGTTAACCAATTTTTTATATTGTAATTTGTAGTATATATTTAAAAGTTGTCTAGTATAGATGTAGGTAGATAAAAAGTTTCTGAGCACAGTTTTTTGAAAATAAAGGTTTTTTATTCAAAACTTTTAATTATAGTTTTTAATTTTTTTTTTGTACTAAGTACTCCACAAACTTTTGTAGCTCTTGATCTAAAAACATAACTAAAAGAATAAAATTTTAGTTGAGCAAACAGCGTTACTAAAATGTGCACTTTATTAGTAGCTTTTTAAATTGAAACAGCGTTTAACAAAAATAAGGAAAAACCTGGAACTTTCAACAATATTTATTTGTAAAATAATACAACTTTGATTATATGCAATAATATATCATATGCAGTATTGTTTGTATCATTAGACATTTTATTCATTATAAAACACTTTTAAAGTAGCATTACAGTATATTTTCAATATTTTTTTACTTATGAAAGACAGTGTTTTACTTGAAATTTAATTTAATACTAAAAATAATCACAAAAACTAGTATTTTCAAAAACTTAAAAGACAACCTGTAATAATTTTCACACAGTTTTTGGCAACCCTGATTAAATAAATAATAAAAACAACATCACGTCTAATAATTATAAATTTAAAAAAAAGTCTTAATAAAAACTCGTAAACTTTTATTAATTTAAGTTTGGATAAATTGATCTGCTATTTTAGTATACAATTACTTTAAGAATTTTATAGTGATGAAAGTTTATTGAAAAAGACAAATTTCGACGACAATTAAAAGTTTTAAAAATCTTCTAGTTGTAATAATATATTTTTTTATAAAAGAAAGTCGAGGGATCGGTTAATTAAAAGTGTTATGATCGTTGTATTGTTAATTTTACGACAACTAAGTTAAACGCAAAACGTTTATAGTGTATGAAATCTAAATTAATAACTTTTTTTATATTTAGATGCAAATTGCAACTTAATGTAAACAAACAAAAGTTACTAATTTTTATTATTAACAAAGGTGTTCGATATTGAATTTATGTCCTTTTTAAGTGGTAAAAATCAATTAAAAATTACAAAATAAGTTTAAGGTTTATAAAATGCGTTTAAGATGTCTTGACGTGTAAAAATTACCTTGAAAAGATCTATATTTTTATGGGTATCCTAGTTACACAAAAAACCAATGAAAAGAACTCCGAAAGGTAATTCGATTTATTCTACTTCACGTAGCAATTTCTTTTATATTTCGTTTTTAAGTGGTTTTTGTAAAGTTATTCAATTTTAATTTCTTTGGCTTCATTTTGTAACTTATCTGTATAACTAATAGAATTTTCCGAAGTTGACTATGTCCTTAAAAATTTGAGTAATACATTCTATATATAAGGCTTGTCTATAATTAATTTATGCTTTAGTTTTATTTATAACAATATTCAAAAGAGAAAAGTTGTTGGTTGTTTTTTTTCTTTGTATCTTTAATTGAAAAGAACTTTTTCTAAACTTGTATATACTGCAAAGTACTATATATATATTCCAAATTAAAAACGTATTATAATTAAAGTTAAATTGTTAATGCAATTAAATTGTATTAAACCTAGAAACTTGTAAGCATAGTTCATGACAGCAGTTTGAAAAATATTACCATTTTTTTAGCTTAAATTAATTTACTTATTACAATTACTAAATATTTAAACAACTCTTAACTTTTTTAATAAGTTTATTTGTGAAAAATTGTTTGATAAAAAACTATAAAGTAAAATTAAGTTTTCTTATATAACAGTTTTATGATTGTTGTAAAACTAACCATGTTAATAAAAACTTACAGTAAATTTGAACTATAAATAAATTAAAGTTCAACTGAAATCAAAACAAAGAAAAATATTTACATACGATTCTTGGAACACATATTTAAAGTGAGAACGGGTCAAAAATGCACGATATCACTTTGTTCGAGATGTCACTTATGCACAAAAAGTAACTTTCGCTTAAGCCATCGCATTTGCACGATGACATTTTTTGCACGGTTGAGATGTTAAGACAAAAGTAGTTAACAGAAATTTTTTAAGTATAACAAGGAAAATTGTAATTAAACTATAATTGTGAAATAATTAAAATAAACTTGTTCAAAAACAAACAAGTATTAAAAGATAACTAAGTTAAAAAAAAGCTAATGGACATTTACTTACGAGTTAAATGGAAACAAAATTTGATATAAATTTTTTGTAGAAAAAAAAAGATTACACACTAATTAAGAGAGCAAATTTATACAACCGAAAGGTTTTTTCGTGAACCAGGTCCCACGACCAAATATTTTGAGCGTATTTTTTGTCGTTCAATAAACTATACAAACTAACTATATAATTTGTTACTGGTCCTTTCTGACTAACTTTTCTATTTTCACTTTAGTATTTTTTTACTTGTCTACGATTTGTTACTATGAATAGTTGTTATTCAATTTAATATAAACTTTTAGGATATATCTATTTAAACTATGTTTCGGGGTATGCACAAAAAGATTGAGTTAAAGATACGCATTTCATAACCTGACAAAAGTAAACCCAAAAAAATATATTTGCAAACTAATATAGAAAACAACTAAAAGGTTTCTGGCAGTGAAAATTAGTAAACTTGATTAATGGTAATATTTGGGCAACATTTAAAAAAATTTGAATCGATTTAGAAAAACTAGAATAAAAAAAATCGTCACCAATAAATCATTTTATGTTTGACAGGCTGTAGTTTTTAGGCCAATTGTGTACCAAAAATAATTATTCTCAAATGATTTAGTACTATTAATATTTATGTTTACACAGTTTAAAGTTAAAATTAAAATAATTTTTTTTAAACTACAAAGTTATAAAAAATAGCTGACCTAGATTAGTAAAACAGTATGAAAGTATAAGCATGAAAGTTGACTTACCTGTAATTTAAAAGAAAAATAATTATTCTATAGCACAGCTTTACTGAAAAAAAGTTAAAAAAATAGTTTCTTAAGTTCATTTCATAAAAATATTTTTTTTTACGTTTTGAGAAACACTTTCTAAATTAAACTGCTCAGATCAAAAAAATGGGATTAGAACAGTAAGAAACTCACTAAAATAAATTTAACAGATTACATAAAGATTGATCTGAATCCAGGGGCGTATTTTGACTGGTTTCCTGAGCGACCCCTAAAAATAAGAATAAAAAGAACAAAAAACAGTTTATTTTATTTACTAAAAACGTTATTTATATATTTGGTTTTGCTTATTTACCAAACTTTTAAAACTTAAATTTATTACACAGGAAAACTGGAATAAGACAGTTTCACTTTTAGCTTGAGCATCTCCTCAAGTCAGCTAAAAAAGTAATTAAAGTTGAATGGTGATGTCACATAGGATTAACATTTTAAATTTTCTATTTTGTGAAGGGAAACTTTTTACTAATTTACTTAAAATTTCTATTATAAAATGCTATCCAGTGTAATTAAATGATTGTTATGCATTGTTAATGAACTAGTAAGTACGTTTTTACTTCTAAAATGTTAAACGTAATTACTAAATTAAGGTTTAATCACACTTTTTTGTGTTTAATATTTTTTGTGAAGCAAACCATATTATTTTAAATTACATTTAATTGAAAATTGAGTTTTGTGTTGCAAGGTCGACACATATACAGAAATTTTACAAATTTTGATTCTTATAGCTCACTAAAAACTGACCATGTAATTTTAACAACTTGACCACGACATTTAATTTAGTGAAACTTCAACATTTTCTTTGAATTTATTTTTATTTAGTATCTTTTACACATACTTTTTTTTGTAAATATGTCAACTACTGGGTTTGGATCTTGTAATGTTCAACTCAGAGAGTTTACAAAACCAACATTAGGCCCTCTACCATTTGTCCACACATGTAAATATCATTTGGTGATATTTTAATACTATTACTTGATTTTTTTTTGAATATGTGTTGACCACTGGGTTTAGATCTTTTTCTACTTGAGAACTTTCAAATCATCATTAGAACCCTTATACCATTGGACTGATCACACAATAATGTTACTTAGTTTGTATTCACGGGCCTGGCGATTACTAACTATAATGTGCTATTATAACAATATCCTGGATAGTTTCTTAAGCTAATGTTAAGAATGATTTAGCTAATTACTAGAGTCGATTTATAAAATATAAATTAAACTTATACTATTATTCTAAAAGATTATAAGTGTTGATTGAACCTAAGTTAGTTGCTATTTATTGAAAAAGATTTTTAAGCAATTAGAAACTTAAACTTAGACTATTTGTACAATAAAATCAAGTCTATAAACTAAAAAGTGTATTAACAATGAATAAAAGTACGAAAAATACAAGAAACTGTAATATATTATAAACACAACACGAAATAAAATACTTTGATTTAATAGCCAAGATTAAAAACAGTAGCCATCGTTACGCTAGTAACGATGGGAAATACATAACTTTTTATAAAGAAATATCAATACTGACATCAATACAAAGTCGTAACAAATTTTAATCAACAACTGAATAGTAAGCCGACAAAATGGCTCATAGTTAACTCATACGTCAAAACTAAAACAACTAAAGAGCCTCTTTTAAGCGTAGCTTAAGTTTATAGACACATAGCTCTCTCGAAAAGGATAAAATGCCAATAGCATTACAAGGTTACAAATTAACATTTAATTTAATTTTAAATATATATTTATGATGTTGTATAAGTTTAACCATTATTTTTTTAAAGTTACATTTCAAGTTTTATTAATTAAACTAAGTACTAAAAAAAGAAATTAAATGTAAAGAAAGTTTAAATTTGAAAGGAAATCGGCTAAAGCAGCGGTTCTTAACTTTTTCTCATACTTTACCCTGTTATGTAAGGTAATTACTAAGTTTACCCCTCATATACAAAGTAGTGTTTAATTTTAAGAAAAAAGTAGATTTTGAACTTTAAATTCATTAAATATAAAAAATTGTAAAAAAGTTAAAGAGTAATTTCAAATAAACACAAATAAAGCTAAACACTAACTATTAAATAATAAAAAACAATTAATTTACCTGGGCAGCTGTCAAATTTGCACGAGAGGACAAAATTGCACAAAAATACTTTTGCTCAAAGACTTTTTTGCGCAAGGGGATAAAATTGCAAGAAGACACTTTTTCACAAGCAGATAATTTTGCACGGAGACTTTTTTGCACGGATAATTTTTTATTCTAATTTTAATTTTTTTATTATTATTTTTTTCAATACTATCACTGGTACCCCTAACCCTTACCATCGGTCGGTATCTTATTTTTTTTGTTTTATCTTATTAATTATTTTTTTTTAATCATTTGTTTTGTAAGCATTATCTGCTTGTTCCGAGAGATTTAAAAAAACGAGTTTTTTATTCTAGCTTAATAGTATATAAAGCCGAGCGCGGCTTGAAAGGGGAGTTTTTTTGCAGTTTTTGCAATTTTCGAATATTCTTGAGTAGAATGTTAAAACTTCCGTCGTAGTTAAGCGTCGCAGCTTTTTGTTTAAAGCGAGTGCGCTTTGCATTTGCAGGTTCCTTCGCTTTTCGTTTCGGCTAGCTATCATTGTTGGCAAGAATAGTTACAATTAGTTACAATTAAAGCAAACGCACATTTGTTTTAGAAGGTCTTTTTTGATTCTTTGTGAACCAGATTTCACTATTGTTTGTTAGAATAGCGTATTGTTTGACTTAGTAACAAACAGGACCTTGAGAAACGTTTACCAGATCGTGTTTCGGTCTAGTTGTGAACGTCACTTAGATTGTATTTTAGCGATTATGTACGTTCAGCTTCCGTTGTTTTTTAGCGACTGTTACTCAGCATTGCACTTGTATTGTAGTCAACTGACTTCAACAAACACCGTTGAGAAACGAATAAAAGTGTAATTCAATACACTTTTCAGCTTTCGTTGATCGTTACAACCGTTTTTCGAGCTCTACACTTCTACAGTGAGTTATTTTCCTGTAAGAATAATCGAAAAACTAAAGCAAGTGTATATTTGGTTTGTATTTATTCCAGCTTTAGTTGTTTTTATTTTAACAACCGTTTCTCAAGTAGAAACTTTTATTGTAGTTTAACCAAAGCGGGCTTTTAGATGTTTCATACGCTACAAGTCCTAGCTTGGCTCTGACTTTAGTAAGAATTGCTGACGACTGTAAACAAACGCTAATACATTTAATAAAAATTGCCCTGCAAACAAACCATCGAGCTCTGACTTGCATGTGTATGAGTGTAATTTTTTATCGCTTGTTAGTAATACTGTAAAACAAACTTAGAGTGCCGAACCAAAATTTTAAGTATTAACAGTAGAACGTAGTTAAGTAAGTTCTAATATTGATAAAGTTAGTGCATCGTATTTAGTTCTATATTAAGTTTATATAGTGAAGTATACGTTGAAACCACTAAGACTGAATTAAATATTTACTTTATAGTCTATATTAAGATTATATATCAATGTATACTAGAATCATTATAGAATAAATTAAACTATTACGGAATGACGAATAAGTTAATAGAATCAGAGGGTTACATTTTTATTCTTTTTTGATATCACTGTTACCCCTATCCCTTATCCTCAGTCGGTAACTTTTTATTTTCATTTTAGTTAATTTATTTTTATTTATTTATTTTATTTTCTTTTTTAGTAATTTCTAGGGACACGTTCAAAATCCACCCACGGTCAAAATTTACCCGCGTTCAAAATTCAGCCGATTAAAATCAACCCAGCCAAATTCGAAAACCGCTTACCGATAGAAGGTAAGGGTTAGGGGTAACAGTGATAGTGAAAAAAAAATATTAAATAAATAAATTTCAAAAAATATATAAACAAATTAATAAATAAAAAAAAATCGGGTGGGTGTTGTACGCGGGTGGATTTTGATAGTATACCAGTTTTTATTGACTAATTTTTATCTTTATTTTTACTATCACTGTTACCCCTAACCCTTGGTCAGTAACTTTTTTTATATTTTGTTCTTTATTGTTTTATCTTTTAATTATTTTTCTGTTTTTTTATATATTTGTTTACATATTTTTATATATTTATTTATTTTATATATTTACTCTCGTGCAAAAATGACCCTCCGTGCAAAATTGTAACTCGTGCAAAATAGACCCTTGGTGCAAAACTGTCTTCGTGCAGTTTTGTCCCCTCGTGCAAAAGTATCTCCGTGCAATTTATTCTTCGAGTAATTTAGTCCCTTCGTGAAATTTTGACCCGTTCCCAATATAAACTAATTTGCTTAACTTGTTATAAAGAAAATTTACCTCCTAAAACAAATTAATTTACCCCCAGGGGTAAATTTACCATATTTTAAAAATTGCTGGGCTAAAGTAATATATAAAATTTTCAGTAATTGAATTTTTAGTAAATATTTATTAAATTTTAGATTATTTTAATATATTATTTACTTACTAAAAGACTTTTTTAATTAAAAGAAATAAACTGTAGTATGTATGTTTAAATTAATGAATTTGATAAAAAGTTTGTAACTTCATAACTTTTTTTGGTTCCTTTAGTTTTATTTTATTTGAATTTACTACAGTATTTTTTTTTACATATAAACCTTTTGTATTATTTACTTTTAGGTTTGATTTTTAATTTCTGAGTAGAAAAAAAAAGGAATTTTTAATATAGCGTTTTTCGGCTAAAACTTGCGTACCTAAGAAATGCGTACCTAAGTAGCAGGTTACTGTAAACTATCATTGAACGAAAAAAATTGCTACCTCACTGAAAAAAGTCTAGACTCGACCTTGTCTTTATCAAAGTTTTATTGGACTAGTAAAAAATTGTAGAGCATTTAAACGGATTAGAATCATGGGCTAGTATACTCAGAGGTCAGTATACTATCATGAAAAAATCATGTTATTTTCATTTTTAATTGTTAAAATTTAATTTTTTGGTTAATTTTTAAAATGTTTGGATAAGGTGGGTTAAGGATAATGGTATAAATAAGTAAAAATCGGAAAAATGTTTCAAAAACATTTGCTGACTCAGCAAATATGCAAACCAAATTGATCTTTAATTATACTTTTCAGAAATAGACGGGTGCATAATAAGTAGAGAGTAACAAAATAGAAGTGGAATAGATTGTTTTTGAATTAATTGAATGGGCTAAAACTAGAATAAAAAATGATCTGATTGTTGAAAAGTAAACAAAAACTATTGGAATAGATGAGATATGAATAAAGGGATGTATTTCTTTTAAGAAACAAAGTATACTATGAAGTTAAAAGAAAAAGTTGATTAAAGTTGAATAAAATCGTTCAAAATGACAGGGGTTTGAAAACCTTTAAAGAAAAACGATCTCGTGGGAATCGGTAGCATATGTTCGAATTGATTGTTCTGGACAAGACGTTAAAAGGTATCCAAGTGGTGTGTGACTCGATAACTGTAAGGTTTTTTCGTGCACCAGGTCTTAGGGCCAAATATTTTGAGCGTCTTTATTTTGTCGTTCAATAAACTATATATAGATGAAAGTTTTCTGAATTGATTTGAATTAAAGGGTTTGAAATTGGTTATAAGTTTAATGAGAAGTAATTGATATAATTAAAATTATTAATTGGACAAAAAATACTTCAGATGAGAGTTGATCGTGTTGGAAAAAGTTCAGATTGAAATTGAATCGGGTGGAAAGTGATCGGATAAGAGATGTCTAAAAAAAAAGATCGTGTGAGAACTAGTTCAGATAAAATTTTTTGGATTGGATAAAAAAATTGGAAATGATTCGGTGAATTTTAAGCTGGAGATCAAATGATTGGATTATATTTGATTTGGGTTGTAATTTTCTTGATAATTATTGACCGGATAGAAACTAAACGGGTAGAATATTATTTGGGTGGGATTTGATCGGATGAAAAATGAACTAATTATAATTGATTTGGTTTGGAATTTTTCTTAGTAGGAGTTTATTAGATTACAACTAAATCTAATGGGATTTATTTGGGTGCAAAATGAACAGATTGGAAGCGTACCCCATTTCATTAAAAGTTTTAAAAAGTATCTGTTGTCTGTTAGTATTTTTAATAACTCTTTTCTGTTTTGAAAGTTTAATCTATATATAGTCAATCACACGACTGAAAATTACTAAATCTTAATATCACGGGTAGGTGTCTAATTTGCACGAGGGTACAAAATTGCACGAGAGGACAAAATTGCACGAGTGCACAAAATTGCACGAAGATAATTTTACAGGAAGACTAATTTGCACCAGGGCACAAAATTGCACGAAGATACTTTTGCAAGAGCAGATAATTTTGCACGAAGACATTTTTGCACGGAATATTTTTTTTACTATCACTGTTACCCCTAACCCTTACCCTCGGTTGGTAGTTTTTTTTTCAATATTTTGTAACCCTCAGCTGTTATACTTTCCTCTATTTCATAGGGTTCTGTTTTTGTGGGTTGTTTGTTAACATATTAGAGTCTATATTCAGCTTGGGGTTACTTTGCTGGGCGCATCTACTAGAACTTACCGCCTTACCGGCCGAGTGTGCACGCTTCGCGTGCTTTTTGACCAGATTAGTGAGGCTGGTTGTCGAGAAGGTTTTGGGTTTCTTAATAGTGGTACTCATTGTTCGAGGTGTTGACCAAACGTAGAGGTTTCGCAATGAAATAAACTGAGGATGGACTCAGTGTTACGAACTGGAATTCACCGCAATTAATCGAGGCTGGTCTCAGTAATGCGGACTGGAAATGAGGTGTGATGAACCGAGGCTGGTCTTGGTGATGAGAACTGGAATTCACCGCAATTAACCGAGGCTGGTCTCAGTAAAGCGGACTGGAAATGAGGTGTGAAGAACCTAGGCTGGTCTTGGTATTACGTTGACGACTTACCGTAGTCGATTTAATGTAGTATATAACTTAATTAAATCAAATATTATATTTCGTAATTAAAAGGTTAACTTACAATATACTAATTTAAAAAAATTAAATTACTTAACTATATTTTACTGCTATTAGACAAAAACTTAGCACTCAAAATTTAATCTACAATTTAAAATACAACACGATACAAAAAAGAAACACTCACACACGTGCAGGTCAGAGCTCGAATGGTTTGTTTGTCAATACTTTACTAGATGAAATCGTACTTGATTTTCCTTAAAACTTTTCGAACCAAATGAATGAATCAAGAAAATTAAACTAAGTTAAAAGAGCCGAATCGAATGACTAAGTCGAAACTGTCACAATCAAAGGATAACGTTTAAATGGCCGCCTTCATCTAAACGCCTGCGTTGAATGTCTTCTCTAAAATGCACAAGTCAAACGTCTACACTGAATGCCTATACTGAAAGCCTCAAATTACAATGCCTCTACGAATCTGATGATCAAAACAAAAGACTACATCGAATGACCAAAACAAAAAATGACTACGCCCTTCTCGCGGCGCTTGATTTTATACGGTTTGCTACACGCAAAAAAAGACTCTTCTCTTCTCTCGGAAAGCAGGCGCAATGCTTACAAGTTTGTTTTTTATAACAATTATTTTTAGTCGCTTTTTGTTTGTATTTTAACTATAACTGTTACCCTTAACCCTTACCCTCGGTCATTAACTTTTTTTTTTTAAGTTTATTTTTTGTTTTTTTATTTTTATTTTTTCTGTATTTTTTTACTCTGGCGCAAAAATGTAACTCGTGCAAAATTAACCCTTGGTGCAAAATCGTCTTCGTGCAATTTTGTTTCCTCGCACAATTTTGTGCCCTCGTGCAAATTTGTCTTCGTGCAATTTTGTTCTCGTGCAGTTTAGTCCCCTCGTGCAATTTAGACCCGTTCCCTAATATCATAGAAACTTTATAACTTTTTATTGTGACTAATTGTCATAAATCCGATAACAAATACAATCAGTAAGTTTGTTGTTGGGCTGTATATATTGCGATTTTGTAATTAGACACTAAATAGTTTTTGTAAACTTAAGAAATCTGGTAACAACAAACTTTATTCAATACTTTTGTTAAACTTTAAATAAACCGAACAAAGTACAAGATACTAAATACCTTAAATCAGGGTTTCCCAAACTTTTTTTTTCAAATTGCCCCCTTTAAAGAAAATAAAAAAGCTATTGCCCCCTCCAACAAAAATACTCAAAAAGCTACCATATAAAGCACTCAGACATTTTTTTTGCTCTTCAAATGCAACTCAAGAACATCTAGTATAAGTTTCAAATTACTAATAAAAACACCTTTTTTTTTGCTCTCAGGTTTCAAAATTTTAAAACTTTAATATGTGCATTGCATGCAAAGTACGCAGTTTTTTATCATCGGTATTTAATGTAAAACTATCTGTTTAGAATTTAGAGAATAAGTAATAGAAGATTTTTTCAATAAAAGTCAATATTTTATGTAATATTTATACTTTTTAAAGACATTTAAGTCGAGAACTTTAAATTGTTTAATTTAGAACAAGTTACAATAGTATATTTAATGTGTAAGATTTTTTTTATAATTTTCATTTGCATAGCAACAATTAAAAAATGTCTGTGAATTGTCGTAATAACTGTAATAACCTATATTTTACTACTTTTAATTGTACATTCTAAAAAATTAATTTGATAATCTCTAAAATAATAAAACTGTAGTAATCAATGTTACAATTATTTACAAAAAATAACTTAAGCTTAATCTTATTTAAAAACTGTCTTTTATTATAATTTTTCAGTAAAAACAAAAATACTTATTTAAATTAAGTTAGCATATATGAACAGACGTTAAGAAGTATCCAAGTGGTGCGCAACTTGATAACCGAAAGGTTTTTTCGTACACCGGATCTTTGGACCAAATATTTAGTACGCTTTTTTTTGTCGTTCAATAAACTATATACACTTTAATATTTAACCTTTATTTTGATTGTAAAAAAAGATCTACCATATTCATGAACTATAAACGCTTAAAAAAAACTTAAGCGTATTACTACTTGATTCAAACTTAGGTGACACTCAAAGCATGAAATAGCTGAGCAATTACAACTATATAGACTTCTTATTACAAAAACTTAAACATTAAATATCGGTATTAATGTATCTTATGGCAAAAAACATTCTTTAAAAAGTTTTTTTTACATTATCTAAACTTTTTTAAATTTAGTATAAAACACAAAGCCTTACTTATTATAGTAAAAAAATAATATATACAACCATTTTATTATTTGAACCGTTATTTAAAGGAAGAAACAAATTTTCAGCCAATTTAATGTGCATAAGAATAGTTTATATTTTGAAACTTTTGTATATAATTTTAGTTTAAGTTAGTGCATACAGTTAATCTAAACAATTAGAATTGTTAATCAATAAATACAACATTAATATACTAAAACGGTTTTACTTTACTTGTAAAATATTTTGTTCTACGGTTCGATAAATACTAATTAAATGATAAAAAACATTAGAAATATTCTGAACAAGTAAACCTGATTGACGTGTTTGTTGCTATACAGATAGAATTGTGTGCGGACACATTTCAATTTTGTTTTTAGTTTTTTTTTTAAAGAGCATTCGTTTTTTTTTTCGAAAAATTTAAATTTTGAAGTTACATTATTTGTTTAATAAAATTAAGAGAAAAAACACTAAATAAACTTGTTACTCTACTTCTAAATTAAAAATAATATTTACTTTGTATACATTACTTATTTGAAAATGATACATTTAAACTCCGTTAATAAAGCCGTCATTTAGATTTTAAGTAGAAAAGCTATTTTTATTAAAGGATCTCCTACAAATTATTTTTTTTTGAGTATTAATTTATTTTCAAAATGTTTTAACATGCTCAAGCTTGTTACAAAACAATTTATGTCTAAAAATTTCAAAAAAAATAATGCAATATTAAATACTAAAAATTTTTTTTTTTTTGATTTTATAAACCTTATTTTAAATTCTTGAATAACTTTAATCAAAAATAAAAATGTATTTGTTATATAATTTAAGCTAAGAATTTAAAGACTCATAAAAAATAAACTTAACCTCAATAAGAATAAAAATATGCATGTATATGCATTTTATACTAACTTTAACGTTTTGCACTAAAAAAAAACTGTTTAAGCAAAATATATTTAAATATTCTTTGCTTCAATGATTAAAGTTGTACTAAATTCAATAAAAAGTATCCCTCAGTTTTATTTAATCACGTTTAGTGGTTAATTTTACCCACAAAAATGAAAAAAAGTAGTTTAGAAATATTTGTAGAACACTCCCTACATCAAAAAGTAATTCCTTACGCTTCATTTATTTACTCTAAAATGAGATAAATATATAGTAATAAGAGAAGCATGTATATAAATAATGCGTTGCTGTTAAATGTTTGGTCTCTAGTTATTTAGAAATGTAGACCAATAATTAGCTTGAATTCATTTTTTCTACCGCAGCTGAGTAAAGTATCAAAAAGTACTCTTTGCGAGGAAATGGTTTTTATTTTAAACTAGATTTAGTATGTATTTTTTTGTAAAACAGTTTAGATTTATGTTGATGTTTTAAGCAACTTAGTAGAGTAACTTTTTGTAAATTTAAGCGTATCTAACTTTTTTTTCGGTATATCGAGTGTAGCTCTTTTATAATTTTCGAACTGCTTAGTTTTAGAACAACAAGCAACTGTGTTTGTCGGTAAGTTTTACATTTTTGATAAAAATATTGGTAAATCAATTTGTTGAAAGATAAAACAATTCAAAGTTAGTTCTCGCTACTTAATTTCTGTACCAAAACATTGACTATTTCGAGTATTTTTAATAAAATCATAGAAAAACCTCTCTAATATATTCCATAATTATTACATATTTAATTTATCTATTACTATTCAATAAACTTAATTTGTAAATAAACTATAAATTAATTGGATTTACTTATGAAGACTCCTTTTAGTGTTTAAATTAAGTAATTTTCTCTAAACGCTATTTTGGAATTAGTGTTCGACAACAATCTAAACCACCTAATGGTGTAGACAAAAAATAGACAAGGAAATATAACATTTTGTTAAATGCTTAAATAACTGTCAAAATTTGAAAAATTTTAAGCGTTTTAGAAACAATTAGTTTTAATTAATTTAACACCTTAAAACAATTAAACGAACATTTTTTATTTTATCAAGGATTTTTAACTAACAAACAACAAATACTAATTTAAACTCTGAATATGTTATTTGTTTATGTGATAATAAAGTAAACTTAGTAAATTCTTAGCTGTACAAACTAATGTTGCCAGTGACCTTTTTTAATTTTTATATCGAGTGACCATTTTTTATTCATTTAAATAATAGTATTCATAGTATAAAACTAATTGTTTCTAAAAGTTACACGAACATATTACAAAACATGATTGTTCAGCAGAATATTTTAAAACTTAACTTTTTACATATCTTATAAGTTTAAAGATAAACTTAAATTTGAGTATATAAGAAAAAACAAATGGTTATCTTACGGCTAAATTATTTTTCTGTGTTATCTTTTATTCTTTAATCTTTACTATCAATAACATAATCGAAATTCCAAATCTTTATACGTATCAGAGAAAACATCTGCAAAAGTCTAAAAGATTCTAGGCCTGGACTTACGTATGCCGAGACGGCAAAGGATCTGTTAGAATGTTGCCGATGTTTTCTTTGATCGTATTCAAAACGAGCGTAATAGATGTCTTGTCAAGTGAACAATATATTAAAAATTTAGACAAAACAGACGTCAATGATCTTACCAGCAAACGTAGCTTCATAGTAAAACATAATTAACCGTTTGTAGATTAATGACTGCAGATTTTTCAGTTAAGATTGGCTGACAAGTGTCAATAAAAAGCTACTCGAGTCTCAGGCTACCGAAAGCTTTTAGTCTGATGACCGAAGTGGTATGATCAAAACTTTATCTTAACGAGTATGACACATATCAGTATAATTTACGATTTAACGTTCATTTTTTATTTAAAATAACTCGTTTATCTGAAAACATTAGCGACAATTTTAAACAGT
Organism: Thalia democratica; assembly: GCF_965202585.1. Classification (NCBI taxonomy): domain Eukaryota; kingdom Metazoa; phylum Chordata; class Thaliacea; order Salpida; family Salpidae; genus Thalia; species Thalia democratica. The sequence continues at coordinate 24,926,574 of NC_139170.1, read as the reverse complement.
TTAAATCGATTTTATTCAAATTTTACTTTAAAAACTGCAAAACGTAAGCTTTTGACATATACAAAAAAAACTTTGGAAATAGATTATATTCTAATTATAAGAAATTACAGAACTCTAAATATCTCTTTTATGGAAAATATTAAGTCAAAATTTTAGATTTTCGGCAGTTAGTAAAATTAAGAATTCGAAAATATGTGTTCTAAGACTACTTATATAATACTATAACAGATATCAGCAAACTGTGGCTCGCGGGCGACGTGCCGCTTATAAAGATTAAAAGTGCGGCCCGCGAGCATGCAAATTTGGCGCGTATTTTGAAACTAACACTGGATAATCTGAGGTTTGAAGTAAAGAACAAGGAAAAAAGTCTTGGGTAAAACTTACACTTGATATTTTGGATCTGGTATGAGGAGTAAAAACTGAAGCACAACTGCAGCCCGCGAATAGTTTTATTTTCAAAATTTGTCCCAAATTCCTGCCATGAACCAAATTCCTGCCGACCAAAATTATTACTTTTTTAAATTTAAACTACAATAAATGATTTTATATATCTAAAGTTTAAAGTACTTTGGTAGTTGTTCAATAAGAATTCAAAAACTAATAGCATCCATATTTCAAAAACACAACATTGTTATTAAACCGGCCTTCACCAGCAAAAAAGTCTCTGACTACTTTAATAACAAAAGTAAATGCTCGGAAGTATGTGACGCAACTGTAATTTATAGATACATTTGCTCTGCAGATCAGAGCATTTCCTATGTTGCAGAAACATCACGACAAGTTTTCCGACAAATTACAGACCACTGCAGAACAGATAAGTGCAATATTTTAACATCTTATTAATTGCACATGCTGTCAAAACTCTGACATAGTTAACAACTTTAAAATTTTAAAACGATGTAAACAAAGCGAACTCTACAGCCTGAAATCAATATTGTTTGAGGAAGAACGACCTAAAATAAACACGCAAATAGCATTAAATAAAAAAGCAAAGTTATCAACAATTTGTTAATTAACATGTATTTACTCAAGTTTTACTTGCTAAACTCTAAAGCTTATATTTATTCATACGTATTTAAACACATTTTTTAAACTGTTTTGCTAAACATAATTTTTTAAATTCATTTAACATTTACTACTTGACAATAAAACTCGCATAGTTTTTAAAACGTTTGTGAAATAAAATATAAAAGAGTAATCTCTACATACTAAGTTGCAAATGGTATGTAAAAGTTGAAAATATTTCATTACCAGTTTTGAAGAAAAGTAGAATAAAAATATAAACTTTGAAATCAATTACAAAACCAAGAACATTTTATACCAGAAGTCAGCAGTAAACTATATTCAAAAGGCCGGTTTTACAAAGATAAATTGTTGCAGACCAAATTTTTTTAATTAAGTTTTAGTTAGAAGTATGAAAACAATCAACCGAATTATTGTTTTTGAAAAAGTGTAGAATGAGCAAAAAATTAAAAAACAAAACTTTTAGCAACTGTTTTGTAGTTTTTTATTTCTTACTTTAGTTTTTTCTGAAAAATTGATTTAACTTTAAAATAAGTCGTTTTAATCCGTAGCTTTCCGACCCCTACATCAAACTTTAATTACAACATCTTTTGCTTATATTGGAATGTATAGTTAAAACTATCTAAAAAATAAGAAAAAAATATTTTGAGCACTAAATAAAGTTAAACCAAAATGATTATTCATAAAATTTAAGTTTGTATAATTTATATCAAATTTAAGATAATTGGGATAAAAAATATGAAACTATTTTTATTTAGAATATGTCAAAAAAAGTTTTCTTTAATGGGTCAAAAAACGAAATGACTGTTACTGGTCAACCAAAAGCTGATAAATTGCAAACAGAAGATAGTCAGACAAATACAAAATCTAAATTGCGTATGAAAAAAAAGATAAACAATCGTGGGAGGGCAGTAGAGACGTTTTTGAGTAACTGTTGTCTCGTCAGATGCTTGGACTTTTGGATACCTCTTCCTATTTTACGAGATGTTTATTCTGAAGAACCAACTTATGACCAGAGTATGTTATTTATATATATATATTTTTAGTAATTCCTTCAGTGTTTCCCAAAAATGTAATAAATTATTTGTTGCTTTAATTAAATCTGCTATATAATGCTCAATACTTTCTGGTCAAAGTAGATAGAATTACGTTTATTGTTAAAAAAACAACAAAATAAAATTGTTTCACACTTAAAGTAAAAAGATTTAAGTTATTCTTAGAAATACGTTTATTATAAAACTATAATTAAAATTTATACGAAAAAATTATTACATTATATAAAATTATTTATTAAATCGTGTAAATTTATTAAAAGTTTCGAAATCGTGTACTTATTCCTTTAGGGATCACAATGAAAGGTCTGGACTTAATAATAAGGAGATTAATATAAAAATCAATTTAAATTGAATAAAATTTTACTAGTCAATTAAGGATCTAGTTCGATTTATATCAAACGAGTGAAACATTGTTTTGACAATAAAACATAAAAACTTAGTTGAAAGTTTTAAAATCACTGAATGGTAGACGAAACTTAATTCTTTTTGAAAAATATTATAAATCATTTTATTAAAAGAATATGTGCTTGATTAAGACTGTGGTAATTGTTGAAAGTTGGTAATATTTTGATAAAATTGTAGAAAAACTATTTACAAAAAAAGTTAACAAAAATATTGATAAGAATTTATTGAGCTTAATAGAATATCTAATAAAAACTGCTTGCATTTACTGTATGGTTTTAAGTTTTTAACATTCTATCATACAGTAAATGCAAGCAGTTTTTATTAGATATTGTAATAAGTTCACTTAATTGTTATAAAATAAATTCTTAATCGTTTAAAAAGTAAATAAATATTTCAAATATGTTAAATTAACTCCTAAATTATTATTTTATTACGTATAACTATTAAAAATTTAAAGTAAATCGTTTGCTAATAAAGATCCTAGTGAAACAAGTTCACTGGAGTATACAATAAAAAGTTTACACAGTACAATTTTAGTTTAATAAAGAAAGAGTACTGTGTAAATGTGTTGTTATTTTATTAGGTATAATTTTTGAAAGCAAAACTTTAAGTTTGTTTGCACTTTTCCTTATTTAAAGCCTATTAGTATTAAATTTCTTAGCTTTTAACTTAATCTGAAGTCAACAAAAAAAAAGAATTGTTATACTGAAACATCAAAATTCAAACTTAAACATAATGACTTTTCATACCATATAGTTTAAGTATTGAAAAAGACCTTAAGTACATAAAACAACGAACGTTCCAGGTTTAATTATGCAAAATTTAATTTACCAAAATATATTAAAAAAGGTTACGAGTAGTTTTACAGTAAGATATTTTTCACTAACTAAGCTTGGATTTTTTTACGTAAGCTATTGAAAAAACAGTTTACATATGTAAGATTAAAAAAAAACTCAGTTTCTAAAAAGTTTGCTTTATTTGTTTTTAAAAAACTGCCTAAAATTAAATACAATTAAAAACTATTCACTTCAATAAGCAACTAATTAAACCGGGCGGGTATTACCCATACTTTGAAAGTTTTTAATTGAGTTTTATTGTTTTTCTTTGAGATTTATGTCATTCTAAAATGTGTATTTAGTTAGAAAGGTTTTTTTTTTCGTAAAAAAATGTTCATAACGTTTTAGAGTTATCAAAAAGAAACTAAACTAAAGTTTCTGAAAATATTATCAAATACCAATTATAAACTCTTAAAAAAAATAGTTAGAACGAATGCATATATAATTTTTATTGTTTACAAATAATTATCCCAACCTATAAAAGATGTAAGTAGTACATAACACAGTAAAAATAAAACAATAATTTATTAATTACCACAAGTTTAATTTTAAACTTAGTAATTAAACATAATTGATTGCAACTTATTATGCCTTATTCTTAAAAAATTATCGGTTTTATTTACAAAAATAAAGACGAATATGTGGTAATGATTTTACTATTATAAATAATTAAATGAATATATATATATCGTTTATTGAACGACAAATTAAAAGCACTCAAAATGTTTGGTCCAAATACCTGGTGCACGAAAAAATATTTCGGTTATCGAGTCGCACACCACTTGGATACCTTTTAACGTCTAGTCCAGGACAAGTAAGTATTACTTTTCATCAACTTATAAAAACTTTATGATGGATTACGAGTATTGTTTGAAAGCATTTATAGTTATTTGAAGTTTGTTACGATTACAAGCAAGTATATTTTTGTTTGACGTTTATAAAAAAAACTATGTTTATTAACTATTCAAAATTTAATTACCCTAGCGAAGCAAGTTCACTGGAATATATGTATTTACAAATTTCAACAGTACTCTTTCTTTATGTAATTAACACATGTTTCTCTGTGTTAAAAAGTTAAAACACTTCAACGGAGCTCTGTAAAAAAATAAATACTGTAATGAAAGAATAGAAGCTACAGTAGGTGTGTATATTTGTTTATTAAAGATAAAAATAAATACTATTGTATTATTGTAAGATTGATGGCTAATAATAGACACTATATGTAATGTTAAATCCTACTGTTATAAAACTATTTAATATTTGTAATTATTAAATATAAATTATGACAAACTAAAATGAAATACAAAATATAATTACGTCATGATTTGTTATATTTGTATATAACAAATCAAAGTATAAAGCACTCACATGGAAGTTGTAGAAATACTGATTTATAAGATTAAATCGCCGTTAAACATTCAAGAAAAAATCTAATAATTACGTCACAATTTCATGTTCTAATACATTACTTAAAAATAATAAATTTAAACAGTACTTTTTATTTATGACACTTATAATAGAGTGCTGTTTAAGTTTGTTATGATTAAAAGTGTAAATAAAATTATAAACTTTATTTAACAATTTTAAGGGAAAAAAGAACACGCTGTAACCTAAAACTTCATTACTATTTTTCACATAATAACAGGGTTCATGAAGGGTAAAAGTTCGGTCCGCGAGCATATTTTTATTTAAAATGGGATGCGACCCATAAAAGTTATAGCCAGCGGCCCACGGAGCATGAAAATGTGGAATGTCGAACAAAAAATTTAAAAAACTAGTGACTTGTACTTGATATTCTGAAGTTTGTAGTTAGGCGAAAATTTATCTTAGACAAAATTTGCGGCAAATTTGAAACTTACATTAGATATTCTGAGATTTAAGTTACGAGAATAAAAAAGGTCCTAGAAAAAAACGGAAAATTCAAAACGTACACTAAATACTTTGGGTTTTTTATAAAGAGTAAAAACTAAAACTACGGCTCGCGAATAATTTTATTATCGAAATTTTAACCCGCGACCACCAAATGTCTGCCGACCCCTGCATTATAAATATATTTTTGTTACGTGTAAGTTGATAACATCCTGTTAAACATAAATCGCTCTAAAGTTAATACACGATGTTTAAAATAAATAATTAGCCTCAAGTTGTTTAAAAAGCAATTAGGAATATTATAATATTTAAATTATTTAAATTTTCTTTTAGGTAGGTCGATTGTTCTTTGTGATTTTTCTTTATTTCAATTGTAATGAATTAAAAAAATAAAAAATTACTCCAAAAAAATTTACAAAGATTTTGTTTTACACTCATTATTTTGCTTCAATTACTTCCAAAACTATCGTCAGCAAGCAAGATGAATATTAACTAAAATAAAAACTTTGTAGATTATTTTGAAGTAAAAAAAAATATTTTTTTATATATCACGGTTATTTAAAAAAGGAACTATGATAGGTTATTAATTTTTAATACTGTAGAGAGATTAATAGAACCTTAGAAAGTTTAATAAAACTGATTATAACAACTCACATCACCATATGTTTTAAAATTAAGCAAGTATTCAAGTTTTTATGCGTTAATTTTTTTTTTCATACAAAAAATAAACTATTATTGTTCTATATTTAGTTTTGTAATAAAAAAAAAAGTAATAGAATAAACTGTATTTATAGACTTTTAAATAATTAGGTATTTAGCAGTGGTTTATATAAAAACTATTTATATTTTTAAATAACTACAAAATCTTGCTATGGCTTATTTATTTAATAACTACAGTAGTAACAAAATTTATATAAATGAAAAGTTATAGATCATCTTAAAGTTTTATAAGTTAAAAATATCTCACGTTAAAGTTGTTTTAGCTGTTTTTTGTGAATTGATTAAAATGTAAAAACAAAAATAACATTAAATGTAATCTAAATAACTCCAAACTTACAAAATAAAGTTTTTTTTTTATAAACTTATTAGCAAACAATATTTTGTTATCAAGTTCTTAAAAACTAAAAAAAACTTCTATGTTTTGTGAATTTATTATTATTGTTTCTATTTACCTTTAAGTAAAAAACTCTTTTGTTATACTATGGAAGCCTATAAATTTTTTGTTTATTTAAATTATAATTTTATTTGTATAACTGTTTTCAAATGTAATTAAAAATGTTTTAAAAAATATCATTTGTTTGAATACTAAATATCTAATAGAAATTACTATGAAATGAGTTTGTATTAAACATCAGTTTCAAAATCTTTATAAGTTGTAATTTTGAGTATACATTATATTTCAGTAAACATTTTAGTATTTTGCTAGTTATAAAAACTTTATAATATTAATTTTACACCTGAAATGTTTTTCAATGTAACCTTTTATTAATACCTTTAACTAGAATTTAGTTTACTACAATTTAGTTGTATGCAAACGCATACTATTTAGTTTAAAATATGTTGCTGATAATAAACATGTTTATTAAACTAACTTTTCTACATTAACGAATATGAGAGTTTTAAGTTTTATACAGTTTGATAGGTGGATTTAAAAAAATATTATGATAAAAACTAAAATATTAGTCACATTTTAACTGATAATTTTAATATCTAAGAGTTTTTTTTTTAAGCCTAGTAGTCATATTGTAATAGATGGGTACACTGTAGACTTACACTCTTTTCGTATAAAAACTCTAGTTTTTAGTTTTCTAATGATTGAATCAGAAAATAATTGCAGGTTTTTCACGTAGTATGTAATTGTTTTGTATTTATTTTAACTTTTAAAATTATACCAAAACATATTAAATTGAGTTATTTAAATACTTAAATAATAGTAAAATATGTTTACTAAAGTTAAAAAAGTACCAAAGTTTTTACATTAGGTTTTTTAAAGTTTTATATAACAAACTTTTTTAATAATTGACTTTAAATAACTACACATTTCTATATTTACATTGATACTTTGTAAAATAATAGTTGTATACTTAAATATTGTTTAGAATATAATTTTTTTCATCTAAATAGGAAAATATTTTAATTAATTTTGAATTAATTTTAGTACTTACAACAGTTTTTTATATTTTTTGGGAGTAGCTGTCTAAATTGCGCGAGCGTACAAAATTGTACATGGGACAAAATTGCACGAGGGGATAAAATTGCACACAAATAAATTTGCACGAAGGGTCACTTTTCCACGAAGACACATTTGCACGGAGACATTTTTGCACGGGTTATTTTTTTTTTTCTATTAATTTTTTATTTTTTATTAAATATTTTTTTAGTTCTGTTTGTTTTTATTTTTTATTTTTACTTTTTCTCTATTTTGTGCAAAAATGTAACTTGTGCAAAATTGACTCGTGGTGCAAAAACGTCTTCGTGCAATTTTGTTCCCTCGTGCAATTTTGTCCCATCGTGCAATTTTGGCTTTGTGCAGAATTAGCTTTGTGCAATTTTGTTCTCGTGCAATTTAGTCCCCTTGTGTATTTTTGTCTTCGTGCAATTTAGACTCGTTCCCACTTTTTGGAGTTCTTCATATGATTTTTTGATAGATACTTTTTTAATTACATTTTCCAAAGGTTAGTTGAAAGATTATTAGCAAAGCGTTGTTTCACTTCAAGCGTCAATCAGCTATTTAATTTACTTAAAAATTTATTTTACTTAAAAAATTTAAATCAAAATTACTAGAGATATTCATTAATTTGTGCTAACTTTGAAAACTTTTAAAGTGTTTATACTCAAAAACTTTGAGATTTCTATGTATTTAGCTTGACTTTAGTAACTTTTTCGAATGCTGACTTAACAAGAAAAAAATTATTTATGTTAGTGATTTTTTTTATAAGCTGATAAAATTCTATGTTTATGGCAACATAAAATTTGAACCTTTTTTGACATACTTTAATTTAGATTGAAAGTTTTAAAGATCATTAGTCAGTTATATTAACTAAAATTGTTGGTATATCAAATTACGATTATTTTCAAAGTTTATACAATAACAATATTAAATATATTACCATTTTCTATTTTTAAGTTTGTTAGTTTGAATAAAGTTATAGTTGTAATAATATTTGAAAAAGTTTTGAAAAAAAAGTAAAAACACTCAGAGCTAATTTGAATATTAATAAAAAACTTGTAAATTAATTATTAATTAAAAATAACTCTTAAAAAATATTCTAAAGCAACTTGTAATACTAGTTTTGAACCATTATAAATCAACACTATAAATTTCAGTCAACAATTATTTTTTGTTAAGCCCTGTTTTTATTTAATTTTGACGTTGTTGTATTTATGCCTGCTATATAACAAAAAATTACATGGATTTAAATTTGTTTGCCTTGCTTTTGAAGTTAAAGCCAAGCAGAAAAAAAAAGTTTATGCATATTCATAAAACTTCTGTACTCGGTGTTTCGGTATTTAAGAAAGTTTAAACGGAAAGAAAGTTCTATATTTTTTATATGACAGGCTTAAATTCAAGGTCATTAAAAAATTTAAAACTATTTAAAGAAATGTTTCAAATGCCATGTCTGACACGAGTGAAGTTTTCTAAGAAAAAAGACTTTTGGTTTTCAAAAGAAAACGCATTTTGTATTTTAACATGTTATAAGATTTTTCGTCTAATCCCACTTACAAATCAATAATTCAAAAGCATTACACTTTCAAATTTTTGGTTAAAGCTTTCAATATAGAATATTTTAGTTGTTCCGCTTTAGTTTTTTTTATCTAATTTCAGCTCTTTAAGTCCAGAATTTTATTTTTGTAGTTTTAATTTCTTAGTTTAAAGATTTTAAAAGTTTTAATGTATTTTTTGATGAAGTTAAGCTCTGTGTTTGCATATGTATAAATTCAAAGAAATATACGAAATAATGTAAAAATATGTAAACTAATTGCTAAGAAAATTCTGTTTTAATTGGAAGATTAATTAAATAAAAAGATTAAATAATAAAGATTTCAGGCAGTTTGTCATGTGAAAGACGAAAGTGAATTACAAATCTAATTCTAAACGAATCAGCACAACAGACAATAAGTAAGCAGTGCTAGGTAGAATCGAAAGGTAGCAAATCGATAAATGTGCAGTTTGTCCAAAAATCACACTTTATATAAACTTTATTTAAAATTTCGTTGTTAACGTGTGTTTCATTCAGTTAAAGTAGTACATTTTAGAAAAGTTAGCGGCTATAAAACTAAAATTTGCTAAAAAATGTTTTATTTAAATAAAGGTGATAACTTTTTTTTATTAGTTTTGTATCAGTTCGACGGAAAACTTTCGATTTTGGTGCCTTGTGCGTGACCAATGAATAATTTACTATCTTTTAGTGTTTATGCTCACACGTAAAAATATTTAGAATAAAGAATTTTTAGTGTCAACGACTGAGATAAAAAATTTTTATCTTGTTTTAGCGCTTTTCTTACGTCAATGTAACACGAGCAATAAAATTACTGTGAGATGAAAAAGTTTATTATCAAGTTTACTTTTTTTTCAAACACCAATCTTTTTATTACAGTAATTTTAAATAAAGTACTTAAAATAGTTTTGTTCAAAAGGTAATATAAAATTTTGTCTTAAGTTGTCAAATTAAATATTTTTAAAATTAAACGTATTACAGTAAATAAAACTTATTTTGAGCTACTTAGTCGGTCACTTTATTTTCATTACCATTATATAGTTAGTCGCATTCTCATTGATTTATTGGTAGCAAAATAATTTGCAATAGTTAGAGATGAGAAAATCCCATGAGAAAAGGCAATTTTGAGTGGGAGCAGAAGATGCTAGCAAACGACAGCTTGCAGTCATTTTCCTTTTATCTGTCTTATTTTTAGTTATACTTAGCGAAAATTAACTTAGTTAGGTTAATTCTTAGCTAAAAACAAATCACATTTCGAGTATATTTTCTAGACAAGCCTTAATTTGTATTTTTAATTTTTTGTCAACTGTTTCAAGTTGTATCTTTTGTTTATGATTATTATTATTTAACTTGTAATTTTGTCCCAGCTTGAACCAGTTCCTTGATTAGACGACACAAGACTGAAAAGTTTAGTTTTCTTCTCTTTACTTTATCTTTACTTAGTCTTTTCTTTCCTTTTAATGTTTGTAGGTAGTTTTACTTTCAGTCTTATAAAAGTGTTAACTTTGTTTAGGTAGTAAACTTAGATTTAATTAATTTTTTGTAAGTAAAACAGAAAATTAGGAATAAATTATTTTTTAATAAGTTTTAATTGAAAACTGTTTTAAAGTTATCAACTATTTCACCACCATAATTAAAGATATCGTAGTAAATTTTCACAGAACTTAGAAAAAAATGTTTAACATTTTCGTTTAAAAAACCACTTTGTTTTTTTATACTTTATAAAGCTTTAGTATAGCCGATTACTCAGGCAAATTAACATAGCCTTTTTCTAAAATAATTTCAAAATGTTTGTATTTGACTAAGTTTTTTTTTTGAATTTGGTTGTTTGTTAACGTTTTTTAATTAAATATATTTCTTAAGTTAAAAAAATACTTTTTTTTAGACAATTTTTTTTTTCAAACAAAAATTCAAAAGTTTTTTAATTTGATTATTTTTACTTCAACTAAAATTTTTAATAAATACCTTGAAAATAGCTTATGTCTAGCTTAAAATAACTTTTTATATAAGTAAAACTAGTAGTTTTAAGTAACAACAATTTCTAATTCTATGAAAAATTTTAGCAACTAAGTATAACTTAAGTACTCAATAATTTTAATTTATTAAAAAACCTCTGAAGTGTTCAAGTTGAAAAACTTAATATGAAAATTTATTTAAATATTAATGTAATTAATCTTAATGTATTAAGTATAGTATCAAAGATTAATTTAAAATAAATTGATTTTTACTCCTGTAAAAAGGCATGACTCAATTTTAAAACAGAAAATATATATTTACGCAAGTTTTTTTGAATAATCTTATTTCTCTAATGAAAGAGAAGACATATTTGTTAAAACTATGAGTATTTTTCATACGAAGCTTTTTGTTCAATGTGGACCACATGCTTAAACTATTAGTTTCCATTATTTTGCAATACATGGTCAATAAAATAATAGAAAATTTATAATTTTCATAAAAGAGAGATCTGTTACTCACTCACAGATTTTCTTTAAATAGTTTAAAAAATAACTATAAGTCAAAATGTTTAAATAAATAAAATAAAATAAATAATTTTGTAATTTAGTATTTAATATATTTTGTGTAATCTAAATACTTGTTTTTTCTACATATTTTCTTGAAAAGCTGTTGTATTTTAATGCTAAAACATATTTCATAAAATTAAGTTTGTTTTAAATGTAATGTTCAAACATTTGCGTTAAAACTTTAAGTTAAGCTAAGTATATACAGTTCGACTAAATGTAACAATTGTTTATATATAAAGTGTTAACAAGCTATATCAGAAAAATGAATTAATTTAAATTAGTATTCATAAAGTTTTCAGTGTTAATTGATTGTTTATGACAGAATTAATGTTATTAAACAAAATATATATTAAAATGAAAGTTAAACGTAGGTACTAGCAGGTAAATGTAAGAAAAAATCGTTGAATAGCAGAAAAAGAAACAATTTATTGCTTAAACCATAAGTTTTTCAACAAATCATCATTACAAGCATCCTGTTTTTCGTATTAATGACGTCTCGACATCGTCATTGTCGCCATGGTGAAGAAATCAATGGTAATAATTCGCCACAGCAACCCCCTCTTACTCCTACTTCTACGTCTCCATGGAAACGCAGAACAGAAGAAAAAATTGTTTTTAGTAACAGGATAGTTGATGATAAGTCGGTAATATCTGGTATTCAACGTTCACAGTTTGATGTCGAAGACGCAAAACAAGGGACCAAAAACTTGTCTCAGTCTGTCAAATCGAAAATTGACGTAAATTCATTGTCTTGGTGCCAGCGCGCACTCATTGCGTTTTCGGGGCCTTTAAGGCGCATTATAGCATATTTGAGATCGGATGTAGTTGGTTAGTTGATATATTGTAATCTATATTTTTAGTTTTTAACTTAACAAAAAAACTTTATCACTTTTTCAACTTCTAACGTATTTCTACCAACTCGTTTGTGATTGATTGTTTCAAAGGGAAAGGTTAATTACTTGGATTATAAGGCAGCTTTATTATTTTAACCTTTTCATTATTACACTTATCTATACAACGTCTAGTAATTGTGTTTTGCGTCGTTGGTTTGAAAACATTTGCCAAAGATAATTACTATGAAAAATAAAAATTAACAAAAAATTTCAACAAAAGTTATTGATTAGTAACAATATTAGAAAGTTTTTAATTAATAACAACAGATTAGTTTATAAAAATCTTAATTAGACGTAAAAACTGCGATTTTAAAAAGATAGCTAAGGTTAAAACTAACTATGTAAAAAACAATACCTACTGTTTTTAAACACTTATTGATAGATAAATTAGTACTATTCATGCTTATCTTTTTTAGAAAATATTGTTTTAGTACAACTAATATGATATATTTATTAAACTTTTTAATAAACTTCTCTTTTACTAATCTAAACATTTTAAAATTTGTTTTGTACGTAGCAAAGCTATAGCATTTGAAATAGCACTTTGAATTAATAGATTCAAAACGAAACAACTACTTTTCAGATAACTTTTTATACTTTATAGACTCTTTTTATAGACCACAAGTAAAGTCTTATTTCAGCGCTTAGTTCTAAGGAAATTTGATTATAACTTTTAAGCTATATTTAGTACTACAACATATTTTTACTTAGTTATGGATTTTTTACGTAAACATTTCTTCTTATTTGTTTACAGCAAAACTAAATACTATTAATACTACATTTGTTTTTTTATAATTTAGACATCTAGTCATGAATTTTTGTGCAACTTACTCATACAAAACTGTATTTTAAACTTAAATAATTTTGACAAAAAATATAAGATTTTAGAAAGTTTTTAATTATTATTCAAAAAACGATGTTCAACAAAAACTATATATAGTTAAAACGTTTACAAAATATTCCATAATCATTAAGTGAATAAAAATAACTCAAATGAAGTTAATCAGACAGTTTTAATTTTATGATATGTTGTTAATTGTTATTATTAATTGCTTTTTATTTCTTTCAACTTAATTGCGATGTCTTAAAATGTGCAATCGAGTATTCGTTTATCAAACTTTAATTTTTTAGTAAGTTATCCTGTTTTTTGTAAATGCGTATATACAATAATAAAAATATTTACAACCAGTTTTGAAGGAAAACAAATCAAAATTTTCTTTTAACATCGGTATTGCAAAAAAAACAATGTACACTAAATATTCTGTTTTTGCCTTAATATTTTTTCTTTACAACAATTAAAACAAAACTAATGTTTTCGGTTTTATAAAGAATATTTCAAAAAATTTAACCTTAACTAGCTTTGATTTGTATAGTTGTTTATTTTGTTTGCAGTGTTGTTATAGTAAATTTAAAGAAGTAAATTTAATTTAAGTAAATTTAAAAAATTATATTCCAAATGTTTTTGTATAAATTTAATCAAATTAATTTTTTCATATTTTTTTTCAAAATATGTTGAGAGAGCTTTGGTATGAGTAACGTAACTTACTAGCAACTAAATATATTCTGAACTCTATTTATCTAAAACTTTTATACATTAAAAGCTTATACCTTAGTTAATAGTTGTGTTAATTTTTGAATAGTTTATATTCGAGAGCAGATTACTTATGAATTTATTTATTTATTCTTACAAAAAAATTGTTTCGAATTAAACATTACATCTTATAATACTAATAGTTTTTGTACTAAAGTGCTTTTATGTATTTTTATTTAAAAAAAGTAGAAATAACAAAGTTTAGGTTTTCATTAAAGTATTAAAAACCATTACTTTTTTACTGTTTAAAAATAATTTCATTAAAAAGGAAACTAATTGTTTACGATTATTATAAACATTTAAACTTATTTTGAGCATTACAATTAGTTTTAAATTTTTTCCAATTTGAAAATACTCATTTATATTTATTTATAACAACTAAAAGGTGTTATCTGACAGAAAATTAAATTAAACATAAATTATTCCTATTTTTTTCGTAATTTTTTATTTAGTTATAGGTTGAGAAAAAAAAAAACAGGAATAAAGTTGATTTTTTTTTGACTTTAGTGCGCTTACCATTAAAATAATTTTAAGATTAGTGGGAATTTATTTACATGGTTCTTGATTGTTCTTGAAAATATTTCGAATTCTCTACAACAGCAAAACCATTTATTTTAAAATATGCTTTAATTTCAATAAATTAACAACTTATTTTATTGTGAAATGTCGTACGATGTACAGTATATTGTATATGTTTTTTAAGCTGTCTTAAAATGTATAGAAAAAGAAAACGTTGACATACATACTAAAATTCAACTGTAAACTGTATCTTACCTTAGTACTATTTGATTACTTTTCGGTATACAGTCAGCTGCAAAATGATGACAAATAACTAAATACTTTCTACAAAAAATATTCAATCGCTAAAAAACTTAACTTGTGTTTATTTCTAGTACAAAAGAAAAACATAAATAATTAAATTTTATGTATCTAAAAAACTACTTATAAACTAACGCATTGTGTTTTTGTCTTTGTATAAAAACAATTTATAAAGGTTTTCAGACAGTTAAATTAGTTTGTCAGATAGTAATGAAAATTTAGTTAAAAACTAATACTTTTTCTCAAAACAATTTTCAAAATTATTAGGTGTTAAAAATTATAAAATTAATAAATAAAATTAAATTTTTTGATTCGTATAAAAGACTGGTTGTCTTAGAAAATTGTTATAATTAAAAAAAAAAAAAATAAACGGTTTTACAAGTTTATATATTAGGAGCTTTTTTCTTCAGTTTTACTAAAGTTTTTTTGTTAAGTTCAGTAAAAATTAGTACCAAGTATATTAAAAACTGCTTAACATTCTTCTAAGTGAGCCTTATTGAGGTAAAAATATAAAGATCGAAAAGCTTTAGTTAAAGTTAGCAAAGTTCGACTTATTAATCTGTCGATATTAGACTCTTTGTTTTGAGTTTAACTAAAAATGAAGCTACAAAACGCTTAAAAAATTGAAAGAACTAAAAGTTACAAGTAATTTTGAGTTAAGAAATGTGTAAAACACGTCTTAAACAGTTTAGAAGTTGCAAGTAGTTTTAAAGAAATAAATACTTCATAGTTCAGAAATCTGTATACCTATTTAAGTTTTATGAAAATGAATTAAGTTGAAATCGAATCTAGTTTTTTTTATGAAATATTTAGAGAATTTCAGTTGTTAGGGATTTTAAACAAATAAAAAAACAATTATATTTAAGTGTGTAAAAATGTTCTTAATAGCTTTTCTTCTTTTTATTAAATCCTTTTTTTTTGACCTTTGAAACATATAATTCTATTTTAGTTGAAAACGTAAAACGTCGACTAATCTTTTTGCTTTATAAGTTATAAAGTTTAACCACAAACCTTAAATATATACTTTATTTTACTTTAAAGAAATAAAAGTCTGTATAAAAAATGGTATTACTTATCAAAATTATTAAATCATTAATGCTAACTAAAGCACCTTAAAAACATACATACTCTGGTTTAACTTTCTTAAAATTTATCCGACAATAAAGTACGGTTTAAGGATTTCAAACCAGTTAACTTTTCTATTTAATTTGTTCCAAAATCTAATCAGCCTTTTTACTTCTAATTAAAAATACTAATGCGCTATGCTAACGATTGACCACTGACGGGCGTTCTAAACTAACCACGTTTTTGTATTTTCCATGTTTCCGAAATGCGTGGCCTAGGGGAAAACTACATTCGATTGGAGTATTTTGCCCGTTACTCCCCATTGACATTTCTTTTTACTTTTACTTCGGAAACAAAACAAAGTATGAGTTTGGTGTAGTAAGACAAAAAGTATTAGTTATCTAGGTAACTACTTGTTAATGATTTTATTTTATTTTGGGTTAAATGTGTTAGTTTAAATAAATTGTATAAATGCTAGCAAGTAAAAAATAGTGAGGTTGTGAGTTTTTATTTGTTTAAAAACTTTTAGCAAAACTTATTTAATCAATCGACATATCCATCAAAGTAAAGAATGGGGAAGCTTAAAATAGAAGGTATTTTTTGTATATTTTTAAACTTGTTTTTTAGTATGTATGCTTTAAAACTTTATAAAAACTGATGTGCTGATAATTTTATAGTTAGCTTATTTAACTTATCTTAATGAAACACTTTAAAAATTTTAGTACTGTCTAACAGTGAAAAGTATTCTAAATTAAAATTTAATATAAGTTTACATCAAACTTATTTCTTGATGAAGAAGAAATTAAAAAAACAAAAGAAGATGAAAAATAATATTATATATTGTGCTATGTAATTTCAATTGCTAAATACTGTAGTGTGAATAAAGTAAAAAACTCTAAGTCATTAATAAAAATGTATTGAAAACTAAAGTAATAAACTAAAACTTTGGTTAACTTTAATATAGGGTATAGTTTAAAACTATCCCTTGTATATACATTTGTACTCTTATACATTGAAATATATTAAATATTTCTATTAGTTAATAACTAACATTTCAAGTTAAAAAAATTTAAACTCTATTAGCAACAAAATATTTTTTTTTTGAAAAATAATACTTAAAATTTTTTAAACAAAAATAAAGCTGATTCTGAATTTATTTTATGATTTAATGAGACATTTTAAAACTAACTTTTTCCTATCGTTCCACAAAACAAGAGCGTAATAAAAAGATTTAAAATATGGATCATTAATTATTTGTTTATTTCAAATATCTTTATGAAGTACTTCTACGACAAATTCTAAAACAAGTAAATAATTTAAAGTTAATGTAACAGTTGTTTATTTTTTTATAATTAGTATGTAAGTCCAATTTTATCCGTTTACAATATACTTAAAGTGTTTATGATATAAAAAGTTTTATTAAGTTTTTTATTAAAAAGTACTTTCTATAAAAAAGTAAAAAATTATAACTACTTAAATTTAACCTTAATAATTAAAAACTTTATATTAGTTTTCAAAATCAAAATATTTTGATAAAAAGGTTCATGTATGATAATTAAACAATTTTGTTTTACAAATCTAACAAGTTTTTTTTTAATTTAGCAGAAATGTAAAAGTTAAAACTAGTAACTATTAATTGGTTACTTTTTTTCTAAAAAGGAAGAAAAATGCTTCAAAATAATAACTACTTTACTTAAGCCCTTAATTAATGATGTATCTAGACAACAGCATCTTATCTGTAACGTCAGTGTTGAAGTCTTTAAGTTTTTAGGATAAAAACTATCTAACCCTTGTTTAAAAAAAAAACATAATTATTAGATACTCCACAACTTTGTCTAATTCGAAAGTTTAGTTGTATTTGTGTTTTTAATTACACTTAATTTTTTTTAAAGTAAGTTAAATATGTTTTTTTAAATGTTAAAGTCAAAAAAAAAAAGAACTTTGCAAATTATTCAATTTTTTACTTTGAAACTAATGCAATTTAAACCAATTAACCATCAAATTTTTTTGAAATTTAGATAAAAACTAGACAGTTATTTTACGTTCCTTAACTAAAAATATATTTGTTTCCTTAAAGATGTTTTCAAAACTAAAATAAACTCATTTTTATATTTATGTCCTGGAAAGACGTTTAAACGTTTCCGTGGTGTGCTACTCGATAACCGAAAGGTTTTTTCGTGCACCAGGTCCTAGGACTAAACATTTTGAGCACTTATATAAAACATACCTGTACAGTTTATTTTGTGATATTATGACCTAAATAAGTTTTTTATATTTTAAATACAACATTACAGGAATGTAAATTTGTAGAAAAATTTTGATTGTTATTAAGATGCCGTTTGCAGCAGAAAAAATATATACAGAATTTAACTACAAACTTTCACAGTACTCTTTCTTAATTAAACTTAAATGATTTTTTTTTTCTAAATTGTTACTGTAATAAAAACATAATTATATGTTATTTAGATTAATATGTTATTGCTATTGTTAAATTATTAAGTTATTTTGATAAATAACTAAATTTACTTTAATAAAGTAAGAATATGTACTATAAAAACTTGTTATTATACTTTTCAGTGAACTTTCTTCGCTAGGATCTCTATTTGAAAACGATTAACTTAAAATTTTGAATATTTGTGCAGAACCTATTCATTTTCTATTGTTTATTTTATTTTTTTGAAATAGTTTTCCGTTTAAAAATATATATTCCCTTATCAAGTTATAAACGAGTTAAAAATTAGTTACTGAGTAAAGAGTTTAAAATTAAGTTTAAGTGTAATGACATACACACATATTTATAAACAAATATAGAATTTAAGTTTTAATAAAGTAAACAAAGTTAAACAACATTTTACTAATTTGTTCGTTGATAATAATGTTGCTGTAATTTTACATTGGTGTATTTTGAGTCTATAACTTAGACTTTTTCTCTTCTGATTCAAGGCTATAAAATTCACTGTTTTTTCATCATTTTAGAGCTGTAAAGTTTTGTACGATGTCTAAGTTTTGGCAGTTTGTGAAATTTAGCGATGATCAAACATTGCGCTTTAGTCTGTTCCACTGTGATCTGCAAACCTTCAGAAAGATTGTCTCAATATCTCTCTATATAGGAGATGCTCAAACCTGCATCTATTAATGACACTTGCTTGAAACGTTTCCGAGCATTTGATTTTGTGGCCGAAGTAGCCAGACACTTTTTTGCTCGTTTAAACCGGTTTGATTTTGTGTGTTTAAAAAACAGATGATATACGTTTTTGGAATCGTAATGAACAGTTACGAACGTAAACTGTTGTAAAGTAAGGGAACTTTTTAATATATGTATTCCTTGTCATTTTTGTGGTAATTATTTGTTTTTTTAATGTTAAGCTGTAGATTTTGTGAATTTCAAAGAACTTATTAACTTTAGACTCAATAAGTTTTTGTGGATACTGTTTTTTAAACAATAAGTTTTTTATTTTTGTTAACCTTTTTTGAATGAGACAAGTTACAGCATATATTTATCGCTCTGTTTAAATGATACCTTATTAAACGAAGCTTCTAAGATTTAGACAGACACTAGTATGTTGATTTTTAGGCTTCTTTTTGTAGGTTTTCTGTAAATAGTGTGTAGTTGGTTTGATAGTTGTTTTACTTTAGTGTCTAGAAATAATAGTTTTCAGTTAATAGAGTTTTCTAGAGTGAAATGTAAGTTTGGTTCTAGTGTTTTTATCTCATAATAGAAGTTGTACAAATCACTGGTGTTCTAAACCATTAGAAATATTGTTTATTGAATGACAAAAAAAATAAGCGTTTGAAAAACTGGTCTAAGGACCTGATGTACGAAAAAACCTTTTGGTTATCGAGTCAAACACCATGGATACAGTTTAATGTCTTGTCCAGGATTTTAATATAATTTTACTAAACTTTTGTTTATTTTAAGAAAGTTAAAATTTTGTGTTTGATTATATCTTACTGGTGTACGTGGTAATACCTTTAACTTATTTTTCGAATTCTTTACTCAGTACCTTATTATTTTAAACTTATTTTATCACTTGGTATAATTTTATTCATGTCGAGAACGTTTGTGTAAATTAAAAAAAGAAATTGAGTAATTTTAGCGTATATAGTTTATGTTGCAAGTGATATCTTAAAAGTATTGGAGATAGTTTAGAAATTTTTTTCTACTAATCAGTTTTAATATAAATGTTGAAAGATTATCAATAGCTAATAATGTTTAATAATTGAGATCCGAACGATACAAGTTCGTTTGATTATACAAAAGTAATCTAAAAGATATACTCTGTTTATTAAAAACTGATTCAAGTTTTTCTGTATTAAACTAGAAAAACAGTTGTTTCCTTATTTTTTATCACAGAGACATATGCATTAATTTTCAAAAAGTTGAGTACTTTGTAAATTGACGTTCCAGTTTTTAATAGTTGTAAAATGAAAATTTTAAGCAACTTTCAATAAATACGATTTAACACAAATCTTGTATTAGTTTTTTAAAGCCATAGAACATAACAAAAATAGTTTAGCAGTATTTATTAAGTGTTTTAGATAAATATTAATATTGAATATATTATAAGTAAATTAAACAAAATTAGTTTGTCATTTCTTTAACTTTGTTTACTTGAATAAACTTGCAATTATACAAGTAAAATCAGATAAAGAGCAGTTAAAAAAAGAAAAACCATAATTGCTATATATAATAAAATATTACTTATAGATCCGTGAAATTTACTAAAGAGTAATTTTGATCTTTAATGTGCATGCCTGTAAACACAAGAGCAACTTTGTTTGTAATTATAAAGTGTTTTTTATTACGTTAGCTTTTTGTTTACATACTTATTGTTAGTATGAATATTTTAGGGCTAGGCAGCATACTGCCAACGGCGAACTTTTTAAAATGAAAGCATCTCTTTAACGAAACAATTAAACTCAACTTTCTTTCAGTGACATTTTTCAATGTTTTATTGATTAAAGTTTTACTAAACCGTAGTTTTTATCAAATGATAACTTTATTAAAATCTTGTTAAAGAGAGTTTTTTAATTTTTATAGTACAGTTTATAAAACTAAGCGCCCCTTTTAATCTTTTACTAAATACGGCCAACAAAAAAGTCTAAATAATCTGACACTTCAGTCACAAAATTTTCTCAACTTATTTAATTGATTAATCTAATAACATTGCATAGTAACTTTAAGTTACGAAATGGTATCAAATCTGTCAACTGTATACCAATTACAACTTAAAAACAAATGATAAAACTTAAAACGGAGTTTGCTATGTTATAATTGTTATTTTCAAATCATAATTAACATAAATAAGTCAACATTTTTATATTAAAATTAGTATTTGTTGTTTTTATTTTGTAATTCTACGGTTTTTAATCGTATGTTCTTTTTAGTTTTAGCAAGTAGTATAATTACATTAATTCACAATATGTACAGTAAACTCTCGCATCTTTACGCACTCTTGACGTTACGCACTTTCGTTTAGTTACATATTTTATAATTCTAAAAAACTCAAAAATTATTATTTTTTTTTTTAATATTGCACAAATTAGGTTTATTGTATATTGTTAATTTTAAATATGTTTTAAAATGCTAACTCACCTCTCTATATCTTTAGACTTCGTAAACAACTTTGAAAATAAATACAACTATTTATTTTTCTTACTTTAAAATTTTTTAAATAGGAATTTCCTAAATAATATTAGGAAGACTTTTCAAAATTTTGAAGTGATTTATTTGAAAAACACCATAGATGATTTTTACTGAAATTAATATTTTTCGGTTTTAGTTTTTGCCTTCCATAAGGAGCCTATTGTACTCTATGTCTTTGACCTTTATACCTTAGGTGTCTTAACACCCCTCCTTTTATACCTTTAATTAATAAAAAATTTCAAATCCTCAAATTCTTATGGAATGAAGTTTCATTCCTACTCAAAATATTCATTAATATATATTTTGTACAACGCAAGACAAGTTTTTCCTTATTTTGGCAAAGGTCAAATTAAAAAAAGTTTTAGTAACATAAACAATTTTTATTAAATATTTTTCTTATATTTTATATATTTTGTTCAAAAAAGAAATCCAGTTCAGCACCTGATGCATATTTTTTAAAAGACTATAAAAACAAATTTTAATATAGACACCACACCATTTCTTAATTGTAGACAAATGCTTAATTATAAATTGAATTTCCTAAGTAGAATAGATTATAAATGTTAAGTATCAAATAAGTCACATATAAATAAAGATAAAGCAAAAATCTACTTATTATTAAAATTAGTAAAGATTTTCTACAAGTATTATTATTTTACATAAATTTAAAACCTTTTTTTTGATGTATGTACAGTTTTATGTTTTTTCTCATATTTATAAATAAAGTAAACAAATTGTTAAAAGTGGGAAAGTCCCCAGTCTGCTTTTAACTAGAAGCAATATCAAAAAACTGCCATTATAGTAAGTATATTTGGTACCTCTCGTATCTTTACGATCTCTCATATATTTACGCATTTTTTCTGTGGAAACAATGTGCGTAAATAAGCGAGAGGTTACTGTACGTATTTGAATAAAAAAATTATATAATAAATATAAACTTATTATAAACACTTAATTTAAAGTAGAAAAAAGTATTAGCATAGAATGCTGTATATAACTGGTAAACTTAGGCTTGTTATTTTTTATTAGTTTTTAATAAATAGTATTAATTTTTCTTAAGAAAGTTATAAATAAAAAAATTTAACATACTTAATAAAAGAAAAAGTTTGATATCACACATTTTATAATGAATTATTTATTGAGAATATCTTTCGACTCATACTTATGAATATAATATTTTAGTAAGAATAAATTAAATAAAAGTATACTTTAATTAAAACAATGCAAAATATTAGAACAAAAAACGAATATAATTCATATTCTAAAACTTTTAATCGTTATCTTATAATATACTTTAATTTTTTTGATCATCATTTAAATATTGTATTAATAAGTCTTAGTCGATTTTTTTTACATTTAATTGTTTATTATGAAATGTACTATTGTCAAATGTTTTAATAAGTTTGTGCATTAGAAAAATGTTTTAAAATATTCACCTAAGTTTTTTTTTGTTAAGAAATGGCAAAATTTTTCAGTTTCTGAATTATTACAGACTTTTTATAAAACAAAACAACATATAGCTTCTGAAAATAAAATTATCCATGTTTTTATGAGCAACATTTTTATATAAAAATTTGTTAATAAAAAACATTTACAATTAAATTTTAATTAAAATATACATCACCGGTACTAAATTCAAAACATTATTTTTATTTCTTACGTAGTATAAGCGTAGTAGAAAAATTAAGTTTTATATATCTGCAATATAAGTAAAACTTTTATTGGCAAGAACTATCTAAAATTTTCTTAAGCTGTGTACAGTAAGTAAATTGAGATAATTTATAAGCATTTTAAGTACAAGTTTGTAAACACTTTTTTATAAACACTTTTTATTTATGTAAAGACTACTAATATTGAGTGTTTTTTCTTAAAAATTTAACTGCATAATGTATAAAAATTTGTTTAAAAAAACATTCAAAGATAAAATAAGAATATAAAAGAACATTTGCCAATTTTTAGAATAAATGAAATAATTTTCAACCTTTTAAAAAAATTTTAAATAAAAATTACTTTTTATAGAAGTTTGAGAAACTTATTAAAATTACTAAATCCTAAATTTGATGTCAGTACCAAAAATAAAATAATTCACGATATTTACAAACATTATACTTGAAGAAGAAAAAAACTCTTATAGTACCATTTGATTAGGAAATGTAAATTGTTTTTACTTAAACAGGGTGCTTAACATCAAAAAAGACTTTCAAAACTTACTCAAAAAATTATTTAAATAATATTTATCGATTTATTAGTAATTTGTTAGACCAAAAGTTTCAATTTTTATTATAAATTTCTTATTTATTTCTAAACTGAACAATAAAACTTTCTTAACATATATATATATATATATATAAAGAATTAGGTTATTGATGTTTTATATAACAGACTCGCAATGCAAAATAATTGAGGCCCTACAATGAAACATTGTTTTATTTTGAGAATCTACTGAACAAAAGCTGAATTTTTTTTTTGTTTAAAGTTTATTACTTTTAATAAATGTTTTTCAATTGGGAGCAATTTTATCAATCAAGAATATATACACACCTTTTTTTCTGATTCATAAGTTATTTTAAAATATAACAAAACGCATTTCATTTTTTTCTTAAATTTATTTGAGTACTTCCAAGTAAGTCTTTCCAAAAATAGTATCTTATCAAATTAAACTGAATTGAAATTAAAATAAAAATATACAGTAGTTACAACGTTAAAATTCAAAAAGTTTTAAATGACGTAATAATCAAATAAATTTAAGAAAAAACGAAATGTGTTTCGTGATACTTTTTTTTTAAGTACACAAATAAAACTTATAAAATATAGTTTTACTATATACTCTTTTTAATAAAAATAAGAAAAAGTAGCAATTTTATAGCATGAATTAAAATAGAAAATGTAAAATAATTTATATTTGGCTTAAACTTTTACTCAGTACCACATTCATAATGTCTAAACGTTTATGAACATAAATAACAGTATTACTAAATTAGAACTTTTTCTATATAAACAATGTCTTTATAAAAAATGTCTTTCTAATTTTATTTATGTAGTAATAAAGCTTTTTAATCTAAAAAAAATTATTTAACTTAGATTATTTTTACAGCAGATAACATGACTTTTACATAAAAAAAAACTATTCGTACTAAACTACCAGTGAGATATTTTTTAACTGTTATGTTTCATTCACTAGGTGGTGATAAAGGTAAAATAATAGAAACATAGTAAATGGTTGTATATTTAGTTGCTTGAAAAATGAACTTGACAGTAGAATAAACTGTTTAAACTTTTTTTTTATACGTCAAAAAAAAAAACTACTTTGACCAACTGCAATCCGAAAGTTTATAGATGTTTTAAAACTATAAAAGCTTATTGATTAAGTTCGTTTTTATTAGTTTTTCTCAAACTTCTAAAACAATGCTATTCAAGAAAAAAGTTTATTCACAAGCTTCTTCCAAAACAATTTATTTTACAAAAAAATTCGTTTTAGTTCTAAAGATTTTATTAATTTACAAAACCTTGTTGGTTTTATTTATATAAGATATTTGTCTTAAACTTTATTTTTAAATTTTAGAAAAATGATAGTTTTTCCGATTTGAACACTCTTTACATAATTATTTATGATATAAAAAAGTAATATTTTACATATGCATTAAGTCTAAAGCACATGTAAACTATTGTTCTGTAACATAAATGTTTTGTGCACTAATTTTTCTACAAAGTGTATAAACCAAGTTTAGTTAGTACAACATATAATGCACTATATATATATATGTATATATATATATATATAATTTATTGAAAAAGTATGAATTTAAAAATACTGGTACTTATGTTTCATAAGACTAGACGCCTTAATCATCAGCCAGTTTAATTTAAAATAAAAAGCACTTTACTAAACATCACAAAATATATATATATAGAGATAGGTATTTTATAAAACACTACGGTTTTTTGATACAATTGTTTCCTTATCCTAATAAATGGGACAGTTTATCAGTTAATTTATTAAACATATAATAACATAAAACATAAGCTAAGCCATCGTTTCTACAAAGTCAAAATACGTTCTGCTCAAAGATTTTTTTCTTCTATATTTCATACAGTAGGAACAAAATTAACTAGTTAGTTAACTTCTACATTTAGAAAATTTTCTTGTGGAAGGTCAAAATTTACACTCATTTTTTCTTTGTCCATACACGATTATAAAAAATAAGAACTTATTTGCAGCAGTGTACAACTCATTTTTACTAGCTGTACAAAAATTTTCAGTTAATGTTAGTTATTTTGCCAGCGTATTTCTAGAAACACCATTGTAAAATGATATTAGTCATAATTTGTCTTATAAACAAAATAGTTATAAAGGTATGATGCTGTAAGCATCATATGTTCATTTAACTATTTAAAGCAGGTACACATTGATATCTTAAACGTTTAAAATTATTTAAAATACCTCTTACAACAAAACTGACAAATAACCGTAAAGTTACTTTCTTTTGTTTTTAAAGCTAGTTTTAAATTTTGTTCATATTTTCCAATACTATAAATTTTCCAGCCGTATTTTAAGTTAGATTAACTGTTTTGTAGCGAAAATTTCCAAGCTTAGATAATAGTATGCTTTTATATCTTTCAAAAAAGTTTTCAAAAAAGATTGTATATTTATTAAATTAATATTTATACCGTGTGTATCTGCTTTTAAATGTTAAACCCGATGACCCAACGTATTGCTTAACTTTCTCTGCGGTCACCACTATCGCTTTATTAATGACATTTATAAATAAACAATTTCTATCGACCATAAACATTCTTTGTTGTTGCATAGCTTTAATTTTTCGAAAATATTCCTGAATGTTCCGGTATTGAGACATTACTTGGCTTATAACTTTGTAAATTTTAGCTTAAAACACGCCTGTACTCATCGTAACGTGAGGAAAAAAAATTGCAAATTTAAACTGAAACCTAGCGTTATATAAAAAAAGCAGTATTTTTAAACATACTTCAACTTATATTTTAATTAAATTTTAGTGCTTCTGCTTTCAAACTAAATAAAATTCAAATTTTTAATGAGAATCTTCCGACTATTAAAAAGTTACTAATGAACTAATAAAATTTTGAAGATCAGTAAAACAACTAGCTTGCAATTTGTTCAAAATATTTTATTATACAAAGTTAATTATATTGTATTGTAAAGTATTATTATCTATGTTTGTAATAAAAAATACAACGTATTGCATATGTTTTGCGCCTAAACCATAAGCTTTAAGTTTTCGTCAGATTGTTTTGGTTATCAAATTGGAATCGATAAGCACTAAACAATATTTATATTTTCCTTTAAAATTACTTTGAGAATTTAAAAAGATAAGTAGTTATAGAAGTTTTAGAAATTTTCATAGTTTTTACTTATTGTTGTTTTATTATTGTCCAACTTTGGAACTAGGCATTAAAACCTGAGTCATTTAAACAGAAAGACACACGAAAAGAGATAAAGAAAAAAGTAAAACTTTATTTTGTAACCAAATTATATAAAATAGTTTAAAATTTATAGTTAAACATTAAAAAAAAAATTACTTACTAACAAACTAAAATACTTTTTGAAACTCTATTCAAATTTGTTCAATTTTATTCATATGAAACTAATTTAGTTAAAAACTTCACAGGATAACTGAAAATTGTTTGAAATCTTTGTAAACATATTTCTTTAGTTTTAGAATTCAAATAGTCAATCTAAAGTTTTAACTTAAAAAACTTTACTCAGTTCTACTTTATAACTTAAAATAAAGTTTAGCTTTTAACTTTTACTTCCTAAATCATTATTAAATTTTAAATGTTTACATTACTAGTATATTTTAATTTACACTTTTTTGTATCCGTAATCAAAGTAACATTAACAAACTTGTTTTTAATTTCAAAATGAAAACTTTATACAGTTTTTATACTCTTAGAACATTTTCTTATCAAAGATTAAAATTATGAAGAAAACATAATAAAAAAAGTCAACGGCTGATAAATAACAACTTTTATTTATATTTATTACTATTAAAACTTATAACTGACAAAATAAGTTTTATATTTTTATGGTAGTTTCAATTAGTTTTATTTATTATATTTATCTCACTTATTATTTAAATTATGAAGTTAATGTACAGGTTTAAAAAAACTTAAACAACGTTTCCGTGTATTTACTTGAATATAAGCTTTATAATATTACTTTTAAGACTATCATAATTATTGTTTAGAATAAACTACCTCACTATTATGAAAAAAAAAAAATTTCAAGCATTATTGTTTTTGTATTTAAGATTAAAACTTTAATTTAATTTTTCTCTGATAGTAAAGTTAAATTAAAAATCACATGTTTTTTTATGTTAGTATTGCATTATTCATAAGTTTTATATGTGACTTTGTAGTCAAAACTTTAGTATTATTATCACGGTTTTATAAAAAGTATTACGAAAAATAGTCAATGTACATATACTATGCTGTAGTGTAAAATCGTATTAAAAGTTTAGTATAGTTAATCCAAAATTTTGCCAGTAAAGTAAGAGTGAAATTCACGTTACTTCTTATCTTACCTAATTTATTAAGTTAGATAAAATGCAATACATACATAAATTGTTGACTAAAATAAATATTTATTTAATGATGTTTATTGAATTTAAATTCGATGAACCTCGTAATGTTCAGTTTATGAACAATTATAAAGGAATAAAAATTACAAATAGACATATTAAGAACTTTTGTAAAGAGTTCATGGTGGACCCCCTAAATTTATAATTGCAGTTTTTCATTTTTAAACATACATTAAAAATTAAATAAAAAATAATTTACCTTATTACCCAGGCTAACTAATGACGTTTTTTTTTACCTGGTTGTTTTCTTATTAAAATTTTTAAAAGTTTTTAGATGAAACTAAAAATAAAAGTAACTAATATACTTAATACAATTTTCAAAATTATTATTTTTAAGTCAGCTATACTTTTTCATAACCAAGTAGATAAAGAGTGTTTTTTTTTAATCTCTAACTAGCATAACTTAAAATATATACGTTATTTATTCTAACTTATTTAGTTATCATTGGTATACCTTTATTATCTTTAAGCGTAAATGTACTGTAAAAATTTGTAATAAAGATAGAACACATTAAGTTAAGAAAATTTTACAAAATTAAAAATCATTTAAATTCAAAGAAAATAGCGATCAAATATGTAATATTCTTTAGTTTTAAAGTTCTTGTGTAAGTAGTTTTTTTTAAGCATCAGAACAATAATAGTACTGTAATAATTCTTTTTGTTTCTATTGTTCTTTAATAAGGCTTTTCGTTTTGGTTTTGCACAATAAAAATATTTTCTAAGTTTTTAAAAATTAGTCTTCAAATTCTTACTCTTAATATTTTCAAACTAATAAACTTTTTTAATCTTTATTTTTTATAGTTTATTTTTTTTTATACACCATAAAATTTAAAGTTTACTAAGAAGAAGGTTTTATTTTTTATTTTTTTAGTTTTCACATAAAAAACTTTAGTGTATTGACTGGTAAACTAATATATTTTACGCAAACTTGATTATTAATTTTAGTATTTATTTAAGAAGTTTGATTTAGTTTAGTTCTTTCAGGTGTTGTACCATAAGTTATATGAACTTATTTTTAATTTGGATGAACAAAGTATTGTAATGATCATTTGCTCTTGTAAAAACTAAGTCGAAAGTAGATAAATAATTAAAAAAAATTAATATTTAAAATTTTGTTATGATTATACGATTTTATTCTTTATTTGCATAAATTATTTTTCAATACTTACATTATTTTTTTTTTCTAATATTTTGATTGATATTTTTAAATTACTGTTTTCATCTAAATCATGGGTCGGCAAACTGCGGCCCGCGGGCCAAATGCGGCTCTCATAGCCAAGATCTGCGGCCTGCGAGGTACTTTTATAAAAGAATAAAATTAAAAAGTTTTGCAATAAAAACTTAGATTCTTAATTTAATTAATACTGTTTACAATTGCTATTTTACTGCTTATTTTGTTATAATTGTTGTTTCAAGTAGTGTTTTTCTAATAATTACTACAACTATTTTTAAATAACTGCGGCCTTCGAAGACTTTTTTTATAAACAGTGCGGCCTGCGAGCAGTTTTTTCTGAGAAAATTAACTCGCAGATTAGAAAAGGCTGCCGACCCCTGATCTAAATCGTACATTCACAAATTTTAAATTTGTTTTTATTATAAATTTTAAATGAAAACGAGGCATTAAGTACGGTACGGTTTTATTTAAAATGAATTTTACTTTTTTGTTTAATAAGATTTTAATAAAACTTTTAGGTCAGTCTTAGAAAAAATTGTTTAATTGTAGTTATTCGTTATTTTTACTCTTAGATTTTTTTAATACTGTTATGAGTTATTACCGATAATAAAAAAAGTAAAATATATTGTTTTAGTAATATAACAAAATTTACTTGTAAAAGTAATCTAGTTGAATTATTTAGAAAGATTTTTTTACTTATTATGTTTGGAATATGTTTTATGATATTTTTAGGATGGCTTGAATGTTTGTTAACATACATAATTTTTGCGTTTTGCTTTTTATAAGGCATAAAAAAGATATCATGCAAGTTGAGCTTCACATCTAGGAAGTCAGTTATCACTAGTGGCAATTCCACAGTGACTCTTAACCCCATAGATTTGAAGAAGGCATGAGTAGCTCTTGCGAACTCATACCTTTTTCAAATCTATGGAGTTAAGAGTCACTGTGGAGCGCCTTTAGTGATAACTGACTTCCTAGATGTGAAGTTCAACTTGAATGATATCTCTTTTATGCCTTATAAAAAGCGAAACGCAATAATTATGTATGTTAACAAACAATCAAGGCATCCTAAAAATATCATAAAACACACTCCAAACATAATTATTCAACGCTTAAACAAACGATCTAGTAAAGAAAAAATATTTTAAAAATAAAAGATGAATATGAAACAATAATGAAAAAATGCGGCTACAATAATGAGCTTAAATTTGAAAAACTTGAGCTACAACCAAAACTAATCAAAAACATAAAAGAAAAGAAATGTAATCTGGTACAGCCTTCCTTTTAGCAATTCAGTAAAAACTAATATTGGCAGAAAATTTATAGATCTAGTCAAAAACACTTCCATAAACAAAATCCGCTAACAAAAATTTTTAACAAACATAATGTGCAATTAAGTTATTCGTGTACGGCAAATTTTGAGAATATAATTAAGGCACACAACCAAAAAAGTGTAAGTCAAAACTCAGGAATTCGTAGTCAATGTGGTTTCCCTGGTAGCTGCAAATATAATTTGAAAGGGGGCAATTGCCGTTCGGAGAACATCGTTTACAGGGCCACAGCTAACTCTAGCGTTGAGACGAGGTTCTACGTCGGCTTGTGCTCGACTCAGTTCAGATTCAATAATGCCAATCATAAAAAAAAATTTAAAGGTGGAATATATGAAAACGACACTAAACTTTCAAAGTATGGTTGTGGCTTAAAGCGCAGCGGCATTGACTTTGAAATATCATGGGAAGTTGTAAAAAGAGCACAGCCTAAAGCTGACCGTAATAGCCCGATATTTAGGCTGTGTCTCAAAGAAGCAACAGCCGTTGTATATGCACTGAAAGATAAGAGATGCTTAAACAAAAACAAAAGAAGCAAGTTTGTATCGTCTTGTAGACATATAAAAAATCGGTTTTGAAGTTTTATTTTCTTCTCATGATAGTTAAATTTTCAACGTTTATTTAACTTTTTATCTTATTAATTTTGCTGTTCAAATACGTAGACACTCACTGATTTTTTACGAATTTCCGCCAGTTTATTGTCGATTGGTAAATTAATTTTTGCACAAGCCGTTTTGCATGATTTTTGACAGTTTTAAAATTACATCATGATCTATTTATGCTTAAAATTTAAACTTTCATTTGAGTGTTTAGTTTTGTGCTTTATTTTGAACTTTTTTTGCAGTTGAGGACTGCATAGGCACGAAATTCGAATCCTGAAAGTTTTTGCATCTTGAAATAAACTTTTTATATTAAAAAAGCCGTTAAGGAGGGCTCTGTGTTGAAAAATTTAATTTATTATGTTAATCAACTTATTTCTATACATATTAATGTACATGTATGGATTTAGTACACATTGATCAGCAAGCTTTTTTGTTTTCTATTGAGCAAAACTACAAATATTAGTACTATATGTCTGCTGAAAAGTTATAAGCATTATTAACAATATAATAAACACTCTCTTAACAAAATTTTTAAAGTTAACTGCTTACGATAATGTAAACAGCTAGTTTGTATTTGTTAATTTTATAAAAAGACTCCGATTTTTGCTCTAGAGTAAATAAAGATCTTGCTGACGAACGCTTATTAAACGCTGAAACAGCTGTACGAGATAAAAAATTTGTGCTAAGTTTATATCTAGGAAAAGTGAAAAGCTTCTCTATCATCTGCACAAAAAGTTATATTTATTTATATTTTGCTAGTTTGATAATAAAAGCTTTTTTTCTCATAGTTTAATAATTTCAAGTTACGATCCAAACTAAATGAAAGAGTTAAAATCTAAATTAATGCAAAATAGAAGCAAATAAATTTGACTTTATAACACGTTTATAAACAAAAATCTGTATTTTTATTTTTACATTTTACTTTCTAATTTCTAATCAAAAGTTTTTAAAATTTAGAGAAAAGTCGGTTTATAATTTGTACTAGAAACATATGAGGATTAAAAAGACTAAGAGTACTTAGATTGTTTTAAAACTTAAACTTATTTAATATAAAATTATGAAAATAAATTACAACATATTTTATATAAGTTTTTCAGTGTTTTTATAATGTAAAAATTTATTTTTATTGTTTTGATAAATAATGAAAGTAATTTAAACTTAAAGAAATTCTAAAATAATTTTTGTTTGGTAACGAATTAAGAGTTTTTAAAACTATATTATTAACAATTTACTTGTTATCATCAAAAGTTCTATTAAAATCTAATACTAAATATTGCCATTTTTAATTGTAATTGTTAATTTTTTATTCTAACACAAGTTTTGTTACTATTTAAAAGTTTGTTAATTTATTAAAACATTTATATATCATACTTGTTTTTCTATATTAAAATGTAATCTTTTTTCTCACTACTTCAGTAGTATCAACGCAACTGGTGTAAAAAAAGAAAAAAGAAAATAGAAGCACAGCGAAACAAAACGCATACATTATAAGGTTGCATTAATTTAGACTGCATATTTATACTAAACGTTTTTAAAAATAAAAGCTATAACAAAGATAAAGTGGTCTAAGTAAAAAAAATATGACAAAGTTTACTGGTGACTTGCAAGGTTTTGAGATGCTATTGACATTTTTTGGGTTGCTGTTTCTTTTTCGTTTGTTAGGACGATTCGGAATGCTGTCAGGAATAAAAGGTCAGCTTAGCTTTTTGAATTTAAACTATATTTACTATTGAGCAGTTTTGTTTCTCTTAATAAGTTTTATTTCAAAGTATGTTCTTTGTTTACTAGCAAGAACTGACACGGTTGTTTTCATTTGTAAAACAACTGGCGATTTAGTTCAATGATTTCTTAACATGTTTTAGAATAGGGACAAAATGAGTTTATAATTAATTAAAGGCTAAATGTCTCTTAGAAAAACGATATGATTTATTCATAATATGTTTAACGTTTTTATAGTACATTTAGTCTTAAAATTGATTTACAGCTTTACAATTTCGATTCCAAGAAAAGTTGTCAAATCTTTGCAGTTTTTAAAGTAATACATGATAAAATTTGTTATATAGCTATTCTATGTTACCTGAACTTTATATTGAAACAAAAAGAAAGTTTTTGATAAGTAGAGCGAAACTTTATTTAACAATATGAAATTGGCACAATTTTAACTGTTTAGTTTTAATCCATGTACTTAGTTTTAAAAGATTACAAAACAAATCGATTAAACTCGTTATAGATGTGTTTAACCACAAAACAAAAACTTTAATTATGTAGTTGTGGTTCGTGTTTATCCATTTAATTGACTGAATAAATTTGTTAACTATCTTCGAGTATTTTTAATCCTTAAGTTTTTAAAAGAATAAAATTATACATAGTAATGTAAGTACTTTAAAGGATTGAGGTAGTTTTAATCAAATAACAAAAATTAAATATTTTTGTTATATCAGAGTTATTAATAACTTCTAATATTGCAAATATCCCGTCACAGTTTTGAACTTGAATAAGTATTTAACTTATGTTTTTTTTTCTGTTAGTAGTAAAACTACGTAATTTTATGCGAAACTGTTTTATACAATATCTGTAAATAATACTGTTATTATACAAGATCAAATACTAACTTTAATTTTTTTTACAAAGATTTTCCACAAAAACTGATGGCTAAATACCGAAATTCGAAAAACTTATTTTGTGGATGAAATTGTTTAAATATATCTCTAAAAAGCAAAAACAAAGTTTTGAACGTGCTACTTGGATCATTAGACAACGGGATAAGTTTTTATTGAAACTCGTCAGTCGCAACTGCAAGAATGACAACAGAAAGTTTTTTTTAGTTTCGACTGACTGACGAGTATTAATAAAAACGAAACCCGGGTCTCAGTCTTCCGAAAGCTTGTGGTCTGATAATCCAAGCGTAATGATCAAAGTTTTAGCTTTTCTGACAGCACATATATGTCTAAGTTTTGGCCCTGATAGACCTTCGCTGATATTTTCTTTGAAAAAAAAATAAATGTACAATTTAAAATTTTAGAAGTATAACTGTTACTAAAGAACTCTGGAACGCATAATTTCAAATGTACTTAATTTTAAAAGTATTTGGAACTCATATTGAATATATATTTTAACTTATTACAATTTTTAATTTCTTTAAACTGTTTTAACAAAAAGTGATACTTCAGAAAACTAAGTTTTACAATATTAGTTAGTGATACTTTTAGATGAAATCAGTTTTTCTCTACATGAGCATCTGATCATATTATTGTTCTCAATTTATTTTACTTTTGAATCAAATTTTGATAAATACTTAGAATGTTTTTAAAGTTCGAAACTATATATATCCTAATACGTTTTTAAAACAATTATTTTAATGTTTTTATGAACTTTTAAGTATAATATTTATAAAGAAATACACTTACACTATACAGAACTTAGTTTAATAACAAATAGTTTACTCTAATTATATAGTATGCATCTTTTCTTTTTTATCAAGTAGTTTACTGCGCACATAATTTTAAAAATTTGAAAGCCATTGATCCAAACTGTGCAGTGCACACATTGCTTACAAATTTTTGCTATGAAACAACAACGAAAAAACTTTAAAATTCTTTTGTTTTACTTAAAAACAAATCAATTTCAAGTGTGACTAAGAAATTTACCTTGAACGTAAAAACAAGAAATTGTCAAAAAAGTAATATTTATTGATTTTGATTTTCCTATATAGGGCAGTAAGTTAACTAACTTGTAAAATGAAACCTTATTTTTAAAATTTATTTTGTTTTAAAAAATTATAGTGTTGTATAGCAAAAACAAATAAATAAACATAAATTTGTTTTAGAATTTTTTTAAAAACTTTTATTTGGATGTTGCACAACAGTTACTAAATAATTCAAAACAAACTGGGTATTTGTTGTATGTGCCCGCAACTTTTCTATAAAGTTTTAATACCTGGCAAGCGCATTCACGTTGTTTCATAGTTAATCTTTCATTACAATGAATGTCTTAGTACAACGCTTTGTTGTAAACCTATTAAGTTCCAATATTAAAATGTAAATCTTACTTTGTTGGTTTAGACTTTTAAAGTTTGATGTTTATTAGAAACTTATAAAAAAACAAAAAAATGCTTAATTTATAACCTATTTTGTTTAAATTTTGTTAAAAAGATTAGAAATTATAATTTATTTTTTTTTAAATTTAATTCTTAAAGAAAATTTTACACTAACTTTGTTTTTAAACTTTAATTTTAACGAAGTTAAAATCTTTTAAAGGCTTTTAAATTAACTAGGTCTTAAATTTACTTTTAGTTCTTAATTCATTGTTTTATAATTAACATAAAATAAGAAATAAAAAGTTATAACTTGAATTAAAATATTAATTTCAATAAAGTTAAAATACAGAACAGTTTACAAATTACTTATTATTTAAACCTTTCTTATGATTTAAAAAATGAAAAGAATCTTGTAAAAATTGTTCTAAAACAAGTATTAACTAAACATTTAATTTTCAAGAAACCATAAATTTTAGAAAGTAACAAATAAACTGTAAAATAAATAAATTTTGATCTGTTATAAAAAACACAAAACTAAGTTAAATGGCTTCATAGTATTTAGTTAATCATTCGAAATCCTTGAGGTTTGTTTTATGAATTAACAGCTTAGTTTTACTAAAACAAATAAATGTAAATACTAAGTATGTAAGTCATATGTACAGCATTTTCTATGATAAGGTTACATTTAAAACTAGTTTTATAAAAGTAATTCTTATTTTAAAACTTTTATACGTATTATTTGCGTTGTAAAACTATACGCTTTAAAGTTTTAACTCAGAAGTTGTTTTTGAAGAAGAGAACCTTTAACAATGTAAAAATGCTACTAGAAATACAATCTAGTAAATATACAATGATAACATTTTGAATATTTATATTTTTTGGTAATTTTCATTGATAAAAATTTCAGACTATAGTTTCTTAATATTTTTTAAAATGTAGGTTTTAGAATTTTATATCAGGGGTAGGAAAACTGCAACCCGTCAAACGAACATTTCTTATTTTCTACATGATTTTTTGCTAAAAACATAATGTAAAAGAAGCAAGCTTAGGTCTTAAAAAACTAATTGTAACCTTTTTTGCTCCTGAAAAAACTGTGTTGTTCTTTTTACGTTTAACACATTCAATTTGATAAATTTTTTTTTGTAAACTCTTAAAAATTACTATGGCCCTGAAGAATATTTTTCAGCGTATCTAGCCCATTTCTCATTAAAAACTCCCTACCGTTGTTTTATATTTTTAACTTTTAGTAGCTTTTTTTTTTTTCAAACTGCATTCACTGTAATAAAATAAATGTGGAAGTAAAATAATATTTTACAGCTGTTTTTATTCAACAAGTCCGTTCTTATTTAGAAACTAAAATTTTTTTGGTTAATTATGTCAAATGAATAACTTTAATTACTTAAGCTGTGTTTCTTAACAATTGTAGATTTACTATGTAACACGCATATGCTGTATATAAAAGATTGTTTTTGTAATTTCTTGAGAAAATTGCTTGAACTTTTTTTAAAATGTCGATGTCTTAGATTTCGATTTAGATATTTTTTATGCAGTATAACAAAGCTTTATATTTTTTAAATAACATGAAGAAAATTAGTTGTGTATAAAAGTATGCAAAAATTATTAAAGTACTAACTTAACTATAATGCTTCAGATAATATAGTTTGTTATAATAAAGATTTACTTAATTTTTATATCAAACTTTGTTTTAAAAATAATTTTCAAGTTTGTTTGAGTGTTATATGCATTGAAACATTAATTTTATTTTACTTCCATGTTATGTTAGAAAATTCTAACTAAAGTTAGAATAGTACAAAGCAGTTTTTATGGGTGCCTGCACTTAAAGCTTTATAGAGCGAAGTTTTGACAGTAGAATGCAAACATTTTGTGCTTTTGGTTAACAATCGATAGCTATAAATAAGCTTATACTAAAATTTAAATGAGTTGGTAAACTTATTGTTGCATATTATTTTAAATGTATGAACAAATGTTTAAAAAAAGTATAAAAACATTAGTATTTATTACAACAGCTACTATTTAGTAGATTATAGTTATTTTCAAGTAAATTACATAGTAGCTTTTTATAAACTATATCTTAATGAAAATCAAGAAACAGTTTAACTGCATAGTAAGCTTGAGATTCTATTTGTTTAAAAAATAGTATTTAATTAAGACGGTAATAAAGATAAGAATAATAAATATATTAAAAAATTACTAAATAAAATCTCACATGCTATTTAATTCAGTTTCTAAATTGAATTTTAAGTAAATATTTTTCCAATATAAGACTGCTAAAATCGTTAAATAGATAAATTCGATTATTTAAATGACTTCTACATGTTTGAGTAATTTTCACAAATATTTTAAAGATTCAAAATTTAACCTAAAATTCATCAATAATAAACTAAAAATTTTTTTGATAGCTAAAAACTATTTTTTTAGGTCTCTAAACTATAACTAAAAACTAATTTAAATCTAAATTTATTTCAAATGTAGTAAAACTTGTTTTGTTATAATTTTAATAAAATACTACAATTTATAAATCCTGCAAATATTTCATTTGGTTGGTAAAGATGTAGAATAGAATAGTTTTTTATTAGAACATTTTTATTGAATAACTCTTTAAACCATTTTTAATTCACAAAGCTGTATATGTATTATTAAACAAAATGTAAAAGTGCGTAATTCTGATGGTTTTTGTCGGTAAGCCGGTTATATTCATAGTTTTAAATATTTATTTCTAATATGATAAATACAAGTTTTACAGTACAGTGCTTATTCACTTATCCGGACACGTTGGGCAAGATTTTTCTGTAAACATGTCCGGATAATCAAAAATTCGGATAAGCACAAAAAATCAATTTTTTCATACATTAATATAACTGCCCCATATTATGCAATGCATAATAAACGTTTTCTAATAAAATCAAAAACATAGTAATTGTGAGTAACATATAATTAAATAATAAATTATAAAAGCTAAATTCTAGACTAACTAACGTTTTTTGAGGGTCAAGCAAGTAAAATTTATCATTTGTAATCCCAACTGCCCTATTTATTAATTTTGAAAAAAGATAAATTTTTGTTTAAGAGAATATATAATTTAAAAAATTAATTGATTAAATTAAAAATTTCTAAACTTAATTACTTTACACGCTTACAGATTTATAGTAACTAAGCTAGTTTTGAACAAAGATAGAAAGTAATCTTTAGTAGTATGATTACGTCATAGCAATGAACAAAACTGTAGAATTTATAAAATCACTTCAAAATTTTCTTACAGCATAAGAGCTTAAATATGTGTATCATACAAAAATGTTAGAGTTTAATATTGAAACTTTTTTCAATATTCTTCTGACTTAAACTGTCCGGATAAGTGAAGTCCTTATAAGTAAATAAGCACTATACTATTTTATTATACCGACATGTGTTTCTGTGTGTTAAGGAATAAACACACTTCAACTGGGTTCTGTAAAAAAATAAATACTGTAAGGAAAGAATAGAAGTTAAAGTAGGTGTATACATGTGTTCATTTAAATAAAAACAATTTCTACAAATTTATAGAGGTTAATAATAGATAAAATACTTAATGTTAAACTCCGTCTGTTATAAAACTATGTAATATTTGTAATTATTGAGTTTAAATTAAGTAAATAAATTTAAATATTTTTTGTATAAATATTGTATAGTTTTATAACAGTTGGAGTTTAACATCAAGTATTTTACCCATTATTAAAAATTAACCTCTAAAAATTTGTAGAAATTATTTTTTTTAATGAACACATGTACCTATTTTAGCTTCTATTCTTTACACACGGTAATTACAGACGAACAGCAGCTTAAATTTGCGACTACTTATGGTTGAACGTTTGTTGTAGTGAGCCAAACGTGATGGTCAGCGGCAATGAAATAGATCCTGATGCTTATGGCTTAGCTAGATATTCGAGTGTCGGTGTGTACTTGCTTGAGCACTTTGTACGTATATGATAAAGCTTTCCTTGCAACGAGACCTGCGCTAAACGCTAAACATATTCTTATTTACCAAACATATACTAATGAGTATTTCCGGAACTTTATTTTAATATTTCCTGCAACATGAAAAATATTTCGAGCAAAAAAGTTGAAGATATTGTATTTAAAATTGTGGATTAATTGTTGACAGAAGGCTTATCATTTGAAACATGTTGAAGATATTGTGTTTAAAATTGTGGATTAATTGTTGAAAGAAAGCTTATAATTTGAAACATGGAGTTGAAGATATTGTGTTTAAAATTGTGGATTAATTGTTGAAAGAAGGCTTATCATTTGAAACATGGAGTTGAAGATATTAAACGTCATATGGCTAACTTGGTTACTTAATCTGTTAGGATTTTGTGATATGTTTAAGTATTTCATATCAGGCAAGACAGGTCCATTTTGCTGAAACTTGATTAAGTTGCTTTGCACTTAAATCTTAATGCACAACTTGTGAAGAAGAATCCACAGTTTTTGAATTAAAACCAGAGAGTGGTAAGTGACTTTGTGGAAAATGAAATTTAGTATGTGAAGTTGGAGAAGTTGAGGGTTTTTTTCTAACCAGGACATTTAAAAAATCATTTGACAAGAGTTTAAAGAAACAAAAACAAAATCAGCAGTTTTTCTACCAAAAAACAAATAAACTTCCATTTCAACAGACAAATTATGGGCAAAGACATTCTAGAAATTTATTTGCCAGATGTTTTAAGAAACAAAATAAGCAATTCTTATACCAAAAAAGGGCTAAACTTCCAGTGAAAAAAATCACTTATTTGTTGGTTGTATTTTCTTTAAAGTTCTTGTATTTATGACAGTTTTGTTCGGACTTAGTAATTAGTTAATAGCCATAATTGATTTGTTACACTGGAAATTCAGCCCTTTTTTGGTATAAGAATTGCTTATTTTGTTTTTGTTTCTTTAAACACTTGTCAAATGATTTTTAAAATTGTTCACAGGAGTTGTAAAACTTTCAATAAAGACAAAAATGTTGCACTTTATCATCTTCTAGCGGATTTTAAAATATGTGGAACAGTCGTTTGTAAAAAAGTGCACGTTAATTATTTTGAAAAATTTAGTTTGAGTTATGACTAGTGACTATAATCATAGTACTTGGGAGGATACTATGATTATAAGATAAGACGAGGGGATAAAGTTGGGGATAGAGGGGATAAAGATAAAGAGGGGATAAAGATAGAGGGGATAAAATTGCATAAAGATAAAATTGCACGAAGATACTCTTGCACGAAGGGTCACTTTTGCACGAAGACAATTTTGCACGAGCAGACAATTTTGCACGGAGACAGTTTTACACGGGTTATTTTTTAATCTTTTTATAATTTTTTTTTTTAAATATATAATTTTTTTTTAATTATTTTTTTTTTCTAATTTAGTTTTTTTTTTTACTATCACTGTTACCCCTAACCCTTACCCTCAGTCGGTAGCTTTTTTTTTATGTATTTAATTTTTTGTTATAACTTTTATTAGCTCAACTTTCATTATTACTATCACTATTACCCCTAACCCTTAACCTCGGTCGGTAGCTCTTTTTTTTTAATTAATGTTTTATTATTATTTATTTATTTTTTTTTTAATTCTTATTAGTAATTTATTTATTTTTATTTTTACTATCACTATTACCCCTAACCCTTACCCTCGGTAAGTAACTTTTTTTTTGAATTATTTTTTATACTTTATTATTTTTTTTATTATTCTTATTACCTCACGTGCAAAAATGTAACTCGTGCAAAATTGACCCTTCGTACAAAATCGTCTTAGTGCAATTTTGTTCTCTCGTGCAATTTTGGCTTTGTGCAAATTAGGCTTCGTGCAACTCTGTACACTCGTGCAATTTTGTTCTCGTGCAATTTAGTCCCCTCGCGCAATTTAGTAACCTCGTGCATTTTAGTCTTCCTACAATTTAAACCCGTTCTCTAAGTTTTTTTTTATCTTAGAAACTTTTAATAAAACTTAAAATGCCTACTTGTAATCAGTTATTATTTTAAGACTTTGAAAAGTTTTTACTTTCATATAAACAGAAAAAATATTAAAGTAAACTAAAACATTAAAGTTATGCACAAAAAACGTTTTTTATAGTATCGTGGCATTTGCTATAAAGTATTAAGTCATTATTAAATGAAATATGTATAAACTTTTGAATTAACAAATAAGAACATTATAGGAAAAAATATTGTATCAAAATATTATTTCTATTTATTTTAGTTAATATGTAATATCTATTTCTATGTTCTTAAAACGACTGAACTCTTAGTAACTTGAAAATAAAATCAATCAAAATACTACAACAAAATCTATCGCTCATTGAAAAAAAACTTAACTGTAAATGCCATCATGTTTTAAAACAACTAATTGATTTCGACGTATCTACTTAAGCTGTTCGAAAATAAGCTTACAACTGAACAAATTTATAACGTATTAATGCTTAAAAGCTTTTATTTTAAATGTGTACGTTTTGTATCATGTTTTGTTGATACACTTACTAAAGTCTTGGATTATATTTAAAAGGCTATAAAAACAGTATCATATGAAATGTAGTTCTTAATTTTAACTTATACTAGTGCACAATTATTTAGAAAAAAAAAATATTATTCTTTTAATAAAACAGCTTTTTGGGTGTATATCAATATGCTGTTTCATTTATTATTTATTCTAACATTGTTCTAAAAAAATGCGTGTTTCTAAAAATACCCTGTAAAGGTCATTCTCATTTAACTATAGTTTTACTTACTGTATCAGCGAAATATTTTTGCGCTTGACATAATTGATGTTAAAATATTCTAACCAAAACTAAAATGTTAGTTTACTAAACTTTAAAATAGAAAAAAATTTAGACTGCTAAGAATTCTAATTATTTACTGCAAAGTAAAAATAGAAAACTAAGTATACTTTAAGTTTATTTAAACAGCTTTTTGTGTTTTTATCAATATGCTGTTTTATTCATTATTTATTCTAACTTTTTTCTAAGTATATGCATGTTTTTAAAAATACGCTATCAAGGTCATTCTCGTTTTACTTACTGTATAAGCGTAGTTTTTTTTTACGCTGGACAATATTTATGTTATAATATTCTATCCAAAACTAAAAGGTTAACTTACTAAACTTTAAAATAAAAAACACCTTAGATTGCTAAGAATTCTAATTATTTACAGAAAAGTAAAAAAATAAAACTGAGTAAACTTCAAGCTTTATATTTTGATTTAAAATTTTGTTTATGTTTATAGTGTAAAATTAATTCTTAAAAAAATGCTCACTATTAGTAAAATTAATATAAGTTACAAAATTTATTGTTGTTTTTTATTTCCATATTTTTGACATAAACGGACTAATTAAGGTTTTGGATACTATATATATTTATATGTATAAAACAAACTAAGTAACGTTTTATCAAGGTTATTTAAGAAACAAATGTTATAAAAATGTTAAAAGTATAAGTTTAAAATTTTCAGAATAAATATAATAAATTGAAATTTTTTAAGTTTTAAATTTCTTACCTTTTAAAAACAATTTAACAGTAATATCCTCTTGTCTTTTTCTTGCTTTATTCATTATAACAAATAAGAAGCTTTGTTTGAGCCGGTAAAAGTTACATAATTTTTTTTTAATTTTATTTAATGAAGTTTTCTTTAAATAAAATATCTGGACTTTTTTTTATAATTAAAAAACAAGACAATTTAAAAAAAAAAAGAAGTTTTTATAAATCATTGGTTTTTTTATAAATACTTAAAGTATATAAATATTTATTTTTTAAATAACTTAAAAAAAAATTAAGATAAACTTATTTGACATCTGTTGTGTTTTATTTTTATACGAAACTTTCACCCAAATGGTAGATTAACAACACATCTATTGAATTCTTTTATTTTATAGATGACTGTCAGCAGACAAAACATGCATAGTGTTTATGTAGGAAATAGATAGTTTAATTTATAGAAATATTTATTCAATTACCTTTAAGGAAGTTTTGTCTGAACTTTTTTATGCAGCATAATTAGGCATGGTTTTTACATTGAAAAGAAAAAAATTAAATCTAAATTTAAAAAAGTATGTGTCCTAATTTCTAGTCAAATATCATAACAATTTGCTTTATTTTTTTTGAAGTTAAAAATATTATGAGCTTTTTTAAAAGTTGCTTTTCAGGCTTTTATTAAAGTATAAGAAATTTTAAATAATTTATAGATGTCTAATTGTGGCTTGTACAAATGTGCTCAACTTTGTTCAATTGTTTCATTATATGTAAAAGAAAATTACGTTATTATAAAATAGTAATTAAATAAAGTAGGCATCAGTTGAAAATTAATTAAACAAAAAATAATACTACTAGTAAAGTTTTTTTTTTTTTCATCGTTAAATTTATTAAAATTTATGTTTTGAAATAGTTGTGTGAGGGCAGTATGTAGCTATATTTTATCCTTACATGGCATCGTCTGCGTATTTCACATAATGTTTGCCCAAAGCTATTATGAGCTTTTGAGCTTGTTATGAAAAAGGAAAGCTTCCTTTTTGTTAAAATTATATATGTACTATAAGAAAAAGAGCTTAAGTATTAACAAAACTGTTTTAAATCTTTTTCGTTGAAAGTTGTCGAAGAAGAGCTTTTTTAGTGGCTTTCTAATTGTGATAGTAATCCAAAATTGTCAGTTCGAGACAAGCTTTTCGATTGTGTAAAAAATAGTTGAGCTAAAGCTCTTTTAAAATTTGCCAATTTAAAAGAAAAAAGAGACGCGGTGCTTTATTTGTGTTTTTCAAAATTGTTTTGACATAAGGTTTTTTTATAAAAAAAACAACTGTTTATGTTTAACATAGGATTTATTTAGAATTTGTTAAGTTTAAGTAAATACGAGGAGTATAAGTATAAGTCGACGAGGACTTTTTTGCTTATTTTTAATGTTTTAATAATTAGTTCTAATCAAAATAATCGAAGTAGTTTTAGATGTTTTTTTTTTTCTTAGTACTTCAAGTTTTGCTTATATAATTCAGAAAAAAAGTTTAATACTTTTTTTCAATCAAATGTATTTTACTTTTAAAAAACTACACAGCATTGAGAAAAAAATATTTGAACATTGTAAAAATAAATTAATTGCAAAAAATCATACTCTATATTATCCTGAAGATAAAAACCAAGTTTTTACGACAGTATATATAAATCTAGCTAAAAATTATATATATAAAAATTTACAAACTTATCTCGAGCTGTACTTTAAAGTTAGTAACTTTAAAGTACAGCTCGAGATAAGTTTGTAAGTTTTTAAGTTATCATTTTAAGCTTGATTTATATAAAGTAAAGCTTAAACAAAAACCTATTTAAAACTAACATGTAAAGTTGTATAAATTTTATTGATTTTCTCACAATTACATAAACTACAAAAATAACTTTAAGTATTCAACTTATAAGTTTAACAAAAAGTTTATACACATATTATCTCTTACACGTAAAAGGTAACTCGTAATTATGGTTTATGTATATTAAAGGTTTGCTTTTGTTCAATTATTGTTCATATAAACAACTATATATATTCGGATCCTCTTTGTAAAACTTAAACTTAGAAGTTTTATAATATTATAAGGGAAAAAGCTTGCATTAATAATAGAAGTAGTAAAAGCTTTATTCAATATAATAAGCTCTTTTTTCTTGTAAACACTAGAGTAAGTATAGCAGAGATTAATACGCGCAGCGTCCGATGCCTAACGTAAGGGGAAG
The DNA here is from genome assembly GCF_965202585.1 of Thalia democratica. Lineage (NCBI taxonomy): Eukaryota > Metazoa > Chordata > Thaliacea > Salpida > Salpidae > Thalia > Thalia democratica. The sequence continues at coordinate 24,881,646 of NC_139170.1, read as the reverse complement.
AAGACAAAAGTATTCAAAATTTTGTATTTGCAAATGAGTAGTGTAAATACAAACACATGGCTGATTATATGGGAAAAGGAAAAAATAGGAGTGGCAATAATGGCAGTAGGAATATTTATGCTCTGTTTTAATCGAATTCACAAATACTTGCCTTTTCTTAGGTGTTGGCCAAAAGGTAAGAAAATCACAACATTTTTTTAGATCTTATTGTTCCTTACAAGGATCATTTACTTTTGACTATTTTAATTAAATTTAGGTTCATTTGTTTCACAAGTTTATCCATGTCGTACTTTATTTTGTGAATATAAAGAAAAATAAACTCATCAAACTTTGAAAAAAAATAATTTTTAAATTTACTTTTAAAAAGTATCTAATTATCTTAAAGCTTTTTAGTTCAAACTAATAGTTCTTTGTTACTAATTCAATGAACACTTTATAGTAAAACCTCAGATAAACTATATAATGAAATTAATAAAAGAAACACAGCACAAACTCAATCACAACTGTGTCACTAAATTATTTAAGACTTAGTTCGTAAACGTGTATACCTTTAGAATACTTCTATTAAAATGAAATGAAATACAGTGTATTAAATTTTTTTGTCAAGGAAACTACTTGTATTTATCTAATTTAAATTTTTGTATTGTTATTTTATTACCAATTTAATAGAGAAGCTTAAAAAAGTTTTAGCTTATTTGCTAAACTACTACTATACACTTTAAAAACATAAACAACTTAAAGTTTTTTTTCAAATCATTGAGTATAATCTCTTTTGATGTGAAAAATTTAGCTTTATGTAATTTGTTTATAAATATATTTTATATATGAGTATGATAGTGGTTGCACTATAAAGTACAGGTCCTGTATATTTTTGCACTTTGCTAATCATACTTTTAATGTCTTAAGTAGATGCTAAAAACGTAAAATTTTTGTGGTGTAAGTGTAATAGTTTATTAAAATCAGGATTAAAACATTGCAAGTGATTTCAGAATTATATAAAAACTCGAATCAAATGATTAATTACTTAAAGCATAAAAACTTGTATCGAATAAAATTTGTTGTCAATATGACATTGTTCATTGAACGAAAAAAAATAAGCGCTCAAAATATTTGGTCTTAGGACCTGGTGCACGAAAAAAACCTTTCGGTTATCGAGTCGCACACCACGGATACCTTTTAACGTCTTGTCCAGAAAAATAGTGACAAATGTTGTCAATAGTTTGTTTTTATATCAAAAAAAAAAATTTTACAATTTTTTTTGTACTCTAAAACTTCGTAATGGTAAGTTTTACGAAATTAAAGTTGTGTAAAAAAAAACTGTTTTAAGTTGTACGAAATACTCATATGTTATTTTTTCAACAACTACGAAAAAAATTTTTAAGTTATTTATTTATATTAATTATTTGTAACTCACTCAATTTTTATGATATAAAATTTTCATACTTCAAATCATACTTTTTTATCGGCTTATTTAATGATTAAGCAGGTGTTTGTTACATTGGTGATAAAAACTTAGAAAGTTTGCTTTAAAAAAAGTAAAACTAAAATGTTTAAAAAACTTACATAAAAGTTTGAACAGAATAATTTTTCTGTTCTTAAACAGATAACACTGGCAATGAAACTGAAAAAGCAACTCTTCGCTACATTCCAGAAAGCATCGACAACTTGCAATCGTTGACCAAGTTTTCTAAACAAGAACTGAAACTGCTTTACCGTAATTTTAAAAACGTTAGTTTTTATATAAAAAAACACAAGGATTTGGAAAAAAACTTGTCTTTATTACTTCTTTATGTAAAACATTATCATTTAGTTAACACCTGTATCATTTTCAACTAAGTTTTTATATTTGTCTGAAGAAAATAAAAACCATTAGGTAGTTGAGTAGGTAGTTTTTTTTGAACATTCTACTTGAGTTAAAAAGTATATACTTCAGCTAGAAACAGTTTTAAAGATAAAAAGTTCTTATTGTAAAATTTTTATCTTATTTTAAATAATAACTTTTTTCTTTCATATTAAGCGTAAAATGCAATATAAGTTAAAAGAACGTTTTGTATTTATCATAATTTTATCTTTGACACTTTTTAAAACTGTTTGTATTTTAACTATAAAGGTAATAGGTAAATGTTTTTTTTTCTTGAATTATATATGGTTTACCGCTTTTTCAAAAAGTGTAGTAGATGAAAGGCATTCATTTTTAATGAAGATTTTTGCCTAGAATTTTAAGTTTTTACAGAGAGTTAATGCATTCTTAAAATCTTTATTTAAGCATTTTAGATACGAAGCAAAGCAAGCTGAAAACTTTTTCATATATGTATAAAATTTTGGTATATTTAACTTCATGGTACATTTGAAAAAAAAATCAATTAGATTAATGAAAATTAAATAAAAATTAAAAAAAACTCCTATAAACTTTTCTCTTATGTATATATTTTTAATTTACAAACATGAATTTTAAATTAATAATTAATTACTTTTGTCATAAGTGCGCAAGAACATTTTTTTTATTTTTCAAACTCGCACTGAACTTTAAATAAAACAGGAATGTCCGAATGGAACAATAAACGAAGAATCCTTAAAAAATATTTACGGTCAGTTTTTCCCGGATGGAGGTTAGTGTAATCTTAAAACTAATTATATAATTTTTTAAGGTGTGTATGTAAACATGCATACTTTGGGAGTAATAAAAAAATTTAACCCTTTTTAGCAAATAAAAAATTAAGATAATCCGTCAGTTTTTCATTTTTTCATCACAAAGGTTCTGTCTATATATTATACAGACAATTTCATTTATAACATTTAAAATATTCTTGATAGAAAGTTTTTATCTTTTAGTTTTAATCAATGTTTATATTAATTTTCATTAATTTCTAGAAGCTCTATAATTTATGAAAAAAAAAGTTTGACCTTTTTTTGTTGATGTTCAAATATAGCAATATCGTTATGTTCTTGTAAGTAAACAGTTATACTAAAAAAAATTATCATAAATACTCTTTTGAACTTTTTTGTATTTTATTAAAAAATAAAACTGACGTATTTTTTATCAATGAGACAATTTTAAATTCATATTATGTTTTTTATACGGACTTTGTTAATTAATAAGCAACTACCGATATTTTATAAATAACAAAATTAATTCTAATTTAAACTGTTCGTTTATCCAATATCATTTATCTTAATTAACCTAAGTAAACATTTTATAAACTATTTTTTAACTCGTGTAATTAAATGAACCTATAAAAAAAAACAGATTCTGACACATATGCCCATCTAGTATACAAGTCTTTTGACCGCGGAAATTTGGGATATATAAATTTTGAAGTAAGTATAAAAATCGATTTAAGTTAATATCAACAAAATTGAAACTTATATCTTAAAACTTTATGAAACATTTTAAAAGCAATTAAAACAAAGTGTAAGCAGCTGCTATAAAGTGTTATAACTATGTACATAGATTATTTCAGAAATAATGAATATATTAAAAAGATAGTGCGTTAGTAAAGTTTGCTAATGTCAGATCTTTAATTGTTTGTTGTTATTTTATAAATTCTTCCACAAGATGAAGAAAATGTTTCTCAAGAGTATTAAATGTCATTTTAAACTAATGAAAAAAATTAAACTTGTATGCTTCATAATTATTTAAAGCCTCATAAAACAAACACACAATCTTTTTTTTTTTAATTCTTTCTTTCACGAGTAATTACTCGCTCAATTTTTCCTTTGACACTCTCCATTGCTGCACGCAACTTCTCCTGCGGTATTTCAGCCTAGTCTTTCACTAAAAACTTTTTTAATTACTACACTCTTGTGTGTTGTTAGCGATAGGCGTCAGTTTCCAACATGGCCACACACTAAGTTCCATTTAGTTGAGATCGGGCAATAAATGATGCCACAATTTCTTGCTTCGAAATATCAAAAACTCTTTAAACTTGAAAACGCTCTTTCATATCACGCAAGGTAGGAGCAAAATATCATCGTTGTACACATTTGTGTTAACTTTGACATCCTACTTCATAAAATTCAGACTATATTTCTAAGATTTTGACACTGCAGCTTGAATCATGACAGATGCCGAGTTTTAGTGGCGATAAACAGTTGAAATGTCTTTAGGGACGTCCTCTAAGTGTCAAGCAAGTACTCTGAAATTTTATAAATTAAAACTTTGCCTCCACAATGACCTTTTTTTTCGCCTTAAAAAACGATTTCTGCCTGCTAGATTTCGAAATATTCTAAATAAGACTAGCTCTCTCAAAGATTTTTTGTTTCTGAAAGACAATAAGATCCTTAGCTGACGCTTCTTTAGTTTCATAAAAGTAAGCCTAAAATCATTGTTTACGTTTAACCTCATAAATTTAGATGCATTTTGAAATCCCGAGTAATTTTTTTCATGGAGCGTTTGAGGTTACTTTTTACCTTCTTTTGAACGACTTTGATTTTTCTTTTCGTACGACACGAACCAGGGCGTCCGCTTTTGAGGCAATATAAATTTTTTACCATAAAAATACACTTAGTATATTACGACAAACTTTGGAATATGAGCCTTGGATAAAACAATAAAAATTAAACTTTGAAAACAATTCTGGGAAAATTATTTTTACCCGGTTGTATTTAAAATAACATAGTTTGCTTTAAGTCTAAAAATACATAGGCATATTTAATACAGCGAAGGGCTTCAAAATATAAACAGTTTTAAGCTCGTAATATTCTACTAATGTCTTTTTTTTTTGTTTTGTTTATGTACTGTGGAAAATATAAATTGAAACAGCTATCTTTCATAAAATATTAAGTTCAAATTTATAAACATAATATTGTTGCTAAAAGCTTCTTTTTTTTTTGCAAAAAATTATTATTTTTAGTTTAATTTAAACGGTTTTAGAATACAAAGTTGAAATCATTTAAAATAAAATAATTGTAATAATATATTGGCTAACAGTTAAACAAAAACCTATCTAATAAAAAATTAAAAATAATAGAAAATGCTTTACAGAAATGGTAATTTAAAATGTAAAAGCAATTTTAAGTTAACTTTAAAATATTTTTCTTTGTTCTTACTTTCTTGAACAATAGATAATTAACGTATAAGGACTTTTGTATAAAATGATATTTTTCTTAGATATTGAATTTTATGTGAAAATTTTAACTTATGTTATATGTATAAAAATTTTACAATTATTTACTAAAATATGAATTTGTTGATAAAAGAGATTCGTAATTGGTTTGTCAAGACTATTGCGTGGAACTTTGAAAGATCGTCTACGGTGGACATTCGAACTTTATGATGCTAAAGGAATGGGATACATAACTAAAGAAGTATGTAAACTAGTTTACAATTAGGGAAGGTATTTTTAAGTATAACGGTGTTAACATAATCATAAACAAAACTTTGAGATAAACTTCTGTAAAATTATATTAATACAACTTTATGTATTAAGTTTATGTTTTTTAACAACAAAACAAGTAATAGTAAGTTTTGTTATGTAAACGTTGTACATTTTTTTAGGACTACATTATTATAATTTAATATTTAAAATCTCAAAATTGTTATTTTTTTTTATTTGAAAACGGTATGGGAATTTAACATACTTCAAAGAACATCTTTTACAATCTTAAGCTTTAATGTGGACGTTTTATAACTTAATTTGTTTAAAATTATGAGTTTTTATAAACAAAGACTTTTTTGTTATAAAAATGTTATTTGAGTTTTTTTTTTAATCTCGAATGAAAAAAAAGAGTGGAAAGACTCGTTAGAAACTTAACAAAAACAGACTATTTTCTGGTCTAATAAACAAACCGTATTTTCAGATGACAACACTCCCAAAACCTAAATTTAAAGTTTTTAGAACTCTGTACAAAATATTTCTAATAAAAGGTACTTCAAAATACCTAGTTATCAAAAAATGTACTATAGTACCAAAACACTTTTAAATACACAAATACTTAAATTTTACAAGAACATTCTAAGAACTTTTATTTGCAAGTACTTAGTATTGATTTTGATTTTGTAATTTAATTTTATAGTGCTATCAAAAGAATGCTAAATGAAAAAATAGCTTATACTTTGTAATACAAAATTAAGGACAGAGATGTTTTCGGTATTAATTGTGATATCATAACTTAAAATGACATGACTAGTAGTTAAAGACAAAACTTATAGTTTTTTAAAACCTATTTTGTTTGCTTTATACTCAAAAGTGCACTACTCACCTTATTGCAACCACATAAATCAATATTTCCGACGTTTGTTTGCAAATTTTTCGTTTGAAACTTAAAACTTTTTTCTAACCGCGTTTTGTGTGTCAAGTTTAAACATTTTTGATCCCTGTTGAATTGAGAGCGAAATAGCACTTTACAAGGTATCGCTATGCATTTAGTTTCTTGAAATCCATTAAAATCAATAAACAATTTTTAAACTTTTGAAATCAATATTTAAGTTAGTTTGTTTATTTCTAAGCTACTAATATTTAGCTTGTGTTTGATAATCAGCCTGAAAAATCATTTTATTTTCTAATTTTAATTTTTTTTTCCTTTTACAAATTTTTGAAGTATATTTCAAAAGATAGAACACGAAAATAACGTTTAAAATAAAATAAGTTTTAAAGACTTAAATTTTCATATTCTTAGTTATTTATTTACATTATCTAATGATTTAGCATGATATACTTTTGATAATATTCTTTTAATTATTTTTAAACACTAAAGTTAACAAAATTAAGCTTATTTTAGTCTGAATAAAACAGAAAATTAAAATTTTTCTCACAGTAAAAAAATATCGATCACTAAATCACTTTACCAACGAATTTCTGCTTAGACTATATTTATAACGAGATTTGTATTAAAAAAGGCTTTGCATTTTTTTTGCAAAATGTTTTTCAAGTTTTTTAATATATTTTTTAGAAAATTTAACGAATAAAAATAAGATAACAAAGCTTTTTTTTCTAAAAAAATAAAACAGTAAGTTAATTTTATTTGTGTTTATTTTCAAAACAAAACACATCAAGCTGAATTTATTTAACTGTCAGAGTCTTAACGCGTTATGCAAAAATTATATGTATTTCATAACGTTTAATTTTTATATTTAATTTTTTTATGCGATTATCATTGTTTTACATTGTTTATCTTTATAATTAAAATTTAAATAAAACTTATTTATGAAGATTGACTACAGTTTTAAAAACTGTTGTAGATCAAATGTTTTACATGTTTAATAAATAAAACCATTTTATTATAAAAAATAGATGAAAATTAGTTTTACATTCAGTACAAACTTTAAAACTGATATTCATTTAAAACAATTATTAATTTACAAAAAAAACTTTTTATAATTTTTATCAGTAACTTTAAATTTGTAAACATCTACAATACTTTTAAGTTTAAATTTAAGCTTTGAAACTTTTATGTTCAATTTATTTGCTACAAAGTTCTAGAAATTTACTATAAAAAAAATTCACCATAGCTTACAAGTTTAGTTTTAACTTTAGTATAAAGTTGTTTAAAAATCATTTTCAGGATGTTGCAGCTATAGTTAGGTCTATCTATAAACTGCTAGGAAATTGTGCTAATCCTCCTTTAAGTGAAGAAAGTGTACTTGAACACGTCGATAGAGTTTTTACAAAGTTCGACAAAAAAAATTTGGGTAAAGTGGATTTTGAAGATTTTTATAGAGTCTGCAATAATGTTAGTTTAGTTTAATTTCTTTATTATCATTATATGTTTTGATTTAAAAAAATAAATAAAGAGATCTCAACTACAAGAGATTTCAACTTAAATTCTTTACTTTAAACTAAATGTTTTATATAAATTTAGTAAACAAATAAAAGTAAATAAAAAAGTAGTTTTCTTTTATTAATGGATAGTTTAAATTAACTTTTAATTTCCCCTAAATAGTTATTTTTACAACTCAGAAACTAGAATTGTATTTGAAGCTTTGATAATTAAAAAGAAATTGTTTGTAATATACGAAGTTTTGTCTAACTTTATATCTTTTTCAACTTGTTTTAATTCAAACATAGAAAAAATTCAAACTGAAACAGATATTTTCTTTTAAAATAACATTAAACAACATTTACTTAGTTTTCAAACTTAAATATTTTTCTACTAATTTATACATGGTGTTAGTTAAGTTTGGTTGTTTTGATTACAAATTTGTATACTTTTAAAGTATAAGTCTTCCTAAAGTTTAAGTCGTTTTTATCTTTTCAGGCCTAGAAATTTGAAATTATACATACTCTAAAATCTTTTGTGTTATGTAATAGAACTAAACTAGTATTTTTGTTTTTTATAACATGTTTATAAGTGTATGTTTAAAAAAACTAAGTTATGTTAGCTTTTAGATTGAAAAAAAAAAGTTACAGTGCATTTGAAAAAATATGTTAAGTAGTATAAGGCTAAGTTTTTTGAAGCTAGTTTAAAAAGATGTTAAGCTTCAAATTCTTCAATATCTAAAAAACTCTTGCTTAAAATTTAATTTAAATCAGCGAAGGTTGTATTATTGCAAACTTATAAAAAACGTACTGATTAAGTTGTTTTTTGGTTTTTAATATTAGAATTAATATAATTGTATTTAGATCTGATGAGCTGTATAACATTTGTAAAACTATATACAATTTGTTTACAATAAAAATATAGTTTAATTAAAGTACCAGTTTTGTGCTTGATTGATATGACATAAGTAATAGTTAATCAAAGTTAATAATAAGTAAAAAATGAATCAATGCACCTTGCGGTTGCATGACAATTCAAATTCTAAAATTAAAACATTTTAGGGCTATAAACCAAAAAGTTGTTTATAATTATATTTAAAAAAATAAAAAAACCTTTGTTAGTCTAATTAAATGAATTATATTACCAAAAAATAGTTGGAAAAAATGAATTTTTAAAGTAAACTTTTAAAATTACTTACAGTTACTTTGTCTTAAAACTTGTTTTAACCATGTCTCAAACAAAATTTACTTTAGCAAAATATTTAGTCATTTTTTAGTTGTTTCCTCTTAAAATTTTTTTGAGAAATTGAATTTTTGTAATTTGAATTGTTCAAATTTGCACCACTTCTTGCAAATTAATTTTGTCTGTAACTAAGTGATCATACTACTTAAAACCAAAAGTGTAGGACTAAAGTTTTACATTTGGTATGTTAATAACTTCTTTAAAATTTTTTATTCTAAAAAATATAAGAGGTTCTATAAAGAAAGATAAACACACCCCATATAAAGTACACAACGGAAGAAAAAAAAGTCTACCTTTTCTAGATAAAAAGTTCCAAAAAAAAAAAACTAAAGTTCCTTCATCGAAAACAAATAGACATCAATATATTTAATTACTTGAAATCATAAAAAAGTTTAGAAAAATAAGATTAAGTTAAAGATTTCTGAATACAGCTTTGAATCTCTGTAAAAATTAAAACAATATAAAAATTTAAAGAGATAATCAAAATCAACCGTCCTTCAATAAATAGTAAATATGTAAATTCATTAGTTCATAATTAAAAACAAAATAATGTCTTTAAATTATGAACTATTTCTAAAAATGTATAAACGAAAATTAAAATTCAAAGATAAGTTTTATCATGCAGAAACAAATATCTTAAAAATTTAACACTTAAGAAAAGTAATTAGCATTGTTAAGACAGAATTTAATCCTACACTATCGACATCAACAAAGTTTTACCACTGCGATGATAAACAAGTACTTTAAAAGCCTAACAGAAAATTTTTCTAAACTTTATACCGCATTTTGTTTTAATTTACTATCTAGAAAATTTTGCCATCTCCTTTTTCGTAGCAACAAAGGTACAATTTAAAAGCGTTTTAGAACACAAGTTTACTGACACAAGCATAGTGATTAACTATATTCAAAAGTGTAATATTGCCAAAACTTCCTCTACTCAAACAACCAATCCAGAAACATATAATCTACTAATATTTTAAAAAATACTAAGTCTCGAAGCAACTTTAACTAATAAAGGTCTACAACACCTGAAAATACAAGATTAATTCTTGAGAAAAGGAGCCCAAATGACAATTAACTGAGTTATTAATTTTATACTTATGTTTTTATGACTATTTTTACCTTTTTTGCAGAGTTTTATTTAAAAACTTTGTTTAACTATATATAAATATTTAATATATTTTAAAATTGTATAATTCACTGATTACTAACTTTGATCAATTAATTATATTTAATCAGTCAAGCAAAAAACTTCTGTACTATTTTTTTTAATATATAAATTCTGTTTGAAATAGAACAAAGTAGTGTTTGAAAATTTCACTACTAAAAAATGTATAAACTGAATTTAATGAAAGCTTATTCACAATTCTTTTAAAAAATTTAAATATGTTTAAAACAGATATTTTATATATACTTTAACTTTATGTTTAAAAAACTATATCAAAAGATGATACACCTTTTTTTAAGAAGAAGTCTCATAGCTTAAAATATACAAAACTTTCAATACTGACTATTTATTATACTTTCGTAGATGTAATAAGTTTACTTACTAGTTTAGATTAAGTTAAACAAAATTGTGTTCAACTGTTCCCGTATGTTTTATCGCTTTTGCAGCTTTTCAAAATCGTAAATAGCTAATTAAAGTTAAATATTTTATAGATATAATTTATATAACTTTTTAGAAGACTAAATATGAATACATGATAGCCTTTTGAAAATAAAAACTTAAACAATTACTAGCTGTTTTTAAATTAGTTTTTAAACTCTATTAAGTTAAAAAAAGTTTATAATAAAAGTTATTTTAAACGAACCATTTAATATTAAGGTTATGAAAATGTAGGATATTGTGTTAAAAAGGTTAACTTTATGCTCAATTTCCTAAGTAATAGTTAATACAAAAAAAAGGTTTACCATCGATGACAGTATCTTTATTAACATCATTCTTTTCAATAAATATTTAAGAACACTTAGAACCAATTTTTTTGTTTAATCACAATAATAAAAAAATAAGGAAACTTTTGTTAAAAAATAATATAACTATCTTATGAACGTTTTAATTTAAAGAAAAAATCGAAAAGCTGCATTATAAAGCAACTATAATCCTTTAACTTTGTTATTTATATCGAAATACTTATATAAAACTTTAGGATTTTTAATTATTTTATTATACAAAATAAGTTATACTTTTACGTAAATTACTTAGATTAAGGGTAACCAATATTTAAACTAACACTTAAAGTTGCTATAAAACAAAAAGTAATTCTGTGAATATTTTTCAAGTCGTTTTTTAGACAAAGTTATCAGATATATCAAAATAAAGTCTACGTAAGTTCTTAAAAAAAAAATATAGAACTTTCTTAATACAAATATAATTAAATATTAGTATTTTTATATTCTTTAACCATTTTCTATATTACTACAATACAAAATATTGTTTTAATTTACAAGACTTTACAATAAGTTAAAGTTTATCATTGAAAAGTGTTTTGTTAACTTAAATATTATTAATGAATTCTGTTTAACTAAATAAAAAACTAATTATACGGTATATTTCAAGCAAAAAATAAGTAGAAAACAGAAGTTATTTTTTGCGTTATTATTAAGGAGTTAAATATGTTTACTTCATTAACAGAAACAAATACAACTTTTACTCAGATTTTTTTATAGCAAAAAAAAAGCTTATTTAGTTATGTAAATTTATAGCAACTTAACAAACTTTAGGACGAAACCGTGATACACTCTATGAGCGTTTTTGACCATGCAATGTAATGTCAAAAATGGAAACAAGAAGTATATTATTGCAAAAAATATATAGATTTTTGAGATAATACAAACTTTAATCGTTATAGTTTCAAAAACTACATATTTAACTTTAAACGAATTAAGGTTATCATTTAATAGTTTACGTCAACTATTAAAGTATGACTTCATATAACCTCTTTTTATGAACTAAAGCTGTGTAATTTAAAGTAGTAAATAACAACTAATGTTCAGAAATTTTTTTTTTTAATATAACAACAGTAAAAAAAATTAAATTTTGTTTGGAAGTTACGTAAATACATTTTTTAAATATCAAAGATCTTAAAATGTAATAACTGTTTTTTGTACTTCAACTTTACATTTATAATTTATTTTCTCAAAAACTGACAGCTATTGCTTAGTTTTATATTTTTTAATTACTTAATGTACCGTAACGATTCTTAATTTTGTAACGAATCAAATAATTTTGTAAGTGTTTTTCGTTATAACTTTTTTATGACTGATTTTTATATAAATAATGACGAACATTTTCTCATAATTTTTTTTATTTAAAATTTTTAAGTATTTTCATTAACATTTATATGAACCTTAAAGTTAATTTAGTTAAGTTTTAAAAGTTCTACTATTGTTAATAATTAAATACATATAAATTATTACTTAATGTTTTATTTTACTTTTGAAATAAAAGCTATACTTAAGACCAAACCACAACTGCTTTGATTACAACTTTACTGTAATTTTTTTAATGATTTTATTTTAGTTTCTTTTACTTATATGTGTAGTTTAGTGTTTTTTAACCTCAATCGTTTTTAATTTTGAATTTCGGTTTACTATATATTAAATATGTTCTTTACCCTCAATGATTTTGTATGTACAAAGCAGTAAGTTTATACTAAAAATTTCAATGGTTTGTTTCATTGTGTTAAAAATAATTTTAAAACTATGTAAAAGCCTTACAAAATCTTCATGATATACTTCTTAATAATACTATTTAAACTTTGAACCATAATAAATCTATTTTATTAAATACTTTACTTGAAAAACTAGACTTATTTTTTTTAATCGGAATACACTTTTATTCAGTCTTATATCTCTAATTTGCATTTAAAAGCTCTTGTTAACAACTTTATGAATGCTGTAGTTAAATATTTTAGCATCAGCAACTTAACAATCAAAAAAGAACGAATTCGTTAAGCAGTCATAATTTTAACAAAAAACTAAATTTCAATTCATAAGTCTTAAATAAGTTTCGCTCTAAAAATATATTGTGGTATATGTATTTTTTGTTGTGCATTTATTTTCACTGTGTAAGTTTTAACTACTTTACATAGCAATTATTAATTTTTTTTATTAAAATATAACTATATTTTACTTTAAAAATGCTTGTCATTGCTTTTTATTGCTGCTTAATAATAAAAATTACCGTCATTTGCTGTATTTTCTCAAAGTAAATTAACCAGTTTATTTGTTAATATCTACTAAAGTTAATTAATCTTGAAAGTCAAGGAAGTAATAAATTTTCAAACTTCTAGCTAACTAGAATAGTAAATATATTTACAAAGAAATCAGAGACAATATTAATTTTTTGAAAATAAAGAATCTTAATAACTTTTAATAAACAAAGAGTTTCTAAACTATAGAACTCAAAAAGTAATAATTAACAACACATTTTAAGAACATTTACCTATTTTTAGTGGAGTCCCTTAAGGAGAGGTTATTAGCCCACTGTTATTTATAACTTACATAAATGATTTAGTTTCAAAAGTAGATATTAACAGCAACATTAACCTCTTCGTAGATGACACATAAATTTTAGCCAATCGAACACAACTTTACAGAACTACTAAGATAAAATTTACAGTTGGCTAATTGAAAGAAAATTAAACTTAAACCTAATAAATATCAAGTTCTAAATTTTCAAAAAACACTACTACCTCTTCTTTTGACTTGAAAGTGAACATAACAAACTTATCTTCAACTAAAGTGTTTAAAGGGGAACGGGTCTAAATTGCACGAAGGCAAAATTGCACGAGGTTACTTAATTGCACGAGAAAAAATTGCACGAGTGCACAAAATTGCTCGAAGCCTAATTTTCACGAAGCCAAATTTGCACAATGGTACAAAATTGCACGAAGGAACAAAATTGCACGAAGACGATTTTGCACCAAGGGTCAATTTTGCACGAGAGTAAAAAAATTCAGAAAAATAAAAATATATATAAATAGAAAAAAAAACTTAAAAAATATTCAATAAAAAAAAGTTACTGACCGAGCGTAAGGGTTAGGGGTAACAGTGATAGTTAAAATCAAAATAAAAATATTACTAATATAAACTATTAAAAAAAAAGATGATAAAAAAAAGAAATAAATAAAACTATTAAGATAATAATAATAAATAATATAAACTTAAAAAACTTAAAAAAATAATAACTTACCGACCGAGGGTAAGGGTTAGGGGTTACAGTGATAGTAAACAAAAATAAAAGTTAAAATTAATACAGAAATTATAAAATAAACAAAAAAAAACTTATTCCGTGCAAAAATGTCTCCGTGCAAAATTGTCTGCGCGTGCAAAATTGTCTTCGTGCAAAAGTGACCCTTCGTGCAAAAGTATCTTCGTGCAATTTTATCTTTTTGGAATTTTATCCCCTCGTGCAAAAGTATCTTCGTGCAAAAGTATATTCGTGCAATTTTGTAAACTCGTGCAATTTTGTCCTTTCGTGCAGTTTTGTACGCTCGCGCAATTTAGACAGCTACCCATTCGTCTTATATTCCAACATAACACGCCAATCTGGTCTCCTTACTCAAAAAAAGGTATTAACCATATTTATAGAATCTGTTTGAAGAATATTAGTTATAAGAAAAACTTGTACTACTAATAAAATTAAAAATATAAAAAAATAGTTTAAAACTTTTTGTAAATTGAAGCTTAAAATCCCCTACTTTGTCTTGAGTTTTAACATTACCGCAAACAAAAGAAATAAAAACTATAAAAACTAAAATTAGCAAATCAAGGTTTTTAAGTTGTTAAAGCTAAAGTTTACAACTAAAGCTTTATAAGTTTTAAATAATTGTTTTTACCCAAAAATAGTAAATATTTGAATTAAAATTTAAATTTCATATTTATATTATTAATTAATAATTACTATATTTGTGTAACTTTAATATCTAATTATATTATTTAGTATTTGGCGGACAAACAGTTTTACAAAATACTAAAAACTATTAATATAGTTTCAACCAAACTTTTATTGGTAGTTTTATTTGTATAATTACTTTTTATGTTAGTTGTTAGAAAATGGTCTTTCTAAAACTAATATAGTTGAGTTGTTTTTTTCTATACTTATATCTAAGTAATTCTGCTGATAAAAATAAACTTAAGTAATGATACCTTAGAATAATTGTTTTTCTTTGTATCAATCCTGTTTAAATATTGTAATTATGTTTTACAACTACAAAAATTTTTATTAAAAAAAATACAAAAGCAAATTATATGACAAAAATACAAAATATAAACAGTTTTTTAGTTTCTTTGTCATATGATTTAAAATTTTTATTTATTTTTATTCTGTTACAAAACACTTTTCTAAAAACTTTAAGAAAAATTTCATGATCATTTAGGTTTTTAGGCCAATGAAACATTGAAAGCTCTACAGTTTGCATTTTCTAAAACAATGGCGGCTTGTGACTGGTTTCTAGGAGTCTGTGATGCCCCTGAAAATGATAAAAAAGCAAGTAAAGATTATTAACTGAATACACTTTTTATCAGAAACTTTACATCTGGTAAAAGAATAGCTTGTTTTCTTAGTAAACTTTTAGTTGTTGAATTTGCAAGATACAACTTATTAGATAAAAAGTATCATTTATAAGCTGTAAACACCTTGAGATCAGCTGTAATAAGTTTTAAGTTAAATATTTGTTATAAAAACAAAATATGTTTATAATTTAAGAAAGCTGATTTTTTAAGAAATTCTTCACTAACTTTCACAAAATTTTGAAAATAAAACGCTATTATAAGTAAAGAAATAAGACTGTTTACGATATTGGAACTAAAACTATATCTTAAAAATACTTAATGATAATTGTTAAGTTCGAGCGACACTTATTTGCTTGTTGAAATTAAACTTATTTGAAGCAAACTTTTATTTATTTAAAACATGTAGCACCTAAAAAATGGGTTGTACAAAATCAATTTCCTGCTCGGCTCGTTATTTTGTATAACATTATCTTTCTTATATTTGTTTTTTATTTTTTAAAGTTAATGGTCTAATAATTAACTATAACTTTAACTACTCGATCACTTTATTGTAATAATATGGTTCCATATAATCTAACAAACTAAAACAAGCTAAAAGTTTTTTAAATGACAAAGAAGAATGTGCCGAAACTTATAATGTATCTTTTTTTTTATAATGAGCAAGTTTAGCATAAGCGAGACTATTTTTAGCGACATTTTTAAAATTGAGGCTACTTTGAATGGCTGAAAAGCGCCCTTTACATCTAGTTTCGACAGAACATGAGAAAGGCTGTCCATTTACTGGTCAAATGCTTTACGAAATGAGTTCTATCTTTAACTTAAAATGAATAGTCTAGGCACATGGACGTGCAAGGGTTTGTTGCACTAATGTTATAGAGACAATTTAAAAGGGTTAGAAAACGAGGTTGAAAACAAAAATGATGTTCCACCAAAAATCATCAAAATTATCATTCTCTCACGGTGAAATTAATCAGAAAATGAATAATTACTTAGCCTACTATCGTTATCAATAAAAATATCAGCATAAAATTTGTCATAATTTGTCAGATTTCGTATTTTTTTTGCTAAAACACCATCAACAAAACATTTCTACTTTCCTTTTTCAGCAAGAGTTCCGTTAAAAACTAAATTGTTTTTTGAGTTGTTTTCGTTAAATTAATTTTAAAGTTTATCAAAGTTTTGTTTCTTTTGTCTACTTTAACTGTTTTTCTTGAAAAAAAAAAGTTACAGTTATAATAAAAATTTTGTCATTGACAAGACGCTAAAAGGTATCCGTAGTGTACGTCTAGATAACCGAAAGGTTCCTCGTGAACCAGGTCCTAAATCTAAACATGTTGAACCTTTTTTTATCGTTCAATAGACTAATAATAATTAAATGTGCGTTTAAATGTATGCATTGTAAAATATAGAACAAGTATATTATTTTTTAAAAATTGATTGTTTTTAACCAGCCATAATTACAAAAAAGCTTCTTTATATGGTTAAAAAAACATCAGTCTCACTTCCTACTTTTTGCATAAACGTTTTCTAGGAAAAAGCGAGGGTATTAAATTATGTGTAGTTTTACCTGCCTTAATAATATCTAATTTCTAATTAATTAAAGATTAATTAGGTTAAATTCATCTTTTAAACAATTAAAAAACCCTCGTAAAGTCAATATGAATAACACTCAAAAGGACTAAAATATCAAAAAAATCTCAAATCTCCAAGGAAATTCTTGCTGACTCTACAACAACAAAAAACACACCAACCGTTCAACACGTAAACATTTCCACCAGAGTGAATTACATTCGGTTCTGACAAGCCACATTAAACGAGTATTGAAATTAATACATTAACCTTAAAGATTATCTTAACAAAAAATGCTATTTAACTAATAAGCTTTTCGAGTCGAATAAAATCCAGAACTGACTGCAAGGTAACAAAGTTTAGATACAGGGTGACCTTATCATGTTTACAGGGTTAACTAATGATGTAAAGTTTGACGAAATATAGATGTAAGTTCTTAAGAAAATTAATACAAAGGTGAAGATAAACCAGGTTGGCGCTATTAGGAGAATGAGACCAGTCAAAGCAGAATACAAGAAAGAGAAAAAGAATGAGAAAAATATTTCTTGTACTACCTGTTTTTTTTTAATTGTTTGAGTTACAATCAGTCCTTAAATAAATTAGATTTAATTCAAAAAGTTTAAAATAGTATTCTCTGACAAACGTTGTACAGTTATTTCTCTGGTAAAATAAATATTTTGTTCTTTCGATTAACACAAGGGTCGGCAAACTGCGGCCCGCGAGCCCGTTTATTTTTTGAGTGGAACGCGGCCCGTAAAAGAAAATTATGTGGCGCGCGAGCAGTTGAATGTGGCCCGCTGAGCAAAAATATATTTTGAGTCAAATTGTTTTTAGTAACTTGATTTAATTTGATTAATTTCGGTTTAAGTCCCTATATAACGTTTCAAAACAATGAAATGACTTTTCTGCTTTAGTTTAAAAATGTTAAAAAGACAGTTTAGCATTCAACGAGCATTTTTTTTCTTAGTTCCATAATAACTTTCTTCTCATAACACCAAGTTGTCATCTGAAAAAACAGTGTAAAGTGTGCTTGGATTTAGCAAGATATTTATTTAATAGCTACTTCGTAAACAAATTAAATGCAAGTATTTTCAATTTTGTAAAAAAATAATGCAAAAATATTAATTAAAATGTAATTTCTTTACAATTTAGGTATTTTGTTTAACATGTATGTTAAGTTAATTTTCTTTCAGAAGCTTTATCACTATAAGTTAAATATGAGTAGGCACAAAAACATTTAAAATAACATAATAATAAGAAGTAAAGTTTATTCTATTTCGGTTTTGACATATTTTAATTTTTAAAAGTTTTCTTTGCATTTTAAATTATTTCTTAGGCGACAAAACAATCCACACAGATTCTTATTTTTTGAAACTTTATTTTATTTAATACTTAGTTGGATTAAGAAAAATTTTCTTTTATTATTGTTTATATATGTAATATCTTATAGTGTGAAGACACATTTAAAACAATATGTAGGACATAAATGAAAACTATTTTTGTCAGGTATACATTTTAATTTTTCAAACAATATATTTTGGAAAATTAAGTATATTTCTCTATATTGCATACTAATAACACAGGTGTTGCTTTTTGCCCATATAATACAAACTAGATTTAGGGATGGTAAATTTATTAAGTTTGTATATTCGTAGTGTACAACTCAATAACCGAAAGATTACTTTGTACACCAGGTCCTTAGACCAAACTTTTTGAGCACTTTTTTTATTGTTCAAAGAACAATATGTATAATAAAACAAAAAGTATTAAAAAAAATAAACAAGTAAACGTTGCCACACACTCAGACTTATTCAGGTTAGTTTGAAGACTTTTAAAACTTCATGCCAATTTAGTTATTTTTTTATTATTTCTGGCTTGAACTGCTTTTTTATTCTAAAATACCCTTAGTTTTTGATCACTCACTCTTTTTTTATTTGAAGAGTGGCAAAGTAAACTTATAATGTATGTTTTGTTCAACTCACAGTGTTGGTTTGAGCTATATATATATATATATATATATATAAAATAAGGTTAATGTTCAAACTTAAACACCTTCTACTGAGCCCACTTGAAGGGCTTTTAAATAATTTATTGAAATGGCGATTTTTAAAAATGCTGGAACATATGTTTCATAAAGACAAAAAAGATTGTCTCTAATCTTCAGCCAGTTCAAATTTAAAATAAAAAGCATTTTGGTAACAAAGATGCAAAAAATTACAAAAAAAACAAAAACAATATGACGTAAGAATTGAACATTGTACATTACAAATATTCAGTACAAAAATCGATCTACCATCTAACTAATCAAACAACCAAAATTAACGAAAACAACAGTTAATTGACTATAAAATAGTTCAAAATTTGTTGTGTTTTAAGAGGAGCTTTTTCATATGTCGACAAGGCGATATAAATTCGCTCCTCTTATTTAAACAACCTTCCTTTTTAAAGCATACATAACGGCTGTAGATTCTTTAAAGCACAACCTACAAACAGGGTTGTTACCATCTGCTATTGGCTGTGCTCTTTTTATCACCTCCCAAGTTAATTTAAAATCAATGTTTTTGCGCTTAAGGCCGCAAACATACTTTGAAAGCTCAGTCTCATTCTTCTATACACCACCTTTAAAGGATTTTTTATGGTTGGCATACCGAAATCTGAATTGAGTGGAGCATAGGCCGATGTAGAACTTCTTTTTAAGGTCAGAGTTAACTGTTCTCTGTAAATAATGTTCTCTGACCGGCAATTGCCCCCCTTCAAATTAAATTTACAGCCACCAGCGCAATTACACTGATTTTTGATTAAATTACTTTTGTTTAAAATCCTTTGGTTGTGTGACTTAATTAATCTCTCCAACTTCGCCATACATGAACAACTGATTCGCATATTATATTTGTTAAATATCTTTGATAATGGGTTATTTTTGTTGAAATGTTTTTTTAATAGATTTATAAATTCTCTGCCGATGTTTGTTTTAACTGAAGTACAGAATGGGGGATTATACCAAATTATATTTCGCTTTATTTTACTTTTATTGGTCGTTTTGTTTTTTTGCTCCATTGTTACAAAATTAAGTTTATCATTGTAACCGCATTTTTTCATTATTAGTTCGTAATCTTGCTTTGTCTTCAAAAAGTTTTCTTCGTTGCTTGATCTTTTATTTAAACTTTAATTAATTATTTTTGGTATTTGGTTTATAATATTTTTTGGGTGGCTGGAACATTTATTTATATACATAATTTTTGCGTCTGCTTTTTATAAGGCATATAGGAGAGATCATACAAGTTGAGCTTCACATCCAGGTAGTCAGTCGTCAACATTGGTGATTCAATAGTGACTCGTAACCCCATAGACTTGAAGAAGGCGTGTGTTTGTTTTTTTAGCCTTTCAACTATAAAGTCAGAAGAATTGGGCAGTACAGCTAGAACATCGTCCCTGTACAACCCAACTCTTTCTAAACCAAAGATATTATTCAACCCATCTAACAAAAAAAGACCTACTAATTCACATAACTCTACACCCATGAACGATCCCTGCGCTACATCAAAAAGAGAGCTGGTGTTATTTGCTCTCTTATTTTGCCACAGGTTTCCTTGTTCATAAAGTACTGATTTACATGCGTTTTTTATTAGACTTAAGTCTTCAGTAGGTACGCTAGTATAAATACCAGCAAATTTTAGTGATTTTATTACCAATTCTTCGCTGATAGAAGGATAAAAATCGACTACACCAAACTTAAAAAACGCATGTACTAATGTACAATGGTTTCACTCTTAAAGTGGCAACCATGTAAAAGACTAATGAATACTATCAAGCTATTATTTTAAAGTATTTGAGCATTAATTATGTTAGAAAATAATTTTTACTTTTTTTACGATACAAGTAAGTATTAATTTTATTTAGTTAACTAATTACTAATTTTTTTAAAATTCAAACTATTAAAACGCAAAAAATGTTTTATAAAGTCAATGTTTTTCAAAGTGGAAAAAGTGATTCATAATATAAAAAATGTATAAGGTGACCAAAAAATGTTATCAAGCTCGGTTTTTATAGAGAGTTAAGTTGTAAGTAAAATAATAAAAACAGTAAGTTAACTTGCTTAAGTGATTTAGGTAGTACAAAGTTTATTAGACTTAGTACGTTAGTCACTTTGATTTTATTCCAAAGAATATGTATAACTAAATAGGCATTTATTGTGTAACTAAATGTCAATAAAAATAGTAAAACTGAATAAAACCAAAATTTACTTCACTGTGACTAAAACTAAAAACAAAATATTTTTTAATGCAACTAAAACTAAAACTGCGGCCCGCGAAAATTTTGAAAACTTGAAATTTGGCCCGCGAGCATCAACTGCCTGCCGACCCCTGGTTTAACATCAACTTTCATTTATTTACTTTAGATTTTTGGTGACAACATGTTTGAAGATCAAGATTTTTTAATACCTAGCTAATTTTAAACATGAATCAATACCATTTTTTAAACGTGATGACGACAATCAAACAATTCTCTATATTAATTGTTGAAGTAGAACACAAACACAACTGTTTGAACTAGTATCAAACATTATTCTAAAATATTGTCTGTGCAATTTCAATTTTCAACTTTGTTCTTTAAATAGTACTTTAATATGAGTTGAAATATTCATTTAATTTTGTATCTATTCTTGGCACACTTATTAATTAATTTCATTCTATACCAAAGACTAAAAAAGCTATCTGTTTTCATCACCATCCAAAGTTTTTTTGGTCTCTTATTACCGTGGACAAGACACTTAGAGACTAGAACCCAATTTAATTTTATAATATTAAATAGTTTCTGGAAAAAACTTATTAAGCTTTTATCAACATAAGAACAACTTCAGTTGTAAGTTGCAAGGTCTCCTTCACCAACTTTAATCCAAATTATAATAGATAATTTTACTTAGGTGCATTGATGGCGTGGGGTATTAATGACGGCTTTATTAAACCTTTCTAAGATGATCGTTACAAGATCAAAACCAGGTGGTCGACAAATATACAAAAAAAAATTAAGTCTTTTAGAAGCAAAAACGTAGTGTTTGTATTGCACAGTGGGCTAAAACTTGGTTCAAGCTGCCATTGATTTAGCTGAAGAAAATATTTTAAGTGTTAAACATAGTTCGACAGATCTTGATTTCTTTGTTTCAAAATTGGTTTTGTTATTTTTTTGCTTTAAGTATTTAAGAAGTTATGTAAGTTTAAATCCAACCAGTTTTTGCCTTAAACAGCTCAACAACTACTCCGAATTCTTCATAACTTTTGTCAAAACTGCTTGCATAAAGTTACAGAAAATTGTCTGTAAGACTTATTTAGAAAAAAAATTTTACTATTTTTTTTTCAATTTGGTTTAATTTGTATCGGAGTATAATATAATTTTTAAAAAACTAAAAAAACTTTTTCGTATATTCAAGTAGACTTTTTTTCAAAAAAAAAAAATTGCTCGTATAAACTAAAAAAATAGTTATACTCCTAATGATAGATTTATTCGTAAATTTGTATATAGAATCGTTGTCGAATTTACTAAAATATTATTATAAAAAGATATTTTACCACTAAGGCGATTGAGATGTTCTCTCTTAAAATTACCCTATATTGCCCTAAATACATCAATGAAGTTTAAAAAAAAAACAGTTATTTTAAATACAAAATATTTTTTTTTTCTTTTTAAATTTTCAAAGATTTCTAATTTTTTTAACTAACACTAAACCAAAGAAAAGAAAAAAGTCTAAAATAAAATAGTTTTTACAAAGCTTTTAAGGTATTTTTTAGCAGTTGCTGTAGGCCTTAGTTTAGACATAAATTTGAGGTTTTTTCAGCTTAATTTTATACTTCAAAACAGCAAAATTTTACTACATTTATGCTTAATAACTTTTAATATATTTAAAGCAGAATAGAGCTAAACCCAGTTTTTAAAGGAGGTAGCCCAGCTATGAACAACTAAATAAATCTCTTGAATTATTTTTGAAGTCACTAAAATGTACAAAGGCCACTTGCCAGCCCACGGCGTATTGCAGTCTTTTAATTATTATTTTTTTATTACAGTTTTTCTTTCAACAAAGCTCATACTGCCTTTATTTTTTCTTTATTATTATACATTTAGTTATCTAAATGTCTGAATTAAAAATGTAAAGTGTAGATGAGTGTAAAGGCATTTGTTCAGTGTGTTTTGCGTTAAAAATATTTTTGTACCTGATTTTTATCTTTTCTTTTAAACTTATGTGTTAAATTTCAAATATAAGGTTTGAGCATACCAATTCGATTATCGGACTACAAGCCTTCGGTAGAATGAGACCCGCACCCGGGTTTGATTCTTAATAAAACTCGTCAGTCAGCTGCAACCGTGAAACTTGGAATTGTCAATAAACAACAATTTATTATGCAATTTTACTTTATTTTAAAAACTAAGTTTAAGTAAAAGAGCTCGTCAGTGCTTAAATAAAATATACAAGTTGTAAAATAAAGTCTTGATAGAATGAATTTATTATTTCTCCTCTAGTAGTTGAAATCTCTTCATTTGTTTTCTGAAAATAAGAATATATAATAATTTTATTATATTATTGTTTTTTAGTAATATTGTTTTCTTATGTATTAGGGGATTTTGTGTATTAGTAATCTGATGGTAGTAAACAACTTAAACCAAAAATGTGATAAAAATAAACAATAATAAAGCACTAATATAACTTTATAATCATATAAAAAACCTGATGTAATTTTAATAAAAAATGTTTTAATAATAATGTATCCTGCTAAAAGGAACATCACAGGAAGCATATTTTTCTTTGTGGGTAGTATTTAGCTTGTGAGCTACAGTTTGACAACCCAAAGTACAGAGTAGTGAAAATTAGATAAGAATTTACCATTATATAGATATTAATATATTAACTATATTTTTTTATTGAAAATCATATTTAAACTAGCATTCAAGTATCTCTTCATTTACTTTAAGTTTACAATATTTTTAACATAAAAAATAAAAAAGAAACAGTGACCAACCTAATAGTTAAATAGTTGGTTAAATAAAAGTTTTAATATTATTAAATATCTAACCATACCTTTGTCATAGATTTTTTAAAGCTGTTTTTAAAAATATATTTTTGACTGCTAAAACTAGTTTGTAACATTTAAAAGTATACTTAGCTATGGAAAATACCAAAAAAATCTTTAAAAAGAAAAAAGGATCCATCACACTACAAAAAAATCAGGTGAGACAACTACAATAAATAAATATCTTTTTCTCTGTTGTAAATTTCATTTACAAAAAGAATCCAGTACGTTTTTATCTCTGTAAGTACTAGCTTGAGATCATTGCCTTTTATTTTGCTAAGATTACTTAAGTTTTAAATTTAATACACTTTCTTTTGATATTATTACAAACAATATACATTTTAAAATTTACTTAAGACTAAAATATTTTGTTAAATAAGTTATTAGTAGGTTTATAGACCTAGAAAGATTAGAGCAGGGTTTCCCAAAGAACAAATACAAAAATTTATGGAGCCATAAGCAGCAAAGGGGCCAAAGAGCATGAGCAGTTAAGGGTTACAAGGTGGCTATGAGGTCTTAATTTGAAACTTAAACTAGATATTCTATAGTTGATGAGGAAGATCAAAAAATGACTTAGGTATTTTTAGTAGTAGTTTTGAAACTTATAGTAGATATTGTGGTAAACTTTTAGGCAATTTAGGGGACCATAAGCTGTTAAAAGGGGAGCCACAAGGCCATAATTTGAAATTTACACTAGACATTCTGGAGTTGATGATGAACAACAATAAGAATAAAATGCCTAAGGCGTTTTAATGGTAGTTTTTTGAGAAATCTTGTTTTAGGGGACCATAGCATTTTTAATTGTCTATAGGGGGCCTTTTGAAAAAATGGTTTTGGAAACCCTGGATTAGAGGCTATTTCAATATTTTTAAATAGTCCAGAATTATGTTAACAAACAGAATTTTGATATATTGATTGACCATTTTGTTTTGTAAGTATAATACTGAGTCTAGTAGTTTTTTGTGTGTTGATTACTTTTTTTACTTGTGTTGTTCTCATTAATGACTAGTAAGTGTTAAAAGTTTTTGTTTTTATTAGTGAAAAACTATGTAATGTAGTATTTGCAAAATTAAAAACCAAATCACAAGAAAGCTATCAGACATTGGATTCAATATTACAATCAACGGAGGTGAAACCTTTACTAACTTCTTGGACATCCAATTAAACCTTCTAACTGCTGACTTCTGCTCATACATCAAACCAAATGCAAAAACTGTTTATGTTAAAAAAGACTCAAACCACCCTAGAAAGATTTAGGAAAATACTCCAAAAATGGTTAAAAAAGGAATTTCAAGACTAACAAAAAGCAAGGTCTCATTTGATAGGGCAAAACACATTTACCAGAATTCTTTAAACAAGGCAATTTCAATTATAAGCTTAAATATAATCTGACAATTGATAACATCAAACTTAAAATAAGAAAATGCATATTTCACTACCCACCTTTTTGCAAATTAGTGAAAACAAAATTTGGAAATCTATTTCTAAAACTGCAGGACAAACATTTTCCAAAATCAACTGAACTCTACAAAATCTTTAACAGAAATTCCATCAGAATTTAACAGACTTTTTTAAAAATTAATATCAAAATTTATACTAAAACTTTTATATTATTAAAATTTAAGACTATCTTAAACTTAAAATATCTTTATATAATATAACTATGTACCACAGGAAAAACTGGTGAAAGCTATTAGTACTTCGAGTTTAGAACCTTCTACAATAAATCACATAGTTCAATATTTTAATGCAAAAATTCCTAAAAGTTCAGATTATGTCGTTAGTCATTTTAAAACTGAACAAAAAATAGTGGTAATTGCAAAAAGTCAATACTGGTTAAAATGGCTTCATAGTAATCTTCTAAATGAAATACGGTAAGTTTATTACTGTATTATATATTATTCAAAAGTTTTTAAATATAATTTAATTATAAATGCAATCATAAAATGTACTATTGCAACTGTAAATATTCTTGTTTCTATTATGGAATAAAAGATCTTTTTAGTGTGTAACAATGCTAAGATATTTATAGCTTTCAATTTATATGATTGAATGTACAACTTGTGAAGCGGATCTAACCTATCAACAGAAATCTCTAGTCGAGAATGTATTATAGCTGGGAAACAAAACTTATAAGTTCACTTAAAATTTTTTCAGAACCAGTCCATCACTAGTTGCCAACTTCAATTGTTCAAATGTGTCAACAACAAATTTACAACCAACTCAACAGTATAACCAACCAATAGCAAATTTTAAACAGCACCCTCAACAAAGAATGTCTTTTAACAACAGTTTGCCTGTTTTTCAGCAGCTTCCAAGAAATTCACAACATTTTCTTCAAAATCAACAGGTGTATTTTTACCAAACAACTCAACAATCTATTACACAAAATCAAGAAAACTATTCTGTTTTGCAAAGTAGGTTTTAATTGATATTGTCTACAAGTTTCTAAAATACTTTAAAAGTTTTACTATTTTTGAATTAATCTTCAGTTACTTACTCGTACTTAAATAAGGTTTTCTAAACTAAACTATTTAACCAATAAATTTTATAACGCACATGGTATTTTGTTTTAAAACTAAACACTTTGTTTTTTAACACACTCAGGATTGTATTTTAACAATCCTAAGTGTGTTAAAAATTATAAAAAGGACAATTTTTCAGTCTTAGTGAGAGCGGAGAACTCTTTTCAATTGCATATTCTGGAAGCCTTATGTATACAATCTTTAAGGCCCAGTTTATGTAAGCAGAAAAAGTTTGTTTACCAAACTAGACTTTTTAAATCCTTATATTAGTAATTTTAAAGTAATAAGTTTCTTGTTAAACTTTATTTTTAAGCATAGTTTTAATTTAAAAAATTTTATTGCTTCTTTATTTAGATTGTTTTAATTCTACCGAGTTTTATTAGTAAACCAAATTTGTTTAGCATTAGCACTTATTTAATTTTTAACATTTGATTATTACGTCATTTTATATCTTAAAACTTTAAACTGCAGTATAATTTTATTTCAATTTGTATTCATTCCAATCCAGTAGGAAACAATTTCTGACGAGTCCTACTTGAAAGTACTTAAATACATTTAAAGATAATGAAATGCATTCTGTTATATATTTTTAGTAAGTTATGCACCGGAAAAAAGCTGTTCAAATCTTATAATTGAAATTAAAAATGGTGGACTTAAAACATATCAAAGCAGTAAATTTATTAAACAACACAAACTTTTTGTTTTACAGTTAAACTAGTAAGTTTTAATATACATTTTTTTAGATTTTAACTCTAACTGTTTATAGAAAACAGCGGAACTCATAAAGTGGCAAACAAAGCTTTTAAAAGGTCTAGAAATGAGGAAAATAAACAAATTCAACATCAACAACATGGTTATATATTTCATAACTTTTGTGTAAACCTTGTCGCAACAAATTGTCCTAAACCTATTAAAATAACTGACTGTAAAGTGAATTTTTACTATCTATAGTTAAAATGTTAAGGCCATAGGGGGGTTAATTAATATACTAAATATATTGAAAATTAACTTTGGCTTTTATATGAAAGCATTAAGTACAAACTAAAAGCCAGTTTTTATAGAGTTGAAAAATATCATTTAAATTTTGAGATATTTTATTTTTTGTAAAAAGTTTCTGATACAAATGTATGGACCGCAAATTTTTGTGGGGTCATTTTTCTTGGAAAATTTTTAAATCACTAAAAATCTATCTCCTCCTTTATTTTTCAAGCAATCTTATTCAAATTTTCAGAAATTGTTCCTTATATTAAGAGAAAAAAATATATATATATGAATTTTAGTAATTTAATAAAATAAAAATTATATGAATAAAATTAAAAAAAGAGTCTTTTTGTTTCAAAAAATATACATTTTTACTTAAAAATGTTAAAAGCCAAAGTAACTTTTTTTGTTATTCCATAAAGATTAGAATGCATAAGTTTGAAGAAGATTGCTTGAAAAATGTAGAAGGAGATAGATTTTAAATAAAATAGTATTTTTCGGCTGTTTTAGTTTTCCCTTCCTATAGGGAGCCTATTATGCGGCCCGACTTTGACTGGTCATATCTCAAAAAATTATTCAAGTTTTTCAAAAGCATCTTAAAGCTTAGAAAAAGTTCTATAAAATAAGATCAACCTGTAAAAAACATGGCTCACCCCCATATGGCCTTAAATGCATAATGCTATGTATTAAGAAAATATACATTTACTTATATTTTGAGTACATGGAAGATATTACAAAAATTTCTTAAAATAAAACGATAAATGCAAAATTTGTTAAACTTTATGTCTTTGTTTTAGTTGAAAACAATAAGAAGCAAGCACTCTTAGGGTCTTTAAATGAACGTGAAAAATGTCCTATTTGTTTGGAATCATTTGAAGGTAACGACCCTGTGAAAGAAAGTGGTGTATGCAGGCATGTATACCATGCTAGTTGCCTAAACAAATTGCTTGAAGTAGTATTAACAACTTATTTTTTATTTTAATATACTGTGCGTTTATATTTACTTCTTAAAATAATTTATAGTTTCAAAGGTCTACTAGCTTTAATTATTTTCTCTATTTACAGTTTTTGATTGGTTTCATTAGTAAACTTAAAACACTTTGTTTTCAAAAATAATTTTCTAAACAAAATTTTATCAACTTTTATATTTTGAACTATATCTAGTAAGAAGTTTTTTTGTTATTTTTAATATTTTATTTTAAATTTTTATGCTTACTAAGCTTTTTTTTTGTAAATAGTTGAAGAACATGAATATATCATGCATATATTTGCTAACTTTTCAAGCAAGACTAATTTTGTATTGTTTTGCGTTACTTTTTTCCAACTCTTTTCACAAAAAGTTGCCTTAACGCTATTAATGTAACTAAGCTAGTTGGCAACGGTTTATCATGACTATGTCTGCCTAATAATGAGTCCTAATAAAGACAAAATCAGGTTGCAGAATGCTACGTGGGTTGCTGTTGCTAGTCTTGTGGTCCATAGTTCATTTTATTGTTTACTTACCAGTTTTTTTTTTTGAAATTTATGATACATTTGTATCAATTTCACTCTAAAATATATAGATTCTGTAAGTTAACAAAATTAAATTAAAATACATTGTTTTAAAGTTTATTACAGCCTTCGATTAATGTATTTCAGCATGACAATAAGTGTGCCGTTTGTCGTTTGGTTATTGTCAAAAAGTTTGGTCCCTCACCCAATGGCAATATGACCCTGGAGTACTCTATAGCCTCTCTACCGGGATATTATGACTGCGGTATGATTATCATTCATTACATAATTCCTAATGGCATTCAAGGAGTTAGAGTTTTTTTTTTAAGCTTATATTAAAATTAATGTAAACTTTGTAGCTATTGTTTGATTGTTGCTTTTATACTTTTTTTAGTTTTTTTGTTAAATAAGTACTTTGTGAACTTAAAACATATAATTAAAGAAAGTTGAATGAAACAAGTTAAGGGCATAAGGGAACAAGTTAAGGGCATAAGGGAACAAGTTAAGGGCATAAGGGGAGGGTCCAACATTTTACCAAAAAACAATATTGGCTCTTATATGAAAGCTCTCAGTATATACTATGAGTCAGTTTTTATAGAATTAAAAAAAATTAAATAATTTTTGAGATTTTTTTGTAATGTTTGTAAAACATTTCGATACAAACTTTAGGACGGCAAATTTTTTGAGGTCAATTTTCTACAAAATTTTAAAACTTACTAAAAATCTATCTTTTTTTTCATTTTTTGAGCTAGAGGCCTCAAGTTTTAAGGAAACATAACTTTTTAAGATTAAAATACTTTAATGTTGCAATTTTAAGAATATTCAAAATAAAAATTTTAGTTAAAAAAAAAAACAAAAAGTTGGAGTTTTTTATTTAATAAAGTTTTTATTTCTCACAAAAAAAATACTGCATTAAATCAATTTAATTGTGATAGAATTTTAATAAAATAGTCTTTTTTTGGTTTGCGCCTTCCATAAGATTGCTATTGAGCAAACTGACTTTGATCGCTTATATCTCAAAAGTTACTTTAAATTTTTTTGAGCGGTTAAAAATGTCTGATAGCTGAGATAAAACTCTACAAAATAAGACCAACTTGTAAAAATCAAGGTGGATCCCCCTATGCCCTTAAATTAATTTTTATCCTCTAAACACTGGTTACAGGACAATTCAAATTCTCTAAAAAAATTAAAGGGCCATAACTCAAAAAATATATAAGTTTGAAAAAAAAGCGTTTGTAGGTTCAACTAATACTTATTAAACACTTTTTTTTTGAATGAAATGCTTATAAAATTTTTTAAACTAAATATTACCATATTTTCTAACTTAATTTAGCCATATCTTCTAGTTATTAAAAAAAAATCAGTGAAAAGAAGAGTGTTTTTAGGTATTAATAAAACCTACCCTATATTTTCCAAATATATCTTACTTTTTGAGTTATGGCCGTTTAAAAAATATTTTATTGTCCCAAATTGAATAGTCGTGCACCCCTTAATACTGTATCATATCTAAGTTTTGTTTATAAAAAGTATTAACTTATTTAAAAAAAAGTTTTTTGTGTTAATGACACAATCTTAACGGTATTTTTATATAAAATAATATAATAGTGCATAATTATATATACAAAAATGCACATTAAGTTATTTACAACATGGATGTACAAATTGTTACCCTTTTTTTTATAGTATTCTTTTTATATTTTTTTTTAATAAATAGTTTTGAGTATGGCCTTTTTGTCAGCTAATTGATTTAATATTTTAAACTTGTTAATATTTATATGCTAGTAGTCTTCATGACATTTATATTATCATTACAATAATTATAAACTTAACAATAACGACAACTTGCAAAGTACTTGACTTATAAACTAACATTGTTTCTCTATGCTATACTAATAACATATTTCTACGGAGATCTGAAAAAATATACTTCAAAGAGTAGAAAATATTTGTGTATTTTCCATAAGTATAAACATTTTAAAGTATAGTTTTAAGCGTTTACTTATAAAGATCCGAGCGAAACAAGTTCACTGGAATATTTATTAAAATAATAACAATTTTAAATAGTACTCTTCATTTATTACACTAACACATGTTTCTGTGTGTTAACAATTTAAGGGCATAGGGGGGGGGGGGGGTAAACACCCTTTTTTGGTTTTTGATCTTATTTTATATAGTTTTTAATAAGCTAAAAAATGCTTCTTACAGATTTAAAAAATTCAAAATAAATTTTGAGATATAACCAGTCAAAGTCAGAGCCAACAATAGGTTCCTTATGGGAGGCACAAACTAAAACGGCAAAAATAGACTATTTCACTAAAAATCTATCTTCTCCTACGTTTTTTAAGATAACTACCTATAACTTTTAGGAAGTGTTCCTTGATATATTTAGAAAATTATGTCAGAAGGAATTTAAAAAAAAATAAAAATTTTATATAAAAAATCAACAAAAAAAACAGTTTTTTTTTTGTTATAAAATTTTTAATTTTTTAAAACTCTGTTCCAACAGAATTTTCTAAATACTGCAAGGAACATTTCCTGAAAATTTGAGGTAGTTATCTCAAAAAACGTAGGAGGAGGTAGATTTTTAGTGATTTCTAGTTATTTTACCGTTTAAGTTTGCGCCTCCCATAAGGAACCTATTGTTGCCTCCAACTTTGACCGGCTATATCTCAAAAATTATTTTGAATTTTTTAAACCTGTAAAAATCATCTTGTAGCTTAGTAAAAGTTATATAAAATAAGATCAAAAATAAAAAAAGGTGTTTACCCCCCCTATGCCCTTAACACACTACTTCAACGAAGATCTGTAAAGGAAATACTTTAGGAAAAGAATAGAAGCTAAAGTAGGTGTGTATATGTGTTTATTAAAAATAAAAATAAATACTTTATTTCTTGCAGATTAATAATCAATAGTATGCAGGGTTGCCACTCGGTCAGGAAAAGTCAGGAAAAATTTAAAAAAATGACAAAAGTTAGGAAAAAATAGGGGGTTTTGAAAAAAAGTCAGGAAAAGTCATAAAATTTGATAAAACAAAAAAAAAAGTCAGTTTTTGTGAGTTTAAATTTACAAAATTCCTTGTTTTCCAAAGCCTTCAAATGGTAAAAATTAATTAAAAGTGCTTTAAAGTCAGAAAAAAATTCCAAAATTTTCATAGAAATTCAAAAATAAATTTAATTTTATTTCCAATGCCTTCACCTAGTATAAATTAGTAAAATATCCTTTATAAAACTGCAAAAATTTCCTTTTAACATATTGAACAAGTACCCTACTTGAACAAGCAGATTTTGTAAGCTTTTTAGTATTGATGATCTGTAGCAAGGACACTTCCATAGTGAAACTGTGATATATACACAAAAATTTATCTAGCATAATTTTAGAATCAAAATGTTTTTTAATTAAGTAAATAATTGAGTTCTTTATAATTAAGCAGTTAGTTTAGTATTTTATGTAACAAGTTAAGGTGTATACTTTACCTCTTTATAATTTTTTCAAAGTTGTTTAAATTTATAGAATAAGTTATAAGAGAGGTATATGCCAATATTAAGTTTACTTATTATTTGTATTTTTTGTAGAGTGACTTAAGTTTTTAAAGTAAATTAGATTATATTTATTTGTTTCAAATTTTATACTAAATGATAAGAGGAAATATTTTATACAACAGATATATAGTTTACTTTTTTATGTCTTTTTTTTACAGTTCCTTATATGTCGTTTCGTTTATTTAGAAACATTTATGCTAGAAAATTCTAAAAAATTGTGTTTTTTATTGTTTTAAGGTTTCAACTGTAAAAATTTGTTATTGTTTTAAGATTTTAGTTGTGAAAGTTCGTTATTAATTCAAGGTTTTATTTGTAAAAGTTCCTTATACGTGGTTTGTTAATCTAGATACATTTATGCTAGGAAATGCTAAAAAAATTGTGTATTTTTTCAGACAAGCTGTGTTTATAAGGTATAATACAAGTATTTTGCTGATAGAGCTGTTTATTACAAACATCAATCATACACAGATGGTTTAAATGATGTACTGGAAGTTTGATGATAGAATTCAGCAAAAAACTGTTGTTTTTAACCTGTATTAAAGTTAGATTGAAAGCTTTATATAGTTTCAAATGTTAGATTATGTATTTTAGAATAAGTTTAATTTAAGAGTTTGATTTAGAAAAGTCAGGAAAATCTTGGTGAAAAGTCAGGAATTTTTTCTCAGCTTGATCAGTGGCAACCATGAGTATGTTAGTTAAGCCTAAATTAGATAAAGTAAAGTAAAATACAAAATAATAAAAAATCATAATATAAAACAACTCACATGCAACTCAAGATATTAAGCCCTTTTCAAACATTCAAAAAAACATCCAATAATTACGTCATATTATTACGCTAATTATATACATTAACATTCAAACAAGTCATTTATCTTGCACTGCAAACGAGATAATTTTATACATAATGTTTGGAAAAAGTAGTAAGGCAGTTGGATTAAAAAAAAAATATTTTTGCAATTATTTTAAAAACACAATACACATAGTTTTTATTTCTTTTTAATAATTTATACATGTCACTTTTCATTCTCCAACATGGTCTTCGTATCTTACTCAACTATATATTTTTAATGTTCCTTTATGTGTCAAGTTCGAAGTTGGAAACATGCATTTAAATAAACGTGCTTTTTTACCTACTACGCCCAATAGATTGGCGAGATGATTTTTTACTGCAGGTTTATACTTAACACATAACCACTTTGTTGTTTTATGTTTTGCATTTTTTAATTCATATTAAACAGTAAGAATATTTTAGTTTAAGTGTCTCAAATCTTCCCTTGGTTGTGTGTTGTTGTTCGTGATTTTTTTGTCTTTATCAAAATCGTTTAAATAAAAAAGTTATTTTTTATTTAACAAAAAAATCTACAAATTTATTAGTATTCGTTATATTGCCTAAAGTACTTTCAAATTCTTCTTCAGTAGGTAATTAAAACTGATAAATTCAAAATTTTCTTGCATATAAAAGTTAAAAAAAAGGATATTATGACGTAAGTATAAATCAAGTTTTAAGATAAACTTTGTTTTAAAAGCCTGTCTTTTAAAAGTTTTTTCAAATAGTAAATCTTATTAGTATCTCTAGTTTAAACTCGCAAAAACTAAATGTAAAAAAAAAAAAAAATTAAATTAAATTAAATCAAAGAGAATGGACTAAATGAAATTAAATTGTTAAACTTTGATGTGTTTGACTTAATGTTTTATAAAACTTTAAAATGTAAAATAAAAATAGTAATCGAGCTTATTGTTGGTTGAAGTTAAAAAATCAAAAATAAATAGAGTAAATAATCATAATAAATAAGTCGATAAAAGTAGTAGTGCATATTACCTTAACTTGTTAAGATATTTTAGAAATGTATAATCAAAAAACTTTATAAACATTTAAATAATAGTAACCTAGTCAATTATCTGTAAAGTGGTAATATAGTTTTGTTTATATTTATTGTTGCTTGGAGTTTATTGATCCATTTACTTTCTAAAAAATCTAAGTCTGAATAATTTTTAGTGGTGTCTACAAAGATAATCGAAAAAGCTTCTTTTAAATCTTTTTTTGTGTTTTTTTGCGTAATTTATTTTAAGTGCTGCTCTATCACTAACATTATCTGTGATTGTACTCTTCTAGATGTGTCTGTGAGAGCACCATCTTTGCGAAAAGGACGTGATTGTCTGGCCGACATAGAACTCTTCGCATTCACTACATTTCGCCGCATATATCCTAAAATTTTTGAAATTTAAGTTTTTTTTTCAATTTTATCGTTTTTCTGTTTTTTAACTTTACTAAGCTTGTTTTCTTTACCATTGTATCTTTGAAAAGCAAACATTTACCACAAGGGGATGAAATCCCTTCTTCATTATTAACTTCATGAGCTAATTTCTTGTAGTTAGTTAGTACAGTTGCAATAGTCTGCGGTCGTTTGTATGTTATCATCACGTTTTGATTCAATTGTTTTTCTCTTTCTGTTAATTTAAGCAAGTTTGGAAAGATTGTCGTCCAATTGCTTACGTTTTTGTTACTTTCCTTCGTTCTTTTTGTTGGTGGTCTGAACCGATCTTTCCATTTTTCTGTTTTTTCCAGCATCTCTACTACTAAACCCTCGCAAAAGTATGATTTTAAGCACTTATCTTTCAATAGTTTCAAAGCTTTCAAATAGTCACAATCCCGTTCACACAACCTTCTTAATCTTATAGATTCGCTAAATAGAATAGATTTGTAAATTGAGCGAGGATGATAAGATCTTCCATTGATGTAAACCCTATTGATAGCGGTAAGCTTTATGTAATTTCTTACATAAAACCCACCTTTTTCTTTTTCATCTATGATGTGATTGACATCTAAAAACTCCAACTCTTTGTTTTTACTTTGGTGAGAAATTTCTCTAAAAATAGTTTTAAATCATACTTTTGAAACACAAATTTAAGCTTGTCTTTGATATTATCTGTGGCTGCTCTTGTTGGGTAAAAAAGATAATGTCATCGATATAACGCTTGAAATGTATTGATGTTTTTAACTTGTAATATTATATGATGTAGCGCAATATTGGCAATTGAAACAGAATTGTTATCTCCGGTAACAATTCCGTTTACTTGCGAATAGAATAAAATTAGTTTGTCAAATGCAATCGAAAAGTGCACAAACTATTCAAAACAAGTAAATAAAACTTTAGTCGATCTTACAATTTTTTGTTAAGAAAATGTAGTAGTGCAAAACGGAACATCATTCTATTCGCAAGTAAACGGAATTGTTACCGGAGATAACAATTCTGTTTCAATTGCCAATATTGCGCTACATCATATAATATTACAAGTTAAAACAATTTTAAAAAAATCAATACTTTTCAAGCGTTATATCGATGACATTATCTTTTTTACCCAACAAGAGCAGCCACAGATAATATCAAAGACAAGCTTAAATTTGTGTTTCAAAAGTATGATTTAAAACTATTTTTAGAGAAATTTCTCACCAAAGTAAAAACAAAGAGTTGGAGTTTTTAGATGTCAATCACATCATAGATGAAAAAGAAAAAGGTGGGTTTTATGTAAGAAATTACATAAAGCCTACCGCTATCAATAGGGTTTACATCAATGGAAGATCTTATCATCCTCGCTCAATTTACAAATCTATTCTATTTAGCGAATCTATAAGATTAAGAAGGTTGTGTGAACGGGATTGTGACTATTTGAAAGCTTTGAAACTATTGAAAGATAAGTGCTTAAAATCATACTTTTGCGAGGGTTTAGTAGTAGAGATGCTGGAAAAAACAGAAAAATGGAAAGATCGGTTCAGACCACCAACAAAAAGAACGAAGGAAAGTAACAAAAACGTAAGCAATTGGACGACAATCTTTCCAAACTTGCTTAAATTAACAGAAAGAGAAAAACAATTGAATCAAAACGTGATGATAACATACAAACGACCGCAGACTATTGCAACTGTACTAACTAACTACAAGAAATTAGCTCATGAAGTTAATAATGAAGAAGGGATTTCATCCCCTTGTGGTAAATGTTTGCTTTTCAAAGATACAATGGTAAAGAAAACAAGCTTAGTAAAGTTAAAAAACAGAAAAACGATAAAATTGAAAAAAAAACTTAAATTTCAAAAATTTTAGGATATATGCGGCGAAATGTAGTGAATGCGAAGAGTTCTATGTCGGCCAGACAATCACGTCCTTTTCGCAAAGATGGTGCTCTCACAGACACATCTAGAAGAGTACAATCACAGATAATGTTAGTGATAGAGCAGCACTTAAAATACATTACGCAAAAAAAACACAAAAAAAGATTTAAAAGAAGCTTTTTAGATTATCTTTGTAGACACCACTAAAAATTATTCAGACTTAGATTTTTTAGAAAGTAAATGGATCAATAAACTCCAAGCAACAATAAATATAAACAAAACTATATTACCACTTTACAGATAATTGACTAGGTTACTATTATTTAAATGTTTTAATGTTTATAAAGTTTTTTGATTATACATTTCTAAAATATCTTAACAAGTTAAGGTAATATGCACTACTACTTTTATCGACTTATTTATTATGATTATTTACTCTATTTATTTTAGATTTTTTAACTTCAACCAACAATAAGCTCGATTACTATTTTTATTACTATTTTTATTTTGATTTTACATTTTAAAGTTTTATAAAACATTAAGTCAAACACATCAAAGTTTAACAATTTAATTTCATTTAGTCCATTCTCTTTGATTTAATTTAATTTTTTTTTTTTTTTACATTTAGTTTTTGCGAGTTTAAACTAGAGATACTAATAAGATTTACTATTTGAAAAAACTTTTAAAAGACAGGCTTTTAAAACAAAGTTTATCTTAGAACTTGATTTATACTTACGTCATAATATCCTTTTTTTTTAACTTTTATATGCAAGAAAATTTTGAATTAATCAGTTTTAATTACCTACTTAAGAAGAATTTGAAAGTACTTTAGGTAATATAACGAATACTAATAAATTTGTTGATTTTTTGTTAAATAAGAAATAACTTTTTTATTTAAAACGTACATATTAAACACAAATTCGTAATTTATTATATATCTAAATACCGTATAGGATATTTTTAATCTTACACCCGACTCCCTTTTTTAAAACATTAATTAATTATTTTTGTTGTTATGTAATGTATATGCACTTTAAGTTGTGATGTTATTATGTACGGGGTAGCTTAATTGTTGGTCAGGGCTTTGAATGCTTAATACGAAGTTTAGTCTTTGTGATTTGTTTTCAAAATTTTAATTTGTTATTTTAAGTTGTATCTAACTTTATGTATGCTATAATTCAGATTTAACCATTATAAACATTTTATAAAAATATATTATCCCAAGTTTCAATAACTATTAATTGACTTATTAATTCAGTATTTAATGTTTGTTGTTTTACCTCTTTTTATTTACAATAGATTACTTATTATGTTTTTAGAATAATTGTAAAAAAAAAAAATTTATTAGTTCTTTTTTCTTGTTCATTAGATATTTAGTGTTACTGTCATTAAGTCTTACGTTTCAAACTTGCCATAAAACAGTTTTTCACTATATATTGTGTTTTAAATTTATCATTTAATATGTTTATTTTTTGACAACTTTTGATTTGTATTTGATCAAAATTGAAAAATATGCAATAAGCTAAAATCATCTTGCTTTAACTTTGTTATAGTTCAGATATAATTTTCTAACATTGATACCTAACTTACATTAAATAAGCAAGCAATCTGTTTTAATTGTAAAATTTATTTTAGTCAAAAATAACTTTGTGTAGTATATATAAAGTGCAATGAGGTGCTTTTATCACTGTTGTATTGTATATTACAGTAAGAATATTTTAGTTTTAAATATCTCAAATCTTTTCTTGGTTGTGTGTTGTTCTTCGTGATTTTCTTGTCTTTATCAAAATCGTTTTAAATAAAAAAGTTTTTTTTTATTTAAAAAAAAATCTACAAATTTATTAGTATTCGTTATATTGCCTAAAGTACTTTCGAATTCTTCTTCAGTAGGCAATTAGAATTGCCTACTAATTCAGTATTGTATATTAAATAGATTGATATTTTTTTGTTAATAAAACAGTTTCGTTTTATTGAATATGTTATTTTTTGTAGATATAAAGTTTACTGAGTTAGTAAAAAACAACTTTTAATTATTAAGTTTATGTTTGTGCAAGTATAAGTAATTCTATTAAAGTTTTTTTTTTAATGGTTTAATTTTGAAATATAGAAGTATTTTTTAGAACAGTAGTTTTGAATTTATTTAGATTGATAAAATTATTTCAACTATATTATTTAAAAAAGATCTTTTTATAGCTAATTAAAAAAGTCTCAAGTTAAGGGATTTTTTGAAAAAAAAAATTACTCACCCCCTGACCAAAGTACCACCCTACGCCACTGACATACACCTACTTTAGCTTCTATTCTATCCTTACAGTATTCTTTTTTTACAGAGCTCCGTTGAAGTGTGTTAACACACAGAAACATGTGTTAGTGTAATGAAGAAATAGTACTGTTTAAATTCATATATGAACTATAAATGTGGGTGAAGTAGTTTTGTAATACAACTTAAAATTATTACATACATCCTCGCTTATCCAGCCGGTTTCAGTCGAGAAGTAGATTTAATTAATTCAGATAAAATCAATGTTTTTAATTTAAAACCTAAAATAAATAAAAATTAAATAGTCTATGGTGTGATTTGTTTTCTATTAAATGATTTTAAACTTTTTCACATTTTTGTTTAGTTTATTTTTTGTCTGTTTTAATTAGTTGGTTCGTTCAAAAATTTGAATAAATTATACTTATAAAAGATATAGAATGCGTTTTATTACATTCATTGAATTATATAAGATAAGTATATTATTAAATAAAAGTGATGTCTTGTTATTATCCATCCTAAAGCTAATCCGGTTATAATTACACAAAATGCCTACCCAACATGGCCGGATTAGCGAATATGTATTGTACTTTAGGGTGCTTATTTTTACATCTACTTTTGATTTTCCAGCTGAATTTTTTTTTTTTTTTGGAAATATCATAAAAACACTGTGTACAAAGTTTTAAATGATTTTAAGAAATTTTCACCTTGGTATCAACCGATTTTCTAAAAACCACCCCAACTCAAAATGTATGAGATCCAAAAATTGTGACCTTGAAATGTTTAGCTCAATTTTTTTCAATGTGGCTAATTGTCACAAAAACACACTGTGAACATTTTAAAATTAATTAAAGAAAGTTTTATGGTGGAATTTCTTGTTTTTAGAAAGAAAAAAAAAAAGGAAATTTAGAAGAAGTTACAAAAAGTGATAAAAATTACATAAAATCAAGAAATTATACCATAAAATTTTCTTTAAATCGTTTTAAATTGTTCACAGTGTGTTTGTTTTATTTAAGTTTATGTTGATAGAAAAAGCACTAATAATTTTATCTTCTATTCGTTGAAGTACTTATTTTTTCCAACAGAACTCCCTAAAAGTGTGTTATAGTTTAGCATAGAGAAATAAAGTTAGTATTGATAAATCAAGTACTTTGCAAACTGTTGTTTTTTTTATGTTCTTATAAAGTTATTTCGTTTGGATCTCTATTAACAAAAATGATTAGCATATAGAATATAAATAAAATTTGGTCATGTGCTTTTGTGTATTTGTGACCTGTGTAAGTTGTTGTGAATTAAATGTTAAATGATTAAAAGTTTGGACATCATTGATATTGTACACTGTAATGAAATTTCTAATAATACATTTGAATATGCATAATAAGTATACTAAAATATCTTGA
Organism: Thalia democratica; assembly: GCF_965202585.1. Taxonomy (NCBI): domain Eukaryota; kingdom Metazoa; phylum Chordata; class Thaliacea; order Salpida; family Salpidae; genus Thalia; species Thalia democratica. The sequence goes on along the minus strand of NC_139170.1, from coordinate 24,841,259 downwards.
AAAAAGTTGTCAAACAATTGTTCTTTAAAAACTAAATAAGAAAACGTTCGTGTATTAAAAATAAAATGAGTAAGCTATACATACTTAGTTGCAAATGATACATAAATATATTAATAAATTTTCCTATAGTAGTATAAATAAGAAAAGTTTAAAAACTAAATTTATATCAATTTAAAAATTAAAAAAAAAGCAGAGCTTTGCTTAAACGTTTAAAGTCTTTATTTTTTAGTTTTAGTTAAAAAGTATCATAATTAGTATCTATTTAACTTATTATAAAATGATTTTATAAGGTTTTTTTTAATTGAGATTAAAGTTATTTATCTAGTAGCTTTTCAGTGTAATTTTAATAAGGTTACCTAGTTGCTAATAAATAAATCAAAAACCACGATATTAATATTAACACTTTTTTCTATCACAGTCTCAGCATCCTAACCCTGGCTTTCCGTTTTGTGGTACAAAAAGAGTTTCCTACCTACCTAATAATGAAGAAGGAAACAATGTTTTGAAGTTGCTACAAAAAGCTTGGGAAATGAAATTAACTTTTAGGATTGGCAGAAGCTTAACCACTGGTCAGACTAATGTTGTGACCTGGAATGACATTCATCACAAAACTGCAATCAGTGGTGGACCGTAAATAAGTTCTAGTTCTTAAACTTTACATATAATTTTATATCTTATCACAAAGTATATGTTTAAAAACACTTTTCAACTGTTGAAAATAGTACTAAAGCTTGAAATTTTCGCAATCACTTTATCAAGGGTGACTTTTCACAAATTAAAACAAAACTAAGTTAAAATTATGTAAAAATATTTTTTTTTATACTTAATTATACTTAAACTAAATCTAAATAAACGATAAGTTTAGGTTGAACTTAATTAAGGTTTGATTACAAGTCTAAAAACATTTATTTAGACCAGGGTTTTCCAAAGTGGGTCATTTTATAAGTTTAGGATAAGCTGCAAAGGGACCAAAGAGGGGGGGCATTAGTAGTAAAGGGGCCATGAAGCTTTAGTTTAAAACTCACTTTAGATATTGTGGAGTTGGTGATGGATAGCAAAAAAGGTCTAGGCGTATTTAAGGGTAGTTTTGAAACTTATATTAGATATAAGGGAAACATTTTAGGAAATTTAGAGGCATAAGCTGTAGAAGGGGAATCACGAGGCCATAAATTGAAATTTTCCCTAAGTATTCTGGAGTTGATGATGAAGAGCAAAAAAAGGTCTTAGACGTATTTACGGGTAGTTTTTTGAAAAATCTTGTCGGAGGGGGCCATAGCTTTTTTAATTTCTTCGAAGGGGGATTTATGAAAAAAAGAAAAAGAAACCCTGGTTTAGACTAATAATTTAAAATGCAATTAAAGTTACAAAACAAATTTTCACACGAATTGGGAGATTTTTTAACTATATAACAGTTTTTTTCACACTAACCTTTCCTGATTTCATTTTGGTAGCCATTATTTATTATCTACATAAAATATCTTGAAGTTAGCCGTTAGCATCAAACTAATGCATTAATCGGGTAATATTTCTAAATAAAAGATTAAAATAAGTAGGTTTTTTTTTTTGCTTTTTGATAAACTTTTAGCCATTTAACACTGCAGTAATTTTTGTTGTAATTTAACTTGAAGAGTTTTATCCTGACATTACAGTTCAACAATATGTGCGACAATTCTTACGTAAATAGTGCAGGGTTGCCAAAAAACCTGGAAAAACCTAGAATTTGAGAAATTTTGAAAAAAAAACTTGGAATTTTGAACTAAAATCAATAAAAAAACCTGTAATTTTAAACAACTTATAGATGTTAAGTAGTAAAGTTTTGCTTGACACAAAAAATCTATCATAGAGATAAAAAAGATTATCTTCATCAACATTTTTGTTTATTTAAAAACACATTTAAAGAAGCTTTAATATCTTTTCAATGTCTTTATACTATTTAACACAGTTTCATACCTTAAACTTAATTTTAAACTAAAAGTATACCCAAAAACGTGTACTTTATGAAATCTGGAAAGTTTTGAAAACCTTGAGAAAATTTGCCAAAAACATTTGGCAACCCTGATAGTGTTTTACAATTTGTCATATTTAGTTACATAATTTAAAAGAACAAGTAAACTTCTTAATCTAGAACAGGGGTCGGCAGGCAGTTGGTGGTCGCGGGCCAAATTTCAAGTTTCCAAAGTCTTTGCGGGCCGCAGTTTTAGTTTTAGTGACATTTGAATACTCGTTTGGTTTTAGTCTTAGTCACACTAGATAAAAGTTTTACTTTTATTCAACTTATTGTTTTAAATGACTTTTAGCTATACACAGAATGCCTATTTAAATTAAAATTTATTAGAATAGAATTTACATTGACTAATAAACTTAAGTGTTAATAAATGTACTTTCAGAAGCATTTAAAAAGTTAAACTTAATACTTTTGTAATTTTACTTACAACCTAACTCTCTATAAAAACCTAACTTGAAAGACAATTTATGGGTAACTTTTATACATTTGTTACATTATCAACCGTTTTTTCAAGAATATTAACTTAAAAAAATTTTTTGCGTGTTAAATAATTTACACTTACTAAAAATTTAGTGATCAGTTAACTTAATTAAATTAATACCTGTTTGTATTCCAGAAAGCTAAAACAAATTCTTCAGAATAATTAATTCTCGAATACTTTGATAAGATATTTTATTAGTAATTAGTCTTTTAAATAGTTGCCATTTAAAAAGCAAAAATGTCTGACTTGTATCAAACCAGCCTAAGTTTATTAAAAGTTAAAAAAGCTAATAAATAGTTGTTATCAAGCTAAAATACCTAGTTAAAATATCATCATTATCAAAAAGTACACAAAGTGTAAGAAAACAAGAAAAAAATACAATTAGTAAGCTACACTACAGTCATAAAAACTATTCTGAGAATTGGAAGATTTCTTTAAAGTGTTTGAAATAAAAGTTTCACAAACATCTGAGATTTTAAGCTTTTATAACAGCCTGTTTGTGTAGCAACCAAATTAAAAAAAGTTCACAACATATAGAAATAACGAAGGTTATTAACAGTAAATAAATTACTTGCCAAATAAAATATAAGTTAGCTGGAATGGATAATTAAGTTTCTTAAACAAATTTAACAAAAGTATAAAACTTTATTGAGTCATTAGCGAAGTAGAAAAACTTATTTTTTTATTAAACATTATAGCAATTCTTTATCTGCAATATAAATATTTCATTTAAAAATAGTAATTGTAAAATACAAGACGAGCTTAAAATAAAATTAGTTTGGAGTTATTGCGAGAAAAATTAAAATCAAATCACCAAAGTCAGTTCGAACAAAGCACATGATTACCTTCAGTAACTACAGAATGATCAGAAAAAATTGTTAAGTTATAAAGTAGCAAAATTTATTACTTAAAATGAGATACCGTTTATAGTTGAAAACTTTTTAAAGAATTAATGTTGGCGGTAAGGAAAAACTTTTGTTTATTTCTTTAATTACAACAAGAAGTGGTGTTTAGGAAATTCATTAAGGTTATAAAGTCGCATAAATCAAATTAGGACTTTAATCAATCTGTTAACATGGGAGCACTGATAGAAAAACTATTGCTCATCTGAGAATGTTAATTAGAGATGTTTTTACTAACTTTGACATTTTAGTAGAATTTCTTGGTTTAGTTCCAACACGAAGCACAACAATCGGTGAAATTTTACAAATAAAGGTGAAAAGCACCAATACAAAGTTTTTGGAAGTACAATTCCTACTTTTATTTTTAGTAAAAAGTTTAACTAAAGTTTAAAAAAATGTCTTAAAAAATATATCTATATTAAACAATACTGTTAAGTTACTTTAATATATTTTTTAATTAAAAAAAAATTCATTTGGTAATTTTTTTTTGTCAAATCGAAATTTTATTACTTTACATGTAAAAGTTGTTTGAAATTCCAGATTTTTCAAAAATTCTCAAATTCAATTTTTTTTTCCAAAATTTTAACATAAATTTTCAAATTCAAAGCTTTTCCGGGACTCAAATTTTTTGGCAACACTGATTGTTCACACTTAAATGTACACAATAATATAAACAATATGTTTAATTATATTAGCTGCAAAACTTAAAATTTAACATATATTACAACTCAAACTAACACTGTGGATTGAAAAAAACATACATCATAAGTTTAATTTGCCACTCTTTTAAGCAAAAAAGCCAGCCTGAGTCAACAAAAACTTTCCTGATATTTTTGTATACAAAAAAAAATTCTAGTCAAAAACTTAAAAAATGACTTAGTTGGCCTGAGATTTGTAGTCTTCAAGTAGTGATAGTCTGAGTGTGTGGCAATGTTAAATTGTTTATTTGCTTGAATTTGAACTATTTTGATTAAAAATGTACAAACTTAATAAAGTTACCATCCCTAAATCTAGTTTGTATTAAATAGATAGCTTTAAAAAACAGCAATTGTGTGAATTGATATGCAAGGCATTAAAATTAACTTAGTTTGACAAAAACAATGTTTGAAAAATGAAAATGTATACATAAAAAAAACTATATTAATTTATGTTATATATATTGTTTTAAATGTGTCTGTACAAATTTAGATATTACATGTAGAAATAACAATGTAGAAAATTATGCATAAACTAGACTTAAACTAACTAATATTAAAGTATTAAATAAAAAGTGGTTTAAAATATGAGCATCTTTTTAAGTTGGTGTGCATAGAAATTAATTTAAAGTGCAAAAAAAACTTATAAAAAATTAAAATGTGTCGAAACAAAAATAAAATAAACCTCATTTATTATTACTATGTTTTTTTTTTATATGTTTTTACACTAAAATATAACATTTACAAACAAAAAATCTACTAAAGAAACTTAGGTATAAAAAATATTGAAAAAGAATATCTAAGATATAAAGAAAAGACACTTCAGTTAATTACTGTGCATTACTTTTGTACAACATTGAAAACACTTGCATTTAGTTTGTTTAATAAATAGGTATTATGTAACTAACTTATTAATCCCAAGCACTCTTTACACTCATTTTTCAGATAACTTCTTGCTGTTGTAAATAAGAAGTTATTATGAAACTGAGAAAAAAATCCTGTTAGAATGCTAATCTGTCTTTTTCACATTTTTAAACTAAAGCAGTAATTTGTTCTAAATATTTTAAAATGTTATACAGAGACTTAAAACCAAGCTAATCAAATTAAGCCGAATTACCGAAAAAAAATTAATTTGAAATATATTTTTGCTTAGCGGGCCACATTTACATGCTCGCGGGCCACAAAAATTTCTTTTGCGGGCCGCATTCCATTCAAAAAAAAAACGTGCTCGCGGGCCGCAGATTTATCCTTCGCGGGCCGCAGTTTTCCGACCCCTGATCTAGAAGCTATGTCTAAACATAGTTTGTAAATCTCATTTTGATTTTGTTTGGTGTTTAAGTTATGTTTCCAGTAATATTTTAACAATATAAAAACTTCTTTACAAACTGTGAGCCCTTATCTTTTGTATATAGATGCTGTTTTATATTTAGTTATAGCTTATTATTTTACAAATTTAAGTCAAACGTAAAATGTTGTAATTGTTAGTTTTCTAGTAAAATGCTTTCCCTGATTCGTTTTTTAAAGCATTTCTTGATTTTATTTTCCGCATTTTAAAAGTAAATTAGTGTTCTCTGTGAACTGACTTAAATCATTATATTTTCAATAATGACAAAAATAAATATTTAAAGAAGACATTGACAAATATTCAAATTTATTAAAATTATTGTTATTATAAAGTTTTTTTTTTAATTATACTTCAAGTAATTTTTTTTTTTAATAGTTTTAGTTAATTAGTTTTAAATTCTAACAGTTAATCTGTGTTGAAAATAGAAATGCCATCATAGTCTCTTGTGAAAAAAAAAACTTTTTTAACAGCTAACAATGAAATGTAAATATTTATACCTGGAAGTAAACAAATAATTTATACCAAACCAAAAATAGAAAAGCTAGTGTGAAAAGAACAGTTGTATTAGTTTAAAAATGTATGACCTATTTATAGGTAAATTGATATTTTTATATTAGTGTAATAGACATTTTTATTCATTAGTTATCTTTTTAATTAGTTTCCTAATTTAATTTTTATTTAGGTTTGTTTTGATTGCAATTTAGTTTCAGACAAACTTTAAGTATTTTTTCATAATTTTGAAAAAGTGCCGTGCATATTTGACCCGTTCTCACAAAACGAGTTACATAAATTTTAAACTACTCCAGTATCTAACTACTAATTCTACTGAAGAAACACTGCTGAGATGTATAAAAAACATATAAAAAATAACAAGTAGTATTTGCCTGAGCTTGATAATATTTATAAAACCTTTTGACGTATTTCAAAATTTATATGAGTAGAACAAATTAAGTTATATACATATGAGTATGTAAGTTTTACTGGTATAAAATTTATGGCTCAATGCAAAACTTACCATATTTAATTGTTAACTTTCAATAAAAACTTTTTTAATAAAATAAAAATAAAAAAATTTAGTACCTACAGATTGTAATTGTTATATTTACAGTTATGGATACCCGGACGCTACTTACCTTCAACGTGTAACTGCTGATATGAACGCTCTTGGTATTAAACTTGATTTTTAACTATTCTAAGAGTATTTAATTTTTTTGTAATATTATTGAAAATTTTAATAAAAGGGAAACATTTGTTTTAATGTGTAATTCAAGTTAACTACAGAAATTTAATTTATTGTTTTTTGATAAAAGTGTTATTTAATAACCACAAATCATTCTGACTGTGCCTTGGAATAATTTGAAAATATGTTTGTTATATGCTAAAACTTATCTTTTTGAAATTAGAAATTTTTACATTACTAGTAAATTCTTTATAAAAGTAGACCAAAAGTAAAAATGTAATTTGTTTTTTTTTTAATCATTTATCACAAAGTTAATTTAAATAACTTATTTTTAAATTGATACAAGGATACAAGGCCCAAAGCTTTGTTTTTACATCATGATTTTTTTAATATGTAGTTTTATCAATTTAAACTAAAGTTCTCTAAAGCATTATATTCTATGCTGTTTTTATGCCTTATAAAATGTTGTAATTTTCTTAAATAAAATCTTGCAATTTTATATATTATTTAGTATTTTGAAACTTTTTACACAGACTTTAAGTTAACAAAATTAAGTTTTATTTTAGATTTTGTAGTAGTTTAAAACATTAATGGTTCTTTTTATATAGTTTATGAAATACTTGGATATATTTTCTTAAATTTAAACGTAACTATAAAAAGTAAATTTAAAAACCATATTTTTGTCTAAAAGTTTTAGTGCTATTAATACTTACTTATAAATTTTCAAGTATTTATTTTTGCTAAAATTTAATAACTTTATTAAAATTTATTAGTAATAAAAAAATAATTTTTTCATCACATAATAATAAACAGAATAATAAATGTCTTACATTTTAAGCCAGTATAATTTACACCCAAGTTTCCATAAAAGATCGATCTAATTCCCCTTTGGGTGAATTTAATAGGTGATTAGGCAATAAGTAGTAAATTAGAAAATAAGGAGCAATTTTAAGTTATTTGACAGTTACTTTTTTTTTTCGTTTTTGTAAGCAAACACCTAAGCTAACTATTTGATTTTTTTCAGTAAAAAAAATGTTCTACTAAATTACAAATTAAAAGCATAGTATTTTCAAACCATGGATTTTTAAAATTTTAAGCTTAACGTTTGTTAAAGTATTATAAAATATATTTTTATTGATACTAACTAAGGTGACAGTCTTTATGAAGCACAAGTCATCTTTTTTAAATTTTAAATAAGTTTTGTATTAGTTAATCATATTTTATCGCATAATAAAGCTGTGCTGAACTTCAGTTTCTTAACATATTTTCAGAAATTGAAACTTTTTAAGAGATGAAAAACATTTTTTCGGTATAAATTCTAATTCTTAGTAAAAGCTTTAGTCATCAGTTTTGCTGAATAGATACAAACTTAATTTAGATTGGTGGTCTTTACGGTAATTGAAATCTGTGCACTTTTAAGCAGAAAAGATTCTTTGGACCCCAAGCTCAAAACTTGTCGCATTTATACCAAAGACCATTTTTAATTAATCTTTAACACCGGAATATATAATGTAAATTTAAAAAGTACCGGAAAATTCTAGTCCAATTTTCTAAGTTTCTCTAAAAAAAAGGCCCAACACATTTTTATTTTCTGGTTCACCTCAAACTCCAGAACATTTAATTTTGAAAACTTATCGCAACAAACAGTGTTTGTTAAGCACGTTTTCTAAAAAAGGTTAATGGAGCCTACAATCATTATTGAATTTACTTGAAAAAAACTTAACAATTTGTTTTGCTTTGTAAATATAAGAATTTTTATTTAGATTAGAAATAATCATTGAAAATAGTATTTTTTTAAACTAAAAGTCGAACCTTTTTTCTTCTTTGTTCTATATAAAATAAACACGTTTTCTATAAAACTTAATGGAGTTCTTATTCAATTAAAAATATCTCGAACAATTTATCTTGAATAATATATATGAATTATTTTGTTAAGATGAACCAACTAAAAAATAACTATTTTGACCTAAGAGTCTAACTATTTTTTTCTGTTTATTCTTTATATAGCAAAAACGTTTCTAAAAAACTTAAAGGAGTTTACGGTTCTTATTCAATTTACACAAAACATCTTAAGCAATATTTGTAGATTTAACATGTTTTGTTTAAACAAAACAATCAAAAAAATGTTTTTATAACTTAAGAGTCCAAGTAATTTCTTTATCTACTTTTTCTAAAAATAAACTTCTAAAAAATTTTATAGACCTTACAATTCTTACTCAATCTAAATAGAAAAACATCTAAAAAACTTGTTTTGCTTTGTAGATGTGATATATTGTATTTAGATTACAAAAACAACGATTTTTTTTAACTTTTAAAAATGCAACTGATTTTTTTCTTGTTTATTCTAAATAAAATCAACATGTTTCTAAAAATTTTAATGGAGGTTACAGGTACAAACTATTAATAAGTGAATTAAAAAAAATATAGCTTAAAAATATACATTAAGTAATAGAAATAATTATTTATGTACGAAGCAATATAGTCAGTTTAATTTTTCAGCTTAACGACAAACTTTGGAGACTGTTTTTAAGTAAAAATAATTTAGTAAAAATACATATAAAAAGTTTTTAATGTAAAGAACCTTTTATTTTTCAGTATTTAAATATTAAAAATAACTACACTTTGGATCCCTTAAAAACAAGAGAGTCAAATAAAGTTTAAAATACAAAAAAAAAGGAGCCGTCAAACTGAAATAAAGCTTTTTCTACCTTGCGTTTTTTTATCAAAAATATATACTTTTTAACAGTTTTTTATATACAGTTAAATGCTATTTCTAAACAAGTTTATGGAAGGATAAAGTGGCTGAGTAATTAGGAAGTAGGTTTTATTCAGCATGAACAACAAATGGACGGGAAAAATTGTGACATTCATGTCGTTGTAACGTGTCGGCCTTCTCCGGCGTCAACAGGCCTGCCGAGCGGATATCGTTGAGGTTTAACAATTTAATATTTTAAGTAAACAAGAAAGTGCTCTAATTTAAGTTTAGTTAGAAACATTTTGATAAATTCTGTGCAGATGGCTAAAGAGTTCTGAGAGTATTTCCGATAATAAAAAACCAAATAATACAATAAGGTTTAGCAATACGGCACATAAATTATATAAAAAAGTAAAAAAAACTAGGTTATCTTTTTTAACTGTTTGAGGTTTGTAACAGTTGAAAAAGTGCTATAAAAAAATACTACTAAAGTATATTGCTAAAAATTTTTTTGCAGTTTCATTAACAGAGAATTAAAGATAGAAGCAACAAAAGATAAAAGATTACGAAGCGTATCGTAAAAATTTTCAAGTCTGTTACTTTTTTGATTAAAGAATAAAGTTGTTTTAGCTATATTTGAACATATTTAAATACTTTTTAAACAGTAGAAATTGATATAACTTTTTTTTTGATTTTTTATTTAAAGAAAGTTTTTTTTCGTCAAGCAAGACGAATAGCTTAAGTTGTTTTGTGTTAAAATCAATCAATAGTTTAAAACTCAATAAAAATTTTTTGAAACTTGGTCTATTTTATAAAGAAAAAAAAAATTACTTTTAGATCATCAAAAATTTTTGATGCTTTTGTTCAATCTAAATAAAAAATTATGTACCTACAAAACAAGACGATTCGTTTAAGATATCTTTTGTGTAAACTGAAAAAGTATTGCTAGTTCCATTTAATTGTTTTAAAACATTTTTTTTATGTAGAATAAACAAGAAAAAAAAATTTGGAATTTTACATCACAAACAAAAATTATTATTTTTCTTTAATCTAAATAAAAAATATCATATATATAAAGCAAGAAAAATCGCAGTAAGAAGTGTAAGATCCATTGAATTTTTAGAAGTATGCTTGTTTTATAAACAAACATAAAAAATAGCTCGACATTTAGGTCATAATAAAAAATTGTAAATTTTGTTTAGTCTAAACTAAAAAATTCATATTTATAAAGCAAGACAAATCGTTTGAGGTGTTTTTTAAATAGATTGGATAAGAGTTTTAAGTTCCATTATTTTTTTAGAAAAGTGTTTTTTTTTTATAGCTTGAACAAGAAAAAAAAAGTTGAGCTTTAAATTTCTTTTTGTCACTACTGTTTAGTCTAAATACAAATATCATATCTACAAAGCAAGACAAATTGTTTGAGATGTTTTCGTTTAATTTTTTATTTAAGAATTGTAAGCACCATTAAAATTTTTTGAAAACACCTTCATTGCAAAAAAATGTTCAAAATACAAGAATATCTGATATTCAATGTCTGCGAAACTCCATCTTACTAATATGCTGTAACAGTTTAACCTAAGTAACCTAAAATAAAGTAGAATGTAAAAAATATGTTTAAAAGTTTAATTTTTTGTCTTGCTTTGTAAATTTAGTTTCAAACTAAGTTATAGTTTAGTTGTAAATAGATGTAAAATGAAAAGAATAGTAATTAAATAAAATAAAACCTAGTTTGTGATAAACAATTTATTAAGACCTTTATTAGCAAAGTATTAGCAAATAGTTTTTGAACGTTTTTACCATTAGTAATTTAAAGCAGTGGTTCTAAACATTTTTAAATATTTGCACAATAAAATACTGAAAAAAAAATCTGTTCAAACTAAACTATATAAAGTATAAAGTTTGCTATAGAAAATATACTTTAATGTTTTGATTGACTTATAATATAACGGGCTAATATGTGTTGTTAATTTTATTTGTACACAAGTTCTTATCTTAAAAATTTATAAAACATTTTTTCATCCAACTATTCTTTTGTACAGAGTAAATGAATTTGTATGAAAACTGTTATGCAAACGTTGAGAAAAAGTAAAGTTCAATTAGTTTTTTATCATTCGCCACAGAAAGTTTAGTGAATTTTTTAAATAGAAATACTTTTATACTTATCATTATAAGTTGCATATTTCTGAAATTCATTCAATGAACTTAGCATATTGTATAATGTTTGGGACAGATTTTTTATTATAAAGTAACATGTTTGATATAGATGTCAAAAATATTAATCGCATGTGCGTTTTTTATCAGAGGTCTGAATTAAACAAGTTCATTGGAGTATAACAAAACAACAATTTTGAAAAAACTTCTTTTATTTAAGTGATGAAAGTTTCTATATCAACAAGAATCATGATATCACGAAATAAAAGCAAGCAGATTAATAACTTATTAAAAATAATAATCGTATAGAGCATTAGTTTACAAAATTTAACTAGTATGCTTCAAATATAATAATATAAAAGATTGTGTGATAGATAGCTAAAAAAGACTCAAAATAATTACTTCTATTATTTTAAACGATTAAATCAAATACAGTTTAAAAATACAACGATAGTTTTGGATCGTTTTAGATATTATAAGTACAGTAGTCTTCCTCTTGAATTTTCACTTCCCATTGAGTTCGCACACTTTACCCAAAAAACTTGTATTCAAAGTGCAAAATTGTATCTTTTAGATATAAGTTTTAGATAAACTATTTCTAACAAAGTTCTAATGAAAAAATACTAAATATATAGTTTAAAGGTTTTTTATATTAAATGAAGTTAAACAAAAAGCAAAATGAAGAAAAATTTGAAATACTATTGAATTGTAGTGAAATTTTGAAAAAAATAATTAAAAAAGAACAGTGCAGTTAAAAGCTTATATCTTTTGATTAATTATCAGTATAAATATTGTAAAAGTCATAAGTAAAACTAACAATTTAAAAAACAAGGTTGAAAATACTAAAAACTGTTTTTGAATATAAAACGTGAAACTTTATATGTAGTTTAATGGTTAAACATATTTAATTAGTTATTCAAAATATCATTTAATATATTTTTCTTTAGTGCTTTCAACATATATTACAAACTGTTTATATACTTTAAACACTTACTTTTGTATGTAGTTAAATATTTAAACATTTTTAATAACTTCAATAAAAAGAATACTAAAATTAATGTTAATGTTATGTATAGATTGTTTTTTGATTTCTTTTAAAACACAGTTGATTATAAACGTATTAAAACAAGCCATTTTGTAAAAAAAAAACTGATCACGATTTCTTGAGTTCACACTTACTGTTAAGTTCACACTATTGGGTATTATTCAAAGAGCGAGCTCAAAAAGAAGACCATTATAATAAGTAATAAGTTGCTATATTTAAAGCTTACTGATAAAGTTTATAAACTAATGCAGTATATGATTAGATATATTCCAACAATTCTTAGTTGTCATTTTGTTTACTTAAGTAGCAGTTTTAGAAAAGGTACATGTTTTCGGTTTTGTTGAAAAATATTTTTTGAAATTTCAGTCAGTTACTAAGTTTTACCGCTAAACAGATTATTAAACTGCATTTGTGTAACGAAAATTACAAAATGAAAAACTTTACAAAAACTAAAAAAATGTAGTTAAGGTATTGAGAAAAAGTTTAGAAAAACATGTTGATTTTTTTTGTGCTATATAATGGTTAATTAGGATATTGTACAAAACTTAAAATAAGTATAAATAAAATTGAGTCGGAATTTAAAAAAACGTTATAAATAAAGCAAAATTCATTATACGTTGTTTAAAAAATAAGTTTTAATGATTAAGCTTAGAATTGTATTACTATGCAGTTAAAATACATTCAAATGAAAAAGGCAAAAAAAAAGAAATTAAGGTAGTAAAATAAGCATAAATATATGTTTTTAGTTTAAAATAAACTAACAGAGAAAAGTTTAAAAACTAGAAGTATAGTATAAGTCATATAGAATCTAATAGAACCACAAAAAAAATTTAATGTCATCTTAAAAAAATGTTTGTACAGAAATAGAAAAAAATTAATACTGAGGGTAGATACGACATATAACTTTTTTAGAGCAGTAAATATTTTTTTCTAAGTGTTGACCCATAGAAAAATCTTCAAAACAACGTGGACATTGAGTAATAAGTTCTTCTCTTTTATTTACATATTATTTTCATCTGATACTAAAATATGAAGCAAACAAACTATAATGAAATATAATTTAACAACGTGAAATAGTAGTACGTTATTTCAACACGTAAATATGACGTTACATTAAATAAAGTTCAACTAGTAAAAAGTAAGTTAGTTTAGTTAGTGTTTAAATAAAAAACGTGTTTCATTGTTTAAAAAAACCAACATTAGCTTTAGTTTTTTAGATACAAGATTTAAATTTAATAAGTTAGATGTTTTATTGAAACAAAGGTGTTTTTATACTTAAAATTTCATAGTTATATATTAAAGGTTTTAAAATTTTCGTTAGGCAAGTTTATTTTAGTTGAGTTAAACTATAAAAGATATCCAACTAAAGCTAGGAATACTGTTTAAAAAGAGTTTACTATCCAACATTTATAGCTAGTTTAAGTGTTAATTTTCTACATGAAAACCTAGAAAAAATATTTTAAAATTTTAATTATATAAGATCCAACACAAAAGAATCTGAACAAAAACTTATTATTTTTTGTTCTAAAATGAGTTTTATTTATTATGAGAATGTTTTTTAAATTTGTGTAAAACTGTCACTGAAGATCTACTTAAAATTTAACTTTTAATAGTTCTACTTTAGACTATTTTTTCAATAGTAGAAGTTCTTAAACTGTTTACAAAATTCAATTATACTACAATTTAACTCGTTTTTAATCTTACTATTAAATAAGGAAAAGTTCATTTGTTATATTTAATAACGTTTTAAGCACATATTGTTATGTCAAAACAAAAAGAATAATTTAGCAAATTATTTTATTTTCTTTAAGTATAAAAACTACCATTAAATGTTTATTTTAAAATGAGTTTCGTAAGGAAAGTAGAATATTTTTTTTATAAAAGTTGAATTAAGATAAACATAATAACGTAAAACAAAATAAAAATAAAATTATTTGATTTCAGATTTAGACAGTTAATTAAACAAAGGGTTACTTTACAAATGTATAATATTTTTTAATGTAAATATGTAATATTTTATAGATAAAGCTATCGTTTTTTTTTTAAGTAAGAGAAGGGCTAATTGCAACATTGTTAATGTCCTCTAAATTTCTAAAGTATTTTAACTTTTTGAAGTCTTTTCATGCAAACATAAAACCAACCATCCTGTATGATGAAAGCTTTTTTGATTCCGTTTATAATGCAGGGTAAAACAAGGCAAGTACTTGGTTAACTTAAATCCGAGTTTACTTTTTAATATTTTTTAAGCGCGTTTTCTTATCGTCAGTTGTATGAGACATGCTTAGTTCAAACCTGCGCACTAACCCACCCGATCAATTCCAATCAATTCAAACCCTTATAAATCTAGCTTTGATCAATTTCCATCCTATCAATACCAATATGATAAACTACCACCCAAATCGTCCAGATCGATTATTTTTCACCTAGTCAATTTTGCACCTCACTTTTACACATCATCACTTTTGCACGGAGAGTTACTTTTGTACAGCCTCAATTTTTTATAGGTCTCTATTTTGAACGAGTTATTATTTTTGCAGGGAGTCATTTTTTCCCAAATATTCAACTTTTAATAGATGCACTTTTGCATTAAGCGTTATTTTTGCATCGCATCGCATCACACCTATGCAATTTTTTACCCAAGTCGTCTTTTTCACATGAGTGACATTTTTGTACGGCTTCATTTTGACAGGTTAACTTTTTTTAAAATTAAGATAAAACTAAGTTGACGAAAATTATCTAGTTACGTTTATAAAAAAACTATAATTAAAACTAACCTATTTAAAAATCAACCACGTATAAATGTAAAACTGAAGCTAAATAATAATTAAAATAAATTTGAGATAAAATTAAAATAAAACTAATTATAAGTTTTAAAAAAATCAAATTTATTTTAGCTTAGTAAAAAACTATATATTGAAACTTATTAGAAAAAAAACGCGGGATTTAGAAAATTTATTCTTTAATTACTTTTTGTCTTTTTAGAATAACTTCTATATTTTTACTTTAATATTCATTGTTTGTTTATTACAAGGTCCGATTATCAACACTGCTAAACGCAAACGATTATTTTTTGAAAGAGAGTCTGATAACGTTATTACTTTTCAAGACAATTTAGCTGCTGACAATAAAAGTTATACAGTTTTTTTTTGTTTTACTTGGAATTTAGCTACAAAGTCTAAAATCATACTTAAATTTTTTTAATCTTAAGATTGATATTTTTTAATGTTATAAAAGAATATAAATAAGTTTAAACATTTATAGTTGATAATTTTTAGTTTACTTTAAAATATTCATTAAGTATAAATTTATTCAAAGATTACACCGACTTACTTGTTAAACACAAAATACTTAAAGTAACTATAACACGAATCAGTACATACATTCTAAAATATATAACTTCTACGTTGTACGGTAAATTGAGTTTGTAAAACATAAACTTATAATAAAAATGTATAACAGTATTTTACACATGAATGTTGGCAGAAATTATGAAACAAAACAATAGTGTATTTAAATTATTTCTTAAATCTACACTTACACTCGATACGGAAAACAGTTATAAACTAAAGTAAAACATCAAATAGTTTTAATTTCTAGTCTATACGTTACTTTTATGTAAAAAATAACATCTACAAATGTTTATGTAAGTTTATTGAACGAAACAAAAGCGCTCAACATATTTGGTTCTAGGACCTTGTGCACGAAGAACCTTTCGGTTATCTAGTCACACACTATGGATACCTTTTAGCATCTTATCCAGGACAAACAGTTTCAAATAAATCAAAAAAAAATCGTAGAAGTGTCTTAACATACGAAATTAAACATTTTTCAGAATAAAGTGTAATAAAGTTAAACTACTATACTTTTAAACTAGGTATAATCTAAACTAAATCTAATATAAAAAGTATCAACTGATTCAAGGTACACATGCAAATACTGATTCTTGTTTTTTTGGTAGTTTTAGAGCAAAACTTATTTTCATATCAAATAGTCTGCAATGGAATATTCCAAAATCTAAAATGTTTGAAAATCTATAGTTAGACATATATATTTGATTCAACTTATAAATATTACTCTAAACTAGGATAACTGCAGGTTTTAATAATTTTACAACATACTATACTTTATAAAATGGTAGAAAAGTGTAAACACTTGATAGAATTTAACAAAAGACAATTCTGTTTTTGGAATACTGAGTCAACTTACAAAGAGAGCAAAAATTATTGCAAGGATTTAAACACTAAGCTTGTATCTATTAAAGAAGCAGAAACTTGGCTAAAATTGAAAAGTAAAGCAAACAAAACAACATATGATTACTGGACTGGGTTTGAATACTGTAGAAACAAAAAGTTTACAGAAAATGAAAGTTCAGTATGTAAAACGTACAATTTTTATGACGCTGGAATAAGGTACAATGAAAATTTTTTACGAAAAGCTTTAGTTATTCGTTTTGGGCTTCCTTGGACTAGTAAACCTAAGGCAACTTTAGGTTATATACACAAAAATGTTAAGAAACGATTTATATGTGAGCGTAATAAAAGTTTAACGATACATAATACGATTAATAGAAATACTTCTGTACTTGATATCAATAGAAAAAGACTCGTTAGTACTGGCGAAAATGTATCTATTTCTACAAACAACGTAGTAATGATCGCAGTTGTGTCAATATCTTTTGTTTTAATTTTGGCTTGTTTCTTTCTACTATTTTATACAAAAAAAGGTAAAAAGATGGTTGATAATAAAAGGTACACTGCTTCAAGAAGATGGACTGATGTAAAAGCGAACTTTAAAATAAAAAAAGTTAATATAAAAGAAGCTTTTAACAAAAAGAAAGTAAGATTACGCCTTGTACCTTTAAGTGACCGACAAATGGTAAAGTAAGTACTGAAACTTTCTTTTGTAAACTTAAGCTATAAATTTACTAATATTGTATAAATCAAAAAAAATCTCTTTAGTGTTGAAATGATTAATGTATTTTTTTTACCTACATTTCAATAAAGAAATAATCAGGCAGAATAAAAACCATTTTAAAACTATCAAAAGGTATAAACTGGGCATTCTTGATGTGAAGTAATATGTTTTATATCACCCCAGTAGATTTTATAGTTATGTTTAAACTTAATGACACATTTTATATTTCTAACTAAAGTTATGGCGCTTTTTTAAACATTTTAAAATTTATCTAGATTTTTAGATTGAGTAAACAAATCTAAAACTTTTGATAATTTAAATATTAAAAGTTACTACGTATGAGCTTTTAGTTCAACATATTAAGTTTCAGCTTTAAATATAGTTTATTTTTTAGTTATCGAGTCATACTCTACGTTTACAGTTTAATGTCTCGTCCTGGATTAAGACACTTTTAATATTGATGTTTTCACTCAGGGGCATTACAACTTTTGTTATAGTTTTTTATATCTAACTTAGAAAAAATCATTCTTATTCTAAAATCTATCAGATGTCATGTTTTCATTAACTAAAGTTTAATTTTTTTTATTATAAGCGATAAACCTTATACTTACTTGTTCAAGCAAGTTCACTGGAATATATAATAACACAAGTTTTCACAGTACTCTTTTTTATTAAAATAACATATGTTTCTGTGTGTTAATTATGAGTTAAAACACTTCAACGGAGCTCTGTAAAAAAGTAAATACTGTAAGAAAAGAATAGAAGCTAAAGTAGGTGTATATGTGTGTTTACTAAAGATGAACATAAATACTATAGATTAATATTTGTTAAAAGATACAATACAAATTTGATATATTGTTAGTGCTTTTGAACATAATACTGTGACGTAAATGTTAGTTAACTTTTTGTATACTTAACAACCGTTTAGTTTTGTCCATTAGTATCTCTTGGACTTGAATGTAAGCAGTTTATATTTTGGTTTGTTATTTTAATTTGTATTTAACTTTAGCTTTATTATAATTTAGATTTAATCGTTACTAATATCATATGGTTTTGGAGTGAAAAAGAGACCCGTTCCCGGTGTTATAACAGTCAGATTTAACTTCATACATAGTATGTCTTATTAACTATTAATCTATAGTAATAATGTTTATCTTTAGTAAATACACAATGTGAGTTTTCAGAATTCAAATTCAGAGTTTTACTCGTTTATTATTAAAAATTATTTTAATAACTAAACTTTTTTAGAAACTTTATACAAAATAACATATTAAAATGGCTTGAAAAATGGCTTGAAAAGTTTTTTTATTACTAATTAAACATCATTATGTTTTAAACAAACAAAATTTTAAGTGATTAGTTTTGTTTTTGAGATTTTCCACTCTTATGATGTTTTTTACTCGTTTATTATTAAAAATTATTTTAATAACTAAACTTTTTTAGAAACTTTATACAAAATAACATATTAAAATGGCTTGAAAAATGGCTTGAAAAGTTTTTTTATTACTAATTAAACATCATTATGTTTTAAACAAACAAAATTTTAAGTGATTAGTTTTATTTTTGAGATTTTCCACTCTTATGATGTCCTAATTAGATAAAAAATTTATGAAGGTATCTTCAGAAAAAATACTTGACTTTCAAGTTTTCCAAAATGCCCTTAAACATAGACCTACATAAAAAAAAAAGTTATAGTATTTTCGTGATATGTTTTGTAAAAAAAAATACAAATGAGGTCATTTTAGGTGTTTTTATTTTCAATTGAGTTAGCCGTGGTGAAATTTTCTTCACATCATCTAAAATTTTGCACAAGGTGTTTTTATGATATTTCCAGAAAACAAAATTTTTTTAAGCCGAAACATCAAAAGTGGCCGAAAAAATAAGCACCCAGTGTAATACACCTACTTAGTTTCTATTCTTTTCTTAAAGTATTTATTTTTTACAGATCTTCATTGAATTGTGTTAACTTGTTAACACTTATAAACATATGTTAGTTTAATAAAGAAAGTGTACTGTGAAAATTTGTTAATAGTAATTATTTGTACAAATATTATAGTCTAAATTTTAATGTTTTCAATCTGAATGTGTTAAACTTTATTTTTTGTTTTAAATAAGTCTGTATTATAAAAACTAATAATTTCGAGTATTATTAAGTAAATATAGATAAATTGAGAATAAATAATTGTTTTTTTTACAAAAGAGCAGAAATCAATTTACACACAGACTAAAATTAAAATAGGTTGAGTCTTTTGATCGAATAAAACTAAATAAAAAAATCTGAAATTTTATTTGTCATAAAGCTAATTTTTTTAACCTCTTAATTCTAACTTTTACCCTAACGTTTTTGATAAAAAATCCAAACCTAATTAAGCATATTCATCTAGTTTGAAGAGACCCAAATTTCAATAGAAAATGTAAGTATACTATATTTTAAATTAAGAACAAGAATAAGTATTTTACCTTTCAATAAAACAATATAAATCAGTATCGTTATTGAAAACAGCTACTTATAGAAACGTTTAATTAAAAATATAGTTAGTCTGAAAAAGTTTAACGATACTAAGTTTACACTAAAAATTTTATTCAAAATATATTTGAGTTAAAAAAAAATTTACTATAAAAAACTAAAAACATACAAAAAATATTACTACAACAATCAATTGAACGACAAAAACTTAAGTGATTTGTTAAAACAAAATATTAAATTAAGAGTCAAAAAAACTTTAGATATCATAAATTTTGAGTGTCACCTAAAGAACTTACCACAAATAACCGTAAAATTTTGATTAAAAAAAGTTTCAAGTATTTCTTTATGAATAAATAAAATGAAACCAAAATAAAGAAGCACCAGTTAAAGTATAAACGTAGTTAAAGAAATTAAATTCTACAAAGTTAGAAAGATTTTTATATTACCAAATAAAAGAAAAACGCTACTAAGTTAAAAAAAACATGGATAAAGCAACAAATACATTATAACATCCATATAGTTCAGGGTTTCCCAATTTGGCAATAACTAATTAGGTAAACATCTAGAAAAGAGGCAATAAAAAATTTGTAGATGTTTT
The DNA here is from genome assembly GCF_965202585.1 of Thalia democratica. NCBI lineage: Eukaryota > Metazoa > Chordata > Thaliacea > Salpida > Salpidae > Thalia > Thalia democratica. The sequence goes on along the minus strand of NC_139170.1, from coordinate 24,820,781 downwards.
TTTTTAATTTCTGCCATGTTTTTAAAATCCGGTTATATTTTGGGAAAACCTGGTTTATATGCAGTTGTCAATTTATTTATCGAAATTAAAATTGTCGTAACCTTAAATTTTTGAACTTGAGTTGTCAAATTTGAATAGTCGAATTTTAAAACATTGTAACTTGATTTTGAACAGTCAAAGTTAAGATTGTCATAATTTGAATTGTTGTACCTTATATTAAATCAGTTTAAAACATAAACTTTTTACTTTCATTTCACCCTAGGGCCTAGATGATAATTAACCCAATATATTCGCTGTTTGTAAACAGCAAGTTGCAGATGTTATAAAAGTTGATACATTTTGACCTTGATTTTTTTTTGTCAGATTAGAACTTTATAGTATTATTAAGTTGTAATCTACTTTTTTTAAATAATTTGAATAATGCACTTAACTTGTTTAAAAAAATATCTAAAAAATTACCGGCACTACATTTTTTATGGTTAAAACAGTTTTACTAAACTATTAGAATTATTTTAATTTCTAATTTTATTCTAAAACTCGACTATGATACTTTACAGTAGTACAGCAGTGAAAAATATAAAAGTGACAAGAAATCAACTTAGTGGGAAAATAGAAATGGTAGATAGAAAAGAAGAGTACAAAGCAAAAAGTTACCGAAAAAGTGATATAGTTTTAGTAACAAATGATATACAACCTTCAACATTACATGAAAATAAACGTGGTTCAAGGTCAACCTCTTCAAGACAGTTTTCTGTTTACGATGACTTTAGTTCTGATTACTTTAGTTCTGATTCTGAAGACAGGTTAAAAGAAATAACTACAACTCAAGCACAAATTCATGATAACAGCTATTGTACAAACAAAATAATAATTAATGAAGATAATGAACTAATAGAAAAAACAGCTATGTATGCTGTAGTTAACAAGAAACAAAACAGCAATTTGAATTGAAAATTATTAAGTATTTGGATTGTTAAACGTTTTAATCTTAATTAGAAATAAACCTTTTGAGCGTAATACTAAGGTTAAAAGTTATTAAGATTTGATTAACTTGACATCTAACGTAAAGATATTTAATTTTTTTCATGAATAGGTTGTAAATAACGTTTAACGTTTTTATATTGAATTTTATCCGTACAAAGTTTATGCTTCTACACTAAAAATATTCTACTCTTATAAGCTAAGAAAATATTTTTTCTAGTGTTATTTAAAAAAATCTTTTTCTGAAGTGTTGCTTATGGTGTTAGTATGATTTTAAATTCTAATAGTTTAGTGCTATCAGATACTGAGCAGTATTTTAATCAAGGAAGAAGTTAAAAATATAAGTTTGTTTAACCTAATTTTATCAAAATATTTAGGATTTTGATAGCTTAAATTTAAATGTTTTGTTAAGAATTTATTTTATTACTGGAGTATTTTAATTAAGAGTTAAAATCAAAAAGTTGTTAGAATAAATTCATTTAACAATACATTTGTTGTTTTATTAGACTTTTTAAATGTTTTAACATTTTTAAAACATTAACTCAATATACTATACGTTTTTTTATTTTAAGCTTATACTTATAAATGAAATTTTGATAAAACGAAATTACAAAAATTTTTTGATGTTTGCAACTTAATAAAAGCATTATTGCATAAATTACTATTAAATAGGTTTATAAATAGTTTATTTATTTTATAAAGCCTATATAAAGATGTATCATCATAAGATATATAAAAAATACAAACATAAATATTTTAGATGTAAATATTATTTAATTGTGTACTTTCAATTTTAGAGATTACAATTGAATGTGTTATCGCATATTTACTTTAATTTTTTCCAGATTTTATTAACAGCTGAAGACCTTGTTTGAGTGATACATTGTTTTGTTAGTAAAATTTTAAAATTTTAGTCACATAATTTTATAAACAGATAGATATATTCACTTTTTGAACGTGTTAATATATTGTAAATAAGAAACAGGTTAAAATTTTAAAACTTTTATTCAATAAAACGAAAGAAATCTGTAAATAAGGCAAAGGCATATATTTTTTATTTTCTAAAAGTTACTACACGTAGAGTTAAAAAAAAACAATACTAAGAAGGCAAGCTTAATAACTAAATCTAGGTGATATAAAAACATCAGACAACACATTTTTTAGCTAATAAAACAAGGAAAAAAATTTCTGAACCAATTATAACTAAAGTATATAAAATATTATAAATCAAAAGTACTTCAGCTCAGAAATCTACATTAAAACTTATTTATCATTGAATTTTAAGTATTTTATTAATTAAAGAACAACTTTAAAAAACAATAATCTCTGTTATCAACAGTTGTAATAAAAAGGCACAAATTAAGTTTTAATAAACTATTATTTAACTAATATTTTTATCAAATTAATTCTATAACAAAACAGCAAACATTTTTAAAACGTAAAAATATTTTTTAATTCGCAAAAGAATGAAAATATGATGTTAAAAAAGTGTTTCACAAAACTTTAAAATAAAAATTTTACTTGAAAACATTATAAACTTAAACTTTTATTTTAAAACTAAGATTATTAATTGCCAAATGGTGTAACTAAATTAGCCATTAAAAAAATAAGTTTACACTATTTAGTTATACAGCAGCTATAAGCCTAACAATTACAATTTTAAGTTAATTTGGATTTTGGCACATAATATAAACGAAAAATTTTTGAAAGCATTAGCTCCCAAACCTAAAATAAAACATTTATAATATATAAAATACAAATTTGAAATAGTATGAAAAATATATGAATTTAATTCACATTATAAAAAATTAATTTTTAATTTTTTTTTTTGCAATTTAAAAAGACCCAAAACTCAAATAACCATTTAACATTAACAAATTACCACTAATTATCCAACAATAGCAGTTTGTGGAATTGAAATATTGTTAGTGGGTGTCAGAGGTATGTCGTTAGAGGCAGTCTCGTTGCAAGTAGGTAAAAAATTGCTACTGACTATCACCTCATCAATAACTTCATAACCAGTAGGAGATTTGAGAAGGTTCTTGTGTAAGTCTTCTGGTAAATCAGTTTTGAAGTCGGTGTTGGCTAAAGTACTACTAGTAATAATTTCTTCATTATTTGACTTTTTATGTATTGCATCACTGTCAACAACAACATTTTCATTAATTATCAGTTCAGATTTTTGTTCTGTTACTCTATCGAGCTGATGATGATTAAATTGTAAAAAAACGTCATCATTTCGTTTTATCATCATTAGTTTTTTCTTTTTAATTCTCATCTCTTGCATAGCTTTCTTCCTCTTTTCAGATGCTTCTTTTCTCCGAGCTTCCACTTCCGGCGTTATTGAAATACTTTTCAGAGCTGGAACCTTGTCGAGAATTATTACTATGATAATCGTTAATTTACTATAACTCCAACATATGCATTGAAAAAACGCTTATTTTAAACTTTTTTATTAAAATGCTAAATAAAACATTATTCTTTAAATAAGTTAAGATAATTTTTTATCATTTCAAAAATTACACAAGACTCAAATTTCATAACAATATATATTTCGTACTTAACTCATCTATTATCTACTGAGCATTAAAAATAAAGTTTCAAATCTAGAAAATATAGTGAAAATGCAATCAATGTAAAGGTCATCATTTTGTTGATTACACATTTCGTTGATCTTACCTTGATTACATTTTCACTATATAAGCTAGATTTGAAACTTTTTTCTTATTGCTTAGTAAACAACTGATGGGTTAAGCACGAAATATATATTGTTATGAAACTTGAGTTTAGTGTATTTTTTGAAATAAATTATTGAATTTCAAATAAATGTTTAATTTAAAATTAAACATACATAACATTTTAAAGAGTATAGTTTTATGTGTCGATAAAAATATAAGCTATATCAAAATGTCACATAACTTATAGGTATTGTATATCGAAGTCTTTGTGTAGTAGTTATATAAAATACTGGTACACAAAATTTCAAACTACAATTATTTAAATTTTATATTATTGATTAGTTTTAATTTATTGTAGTTTAATTATTTTAATTGTTTTTATTCTATAACATTATAACCTATTAAGTTCAAAATCTTTTTTTTAAGTTGAAATAACTGATTGAACTATGCCTTTTAAAACTTACAAAAATATGGCTGTATATAGCAGGGTTGCCACTCTTTGAGTCAAAAAATCTTCCCTAAATGACCAGAAACTTCCCTGAGTAACCTTAAACTTCCCTGAGTTTCCCTGAGTTTTTTTCAAATCCTTAAAATTTTTATTATTCATTAAAAAATTACAATGTTAATTCTAAGAATATTGAAGAACTAGCCGGAAGGCTAAAAATTCTAAATAAGCACTTGAATATAAATAAAATTAACTTTTTTGAACAAAATATCGAAACTTGATATACTAAATCTCATTCCAGATCTAGAAAAAAAAATTCCTGAGATTTTTAAGAAATCTTAAAATTTCCCTGAAACTTTTAGAAAAAACCAAAACTACCCTGACTTAAAGAAAAAATAAATAAAAATTCCCTGAGTTTCCCTGAGATTTTCTATACCTGGGAAATTCCCTGAGTTTCCCTGTGTGTGTGGCAACCCTGCTCTAGCAAATATAAATTAAATCTTATAACAAATATATTTTTACCATCATTATGTTTTTTAACTGATCCTTATGGTAGATATTTTTCAAGCTCTAATTTTAAATTTTAAAATAATTTGAATTGTCATGCTATAAAACTATCAACTTGTGATAACTATTTAGTGATAGAAGGCTTATTTTTGTCTATTTTTACTATAACTTACTTTTTTAGGCTTCTTTTTGTTAACTATATTTATTGCAGCTTTAACTTCATTAGATTTCCAATTATTTACTTTCCTCAATGAAAGTTTTTCAAACGATTCTTTTACTTCTTTTACCTTTAATAAAAGTATATACTTTTTATTTTTTCTTAAAGTTTATTTAGCAAACAATGTTTTTTTAGTAATTAGCTTTCTAAACAAAGCTTTTAATACAACTTGATAAAAAAATATAATTAATTGAAAACATTTCAGAAGCAAAAATATAAAAGGCATATTTAAAGTATATAGAAAAATTAAAAAGAAAGCTGTTACTTATATTTATACTAAAGTTATAAATAAACACTTAAGTACAAAAGAAATAAAATAACAAGAGAATATCTTGAACAAACATTAAGCTATTCTTATGCAATATAAAAAAGAACACTTTTGAACGTGCAAATATCAATCACATTTGTAATCTCAACTAAATATTGTTTACACAGCAACACTTAAAGTATTTAAAAATTCAAAAAAAGATAAGTAAATAACTGATAACTCAGAAAAAACAACAAGTCAGTAGATAATATAAAAACGTTTATCAAATACAAAGACAAACAGTATGTAGAACTTTTGATAAATTATGACTAATGCTAACTTAGAATAAAAAATATCAAATACAAACATACATAACTTTTATCAACTAACAGTTATAATTATAAATATTAATGTTATTGCTTATATAGTTATATTAAAACATATATTACTGCTTTTTAAAACAATTTTAAGTAAAAAATAAATCTTTTAATATCAAAACAATATTTAAAAACAAAATTTAAGAAAAATTCAATAAGTTTTTTTAAATATGCTAATTATTTTAATATTTGAAAAATAAGTAGGATTATTTTAAAATAATTGAAATACTGATGAATGTGTAAAAGTTTAAACTAACGAATAAAAAAATACACGATTACTAACAAAGTTTGTCTAATTTAAAAGTTATTTTATTTCAAAAAACATAAAGTTTAATATTTAATTGGTAGTAGAAAGTAATCTGAAAAATAAGTCCTAAAGTGTATTTAATCAAAGCAAAAATTTAACTTATAAAATAGTATAACTATAAAATAAGTAATTTGATGAGCTCTGCCACTATACTGTACAATGAAATTTTTTAAAAGAAGTGTTTTTTGAAAAAAGCTTATAACTTTCATAGTTTTCACACTAAGATATTTAAAGCAGCTGCGAATACCTACGATATGCATACAATAAAAAAAAAAAAATTTAGTGGCTTAAATGTTTTTATTGATACGGATTTTAACTCTAATAAAGTAAAGTTTGTGTTAAACTTTAGTTGTAAAATTTTACTAAGTTATATAATATAAATTTAAATAATTTTTTTCAAGATTTATACTCATACTTTAAGAAAACTTTAAATTAATTTATTTAAAAGCTATTTTGACCAAAGTTAAAGAAAAAGAATCAAGTATTGATATACAATATGTTTTTACGAAGTTGTAAATATAATAATGCGAGCTGGTATGATTATTTAATAGAAAATAACACAAAATGTACTAGCGATTAAAAGCTTTGTTATACTAAGGCTTAAATCTATTTCTACGTTATAAAGAAAAAGTTAAACATAATGCATAAAGCTTTAGCATGTTACTGAACATTATATAAACTAAAATCTAGGTATTTAGGATTTAAATATTATCTTCATTCTCAAATAAATTAAGTTTTAATTAAGAAAATACTTGAATATAATCCATTTCCCAGAAACCATCTAAATCACTTTCAAATACAGGTCTAGTAATGGTTTTGTTGGAATTGTCTTCAGCTTTATTTACAAGTTTTATGAACTGAGTAAATCTTTGCGAAATTATTAATCTTGTTTTTCCTATCACAGCTCGTATTTCATCACAAACTGCAAATAAACATCTTTTGTTATAAGATACAACTGAAAGTTTTCTGCCATGTAACTTTGCATCCACATAAATTGGCAGTTTTCGAAAAAAAATTGAATATCAATATCAGAGTTTATTATATTATATAATAGATAAGGCGTAGGCAACATAGGGCACGATTCAGTCAAACAATAGAAATATCTAGTTGCGGAGTATTTTTAGCTTGAAAACATCTTGTGCCAACTAAATAAAATTGAGCTTTTTAATGTGTTTTTGATTTAGTTTTAGTACTATTTGGTGCTTATAAATTAATCATTTCATAAAAAAAAATTGAAAAGGAATTTTATACTTTTTATAGTACATTTTTTTTAATTACGCATTCCGCTCGGCATAATACTTTTTTTTATCAATCCTAGCCTGCAAAATATTTTTTCATAGTAAATATGGCTAGTCTTTTAGAAAAATTGCCCACTCTTATGATAGATAATATCTGAAATGAAGATCTTAATAAATAATTGTGATCTTTTATAATAAAAGTTAAGTTTTTTATGTCTTGCGACAATTTATGTTAAGTTTTATTGAGTTTTTATTAGTAGTTTAATAACTTATGACTTTTTTAGATTTAACAAAACTGTTAATTTTGATTGTAACTTTTTTTTGAGTAACTAAAGCTGCACAAGAATGAACAATAAAAGACCAATGGGTTTATATAACATCAGTTTAAAACCCAAGTTTAAATAAATTTGATAAAAAGATTCGGATCTTGTAGATCACTAGTTGAAGTTAAATTCAAACGAATCTGTTTTATTGTTTAGAAATTAAATTATTGATTATTCTATAAGCTTTTACATAAAAGTCAATGTCAGCTATTAGTAAAAAGCTTTTTTATCGTCTCTTAAGTATAAAGCTATTAAAAAAATAAGTCTTACTACAAAACTAAACCAGTTTTTTAATGGTATTTTAATAAAAAAAATACAGTTTTAAACTTCCGAATGTAATAAAAAGTGATACTAATAATACAGTAAAATTAATTCTTCAGCGATATTTTTACTTTCACAGAGTTCAAAATATTGTTTTCTTTGAAGTTCAACCTATAAGTACTAAAACTTAAAGTAAGCTTAAACAAACTTTCTTCAGGAATAGTAGTGTCAGTAAGCAATTCATTCCATTTGTTTACAAGTTGGTTCAATATACTTGTTTCTTTCTCAACGAGCTTTTTAAACTTATTTACAATATGCAATTTTCTTTCTTGATTATCTGTAAAAAAACTACTTGATCTATTACAATAATTAACAAAATTATGTCTAAAATATAGGATATAAAAAAACTATTTTATTATTTAAACATAAAACAAATTGCAGAAAAATTGAGGTAAAAAGCACGACTTGTAATGGCAAAATAATTCGGCTGATATGCACAAATATTCAAATTCTGAAAATTCAAATTTTAATAGTTCTTATTTATTGCGAACTAATTCTTATATAACTTTTTTACCATTGTAATATTATTTATATGATCTACAAAAGCATTTATTTATTTAGATGTCTCATTTTTGCTTATAAAAAAATTACCTCATTATCTTTTTTAAAAATACGTGCTACTTGGTTTATGTTGATAATCAACATAAGCCTGTTGCTTAATCGTTATAGGAGAAAGCAACAAATTGATGTTTTCTTCAAAATGGTCTTTATAGAGATGTTTCTTCTTCTAAAAGATTCTAGGGCATTCTGGTATGTACTTTTTGGATTACAAACCAAGATTTAGTAGTAAATGTGTCCCAAGATGAAATGACATATTATATCACAGTATAAAATTTCAGAATACTGTTTTTTTAACATGCATTGCCAAAACATCCAATCGCACTTTGCAAACCAAATCTTTTTGCTTGTGCATTGTACAGCAGATCCTTGTTACAATTTACACTGTGATGAGACCTAATTAAAAGAACATCATTTATATGATTACATAATTTTGCATGACCATATGAATAAGGTCTGTACACTATATGATGCCAGTTTTTAGAATGGGGATGTCTTCAAGATACTTTATGCTGAGGTACTGTTTTAAAAACTAATTTGTCACACAGCCAGTTTGCTTATGACAAAACTCTCAAAGGTATATATTTTTTTGGCTTTTTATGAAAAACTAAAATTTCCTAGACAGACTAGCTTAATAGTAATGACAATATCTAAACTTTGCATTGAAATCACTTAAAACAACAAGCTTGTTGTGTTTAAGTAAATTTTCACTTTAAGATTTTTCAGTATCCTTTACTTGCTTTTAAAAATATATGCGTATAGACTAAACACTAAAAAGAGTTGATGTTCCTATCTTGGTGTGTAAAGAAAAAATAAAGATACATTTGTAATCCTCAGATCCAACTTTCATAGATTTTCAATGTATATTCTTCACAGCAAATTCTACATTATGTCCCTACATTCTACACAGACTTACCACACCAAATAAATACACCATTTTTTTCACCTAATTAAGCCTTGGCCAGCAAGAAAAAATTCCTGAAGAGCTGCATTGTCAACCATAAGACACATAAGTTTTTTGTTTACAATGGCAGTTTTTCTTGCATTACTAATGTTTTCATGGTAAATTTTAGTAGTTGTGGTTTGCACGTTCCAGTTTTCCAGTTTATAATTTGGTATCTTTTCACACATTTTTTTTCAAATGACTACGTTTAAAAAAACTATTGTCTAAATAAATGTTAGAAATATTTATGTTATAACTATATAAATATTGACTTTAAACGTTGAAATTTTCTTTTCAATTTAAAACAAATTAGAAATACACTTGAAGTTCTAAAAACTATAAATTAAATAAAATTTAAAAAATATTTTTTTAAATCAATATGTTATAAATGTATAAAAAGATTCGAATACAAAATTTATTTATTTATAATGTTCATAACGAAACTACCTTTAACACTTCTAGAGATATTTTTTAGTCTAACTTCATCTTTTGTTTTTTCTGATATCTCTAGTGAGCTTAAAGAAACAATAGCTTCTCCACTTTCATCATCAACTAATATTTGATTGTTTTTCTCTTCTATTACAACTAAACTATTATTAAAGTCTTTGTTTTTTGCAACATAGTTTTGCTTTAAAAAGTCTTCACAATCAAAAGATAAATGATTGGTTGTAAGATTGGACTGTGCATCATTGACTGGGTTTTCTTCACAGTTTTTTTCATCAGTCTATAATTACATTTTAAGTATTTATTTTAAACTTTGGTAAACATTTTTAAAGATAAATTACTTACATGCATCAAAATAGGGAGATGTAAAAAAATAACAACAGCTTATCACAATTAATGCAGTAAATAAAACCAATCTGAACCTCAAAAAAGTCTTAGATAGTGTTTAAGCTAGAAAAATTAGTTAATCTCAAACGTGTTCTAATTTTAAAGAAATTTTTATGATATTTTTTCCTCAAGATCAATAATCGCAGCTATAAAACTTTACACTTTTTGAGACAAAAAAAAATTGAATACTGGTTTTGGGATGAGATACTTGATTTAAAATATAGTAAAAGGAGGATTTTAAAATATTTAAACTTGCAGAGTGTGTTCTCAATAAGCCTCTTTTCTTATTACCTTATTCATAGCAATTTTTATAATTGTTATGAATTTTTTCTTTAATTTTATTTAAAATCCTTCATTTCTATATCGATAATAGCTTGTTTTATACATCTAATACACATATAACGAGTATGTATACTGACGAACTTAACTAAAAATTTGTTTAGTATTAACTATGAAATAATGTTATAAATAAAAATTAAAAATATTTATAAACTAAAAGGTTGACATATCAATATAATAAGTTTTAAAATATTCAAAAAAAACTCTATCTCATATAAATAAGAGTTTTAATTAGCCTGAACTAAGGAATTCTGAAAACTATTAGAGCTGAAAAATTGTATTTTTACTAAAACTCTAAAATGATAGTATACGCTAAAATTAAGTAACTTATTTGTATTGACATAGTTGTTTTAATTAAAATTGAACTAAAAATATAATTTTAAAAATTCTCATTAAGCTCTATTTATTGCTAAACTACTTATATATTTTCATTTGTACAAAAATGTTTTATTTAGTTTCATTTTTAGCTATAACAATTTTAGCTTCAAAATTTAATGGTTCTTTTATTCATAAACCTTTTAAATTGTGTAAATTAACATGTATTTCACGAAGTTTGAAAGTTTATTTGACTAAAAAACTCAAATATAATAAACAAATATTACCTGATAAAAGTATTCTAATGAAAAAAAGCTTCCCATCGTTCAAAATTAAAATTTATTCTAATTAAAAATATCTATAACTTAAATCAACTTTTTGAAACTTTTTATACAAAAAATGTTTAAACTATGATATTTACTACTTATTTTGAAATTTAAAGAACTTTTAAAGTATAATTAAGAAATTCACTGCAACATAATCATGAAAAAAAACGTTATTCATATCATTTGGATTTACTACACACAAAATCTTAATTATAATTAAATGTAAAAACGTCAATATGCTACGCTACGGAAACAAATCAACCATCACTCGTTAATTTGTGACATAAACTACTATACAGATTACAATATTTTAGTTTATACTATGTTTAATATAACTTATTTAAATTTTATCTAACAGTTTTTGTTGTTTCACTAAAAATGACTTTATAACTCAAAAAGAAGTTTTTTTTTCATTTTTATATGTAGATATCATAATAAGCTACCTTTTAAAGCTAAAAAATTCTATAAGTTAGTAAAAAGACACGTAAAAAGCTCAGTTTTTAAGTCTAATCAGTAAATAAAAAGTAACAACTATTTAACCACTTAACTAGTTAAATAAAACAAGAATTAAAAAGCATATAAGCAACAAATACATACAGCAGCTGCAATTTAATAGAGATGTGTAGAAAATAAAAAAAGAGTTGAAATTGAACTTTAAAAAATCACTTTTAGCTAACTTTTTTTTTAATTAAAGCCTTGCTAGTTTTTAAGTAAACTTATATTACAAACAGTTAAATATAATATTTAGGATAAACAAGTATATCTACAAGCATGATTGAACGCAAACAGAATAAGACTGTAAAAGAAAAAGTTTTGTTGGAATTCGAAAAAAAATCTTGATTTATTCAACACACCTTACTTTTATGTTCATAATGACTTAAAATCTAAACATTAAACTGCAGGTACTTCAAACTTCAAAAATTTTTTAAATTTTAGAAAAGAATAACAAATTTATAACTTCAGAGCTTAAGATACTAATTAAAATAGTTTTAAAAACATAAAAATCTAATTATTTTTGTCAACCTAAAGTTTAAAACTAAATTTAGTAACTTATAACTAATAAAAACAACTTTAGTAATAAGTACAGTAGCTAATTAGTAACAGTAACTAGAAATATTCTAATACTAATGTGTTGCATTAAGATATAAAAAAACGTTTGTGATATTAAAACAAAAAAGTAATAATAAGATAAACTCAAAATACTTATCTATCATAATTTAATATGCTTAGTATTAACTATTAGTATTATCTAAACATTAATTACTTACATATTTGCTAAATGCATAAAACTGACTACCGTAACAACTTATAAATTTAAAGCTTTTCTTTTATGTAAAAAAGTGTTTATGTAAGTATTTTTAAATACAAATTTAATTTAAAAACAAACTTTTACAGAAAATACAGTCTACTAATCACTTACTTCTAAATTAAACCTAGCTAAATTGGCAGCAGGCTTTGTGACGTCATCATGCATGTTTGATGAAGCATGAAGATAACAGCTGACTTCAGCTGAAGAAGGTTGTGTAGCTTTAAAAGGTTTAAATTTTGAATTAAACACTTGGTCCGAAACAGAACTGCAATCAGTTTTATCTATTTGTTTATGGGGGATAGGTTGTGATACTTTACTATCGTTCATTTGAAAACCTAAACTACTGATATCTTGGACTATGACAGTTTGAATAACTTTACTATTAGAACTTGAATTATTCCAATTTGTTTTACTATTTTCCGTATGTTGTTTAAAGCCTAAACAAATTTGCACTGATAAACAAGGTGAGCAAAGCAATGGACTATGTTCAGCATTTTTTGAACTAGTTTTGACATTTGCTTTAATTTTTCTAGATTTAGAAAATCTTGTACCCATTTTATTTGTTTATAATCTAAAACAAAAACCAATTAAAATTTATTTTACTATAATTTAACTTATTACAAGGTAGTAACCAAACCACAGAATTTTAATGAGTAAATGTATTTACTCATTTTTTAAAAGTTTTAGTCTAAATAAAATTTATTAGTATGTTAGATAATTTTAATGTACTGTTTTATTAAAAACAGCTGAAATTAGTCTTCAAAAATCTAATAGATTTAATTCAAATTCAAAATAAGTTTAATTTAGCTACAGTTGTACAACTTCTTTATTAACATATGGTATAGACACATTTTAATAAAACTCTTACTTTCAGATACCTTGAATATTAGCCTAAAAATTAAATTTAAGCTACTGAGTAAAATTTTAAAGTAGAAGCAGCATGGGGTAAAACGTTATAGCCAGGTATATAAGTGCTCAAGTATTTTTTAAAATGAAAACTAAAAGTACAATATAAGACTGCACCTCACAAAACTAACAACAGTTTCTGAAACAATCTAAGACCAGTTTCATTTCTATTAGATCACAACAGGCAGATATAGTTGCAAGAAAACACTGTTTCATTCTAAACAAACAGGATTTAATACTACATTAATTAAGTATTTGTTTATGAGTAGAGTACAAAAAAATTGATGCAATTAAGTTAGTTGTTTACAACTGAATTTTCAAGACATTAGTAGTTTAAACGTGAGATTATAGTTTATTCTTTTGAACTAGTAGTGATATGTTGGCTTTATTCAGAAAAGCTGAGATGTTTTGTCATCAATTGACCAGTTGTAAACTGTCTCAGAAACTGTTGTTGATGATCGTGCTGTATATAACTTATTGTATATTATCAAATACACCTCAGCTTTTCTAAATATAGCTAAAAAATTGCTACTAGTTAACTATTAAGTACAGCAAATGCTTATCTGGTCCTCTCTAATCTGGTCCCTAGCTAATCCAGCCAGTTTCAGTCAAGAAGTAGTTTTAATTGATATAGCAAAAATCAATGTTTTCTTTTTTAAAATTAAAACCAATACAAATTAATTTGTTAACTGTGTATTATTTTTAACTATTTTGACTAAAATCTTTATAAAAGTTTGTTTTGTTTATTTTGTGTCTGTTTTACTTGTTTGGTTTGTCAAAAAAAACAGAAAGTTTATTGTCTATTTTTTATATGCACTGCATAATATAAAAGAGTTATATTATTAAAACAAAACAATACTTTTTTTATCCGACCAAAGATTAATCCTGCCATATTTAAGATTTCTAATACTTCAGTTTAATAAATTCAGTTTTGTCTTCCAAGTCCGTGACTTAAAAACTCAGTTCAACACTTATATTACTAGTAAGTTAGTAAGCCACATCAAGGTGTAACAATAAAATATTATTTTTGCTTTATGAGAGGAAGTGAAAATTAGTAGTTTTATTTAAGAGATTAGCTTTTTTTCTTTTAAATTATACAATTCTTCAAACTAAAATTACAATTCATTATTTTAGTATAAGTATTTTAAGTTTTTTTTTATGATGTTATCAGGGTTTTAAACTAGCCAAAAATAGTCTGTAAGTAAAGTTAGTAAATAAAACGACTTACATTTTTGACTGTTTTCTATATTCAAATAGATCATATCATACAACTACCAAAAACTAGAATGACAGTATATAGTAGAATGATACATATTCATAAAACAAGTAAATTTTTATCTTTTAATTTATTTAAAATTACTACATTCAAAGTCTTATAAACTATAAAAGGAACGTTTCCTGATAGTTAAAGTCTCTAGCTCAAAAAATGAAGAAGAAGATAGATTTTTATTGATTTTTTAAATTACCAAGAAAAATGACCCAAAAAAAATTGCGGTCCATACGTTTGTTTTGGAAACTTTTTACAAAAATTACAGTATCTTAAAATTCAAATAAGATTTTAATTCTATAAAAACTAGCTTGTACTTTATGCTTTCATATAAGATCCAATGTTATTTTTAGCAAAAAAAAATGTTGGACCCCCCCTATACCCTTAAAAAAAGCTCTTCTACAAGCACCATCATAGTAAAATAAATAGTGCAAGTATTTGACCAATCTTTTCAATTTCCAGTCTGTTGTTTCTGCTCTTTATTGAAATACCCCATACAAAATGTGTAGGCTACCTATGTGAATAGCTTGGGAAGCTGTTGGTTATCTTGTTCCTTACTTAAGGCTTAAACAATGCCCAGATCACAGCCGGACCAGCCATTGATAAATTTTTGGATCAAATTATTTTAATAAAAACTAGTGATCTACCAGATCTAACTATCCAGACCAGGTCAAATATTGCCTTTTTAGATCTGGATCTGGCTGGTTTTGAAAAAAAAATATTTTGATCCAGCAAGATCTTACTTTTTTTAAATATCCGTAGATTTGAGAGAAGATAACTAGATGAAACTCTAATGAAAATTACTGAAATTTATGTTAACTTTAATGATATGTTTGATAATAGTTTATTGTGTATTACATTTTTAAACTTTTTAATCTTAAAACTAAAATATGATAGTTGACTAAACTTCTTAAAGTTTTACAGTAAATTTTATAGACATAAAAATGTTGTATAAAACAATTTTACATCCATGATATTGTTTCAGTACAAAAACAACAAGTAATTTCAATCTATTTAATGAGATTATTAAAAAGAGGCATAACTTACTATGCTTTGACCTCTTTAAATTTGTAAATTGGCTGACTCTCTTTAATAATAACTAAATTATTAAATTAAAAATTTAAATTATTAAATTCTATTTGAATAAGATTAATTTAAGCACTGACAAGGTCTTTGACCAAAACTTAGTTTGTAAAATAAATTTTTGAAAGAATAAATTCATTATTTCTCCTCCAGTAGTTGAGATCTCTCTATTTGTTTTCTTAAAACCAAAACATATAATAACTAAATTATTTCAGATATTTGTAGAGATTATAAGCTTTAAAATTTAGATTTTTTTGTTCAAATTAATGAACAGTATTGAAGGTTTATATTGGATAAATCTTAGTTTTGAAACATGCATTTTTTAAACTATGTGTTTTGATTAAGGTTTTTTTTGATATCATCAGTTTTTGGTAAATTTGATCAGTATTAAAACTTTTTGCAAAGTCTTTAGTTAAACCTGAAAAACCGGAACTGTTACCATTTTTTTATATATTTGTTTAGTACAAATAGTTACCTTTAACAATACATGTTTTATCCAAGCTGTTAAATCATCCTCATCAAGCCACAAATAATTAAAGTGTGTTTTATATTTCAACTTAGCCATACTGATATTTAACTTACTATACTTTAATTAACAAACCTGCATTATTTTAGACTAATAATAAAAAACAAATATTAATCATTGACATACTTTCTAAATTATAAGCACTATCTATGCTAAGCTGAAAAACTTTTAGTTGAGAAACATAAACAAGTGTTATCTATCCTTATTTTAGGGAATAGAGGGGTTAAATTACCTTTTTTTTATTTTAGTCTTTTTCAATGAGTTTTAACTAAGCTACAAGTTGCTTTTTAATGATTTTTAAAAATCATAATAATTTTTGAGATATAGCCGGTCGAATTCAAAGACTAATGGGAGGACATATTTCAAAGACATATGTTCTTATGGGAGGCGCAAACTAAAAGGGCAAATAACTAGAAATCACTAAAAATTTATCTCCTCCTACATTTTTTGAGATAACTGCTTCAAACTTTCAGGAACTGTTTTTTCTTATTATTTAAACTTTTTTTCAACTATTTCCAACAGAATTTTCTAAATATTGCAAGGAACATTTCCTGAAAATTTGAGGTATTTGTCTCACAAAACGTAGGAGGAGATAGATTTTTAGTTACTTTATAAAATTAAATTTTAATTTTTTTTAATTATTTCTGACAAAACTTTCTAAATATTGCAAGGAAAATTTTCTGAAAGTTTGGGGTATTTGTTTAAAAAAGGGTAAGAGAAGATAAATTTTTAGTGAAAATAGTCTTTTTTGCCGTTTTAATTTGCAACTCCCATAAAGAACCTATTGTTGCCTTCAACTTTGACTTACTATATCTCAAAAATTATTTTGATTTTTTTAATCTGTAAAAAGCATCTGCTAGCTTTGTTAAAATTGTATAAAACAAGATCAAATTGTAAAAAAAGGTGATTTACCCTCCCTTATGCCCTTAATTGCAATTACCGAGGGAAACCTATAAGACAATGAAGTCTTTAACTGGATATAAACTTAGTACAGTGCTTATTCACTTATTCAGACATGTTGGGCATAATTTTTCTGTAAACATGTCCAGATAAGCATTTTTCCAGATTACTACAAAAAAAATTTTTTTCATAATAAATATAACTATTTTGTATTATGCAACGCATAAATAACAATAAAAGGTCAGCTTCTCTTTTTCTGCTTTAAACTTTTTTTTATTTTTCTTCACTTTTCAAAATGTTGCACAAAGTCCACCTGCTTATGCTAAACTGCTCCATCATAAAAGACTTTGGCACATTGTTTTTTACCATTTCACAAACTTTTTAGTCTATTTTCAATGATTAGTGCAACTCACTTTTCTTTTCTTTTTTTTGATATCTTGTCCATTTCTAAAACCTGGTATGCTGAGTGTGTCAAAATTATATATATTTTTAATAAAAACTAAAAAAGTTGTCATGCACCTCATCTTAAACTTAAGTTTTTAAATTAACAACTTTTTTTATATATTGAATTAAAAATCAAATAAAAAAGAACTGTTATACATTAGTCTTCAAATAAAAACTGGAATTTCAAATAAAAACTGGAAATTGAAAACTTTAAATCATATTTTAAAAAACATTGTAAGAAAAACTTTTGAAAACTCTCTCACTTTAAATACAAAAGTTTTGATAACTAAACTAGTTTTGAATAAAGTTTAAATGGAAGCTTTAGTGGTATTAATATGCATAAAAAAGAACTAGATTGCAGAATTTGTAAAATCACTTGAAATTTTCTTCAAGTATGGAAGCTTAAGTATTTGTATCACTCAAAAATTTTTTTGTTTTATATTGAAACTTGTTTGAATTTTCTTCTTGACTGAAACTGTTCAGACAAGTGAGTGTCCGGATAAGTGAATAAGCACTGTACAACAGAAAAAGTTTATATCTTATTCAGGGTTGCCACAGACAGAGCTGAAAAAAACATTACTGATTTTTCTATGTAATTTTCCTGGCTTTTTTTAATGTACTTCTAATCACTTTTTGTTAGTTTTTTTTGAATTTTCAGATTTCTTGTTTGAAAAACCAAGTACCACCATAAAACTTTCTTTATTTCTTTAATTATGCACAACGTGTTTTTGTGATGAGTGCCTCATGTCAAAAAATTTCAGGTAAAATCTCAGAAGTCCTTCAGAAAATCATTCCACCAAGGTAAAGCTTCTTCATTGAGATCTTAATTGGCTAAGATTTTTTTTGGCTTAGATTCAAAAAAAAATCAGAAAACGTTCTGTTTGAATAACTTTATCGAGGCTAATGTTGGCTAAATTAAAAACTTGGCTAATGTTGGCTAAAGTAAAAACTTATAATAAAATTTAAAAAATTAACAATATTTAATTTATAAACATTAATCACTTTAATTTATAAGAATTTAGCCAACATTAGGTAGTGAGGTTATTCAAGTAGAATGTTTTCTGATTTTTTTTGAATCTTAGCCAAAAAAAATATAAGCCAATTCTCAATATAAAAACCTAGTTCTTCAACAAAATAGTTATAAAAAAAAATGTTGCATTTAAATCTTATTAAAAATCTATATAAAAACTGTCCTAAAATATTTTAAAAATCCTACAATTATTTTGTGTTTTTTATTACACAAACAAAACTATCCTGAGATTTTTTTTAAGGTAGAAAAACATCAGAAAATACCCACTCTCAAGATATAATCTTGAAAATCTTGATATTTTTAAAATCTTGAAAATATCTTGAGTTATCATGAGTTTCCTGATAATCCTGAGTGTGTGGCAACCCTGTTTAATGACATCATCTACTTCTAGTAAAACATGTAAGAAAGGTAAAGTTAAAATGGTAAAAAATAAGAAAAATTAATCTTAATGAAAACAAAAAGCTGAACAATGTATGAAATTCTGCTTAATTTTAACAATGGAATTATGTTTTTTTTACTATTTAAAATATCTTTTAGTAGAATGATTTAAATATTACCTATGAATTTAATGTAAAAAGTCTTATATATAAGTTTAAAACAAAGTAGAAGATAAAATTTTAGTGAAACACTTTTTTTTCACATTTTAGCTTCTCCTTCTGATTCTATTGAAGTCATCTTTGAAAATTTTTTGTTAGTCTTTTAGTTTGGTTAAATTACTTATTTAAAACAATGTGGATCTCCTTCCCTAGGCTTTAACAGTGCTTTTATAAAACTTAAAGTTAGTTGTTTTTTAACTATTATGTCAAAAATAGTTATGTACTAATTATTAATTTGTATTTAAGAAATATAAATAATTTGGAAAATTTTGTTTCAAGCTTTGTTAGTACCAGTTTTAATGGAAAGTTTTTTTGTTTGTAACTAA
This sequence comes from Thalia democratica, assembly GCF_965202585.1. Taxonomy (NCBI): domain Eukaryota; kingdom Metazoa; phylum Chordata; class Thaliacea; order Salpida; family Salpidae; genus Thalia; species Thalia democratica. The sequence continues at coordinate 24,801,441 of NC_139170.1, read as the reverse complement.
AATTATTGAGACTTATAGAAAATTTTTAGAAGTCTTTTATACAGTCAAAAAAATGTGGTTTACAAATTTGAACATTTGAAAGAATTTAAGAACAAAATTCAGAATGATATTCAATATAGATCAAGAAGTAGTAATTAAATGGTAACTATAATGGTAACTATAAAGTTGTAGTTTGTGTTGTCAATTGGGTTTTGCTTAATGCTAGTTAATTAAAGAGCAGAAGCTAGAGGTGAAAATTATTTTGTTCTTAAAATAACTTTACAAAAATATAAGAAGCTATAATTTTGGGTCCGACTGTAACATTAAGGTTTTTCCCCTAATATTTGCAGAGTCATCAATTTTTCAAAAGTTGTTTTTTTATCTATACCCTTATCCATAACCCACCATACCCAAACATATTAAAAATGAATCATAAAACTTATTTTTTATAACTAGAAATAAAATAAAATTATAAAAAATGTTTTTTGCTGACTCAGCAAATGTTATAGGAAACACCTTAACGTTTCAACAAATAATTTTTTGTAACACCCCTTTGAGAGAAATTTAAAAAGCAATTTTTCCCCTAGTAGTTTTCATAAATCTACTATGCGCATTCTTTTTTGTATATAACTGTTAGTTGGTGCACAATAATGAAAATATAAACTAAAACCTTAGCATATGTTATAACCCTCCGCTGTTTAAGTGGGGTCTGATAACACATTGTGTTGGTCAGAGACTGTATTGAGCTCAGGATTACTTTGTTGGGTGCGTCTACTAGAGCTTGCTGACTTGTCAGCCGAATGTGCACGCTTAGCGTGCTTTGTAACCAACTTAGTAACCAGTTTAGTGAGGCTAGTGGCTGAAAGGGTTTTGGGTTTCTTACTGGTAGTACTCATCGCTTACCGAGATTAAAATATCGGTTACGGTGTCAACTAAATCGTTGGTTTTAAATGTATTCTTGAAGTAGGTCAAAACGCAGTAAGTTAATTTAGTTCTTAATAACTTTACTATTTGTTTGAAGTGCAGTATTAATTACGACTAGAAGTAAATAAGTAGCTTAGTTAAACTAATCGTAATATCGTAATAGACCGTTATATACCGAGTTTAAGATCTCGGTTACGGTGTCAACTAAACTGTAGTTTATTTTAAATTTAGTTAACCGTAATATACTGAGGTTAAGATCTCGGTTACGGTGTCAACTAAACAGTAGTTGATTTTAAATGAAATAAACCGTAATATACCGAGGTTCAGGTCTCCGTTACGGTGTCAACTAAACCGTAGTTGATTTTAAATGAAATAAACCGTAATATACCGAGGTTAAGGTCTCGGTTACGGTGTAAACTAAACTGTATTTTATTTTAAACGAAACAACCGTAATATACCGAGGTAAGGTCTCGGTCACGGTGTCAACTAAACTGTAAAAGTGTAAAAGGTAAATAAGTAGCTTAATTAAACTAATCGTAATGTATCGTAATATAAGGGTTATACTTCAATATAATAGTACTAATAATCAAACATTTACTTGACTACGTTCTATCATTAATAAAACAACTATTTAGCACTCAAAATTAAATCTTAAATTAAAACACAAAACGAAACTAAAAAGAAACACTCACACACGTGCAGGTCAAAGCTCGATGGTTTGTTTCTCGGCACTTTTCGCTAGATGTATTTGTACTTGACTTTCGTTAAGCTTGTTAGAAACACCGAACAACGCAAACAGAAAGCTGTATTGAAAATACGCTTGTCTTCGTTTCTTAGTGGCTCTTGAATGCAACACTACAAAAACAGTTCGGTGAACAAAAAAAAATGTCTAACAAAGCTTAAGATAATCGTTAACTCTACCTTGTAGCGTTAAAACTAGCTTGAATAGTCAGCTCAACAACAAAAATCAAAACAAGTGAACCAAATGAATGAATAAATCCGTCCCTCTCGCGGCGTTCGGTTTTATGCGATTTGCTACACGCGAAAAAAAGACTCTTCTCTCAGAGAGCAAGCGTACTGCTTACAATGCATTAAATACGACTATTTCAAAATAAATCTTTCAAGTTTAAACTAGTCTAAGTATTTTTAACCATTTGAGGTGGTCTGAGTGTTTGTCAACCATGATGAATAACCAAAAGCCGAATTAAAACTTTTAAAAAATCTTATCTATTTAAAAAATCAAAATGTGTTACGTTTTTTAATTCTAAATCTAACAAACTGTGTAAGTAATAAGACAATTTAAAAAATTTGCATTTTATTTGGTCCAAAATGTGAGTTTTCTGAAATCATATTCATAAACGCCCATTTTTAAGAAAATTATAGACTCTACTCATTACAAACCCCAGCATATCTGATATAAATTTCAAATCTTCTGTAAGTCAGGTCTAACACTTTTTTTTGCTCTGTAATACAAACCCAAGAATGTCTAATGTAAACTTCAAATATTTCTACCTAAGTATCCTCTTATTGCCCCTTTACTCGTTACGCCCTTTTCCTCTGTTTGACCGATTTTTATCATATCGGTCACTAACTTGCTAAGACAACCCATAAGGGACCATATATAAAACTTTGAAAATTCTTGCCATGGACCTATATAGTCTACTAACCCTTAATCTAAGTTTAACAGTCGGCTGCAGTTTTAAGGTTTTGGAATATATTTTTATTCATAATATTAACCAAAGTTATTAAAATAATAATAGAGCAGTATATTGATAAAATCTATTCCTAACCATTTTCACTCAAAATTTTCAATCTTTACCCTTATCTCTAACCAAAAAGTTTTATTAGTTATAACTTAAACTAAAGTATATAAATTATTAACTAATTCGAAGCGTATTATATTGGCAGTTGACAGCTAATAGTCTAATACAAAAAAATAATCAAGCATATCGGTAGAAAACTGCATGTATATAAAGCAATCGTACTAATTCAGCCAAGCTTTCTAAAAAAATTTCTACTTAATTTATAAGTTTTTAAACAGTCTTAACCAATTATATATCAGTTGGGATAGATTTTTTTTTTTTTTTTTGTGTTTTTGAAGTGATTCATCTTACAGATTTTTAACTTTTATTTAATTAGTTTATGTTTTTTTTGTATCTGGGTTAAAAACTTAGATGCAATTATTGCTTATTAGATTTAAGACAAGTTTTTAAACAAAATTTTTAAATTTAGCTAAAAAATTATTTTATTAACACACGAGAAGAGAAACACATCAATAAATCAAGACTTATTCTAAGATTTTATTTTATAGAAAACTAATTTTTTGTTGGTTTGTTTTGTGTTGGGAAGTTTAAATAATTAATGAAATTTTGGTTGTGTATTTTACAGTAACCAAGCAAATTTAACAACAATTGTAAACATTCAAAAAATTCCCTAAAATACAACTTAAAAAAATGAATAGATTATTAATTGCTGTTCTATGGAATTGTTATTGATTTATGTTCAGAGATTTGACATTAGCCATGACTGTAGTGTTATGTGTAACTATATTTTATTATTATGGGTTTTGTCGCCATGATTATTATTTTTTTATATGTTTATCTTTTTTTCTTAGTGTAATGTTATTTTATTGTTAGATTTTTTTTTGGCTTTGTTTATTAACTTCTCCTTTCTTTGAAAAGAGTGAGGAAGGAAAGTGTGATGTTACTGTTTATCTTTACTAGCATGTTTTTATATATCTTTTTCTTTTTTGAGAACAATACTTCATGAGATGGGTGCATGTTTTTTTTTTAAAGAAAAGTGAGGAAGGATAGTGTAACGATACATTATTTATTTACAATTTTCCATTTTTAAATTGGAAACACTTTGTTGTTGGGCAAGCTATAAACAACAACAAATGAGATGTTGACAAGTTATACTACAATAAGTTTGAAATTTTTGCTATAACAACTGTCATCACTCTGAAGAATCACTACTGTAAGCTTAGGTCATTGTTAAAGACAGGAGGAGTCTGAGTTCTGAGGAAAGAATTGGAGTGGAGTTTATTGTCGTCAAGTAGGTCCACCTTTTCCTGTGTGCTAGTTAAAATTGTATAACACTATTTATAAAATTTTATTGACTTTTTTAAAACCAAGTTACTTAAATTGACATTAGACAAATTTAAGTGTTTTCTTGATTTTTGATAATATTGTTTTAAAATTTTATAACAGTTTTTAAAATGTTATTAAATTTTTCAAACCTGAGTTTATTATTGTAATTTTTTTCTAATTTTAGCTACTTTATTCATTTTAAGATTTTTATATTTTGTTGCAAATTGGTTTACTTTTGAAATTTTAGTAATATAAATTTGTTCCAAACTGCATTGTATTTTATATTACTAAATAGTTTTGTTAAAGTAAATTTAAGTTATGTCACGAGTCAATCCAAATCCAGAGTGTCTTCCAGACACTATGATTCAAACTCGGGCTAAGAGTGCTCGCATTCAGAGCCTAAGACCTCTTAGCCATGATTCAACCACTAAACTTCCTACCCTTCTAAACAAACCCTTGGAAGTTGGCGTGCCCTACTCTTAGTTGGTTTTTACTCTATTCTTACACTATACTTTATCTAACTTTCACTACTTATACAAATTAGTTTTGTTGTTTTTTAGGTTAGAATATGTAAACAAACATAATTTTTTTTCTAAAATACATGTAAAAACCAACGTTATCTATTCAAAATTTAATTTATTTACAAATAAAATATTAAGATAAAATGAATGTCGTCAAATAAAACTTGTAATAATAATTAAAAATTTTAAATTTTATAAATTTTGTACACTTAATGTTAAACAAAATTACACGATTTTAAAATACATTTTAATAAAGAAATAAATAAAAATATTATATTTCAAAATAAATGTACTTACACAAAGGGATATTTTTAACATAAATTAATTATACCAATTTTAAATATAAACTAATAAAAAGTAGCATTTACTTACTTATAGTATAAATATAAATTGTATATAGAAAAGAATTTGGACTTTAATATATAAATTTGATAAAAACTGGTAAACGAATAAACTTTTTCTCTTAAAACTAAAAATAAACTGTTGAAACGTAAAAAAATAGATTTATAGATTAAAAGGTTGGAACTTGATAAGTTTTAACTAAAAAATGAGATTAATAAAACTTATATTTAAAAATAAAACAAAAAATCTGTTTAAACGTAATAACTAGAACTCATTTTTCGTAAAATAAATAATAATTTTAAAAGTTTCTATTAAATGTTTCAATTTTTAACACTTTCACTTTAACGAACCTGCATATGCTTACCCACTGTTTAAAACACATCAATTAAATAAATCAGAAGTTTTGAATACAAACATTTTTGAAATACCAACTCGACTAGTACAATCTGCAGGTAACATAACCACTTCAAGAGTTACAAGCTTTTTAGAAATGTTATTTAAACCAATAAGTATTAAATTTTGTAAATATGATGTAAATGAGTACTGTAAAGACAGCAAAAGTTATTTAGAAGATTTAGATTTATGGAAAAAAAGTTTTACCACAAAATTATTTGAATAAACAAAAAATATTTTTAGTCGCTGCAGATTTACAAGGCTTATACCCTAACATAAGTCGAGAATTAGTTAAAATTAGTTTGTGCACAAACTATTCAAAACAAGTAAATAAAACTTTAGTCGATCTAACAATGTTTTGTTTAGAAAATGTAGTAGCGCAAAACGAAACATCATTCTATTCGCAAATAAACGGAATTGTTACCGGAGATAACAATTCTGTTTCAATTGCCAATATTGCGCTACATCATATAATATTACAAGTTAAAACAACTTTAAAAAAATCAATTCAAGCGTTATATCGATGACATTATCTTTTTTACCCAAAAAAGAACAGCCACAGATAATATCAAAGACAAACTTAAAGTTGTGTTTCAAAAGTATGATTTAAAACTTATTTTTAGAGAAATTTCTCACCAAAGTAAAAACAAAGAGTTGGAGTTTTTAGATGTCAATCACATCATAGATGACGAAGAGAAAGGTTGGTTTTATGTAAGAAATTACATAAAGCCTACCGCCATCAATAGGGTTTACATCAATAAAAGATCTTATCATCCTCGCTCAATTTACAAACCTATTCTATTTAGCGAATCTATAAGATTAAGAAGGTTGTGTGAACGGGATTGTGACTATCTGGAAGCTTTAAAACTATTGAAAGATAAGTGCATAAAATCATACTTTTGCGAGGGTTTAGTTGTAGAGATGCTGGAAAAAACAGAAAAATGGAAAGATCGGTTCAGACCACCAACTAAAAGAACGAAGGAAAGTAACAAAAACATAAGCAATTGGACGACAATCTTTCCAAACTTGCTTAAATTAACAGAAAGAGAAAAACAATTGAATCAAAACGTGATGATAACATACAAACGACCGCAGACTGTTGCAACTTAACTAACTAACTACAAGAAATTAGCTCATGAAGTTAATAATGAAGAAGGAATTTCATCCCCTTGTGGTAAATGTTTGCTTTGCAAAGATACAATGGTAAAGAAAACAAGCTTAGTAAAGTTAAAAAACAGAAAAACGATAAAATTGAAAAAAAAAACTTAAATTGCAAAAGTTTTGGGATATATGCGGCAAAATGTAGTGAATGCGAAGAGTTCTATGTTAGCCAGACAATCACGTCCTTTTCGCAAAGATGGCGCTCTCACAGACACATCTGGAAGGGTACAATCACAGATGATGTTAGTGATAGAGCAGCACTAAAACTACATTACGCCAAAAAACACAAAATATCAAAAAATTTTAAAAGATTTAAAAGAAGCTTTTTCAATTATCTTTGTAGACACCACTGATAGTTATTCAAACTTAAATTTTTTAGAAAGTAAATGGATCAATAAACTCCAAGCAACAATAAATATAAACAAAACTATATTACCACTTTACAGATAATTGACTAGGTTACTATTATTTAAATGTTTTAATAATTATAAAGTTTTTGATTATACAATTCTAAATATCTTAACAAGTTAAGGTAACACGCACTACTACTTTTATCGACTTATTTATTAAGATTATTTAATCTATTTATTTTTGATTTTTAAGTTTAAAAACAATAAACTCGATTACTATTTTTATTACTATTTTTCTTTTCTTTTTACATTTTAAAGTATTATAAAACATTAAATCAAACACATCAAAGTTTAACAATTTAATTTCATTTAGTCCTTTGTCTTTGATTTTATATCATTTTTTTTAAATTTCATTTAGTTTTTGCGAGTTTAAACTAGAGATACTAATAAGATTTACTATTTGAAAAACTTTTCAAATTTTCAAAGACAAGCATTTTGAAACTTGATTTATAATTACGTCCAAATATACTTTTTTAAAACTTTTTATATGCAAGAAAATTTTGAATTACAGTAACCTCTCGCTTATTTACGCACATTGTGTCCACAGAATAAATGCGTAAAGATACGAGAGGTACCAAATACTATAATGGCTGTTTTTTGATATTGCTTCTAGTTAAAAGCAGACTAAGGACTTTCCCCCTTAAAACAATTTGTTTACTTTATTTATAAATATGAAAAAAAAAAGATAAAACTAAACATAGATTAAAAAAAGGTTTAAAATTTATGTAAAATAATAAAACTTGTAAAAAATTTTACTAGTTTTAATAATAAGTAAATTTTTGCTTCATCTTTATTTATATGTGACTTATTTGATACTTAACATTTATACCCTATTCTAATTAGCAAATTTAATTTATAATTAAGCATTTGTTTACAATTAAGAAATGGTGTGGTGTCTATATAATAATTTGTTTCTAAAGTCTTTTACAAAAATATGCACTTAGTGCTGAACTGGATTTCTTCTTTTGAACAAAAATATATATAGTATATTAAAATATTTAATTAAAATTGTTTATGTTACTAAAACTTTTTTTTATTTTGACCTTTGCCCACATAAGGATAAACTTGTCTTGGATGGTATTAAAGATGTATTAACTTAATGTTTATCAATAAGTCAAGGAACATAAGTTTACAAAGTCTAAAGATATAGAGAGGTGAGTTAGCATTTAAAAGCATATTTTAAATAAAAAATATACAATAAACTTATTTTATGAAATATTTAAAAAAATTATAGTTTCTATTTTTTGAATTTTTTAGAATTCTAAAATGCGTAACCAAACGTGAGTGCGTAACGTCACGAGTGCGTAAAGATGCGAGAGGTTACTGTAATTCAGTTCTAATTGCCTACTGAAGAAGAATTCTTGAAAGTACTTAAAGCAATATAACGAGTACTTATAAATTGTAGATTTTTTTTGTAAAATAAAAAAGACTTTTTTATTTAAAACGATATATTAATTTACAATAAATAAACTTTTTAACAAAAAAACACAGTTAAAGCGTCTTTAAAGTTATTTTAAACAAAGTTTTATAAAAGAAATCAGTTGCTGTATTTAATAAAAAAAAAAACAACTTTTCATAAAAAAATTTCTATCTACAAACCTTGTTGAGAAAATATATAACAATTCAGATAGTTTCATAATCCGTTCGGCAGTTATACTTCGTAACAGACGAGAGTGAAGTTAGCTTGATAACGTTTTTCAAGAATTAAAAAAAAAGTCCAAACTTTAGATCCAATTATATTCCTTATCCTATAAGTTAAATAAAAGCTTTTTTTTTATTTTAGAGAGCGGTCCTTTGTCTTTAATATACAAAAAAAAAGTTCATTGGATTGGGGCTTGACTTATAGTGTGGGGCCCCTTAGAAAAAAAAAGGTTTTTTTTCAATTTTTACTTAGCTCGAATTAAAAAAATGAATAACAAAACTTTTTTTTTTCTCTAATATTCATATTTATTAGCAAATAAATTTTATATAACACTTTTTTTTTCAACTGTTTATATTTTGTACTATTTAGCCTTATTCTAGATTTCCTAATTCCGAAATAAGGCCAAATAAAACAAAATATTAACAACTGAAAAAAAAAATTGTTTAACATTATTCACATATAAATAAATAAAAAATTTCATTTAACTTATTTATTTGTTTTTAGTTTGAGCTAAGTAAACGTCGATAACAAAACTCATATTTCGTACTGTATGGCTTTAGTCCGGAATTAGGAATTCTAGAATAAGGCTAAATAGTACAAAATATTAACAGTTTAAAAAAAAAGTATTATATAAAATTTATTTGCTAATAAATATGAATATTAAAGGAAAAAAAAAAGTTTTGTTATTTATTTTTATAATTCGAGCTAAGTAAAAATTGATAAAATAACTCATTTTTTCTAAGGGGCCCCACACTATAAGTCAAGCCCCAATCCAATGAATTTTTTTTTGTATATTAAAGACAAAGGACCGCTCTCTAAAATAAAAAAATGTTTCTATTTAGCTATTAAGATAAGGAAAAAAATTGGATCTAAAGTTTGGACATTTAAAAAAAAAATTATTCAAGCTAACTTCACACTCGTTCGTAACAGTTTGTACAAGTAATATAGTTTCCTATGACAATAAACTATTTAAAATGGTTTGGTAAGCAATTATAAAAAAGATAATCTTACAAAGTACAAACTTTTTGGTAAAAACAAGTCCAAAAATCTTTTAAAGCGTTTTAAGTAAAGGTTTTTATCGCATAAATTATAAAAATAGTTAAAAAATGTAAGTTAAGCATGTTTAATAATTAAATTCTCATTAAATGAATTTTTAGGCTTAAACAACCACAAAAGAGCATTTAAAACGACCTTTAAGTTGTTGTAAACAAATTATTTTAAAAATAACCAAGTCTGTATCTTATTTTTGTTTTATGAATTCATTTTTTATTTTGTTTTTGTACTATTAGCAAAATATATATATAGTCAATTGCTTTATTATATATTTCCTGAACTTACACTTAAGAATATAATTGCAGTTCAGAAATTTGTAAAAAAAATCTAAAGTTAAGAAAATTTTAGCAAGGCCCAATCGACGTGCGGTTGAGGCGCTTGGCTTGTAATCGTTATAACCTCACATGTTTGGGCTCAATACCTATCACTACCATACCAATCCTTTCATCATTAATTGGTGATGAGCTGGGCTCACTTTTTATGATCCGGAATTTTTTTAACTTAAGATCCGGATCCAGCTTTTATGTGTAAATTGAGATCCGACCGGGTCCTAAACATTTTATGTTTCATGTAATTTTAATGGGTAGCTGTCTAAATTGCGCGAGCGTACAAAATTGCACGAGGGGACAAAATTGCACGAAAACACAAAATTGCACGAAGATACTTTTGCACGAAGACTAATTTGCACGAGAGCACAAAATTGCACAAAGATAAAATTGCACGTAGACAAAATTGCACGAAGGCTCACTTTTGCACGAAGACACTTTTGCACGAGGGTATATTTTTGCACGAGCAGACAATTTTGCACGTAGACACTTTTGCACCAAGGGTCATTTTTGCACGAGTTACAATTTTACACGGAGGGTCAATTTTGCACGGGTTTTGTTTCCTTCCCAGGAACGGTTCAGAATTGCGCGTAGACATTTTTGCACGAGGGGACAAAATTGCACGAGAAGACTCTTTTGCACGAAAAAAATTTATATAATTTTTGAAAAAAAAATCAGAATTAAAAAATTTTATAACTAAAGAATAAAAAAAAAAAAAAAAAACTAAAATTAAGTAAACATTTTTAAACAAAAAATAACAAATCAATAAAAAATAAGAATAAATAGATAAATATTAATGAAAAAAATATCAAATAAAATAATTAATAACAAAAATAATAATTAAAAGCAAAAGGTTTTAATTAAAAAATAAAATATTAAATGTCAAATAGATTAAAACAAATAATAAAAAAAGTCAGAATTTAAGAAAAAAATAATTAGAAAATTAACAAACTAAAAAAAATAAAATAAAAAAAAGTTTATAGAAATTAAAAGTTAATAAATTTAATAATAAATACATTAAATAAAAGTCCAAAATAAAAGTTAATAAAATTAATAAGAAGATTCAAAATAAACGAAATAAATAATTTAAAAAATTTAAATGAAATAAGGATAATTAAAAAAGTCAAAATGAATAAATTAAATAGTTAAACAAAAAATTAATCAAAAAAAAAAACTATACAAATAAAAATAGAAAACTAGACAATAAAATTAGATTCTAATCCTTATAAAATATAATTACCAAAAAAAAGTTTTGTTTATAATAACAAATATTTTTTTGCTAAAAATTGAAATTAACTAATTATAGCTGTTGTATTATTTTATTTGTTTTATTTTAGTCAAACGCTTGTATATTCTTATTCTTCTCTAGTAGTAAGAAGAAAATATCTTTTGACAGTGCTTTTTCGCAAGTCTGGGTTAGATAAAGAGAAAAAACAGAGCAGGAGTAACTTAAGAGCTAATTAGAGTAAAACGCGTGCAAATAGTGATGCAACTGAAATAAAGTTTAGACAATTAAAAAATAATGATGTATAAATAATGTTTATAGTATTAGAATCCTTAGATTTTGTAGATATAAAAATAAATCTCAGAAAAGTGGCAGACTTTGCAAAATTTCAATCAAAAGATCTCAAAATTCCAGTATTTTTCACCATATAGAGCCTAAATCTTAAATTTACGTTAAATGTTTATCGTAGAAAGAATTGTTTTTTGTTACTTTAAGACCTTTGTATTTAGTATCTACTAAACATTTACGAGCTATAAAAAATCGAAATAATTAAAAAATTAGTTCAATATGCCTCAATTTAATTCTTAAAACAAAGATATTTATGATATAAAAAATTAACCTTGAACTTAAAATTATATATAAATTTTAAACTATAATACACTTAAAAGAATACTAAAATATCTAATTGAAAACTTTTATATAAAAGAAAAAATAATTAAGTATAATTTATGAAAGTACCAGCCATAACAGAACTTTCTGTATAATGCACAACAAAAATTTCATCAGACAGATTTTCTCCTTTCTGAATTTATCTAATTGTCTCACTATTTTGCATGCTTGTTTTTTTCTGTGCAAAAGTATCTTCGTGCAATTTTGTACGCTCGTGCAATTCTAACACCTACCTATGTTATAATTATATATTTATTATTTTTTAATCTTGTTTTGTTTCCTATTAAAATTTAGTATAATTTTAACTTAAGTTTACATCAATACATATTTATTCATTAATAAGGGTTTTTTTTATGAAAATAAAATTCTAGTTTTATTTTTATTAAAAACGTTTTTAATTTATATTAGTTTTTAAACAAAATAAATTAAATTTATTAAAATAAAGCTAAATACATTTTAAAAAATAAATAAATAAAGTTGATATAGATCTAATTAAATTAAAATTTATCACACTAATACATGGTTATTATTTTTTTTAATTATATATAGAGATTTTAATATATTTTATACTTAGTTATTTTAAGTTAGTATTCTTTTGTGCAAAATTGACCCTCCGTGCAAAACAGTCTTCGTGCAATTTTGTGCCCGCGTGCAAACTAGTCTTCGTGCAAAATTATCTTCGTGCAATTTAGTCCCCACGTGCAATTTAGTAACCTCGTGCAATTTTGCCTTCGCGCAATTTAGACCCGTTCCCAATTTTAATAGAGAAAAAAAAAACTTATAAAAATTAGTTATAATAAATCTTTTATATAAATATTACCTTATAGTAAATACTCTAAATTTTTAAAGAAGAGTCAATTTTATATTTCGTAAAAAAAAAAATCTAACTCCTTATAGCCTTAAAAAATGAATAGTTTGGTATAAGTTTCTTAATTTTTTTCAAACTGTTGAAATAGGATTTTTTCTACTAATGCATGAATCAAAGTTCATGTTCATACAAAACTATTTAGCTAATCACTATCAATAACTAAAGTTTATATATATATGGTATATACGTTAAACTCTAAAAATTGGATATATATTAACTAAATATCTTTTATAAATAATGAGAACTTCAACTAAACAAATGGACTTAAAATACTATAATATTCACATTATTAGATTAGGCTAACATCAATTTTATTTACCTATGCGCTGTTAACTGTGTCACCGTTACTACTGTTTATAACTTCTAATATTATATAATTTTGTTGTTTCACTCAAAAAATGTTATGTTTTACTGTCTAGCTGTTAGCATCAATTTATATGGTTGAATGATTTCACCTCATTAAAAAAAGCTATCTTTCGTGCTCAGTAAAGCGAAGGATTTGTTGGCTAAACGCGAAGCCACCCTTCAAAACCTATTTAGTTATCAAAAACCTTTGAATGTAAGGTAAGTCATTAAAATAAAATTAACAATGTAATTTAAAATATGGCTTAAAGTTTTCGTTTAAGTTTTTTTTCTAGTTTATTAAATTCTAAGGTTTTTTTTAACAAATGTTAGCAGTTCTTTTACTTTTGATTTTTATTTAAACTATATTATAAAAGTTGTTTATTCAAACACTTTATGTTTAAGATGAAGTGTATGACAATTTTTATTTATGAGTGATATAAGTTTGACACACACAACATACTAAGCTTCAGAAATAGACAAGACATCAAAAAAGAAAATAAAACAAGTTGCACTAACCATTGAAAATAAACTAGAAGTTTGTAAAATGGAAAAATATAATGTGCTTAATAATAATAGAGCAGTTAAGCAACGATTGGTCGACTTTGTACGGCATTTTGAAAAGTGAAGAAAAGTTTAAAGCAGAAAAAGGGGAGCTGAGCTATAATTATTCATTATGCATTGCATAATATACAGCAGTTATATTATTTTATCAAACATTTTTTTTTTGTATTTATCCGGAAAAATGCTTATCCGGACATGTTTACAGAAAAGTTTATGTCCAGCATGTCCGGAGAAGTGAATCTTTAAATTATAATGATATGTGTATTTCAAATTATTTTTGTGTGAAATTTACTCCATGTAGAATTCGTTTGCTAGCGAACCATTACTATTAATAAAAACGTAGAAAAAAAAAACTCGTTTGATTGCTTTAAATAGAACTTTGGGTTAATTAGGTGAATTATCAAACAACTAATCTAATTTAATCAATTTTTAGAAACTATAGCTAAGTAGTTAATTTAATGCATCATTTGAGAAAAATTAATCAAGCTTTGCTGTAGGCTTGATTTTTTTCAAATTATAAAGCAAAAATAATTATCTTCATTCCTTCTTTAAGCATTGTATGGCTTCTAATCAAAAAAAAAAACTAAGCTATGACAGTACAACTTTGTTTGAGAAATTTAGCAAATATAAATTAAAACAATACCACAAACATAATAATACGTTAGTTTCAAACCCAAAAAAAATTAAAACTAGAACAAACACTTCAGTGTACTTATTTTTTCAAAACTAGTATGGATATAAATAATAACTAAAATGAGCTATTCTCTAAAAAGAGCTGTGTTTATTCTTTATTCAACAAAAAGGCAAAAAAACTTCAATCGTAAAAAATGATTCGTCATGATAAAAAAATATAAACCCAGCATTTTTGCAACAACAAATAAAAGTTAATTAACCAAAACTTACAAGAGGCACTCGTAATTTAAGTCATTCTAAAATTTAAATAAACCATGATTTAAATGATAATTTAGAAAGCAACCATGAAGTGCTTAAATAATATCTAAACCATAGAGTAATATAACATTCAAACTCAGCTTAAAATGAAGTGACGTGCCAGTGTATAAACTTATACATATACGAAAATAATAATTCAAAATAGTCTAAAGCGATATATGGGAAAAAGTATATCAATTATTAAAGCAATAGAAAGTGTTTAAAAACGTTTTGTATAAAGAAAAAGATTAATTTCTAAAAAAAAAATTAATTATAACCGACTTTATTTTGAGATTTACATGGTGCAATAAATAAGGTATAAAATATTCTATTTACTTCAAGTACTTTTGGTAACGTTATAAGTAAAGATTTAGCTTACGTATATTTTAACGTAAATAAGAAACAAATCTAACAGTGTTATCGATTGTTTTCTTTAAAAAATTGAACTTTCTGTCAGGGTAATAACATGTTTTGCCAGGTATTAATCCAAAAATTTTTTTTTTCAAATATTTTAGTAATTGAAAGTACCGCTAGTCAAACATACAATAAAAAACTTTTGTTTTATGCATTATTTAAGCTTAGTAGCTAAATTAATGTTATTATATAGTAAGTAGATAAGCATATATTTTAAATTATCAAAGTGTACCGAAGCAACCATGTAAAAAACATGATTATAAAATTTAAAATTCAATTAATTTACCAAAAAGAAAATCATTTAAATTATTTAAGTTAGGTATCACTAAAAGAAACATAATCATAAAAGGATTGAAAAAACTACAAGTTCATTAAAAAGAATAAAAAAGGTATCTATATGAATAAAAGCAAAACGAGTTAAAGTGAATTTTTAAATATAAAAGTTTGTACAATACGGTAGACGCAAATTAAAATGTATATCTGAAAACAATTACTTTAATATGTTATCACACTTGAAGTCAAAAACCGTAATAGCCAATTTTTTTTTCAAAAAAACTAATAATTTAAATGAAACAAAGAATAAATTTCACATGTCCCACTTTATAGAAAAATCTTCAGGCGTAGTTCTATTTCTTAAAACTGAATTTTCACTTGAGCTTCCTATTGAGGCTGTTAAAAGGATACTTGAAAAAAAAGTTGTATATAAGTGTATAAATTTAACAACTAAATAAATCCAAAGTACTTTTAAATTAGATTATAACTTTTATAGTACTTACCAATGAGTATAATTCAAAAACTTTTGCAACACTAAAAACGCAAAATTTAGTATACAAACATAGTTGTTTTAACTTACAAGAAGATCTTGAGTCATAACTTAAGTTGTCCATTGTCCCACTATAAAAAGTACAAAATTTAAAGAGTACTTAAAATAAAGGTAACTGAATAAAGGTATCGTCCTAACCTAACAGGATCTGGTGCGGATTCATTTAAAGAGCTTCTATTTAAATCTACATTCAGAGTTGATGTTATAGTTGTTAAGTCATCACTCTGAAAGTCAATTAATTATTATTTAACAACAAATAATTTACAAGTAATTAAAAAAAAAAAAGAAGAATATATTTGTTTTGTATAAAGTATATCAGGACTTTTAAAATTCATTTTTATAATCGCCCGTTTGGTAGTTAATTAAAAAATAATCACCAACTTTATTCAGGGGTGAGCAGGCATTTGGTGATCGCGAGCGAACTTTCTAAAAAAACTATCGTAGTTTTACCTACAACTTTAACAAGAATACAAGATTCGCTTTAATTGTACAAAATTAGTTTAACACTTCTAAATAAATTATAAAAACTTAAGAAAGAGGTTTTACAATTGAGAGTTTAAAACTTTTATTGTGATATGACTAAGGGTAAACCATAAACTAATGGATGTTTAAAATACTGCTAAAATAAAATAAATATAAAACTTTTTTCTATTTAATAAACAGTTGAAAATAAAAAGTAGAGGAAAGTATACTTATAAAACAAAAAGACACATTAAAAAGTTTTTACTTTATATCGAATGAAATATAAAATTTCAATGTGTACAAAAAAATTTCTAAAAAATAAACTTGTAGTTTAAGAAAATCTGTATACATTAAGTTGCAAATATTTAAATATAATTTCTTTACTATTTTTTAATAAATGCGGCTATTTATAATTAACCTAGTTTTATTTGGTAAAATGACAATCATTGTTTGTATATCATGCACTAAATAAAATGTCTTTATTTGGAAAAATATTAAACTAAACTGATGATTGCAAATTAGCTGATAGTAAACAAATGGACAAACTTAGAGAAAGAGGTATTTTAGAATTAAAGAAAAGAGTTTTGAGAATATAAACATTTTTACAAAATAAATTAAAAATATTACCTATACTTTTAGAGTTGTTAAGAAAAACTATATTGGAAAATTGATTTTATCCCCCTCTTTGAAGAAACTTTTTTTAATCTTTTGTAACAATTTTTATGCATTTAATTCATTTTACAGATATCACATCAACTTAAAAAAAATATATTATATAAAATCAAATGATAACAATAAGTATTTATACAAATACTTAGACTATTTTAAATTTTTTGACTCGTACTTCTAAATTTAAGTAAAACCTATGTGATAACCTGTTGTAATCGAGAAGAAAAATCGTTAGATGTGATAAATTCATCGTGATTCTTTCTAACATCAGCTGTTTGCATGCCTTGTAAGCTAAGCAATTGTGCTGACCCCATTCCCATATCATCTGGACCTAAATGCGCTTTATGTACAAAATCTCTAGGTGCTGATATCAATTCGTTCTTCCGCTCAGGATTTTGTTGTAGAACGCTTTATAAATTAAAAAATTGCTATATAAATTGTTATTATGTATGCCAAAACTACTTCTATAATACATCTTAATTGTATTGTACAATTTTTTCAACCTTATTTAAGGGCAAAGGGGGGTGTAATAAATAAACTACATGGATGTTTATATTTAGAATAATGTGCTAAATACGTAGTGATTTTGAGTTCATAGACAAAAGATTTAATAGCATCCATAGCAAAACTAATAGTATACTAAACGATTTGTAAATTAAGAACAAGCACTAAAATATTAATAAGATCAAAGAAACTTCTTGAATAAAAAATAACTTTAAAAATAATTGGAAAATAAATTTGGATAGCTGTGAATAAGTAAGTAAATAATAATAAAAGGCCCGTTAACAGCCGGGATCGGCTATGCGTAACTGTGCATAGAGAATAAAAATAAATAATAATAAAAAATTAAAAAAGCACAGTCATGCAATAAATAAAACAAACAGATAATAAATAAAAACAAAATTCATTCTGCTTCTTACTTCTTCAGTTTCTTAAAGTATTCTTTTTTCCTTTCTTTCAGTATTTTGTGTACAGTAGATCTCCACTTTGCGTGGTCATTTGCAAGCAACTCTAACTCATCAGTTCTTATCTTCAAGCTTTTTAGGTCGCGCTTGCATACGTCATTTAAACGTAATTTTGGACGACCTCGGTTGCGTTTGCCAACGACCAACTCGCCATAGAGACTTTGGGATTCGCTCAGCACCCATCCTCAGAACATGACCAAGCCAGCAAAGTCTGCGCTGACTGAGGGTGAAGTACATGGTGGTAAGACTAGTACGTATCAACACTTCCTCGTTGGTGATCTTTTGTTGCTATGCAATTCTAAGGATGTGACGAAGGCATCGTAGGTAAAAGGTAAACATTTTCTTTTCCTGCACGCTAGACAACGTCCATGTTTCACTACCGTATAGCAGAGTACTGCATACACAGGAACGATAAACGTTAGCCTTTGTGCGAATGCTTAACTTTTGGTTATCCTAAACTCTTGCAGTCAAACGAGCAAAAGTGCCCGAGGCCTTATTAATGCGACTATTTGTTTCTGATGCGTTTAACGCAATATTTGAGCCAAGGTATACAAAGTTTTTCAATTTTCAAATCCTTGCCATTGATTTTGATAGATGATAAAATATTTATTCCTTAATTTAAAACTTTAGTATTCTTAAGACTTACAGTAAGGCAGAAATCCGAGCATGCCTATAAAAACTGACTCAGTAGTTTCTGCAGGTCTTGGGCAGAGTGAGCCAAGAGTACAGCATCATTAACAAAGAGAAGATCAAGTATTGTGACAATCTTCAAATTTCGCTTTGCTCTTAGACTAGCAAGATTGAAATGTCGTCCATCAGTTCTTGTATGGAGCTTACCAGTTGTTGAAGTACCAAAAGCATGCTTTTATAGCATTGAAAAGAAGACTTCTAATAGAGTTGGAGCAAATACGCAGCCTTGCTTTACCCCACTTTTGATTTCAAATGAATCAGAAAGACTACCACCATACTGGATGGTTACCCTTGTGTTTGTTTGAAAAGACTTTACAACGTTAAATAAATTTGGAAGTCATCCATATTTCAGCAGTATATAAGTAAGTCCGCTGGTATGCCGTCACTGCCTAGTGCTTTTCAAGAATCCATCATACCAATGGCTTCACTTAGTTCTTCAGTAGTTGGTTCGCAATCCAGGTCATCTATAATTGGTAGACTATCCATGCTGTTAAGTGCATCACCAGTAATAATACTCTGTGTAGAATACAGAAAGGAAAAGTGTTGAACACATCTACCCAACTGTTCATTCCTACTGTGTAAGATTTCTTCAGATTTTGATAGCAAAATTGATGTTAACTTTTTTGTTGGTCCAACTGCTTTTCTTATTCCTTCATAGACTGATTTGGTACCTCCTCTGTCAGCAGCATGTTGAATACGAGCACTAGCTTTTAACCAAAACTCAGTAGCGCATTTCCTAGCTGTTCTTCAAAAGTTTTTTCTGGCTTCACGAAGTCTCTTTTGACTCGTGCAACTCGGGTCATGCTGAAAATCAAAATGAGCCTGTCGCTTTATCTTTAGTATAGGAAACAAAACATTAATGTTTTCTCCAAACCAGTCTTTGTTGGTTTGTTTGTTCTTTCCAAAAGATTTGAAGGCATTCTGATATATAATTTTTTGGATCCTAGACCAAGACTTAGAATCAGATGTGTCCGACAAGGAGACGGATGGCATCAGAGCTGAGAACCTTTTAATATTTTCTTTATCATGCATTTCTTAAAAATTTAGTCGAAATTTACGAGCTAAATTATTTGATTTGAGCATGAACTTTTTTGTAATATGCATTTTACAGCAGACCAAAGAATGATTGCTGTTGCAATCTGTGCTTTGATACGATCTAGCTAGAATAACATCCTTAGATACGATGGCGTCTCACTAAGATAAGGTCTAGTTGGTGCCTGTTTTTAGAATGACGGTGTCTCCAAGATACTTTATGCTGAATTTAGTTTTAAAAAATGAATTGTTCACTCAGAGATTCTGTTTATGAAAAAACTCTTGAAGGCGTTGATCGTTAGAAATCATTTCTCCAAACCCAAAATGCCCTAGGGATCCCAAGAGTCGTGATCAGATCCAACCTTTGCATTAAAATCACCTAAAATAACAAGCTGATCATTTTTGGGTTCAATTTTTCATCACGAGATTTAACTTTTCATAAAAAGTATATTTTATTTGCTCGTCAGAGTATAGCGTGTGCGCATGTACGCTAATGAGAGTCGCAGTTCCTTTTTTTAGTATGTAAACGAAGACTAGCAATACGTTCGTTACCGTCAGATCCAACTTCCACAGATTGTAAAAGTGTGATTTTGACAGCAAACTCTACACCATGTTCCCTACGTTCATCAACAGACTTACCATACCGAAAAAATATATAATCCTTTTCTCTAATTGAATTTTGACCAGCAAGGCGCGTTTTTTAAAGAGCTGCAATATCAAGCTTAAGACGAAGAAGTTCATTGTTTATAAAGCAGTTTTTCTTGTATCACTTATGTTTTCGGGGTCTATACTAGTAAACATGGTACAAACGTTCCAGCTTCCCATTTTTAGAGTGGGTCTCTTTTTCAGGTGACTTATTTTCAGTTTACTTTTCACTTTAAGCTATCTCTAACCACCCAATGAGGAAGGTAAACTGTGGCGGAACAGCACCTTATTGGCTGAGGGCTGCTCAGTTTAATAATAGTACTGTGAATAAGTACGTAAAGAAAATTATCATAAACAAAAACTTTAAACGAAATTAAGTGGGTGGGTGTCACTTTTGCACGAGCGTCACTTTTGCACGAGTGTCACTTTTGCACGAAGGGACACTTTTGCACGAGGGTCTCTTTTGCACGAAGGGTCACTTTTGCACGAGGGGACACTTTTGCACGGCGACTCTTTTGCACAAGCGTCACTTTAGCACGAGGGGACACTTTTGCACGGCGTCACTTTTGCACGCAGGGTCACTTTTGCACGAGGGGACACTTTTGCACGGCGACTCTTTTGCACGAGCGTCACTTTTGCACGAGGGGACATTTTTGCACGGCGACACCTTTGCACGGAGGGTCACTTTTGCACGAGGGGACACTTTTGCACGGCGACTCTTTTGCACGAGCGTCACATTTGCACGAGGGGACATTTTTGCACGGCGACACTTTTGCACGATGGGACACTTTTGCACGGCGACTCTTTTGCACGGAGGGTCACTTTTGCACGAGGTGACAATTTTGCACGAGGAGACACTTTTTCACGGTGACATTTTTTTACAATGACAATTTTTTACGACAGCATTGTTGCACAACGTTACATTTTTACGATGAAATTTTTGCACAGCGACATTTTGGCACGATGACTTTTTTGCACGGAAAATCTATTCTGCATGCAGACTGATTAAAAGTTTTTTAGCAACTACCAAGTTTGTAACATAAAAAGAAACTGAAAACTAAAATTTTGTAATATACCTATATTAAAGGCAAAAATTTAAAGATCTAAAATCTTAAACAGTAAAAGTTAATGTTAGAAACAAACTAACGAAAAGATAAAATAAAAATATTATTTAAAGATTCATATCAGGGACAAAAAAGTTAATTTATTTAGAAACTAGGATAAAAAACACTTTAAGTGTAAGTAAGTTGTTCTACTTTATTTTGAATTTTAATATAGTAATCAACAACTATGCCTTTTTATATATTTTACTATACGATTAAAATTTTATTGTTCATATGATGAACTTAGGCATCAAAACCTAGACCACTTAAACTGGAAGACACTTAAAGAAAAAATAAAATAACACATATAATTTATTTATTATAACAAAGATAAAAACATAATTTGATTTAAAATTTATAGGTTAACATAAAGAGTAAAATTTTAACCACAAACTTATATTTATTTACGCTTTGATGTAGAACGAACAACATCAAATATTTGAATGCATTGACTAACAATAAAAATAAAAACCTAACGCTCCAAGGACATTAATGTTAGGGTGTCATTGGCTTATATTATGATCATGGAATGCTGGTGTAAGGATCTCTTGATACTTTTGATGAACATAAGTTCAAACTTTCAAATGTTACTCACTCATTGGCCTATCATGATCATGCAACATTATAGTAGTGAAATAATCCAAGTTTAAATCATGAAAAATAGGCTACTTTATTGCTTTTTTTATTCTCACATTACATTAAAAAATAAAAAATAAACATCAGGTAAAATCTGAAATACATTTACATTTCATAAACTAAGTAAATCTTTTTTATAATTTAACTCATGTTTGAAATAAAAAAAAATTAAAACATGTTTTTAATAGCTATATAATGTTAATTATAACATCGAGAGAAAATAAGTAAATATAATACTCAAAATTCGTGTTTTAAAGCCTTACTAAATTAAATTTATCTTTCTGTTTAAAAAGTAACAAAATTCAGATTATTTTCATTTAATGTATTCAATTTTTTTTTTTTAATTAAAATGTGTATTCAACTAGTTTATTTAAATTAACTTAATAATACTAATAATAATAATAATTTTGGTACGTCATTATATTGTTCTAAGTAAAACTTCAAATAAAAACTTTACATTTAAATTTCATTAAAAAACTACCACATATTATTTATTCAAAACAACTTGTGTTGAAAACGAACATTATTTAAGTTTAAAAAAAAAAATAATTTAAAAAAAATGTCGCCGTGCAAAAGTGTCTCCTCGTGCAAAAGTGACCCTCCGTGCAAAAGTGTCCCCTCGTGTAAAATTGACCCTCCGTGCAAAAGTGTCCCCTCGTGCAAAAGTGACGCTCGTGCAAAAGAGTCGCCGTGCAAAAGTGTCCCCTCGTGCAAAAGTGACCCTGCGTGCAAAAGTGACGCCGTGCAAAAGTGTCCCCTCGTGCTAAAGTGACGCTCGTGCCAAAGAGTCGCCGTGCAAAAGTGTCCCCTCGTGCAAAAGTGACCCTTCGTGCAAAAGTGACCCTCGTGCAAAAGTGTCCCCTCGTGCAAAAGTGTCTTCGTGCAAAAGTGACGCTCGTGCAAAAGTGACCCGTTCCCAAATTAAGTACAGTCACCTCTCGCAAATCTACGCACTCATTTGGTTAGCAATCTCGTTTAGTTACGCAATTTAGAACTCTAAAAAAAAATTAAATGTGTGTTAAACATAGTAGGAGATAGATATTTTATTCGATTGGGATTATTGCATTTTTAGTTTGTACCTTCCATAAGGATCCTATTGAACTCTATGGATTTGCCCTTTATATCTTACGTTTCTTTACCCCTCTTTATACCGTTAAAGCAAACAAGGTATCATGTTTAATTCCTCAAAATATTTATGGCATAAAATTTCATTTGAACGCAACAAATTCCTTAATCTTTTTCTAATACTATGCAAGAAAAGCCTAATTTAGTGTGGACTAAGAACAAGTTAGAAAAAAAACTTTGTTAACATATAAATAATTTTTCATATACTTCATCATTGTCTTTTCGAATAAAGATAGCCATTACAGCAATAAACTGGTTGCACGACTATTTAAATTTGGACAATTCATTAACTTGAAAAAAATTAAAAGGGTCACAAATAAAAGAGTAATGTACATTTGTCAAAATAAAAAATACATATGTAGGTCCTGTAAATATCTAAAAGCCGTTTTTTTCTTTTTGCAAAACATTAAATATTTTTTGAGATATGGCTTAAATAAAGTAAAAACATAGTTATTTTAGTAACTTTAAAGAATTTTTAAAAATACATAAAATTTTGGACTAAAGAAAAAAAGTGGCTTGTACATTTTACTAAGATCTATATATGTATTTTTTATTTTTTTTACTTATAAAACTTTTTGAGGTATAGTCTTTTAAATATGTTTTTAGAATTTGAAACATAAACTATATGCATATGTGCAACTTAAATGAAAACTAGTTAAATAAACAAGTGATTTAAAGTTGGGAAATCCTAAAAATTTATTTAACCAAATTTATTATAAGAAAACAGCCAATATAGTAAGTATATTTGCTATCTCTCGTTTCTTTACGCACATTTGCTGTTGGCATAATATGCGTAGATTCGCGAGAGCTAAATGTATGCTTTCAAAATTTAATTTGGACTAAAGGAATTAGTCAACGGTATAAAAAACATTACAAAATAAAATATCTTGCCAACAATTTCAAGTTCTATTAAAGAATAAGTAGTAAAAGTCATTTCAATAAAACGTATTAAATTTCAAAAAAATAGGTTATATAAGCTTTATAAAAAAAGAATCATACTCTACAATGTTGAAAGAACTGTTCAAAGTTGTTCACATTGTGCTCAGAAATCAAAACTAGGGCAACTATTCAAATATTGGTTCTAAAAATTCAACTTTAAATTACATTTGTATAAATTAAGTATAGCAAAAAATTAATGAATAGTTTGTTCCTAAAAACTTACAATAGATAAAACCTTCTATAAAACATTTTTGTATGTTTATAATTTCTTTACTTAGACCATTTAACTGATCCAACCCAGAAAATGCAAAAATTGAAAAAATATGTTAGCAATTTGACGTTTGTATAGAACTAAAGTCCTTAAGAAATTAATTTTTGTACAGTCATACATGCACTAAATAATTAACTTTAAAACTTCAAACGTATACAAAGATATTTATATTAAATAAATATTATGTTTATGTATGTAACTGTATATTCTTTTTGTAAAGTGTTTAGGAAATAAAGAGGCTCACCATAAAAAATTGTAGGTGTTCACAACGCTTTTTGTGGTTAAATTTTTTCAATTGTCTATAAAATAGACCAGTTTATTATTCACAAAATAAAGATAAATCAAAACGTACACTTAAAAGTATGTAAGCAGCATTTTTCAGGAACGGGTCAAAGTTGCACGAAGACAAAATTGCAAGAAAACAATTTTGCACGGAGGATCATTTTTGTACAAGAGTAAAAAAAAAACAGAAAAATTATAAGAATAAATAAAAATAAAAGATAAATTAATAATAAAAAAACAAGGATAAAAAAAGTTACCGATTGAGGGTAAGGTTTATGAGTATCAGTGATAGTAAAAGTAAAACTAATAAAAATTAGTATTATAAAAAAACAAGAAAATAAACAAATTAAAAAAAATAAAAAGCTACCGACCGAGGGTAAAGGGTAACAGTAATAGTAAAAAAAAATAAAAATAATAAATATTTTTAAATAAAAAATTGAAAAAGATTTCAACCCGTGCAAAAGTGACCCTTCGTGAAAAAGTGTCTTCGTTCAATTTTGTCCCCTCGTGCAAAATTGTTTTTGTGCAAAAGTATCTTCGTGCAATTTTGTGCCCTCGTGCAAATTTGATACCTACCCGTATTTTTCATAAAGTCTTTACTTAGGATATATTTGCGTTTACAAGGATAGAAAGAAGTAATAATTTCGACCGAAAGCAATAAAGTTTCATGGCGCAGAATTATCTGAATTAGTTCGAATTCTCATACTGTATGAAATAAAGAAGGAAAACATTTTTGATCAGACCATAATTGGACTGTATCAGGGTTCGTGCGCAAATTTAAAAAAAAATAGTCAGATATTTCAGAATTTTCATCGATTTAGTCTGATGTTTACCTTCCTCTTGTGTAATTGTTTTGAGTACGCACTTCTCATTAAATATACATTTTGAGTGCGCATTTCTAGTATGCATGTTTTGAAAATTACGCGTTTATGTTACGCACTTTCATTAAGTACATATTCTAGTACGCATCTTTTATTAGTTACAAATTTTTAAACCAAGATAAAAAAGTTCTGTCAGTATTCTTTTTAATTAAGACTAAAAATTCTTAGTTACAAACTCTCTATTAAGTTAAGTAGCTGCTGTGTTCAGAATGTGTTAGTCTTGTTAATAACTTCAATAACTTTTAATAAACAAACATTAAAACATATTTTAAATAAACTAAAGTGTATTTTTAGTCTAAAGTGTACTTAGTATTGAGCTTCTAATTTAGGAAATACAACAGTTAAATTATCTAAGCTTTAAAAAACATAGCTTATAATATAGCTTTTAAAACAAATTCAAACCAACAGCTAAGTTGTTGTAATTCAATTGTTAGGTTACATGACTATTTGAATTCCTGCAATTCAAGTTCTAAAATTTTGTTTAAATAAGCTATACCTCTAAATATAAACTGAAATTGAGATGAATAAAAACGGGTACCTAGATCTGACCAAAAAGAGTATGTTGATAAATAAAAAAAAAATATATTGCTATTTTAAATTTTATTAAGAAGACAATAAAAATGTTAATTTTTTTCAATTTTCAAATTTTGTCTTGAAAAAAATTTTGAATTTGAAATAAATAAAAAATGCACACATAGGTCTGATTATTATCATCATGATGGTGAAAAAAAAATTTGAAAAATAAAAGTTAAAAATAATTGAGTTTTGTTTTAAAAATAAGAATTTAAATAGTCGGAATTTGAATTGTCCGAATTTTAATCGTCGTGCACCCCAACTGTAATGTTTAAACTATATAATTCTTAATTAACTTTTATTATTATGACGTATATAGTCTACTCAAAACAAGATAAAAAAGATACTTAAATTTCTATAAGAAACTCAAATAGTATCAATCATTTGTTTTAATAAATACTGACTGATTTTGTCTTTAATAACTAAAATTATATTTAGAAAAAAAATTCATAACTCAACTTGATCTTTAAAAAAAGTTCTCGATTTTTCTTGATCAAAAATTTTCAAGCATTTGAACTGAGAAAAACTGAGATTTTCAAATTTTTAAATAAAAAACTTTTTTAGCCTGATTTGTTTCAACTTTTTCCAAAAAACCTGATTTTTAGCCTGATGCGCACGAACCCTGCTGTATGGAGACGATGGTTTATCTATTGTAGAAATTAATTTAGATCCAATTATTGAACGACTTTAAGA
Organism: Thalia democratica; assembly: GCF_965202585.1. Classification (NCBI taxonomy): domain Eukaryota; kingdom Metazoa; phylum Chordata; class Thaliacea; order Salpida; family Salpidae; genus Thalia; species Thalia democratica. The sequence continues at coordinate 24,774,800 of NC_139170.1, read as the reverse complement.
ATACTTAGTAAGATGTTTGATAGATTCGACTTGATAAAAATCAGAGTTCAATCCTGTAAAACTTTTTTTTTTGGATGTAAAGCTAGATCTTTAAAACGGAACTTACGCACCATATAGAAAACCAAACTTTCAAACTACGTATGTCAGTCATTGTATAATCAAATCACTCTCAATACGTTGTCAATCAACAAAATCCATTGAAAGATTGACAACTAGATGTAAGGATTAATAATGTTGTAATAAAGGGAAAAAAACTAATAGTAGGTGTTAGTCGCAAGAACGAGTTCAAGTACATCGATAGTAAATAAAAAACAGCAAAATTAAAATCACTCTACACTTTACGCCACCACAATATTGTTTATAACCAAGACTAAATTGGTAGACGTTTTTTTTTGAAACTGCCAGGTAGACTTCGTTCAATGGTCCAAGAGTATTGGTCAGAAAACTGTTGAAAATTTGTACTGGTGCATGCCAATCATGAAGAACCAGTTAATGTCTCACAACCGGAGAATATTAGAGAATAAATCAGAATACTCAACCCTATGCAATTGCAAAGAAAAATGTATGTGTGATGGCAATTGTTTACTAACATATTTCATCTATAGATATCTAACATTGATAACAGCAGAGAACATTAAGCAATGTATTAGCTGATAACTTAAATTAGTAATACAAGTTTATTTAAGCTCTAAAAAGTAAACTCAACCAACATCGATAATTTATATAATATACGTAACTAATCGTGTATAATAAACACATAAAAAAGTAAATCGATAAAACTATAATAAGCAAACTAACTTGCGCAAAGTAGACAGGTGTTCTCGACTAGGAACTTTAAATTGATGACGCTTTTTTGATTTTCTTATCATCTGCCTCTGACCAACACTACTTGTGCTTGACATAAATATTTCTTCTTTTGCTTTTAGTAGATTTGTTATGAAACTTCACATTTAAGTTTAATAAATCTTATAAAGAAAACTTGATTTGAATTAATTCACTAAACAAAATATTTAATTATGCTAGTCTTGTTCATAAAAAGAGAAGAAAGTTATAAGTTTTAAAATAAACCTTTTGGGTTCTTTCTAGCCATATATATTAATCGGTGGGGATCAAAATGGGTTGCATAACTGATGGATCCAGTTTTGGAAAGAGGCCTAACTCTTTTTAAATTAATAGTTTGAACCCAAGCTACTTCTTCAGGATCGAATATAGTAATGAAATTTTCCGAATAAACAATCAGATTTCTACCATTGCTCACTGTTTTTAATGAGGTATACTTTAAGCTTGTTATGTTTAAACGTGTTAAGAAAATCTTTACGTATTTAAAAACATAACTGTATATTATTATAACTTTTAAACAAAACTTAATAACTGTATAAAAAAAAACTTAAACAAAATTATATACGTGCAAAAAAACTTAAACTAAATTAAATTATCATAGGTATTAATATACGACTTTAAATTCCAAAATGCCAACAAGCAAGCTTTCAGTCAGAAAAGTAAAAAAGCTGTTTTAAGTGAATAAATAAATTTTTCGACTAAAGAACTTTTTTTTATCTAAAAATAATGAATAGCACAATGTGTAAATAAAATTTATGTATAAAATATTTCTAATTATAAATATACAATTAACATACATAGTAGTTCTACTAATATTTATGTTCATTAGTACAATAAACTATGATATACTCGTTTTGTTAGTTCCATTACATTAGAATAATATTTCTAAAAAAGTTATAAAGTACCCACAAAATAAAACAAATTTAACTAAAAACATTTCATGTTTAAAACAATTATGTTATAAAACAATGTTTCACTGTATTAAAGATCTATAAGTGAAAATAATATAATAAAGTAAAACATGGCTTTAAAAAGGAACACTAGTGTCCAATAAAAGCAAAAAATCAACAAAAAAAATCCAATTAATCTATAGAATTGTTTTCTTAGTATACTTTTAATGTTAAAGCAATATACTAAAAAGTATATTTGCGGAAGATAATTAAAGGAAAGAACTGATAAATATGTTTTTAAACAACAAGAATAATACAATACTTTAAACAATGCTTGAAATGTACTGGTAGTTTTGGTAAATCATTTTAAAAGAAATCATAAATATATTTCACTGAATTTACAGTTAAATATGCTAATCATAAAAGAAAATTTTTACGTAAAACAAAACTAACAATGTTAGGAAAAATAAAAAAAATATATACTTATGTATTAATAAAACAAAACGTGATAGTATTGTAAAAACACGTTTTAAAAAATATTATGGTTTTATATAATATGGTTTTCATTTAAGACAGGTAAAAAGTTGTATATACTTATTGAGTATATTTAAACTATACTAGAAAGATAACTTAACGATAAAGCAAAAAGGATATAAATAACAAAGTGTTAAGTTAACTCAACACATAGTTAAAACGTTATATTAAATTAATAAATCTGCTAACTTAAAAACGCATTAGATATTTAAGACTTTTTATCAACTAATAGTGAGTGACTTTCAAACCGACATTTATATCATGCATGGTTGCCACTGATCAAGCTGAGAAAAATTTCCTGACTTTTTCCTGACTTTTTACCAAAATTTTCCTGACTTTTCTAAATCAAACTATTAAATTAAACTTATTCTAAAATACATAATCTAACACTTGAAACTATATAAAGCTTTTAATCTAATTTTAATACAAGTTAAAAACATCATTGTTTGCTAAATTCTATCATCAAACTTCCAGTACATCACTTAAACCATCTGTGTATGATTGATGTTTGTGATAAATAGTTCTATCAGCAAAATACTTGTATTATTACCTTATAAACACAGCTTGTCTGAAAAAAGACACTATTTTTTAGCATTTCCTAGTATGAATGTATCTAGATAAACTAACGACATATAAGGAACTTTTACAATTAAAACCTTGAATTAATAACTGAACTTTCACAACTAAAATCTTAAAACAATAACAAATTTTTACAGTTAAACCTTAAAACAATAAAGAACACAAATGTTTAGAATATGTAAACTTTGGCATAATTAAAATATAAAAAAACAATTAAATACTGATCTGAAAAAAAAAAACAATGGTTAGTCTGAGTTTGAAAACCCAATACATAAAGTAATAGTTTTCTGTACAAATAATTCTAATCTAACACCTTAAGACGAGAATAAATTTACTCTCTACCAGTAATAAGCTATTTATCTAACTAAAAGTAAACTTTAGTCAGACTTAGCATATAAGTTGTAAAACAACCTATAAGTTAAAAATATCTAATAATAAAAGTATTTACTTAAAACATGTTTTACTCATATAAACTGTTTACTTAGTTTAATGAAATACTACCTAAACTATTTAATATAGAATCCTTAAATTAAAAATCATTTAAAAAAGAATATACTTAAGTAACTGTAAAAAAAAGACATAAAAAAGTAAACTATATATCTGTTGTAAAAAATATTTTCTCTTATCATTTATTATAAAATTTGTAACAAATAAATATACTCTTATTTATTTTAAAAACTTAAGTTACTCTACAAAAAATACACATAATAAGTAAACTTAATCTTGGCATACACCTCTCTTATAACTTATTTTATAAATTTAAACAACTTTGAAAAAAATATAAAGAGGTAAAGTATACATATTAACTTGTTACATAAAATACTTAACTAACTGCTTAGTTATAAAGAACTCAATTATTTACTTCATCAAAAAACACTTTGATTCTAAAATTATGCTAGATAAACTTTTGTTTATATATCACAGTTTCACTATGGAAGTGTCCTTGCTACAAATCATCTATACTAAAAAGCTTACAAAATCTGCTTGTTCAAGTAGGGTACTTGTTCAATATGTTAGTAGAAAATTATTGCAGTTTTATAAAATATATTTTACTTATTTATATCTCATGAAGGCATTGGAAATAACATTAAATATTTATGTAAATTTCTAGGAAAATTTTGGATTTTTTTCTGACTTTAAAGAACTTTTAGTTAATTTTTACCATTTGAAGGCTTTGGAAAACAAGGAATTTTGTAAATTTAAACTGACAAAATCTGACTTTTTTTAAATTTTATCAAATTTCCTGACTTTTCCTGACTTTTTTTTCAAAACCCCCCGTTTTTTCCTGACTTTTGTCATTTTTTTAAATTTTTCCTGACTTTTCCTGATTTCCTGACCGAGTGGCAACCCTGATCATGACGTATATAAAATTATTTTTCATACAATCAAAATAGACAAAAATGTTTATATTAAATGGTTGACGCAATTAAATTTAATAGAAGAAAGTTGTATAGTTATTTGCCTTAACTAAAAAAGAATGCTCAATTTACTGGGATGTAAAGAGCTTATATAAATAGATTTATGCAAATTTTATATTTTATTCGCGACCGGTTTCGGTGGCAAGAGATTGCGACCTTTTCAAGCAAAAATAAAATATGAAACTGCATGTAACAATGTTAGTTAATTATACTGTTGTTTAAAAACTTATTCATGCGTGAAGAATATAAACAAAAATGTTGCATATTCGAAAATTCAAGCATATCAGAGTATATTTAGGTAAATTGGTACAAATCATAATTATAGTAAAAAATAGGTCATTTTTCTTGATTTTTTCATTGAGTTTTTGTTGACATTTGACTTAAATTGGAAAAAAAAAGTTTTTTTTAAACAGTTCTTAATTCAACTTAGATAAATTTTTAGAATTTTTTTTTTTTTTTTTTTTTTTTTTTAGATAGTTATCAAATCCGTTTAAATTTTGACTGTTATGTTAACTTAGCACAAATTAGATTTTGAAACCTTCAGCGACTTTGAGTTTTATTAATGTTTTGTTGACTCTTGGCTTAAAACCACAATTCTAGACAATATTTAATTTCATTTAGATAAATTTCAAGGTATAAACATTTTATTATTATTTTTTTTTAAGAAAAGGTATTATTTTATTATTATTATTTTTTTAAGAAAAGCTCTGGATTCAGTTTTTTTATTTGACTCATTATATTAATATTAATTCAATTTTTTTTTTTAACAACTAGTACCAATTTACCTAAATATACTCTGATATGCTTGAATTTTCGAATATGCAACATTTTTGTTTATATTCTTCACGCATGAATAAGTTTTTAAACAACAGTATAATTAACTAACATTGTTACATGCAGTTTCATATTTTATTTTTGCTTGAAAAGGTCGCAATCTCTTGCCACCGAAACCGGTCGCGAATAAAATATAAAATTTGCATAAATCTATTTAGAAGAAAGTTGTAAAAAAAGTTTGGAAACAATAAAAAATTTAGAAATTAATTAAGATAAAATTATTTGTAGTTGAATGATAAAAAGTTTACATCTGAATTTAATGCTGTTTAAAATTTTCAAACATATACATTTTTTAAATATGGCCGTTACCTTGATTGGCCATAATAGTTTTAAATACGAATGAAAATATACTTTAAGGGTAGGTGTCAATATGCACAAAAGGACACTTTTGCACGGTTTGATTTTTTTTCTTATTTTTACTATCACTGTTACCCCTAACCCTTGGTCGAAACTTTTTTTTCTTTTATTTTTTATTATCATTTAGGATTGCCACAGATCAAGCTGAGAAAAATTTCCTGACTTTTTACTAAAAATTTCGCGATTTTTCTAAATCAAACTCTTAATTTAAACTTACTTCAAAATACATAATTAAACACTTGAAACTATAAAAACATTTCAATCTTATTTTTATACAGGTTAAAACAACAGTTTTTTTTTGCTGAATTCAATCATCTAACTTCCATTACATCACTTGAACCATTTGTGTATGATTGATGTATTTGCAATATTATTGCCAATAAACAGCTCTATCAGCAAAATACTTGTATTTTCAAACTTATAAACACAACTTGTATGAAAAAAGACACGATATTTTAGAATTTTCTAACATAAATGAATCTAAATAAACAAAAAGACATATAAGGAACTTTTAAAATTAAAATCTTAAAACAATAACGAACATTCACAATAAAAACTTAAAACAATAACTAACTTTTACAATTAAAACCTTAAAACAATAAATAACTTAATCAAACATTTTTTTTTACTTCAAGTACTAAAATTGATTTTATGTTTCTTTATTAGCACTTCAACCTCTTAGTCTAATGAATATGGTTTCCTTCATCTGGTCTGCAAACCACTTAATTTTCTTGGCAGTAAAAACCATTTACCTCATTTTATTTAAATCGTTCTCATCTGCTGCCCCTACACTTGTCGAAGAGAGTCTTTTCTCTAACATTTGTGGGCTTCATTTCTTTTCTTTTTGCATTCATTTTATCAATTTGTACTAGATAAAGGCATTGGAAATTTAAGTAATTTTGTAAATTTATCGGAAAACTTTAGTCAGAATTTTTAATTAAATTTTTACCATTTGAAGGCTTTGGAAAATAAGGTTTTTGTAAATTTGAACTAACAAAATCTGATGTTTTTTCAAATTATGTTAAATTTATTGACTTTTCAGGACTTTTTTTTTTGAACCCCATTCTTTCCTGACTTTTGTAATTTTTTAGTTTTTCCTGAATCTTTCTGACTTCCTGACCTTGTGGCAACCCTGATCATTGTAGCCCCTTACCCTTGGTCGGTAACTTTTTTTTCTTATTATTTATTTATTTTATTGAATTTTTATAATAACTGAAACCCTTAACCTTATCCTTGGTCAGTTTTATTATTATAATTTTTTTTAAACTATCACTGTTACTTTAAAGGCCTAAACCCTTGGTCGGTAATTTTTTATTAACTTATTTTTATTTATTTTGGTCGTGCAAAAGTGTCTTCGTGAAAAAGTGACCCTTCATGCATATTTGACCCGTCTTCATAAAATATAGCGAAAATAGCTTTTTTAATAGTCTGAATTTAGTTGGCTGAAAAAGGATGGTAAGGCATTTGAATTTTGTGTGACTAGAAAATTAAACCAAGTGTTATACATAATTAGATAGAACTGAATTTCTAACTTTTAAACTTGGTTTTCTGCATCAAGTATTTTAAAAGTTATATAAGTTTGAGTTCCATCAGTTTTTGCTTTAATTCAACCGTTATCAATTTAAAAAATTCTAAAACTCTTCATAGCTTTTGTTAAAAATTTACTTGCAAAGATTAAAAAAAAAATCAAAACTATTCTTTTTGCCTATTCTATTCAATATGGTATAGTTTTATTGGAAAATAAGATAAGTTGTTTGAAAACTTTATTTATATTTTAGGCATCAAAATACTTCTTGCAAAACCTTTTAAATATTATTTTTAAATTTAAAATTAATTAATTGAAACTACAAAATTACCTTTTCTAAAAAACTTGTTGGTAACGCTATTGACTTTTTAAATTATCAAATAAAATATACTTTAAAACATTAAAACCAATAATAACAGAAATATAACACATTTGACTCATACTGTCTGAAAAAACCACAACAGAGACATGTAGGGAGTTTTAAAATTAAAACAGGGTAATGAAGTTAAAATTATTCTTTAATGGTTTTTTGCTTATCCAAATTTTTGAATGAATGTTAAGATAAAATCAACAAACCAATGTGTTGTGGTTGAGCTGGCCACATAACTTCACGATTCCGACTTCTTTTACCATCAGGGGTAACATAAATACCACAAGTATTGAAGCATAACAAAAATTCCTTTTTGTTTACGGGCATCATGCACATAGCATCGCTGTTGACTTGTTGAACAAATGACAATGTTGCATCATCTGAATTCACTAATTCTGTCAATTATAATCATTTTTTTAAAACACTATATTTAACTGTTTTTATTATAACTTCGGTGTGTCTAAAAATATAAATCACGTTACTTAAGCATATCTTAAATACTACACTACATTTTTAACTACAATTGAGCTAAATATACAGCTGCACTGAAAAGTTTAATAAACAATTATTTAATAATAAACTTTATATTTTTACATTTAAATCTATTTTAGACGTTTATTTTTACTAAACTTAAGTTTTTTATTACATAAAGAAAAGTAAATACATCATTTCTTAGCAGGTGCGTCGCGTGGGGTGTTGCACTGCCGCAATTGCACCAACTTAAAAGTTTGTAAGAAAAAAATTTAGTATCTATAACGTTTTCGTTTATTTTTAGAACAAAATCTCTTATAAAACTCCAATTTAGAAAACGACTATTTTGCTCACTTCACTGCCGCAAACTATTAGCTGACTGCCGCAAATGAACTCAAAAAAGCAAAATTTCTTCAAGAATTACCGCAAAATAAACATCTTGCGGTAATTAAGCTAAATTAAAAATTCCCTAAATCAGAACAGGCTCAAGTATCATTCCACAAGCTACTGTAAACAAAAAATTAAAACAAAGCTAAGCAGAGCAGAGGTAACTCGAGTAGAAGCAACACAAGCAGAGGCGATTCGAGCAGAAGCAACTCGAGCGGAAGCAACTCGAGCAGAAGCAACTCGAGCAAAAGCAACTCGAGCAGAAGCAACTCGAGCAGAAGCAACTCGAGCAGAGGCAACTCGAGTAGAAGCAAACAAGCAGAGGCGATTCGAGCAGAAGCAACTCGAGCAGAAGCAAGTCGAGCAGGGACAACTCAAGTAAGGGCAAATCGAGCACCGGCAATTTTTTTTTCTGCACCACCTAGAAAAAATATCACGCGACGCCACTGGTTTTTAGTATTTAAGGTTTACAACTATTGATTTTAAAAAGTAAGCAGTTATGATAAATAAATGTTTAGTTATAACTTAAGGTAAAGTTTATGCTTTTAATTAGCACAGGCTTAAGTTTAACTAGAACACAAAACTTCTTTACGATCCTTTCAATACTAATACTAGTAAAAAAAAACATTAACAGAAAAGTGGTCGGTAGCTTTAATAAGTAACAGGTAAATTTTGCTGAAAATTGCTCGCGGGACTATTTGTATAGAAAACCGTTTTTTGCGTTCACAACTACTTAAAAAACTATGTTTTTTTATAGAAAAATATTATTTCAAACTAAAATGTTATACAATATGTAATAATTATGCACTTCTAATCAACATTGATTAAATAAAGAGCACAATTGTAAGTTTTCACAACAAAAAGTACATTGCGAGCCGCAGTTTACCAACCTCTGAGTTGAAGTTTTGTTTTACTGTCATATTACTTTAAATGCATTTTATAACAAGCAGAATTCTGAATAACATATATTTTTTTAATTTTATACAATAGTTATTTCTTATCAAGTATAAATTTAATTATTTTAGAAGTAAAATATGTTAAAAAATCTAGGTTTTTCTTTTTCAAAAAGTATTAAACTCCAGGTTTTTTTTTTGCTTAAATTTTCAAGCTCCTAATTAAATGGCCACCCGTATAGAACTAGATATTGTCGAAATAAATATTTTCACTAGATTTTATCTTTCTACAACTGTATAAATTAATTATAATAAAGAATAAAATGTTATTTATTAACTGATTGCAACCTTTCTATAAATTAAAAATTTTTTAGTACAATAGTTATTTTATAGTAACCAATTATAAAAATTTTCAATAAACCTGACTTTATACAGGGTTGCCACTCGTTTTTTCAAAAATTTTACAGATTTTTCAAATTTTTTCCAGGTTCTTAAAAGTACACACTTAAGGTAAGAAACTGTGTTCAATAGTATAAAAAGATTGAAAAGATACTGTATAGCTACTTAAAATGTATTTTTTAATAAAAAAACTTTTGGTGATGACAAATTTTTTTATCTGTATGACAAATTTTTTGAGTCAAACTGAAATTTTACTACTGAACATGTTAAAATTAGTAAAAACTCCAGGTTTTTCTCAAAATTTCTTAAAGTCCAGGTTTTTCCAGGTTTTATTGCCTGGATAGTCAAATTTCAGGTTTTTCCAGGATTCCAGGTAAAGTGGCAACCCTGATTATATAATAATAGACTATAACTTAAGCACATAGCAAACAAAAATGCTTCAAAGTACATATACTTCAACGTTACCATATTTTATAAAAATGTACTAATTATAAACTTGATGCTTTTCCCCCTTGAATAGCAAAAATGCTGAATCCTCCAGTGTAACCCATGCACAATTGCTCATTGAAAACAGATAGATATTGTATGCTCGTTTGTATTGCAATTTCTCTTATTTTCTTGTACCTTTGCTTCGTTTTATTGATTTCAAATACTACAACGTGCCTATAAATTTATTACATAACTTTATTACTAAAACAAACAAAGATTTCTGAATTTAAAGTCTTTTGTAAATTTCTAAAATTATAGTGCACAAGGAAGATCAACAACTATTTTTTTGATAATATTATTTTCAAACAGACTTTTTAATAGCAACAGCAATGCAGCTCGAAGTCCCTTGACAAAAAGTACCCCACGCAAACATTGAACAATTTTTTGACTCATCAATTTTTATACAATCACCATCTTCAATGGAGTTAAGAAAGTAAAGTCGGATATTCCTGTTCCTTCCACACAACACCACCATTAGCTGTTCGTCACTTAATACTTCAACTTGATGCACACGTTTACACTCACCGACTTTTAATATCTCTAAACAAATTGGTATGGAAAATTCAGTTATAACTTAATTCACTAAAAATAATTTTTTATTGTCGAATTTAAAAAAATTACAATACATTAAATAAACAAATTAAAGTTTAAAAAGTCTTAGTTAGAGTTTTTTTAAGAGTTTGAAAACTAAAAATTAAAACTAACCATCTTTTTTAAGCTCAATTACAAATAATCCATCTTCAGTACCAAGGGCGAGCCTGTCTTTATCAACTACACAGCAACTTAATGATGATTTTATTATAGGTAAATTGTAGTCATAGGCTTCTGTTGGTCGGAAAACCTAAATGAAAATAATTTTTATTACTGATAAATTATTCTTTATTATATATAAAAAAATTCAAGCCAACCGTTTGTAAATAAAGATCCTAGCGAAGCAAGTTCGCTGGATGTATAAAAAAAAGAAATTTTCACAGTTCTTTTTCTTAATTGAACTGACATAAGTTTCTGTGTGCGCAGGGTGGCCAATGGTTTTTGAGAATTTCTTTCAGATTTTGAAAGTACACGTGTTTTCGGTTTTTTTTAGTTTAAAGTAAAGTGTAAGGTATAAAACTGTGTTAAAAAGTATAAAAACTCTTTGTGTTTTTAATTAAAAAAAAAATTATGATGACAATTCTTTTTCAACCTTTATGATAGATTTTTCATGTCAAATCAAAACTTTACTACTTTACATGTGAAAATCGTTTAAAATTCCATGTTTTTTAGTGATTTTTGTTAAAATTTCTCAAAGCCTAAATTGTCAAATTCAAGGTTTTTCCAGGATTCCCGGTTTAGTAGCCACCCTGTGTGTGTTAACAAGTTAAGGGCATAGGGGGGTCCAACTTTTTTTATTTTTTACTAAAAATAACATTTGATCTTATATGAAAGCAGTACAAACTACAAGCCAGTTTTTATAGAACTAAAAAATCTTATTTGACTTTTGAGATATTGCAATTTTTATAAAGAGTTTCTCATACAAACATATAAACCGCAAATTTTCGACGTCAATTTTTCGGAAATTTAAAAACCACCAAAAATCTATCTTATCCTTCATTTTTTGAGCTAAAGACGTCAAACTTTTAGGAAACGTTCCTTTTATAGTTTACAAGACTTTGAAAGTTGGAATTTTTAAAATATTAAAAAATAAAAACTTAAAAAATAAAAAAAGGTGGTGTTTTTAATTAAATTTCTATTTTTCATAATTGAAAAATTCCGGCATTCAATATTTTTAAAACTTAATAATACACTTTCTGTAAAAATTTGAAGAATATTGCTTAAAAGATGAAAGAAGAGATAGATTTTTAGTGAAATAGTCTTTTTTCGCGTTTTTAGTTTGCGCCTTCCATTAGGAATCTATTGAGGTCACCAACTTTGATCGCTCATGTCTCAAAAATTGCTTTGAAATTTTTCAAGCAATTAAAAATGTCTGATAGCTCAGATAAATTTATATAAAATAAGATCAACTTGCAAAAATCAAGGTGAACCCCCCTAAATTCTTAACACACTTCAACGGAGCTCTATTTAAAAAAATACTGCAAGAAATAAAAAGAAGCTAAAGTAGGTGAATATGCTTGTTTACTAACGATAAGCATAACTATTATATACTACTATGTGTCTATTATTAACTATTAATCTATAGTTATTGTGCTTATCTTTAGTAAACAAAAATATTCATCTACTTCTTCTATTCTTTTCTTGAAGTAGTTATTTTTTACAGAGCTTCGTTGAATATGAAGATAACTTGTTAACAAGGAAACACAATTCGGTTTAATAAAGAAAGAGTACTGCAAAAATTTGTTTTTGTTCTTTTATTAAACCTATTACAGCTAACAATATGGTGCTTACATGGTAGCCACTGATCAAGTTGAGAAAAATTTCCTGACTTTTCCCTACTTTTTACCAAAATTTTCTTGACTTTCTAAATCAAACTCTTAAATTAAACTTATTCTAAAATACATAATCTAACACTTGAAACTATATAAAGCTTTCAATCTAATTTTAATACAGGTTAAAAACAACAATTTTTTGCTGAATTCTATCATCAAACTTCCAGTACATCACTTAAACTAAATGTGTATGATTGATGTTTGTAATAAACAGCTCTATCAGCAAAATACTTGTATTATTACTTTACAAACACAGCTTGTCTGAAAAAAGACATTTAATCATCAATTTAGTATAAAATTTGTAACAAATAAATATACTCTTATTTACTTTAAAAACTTAAGTTACTCTACAAAAACTACACATAATAAGTAAACTTAATATTGGTATATACCTCTCTTATAACTTATTTTATAAATTTTAACAACTTGGAAAAAATTATAAAGAGGTAAAGTATACACATTAACTTGTTACATAAAATACTAAACTAACTGCTTAGTTATAAAGAACTCAATTATTTACTTAAACAAAAAACACTTTGATTCTAAAATTATGCTAGATAAACTTTTGGGTATATATCACAGTTTCACTATGGAAGTGTCCTTGCTACAGATCATCAATATTAAAAAGCTTACAAAATCTGCTTTTTCAAGTAGGGTACTTGTTCAATATGTTATAAGAAAATGCTTGCAGTTTTATAGAGGATATTTTACTAATTTATACCAGGTGAAGGCATTGTAAATAAAATTAAACATTTTTGTAAATTTCTAGAAATATTTTGGATTTTTTTTCTGACTTTAAAGGACTTTTAAGTAATTTTTACAAGGACTTTTGAAAACAAGAAATTTTGTAAATTTAAACTGACAAAATCTGACTTTTTTTTTAATTTTATCAAATTTTCTGACTTTTCCTGACTTTTGTCATTTTTTAAAATTTTTCCTGACTTTTCCTGACCGAGTGGCAACCCTGTAGCTTAACAATATGGTGCCCACAGAAGTTTTATTTTACTTATATTTCAAAAGCTACTTAGAACTTTTAAAAACGGTAAGAAACAACAGGTCGTTTAGTGTTTTTATGTAAAATAAGGCTGAATTAAAAAATAAAAAACAAACTTGGTATTGCTTTCTATGAGCTAAAACTAATAAAAATTCAAACCATTTTTCTGTAATTCTTATTACAAAAATATTAGAACATGTTTTAACAATTATCAAAAAACAGCTTTTGAAATCTAACTTTAATGTATTTTATTAATTATAATAGTTTTGTGCACAATAATTTTTTCTATGAGTATTAATAAGTCAATTATTTATACAAACTATTTAGTAATGTATCAATTTGTTTCTGTATATTTACATATGGTTTGTAGACAAATCTAACATAGCTTTTACCTTTAAAAATAAATAATAAACTTTAACGTGAATACATTATTTTGTACAGACTCATTAACTAATCGTTTTTAAATATTTTTTTATGCAGAAGGCATATCTTACACTTTATTACCCTATATTTAAAAAAATATTAAATAACTTCGTTTTCAGACGTACAACAAATTTCATCATATTAATATAAATGCTTTTACAAGTCTGTTTTTAATACTATAAATAACATTATAATTAAAAGTTACATTATGTAGATGTATTAGTTAGAAAGAAAAATTAGTCTATATTGATTAAGATAGAACTGTGTTCTAGAATAATTTTCATGCATTGATAGTACTTAAAAAAGTTAAAGTTTGAACTTCTGATTTTGTCTCAGAAATCGGTAAGAATTAACTCAAGTTTAGTCTTAAACCGTGCTGTCGGCTATTGATAAATTGTTAATCATCTCTCTTGTACGATCAATCATGTCCATCCATTTACGTTTAGATTGTTCACTATCCGCTAGAAGGAGTAATGGAGTATAATAACTTGATTCATATGTGCTAAAGCTCTCATTTGCACCGCGTTTCGTTTTCCACAAACACGATGAAACAATCTGATTAATTATTCTATTAAAATGTTGTTTATTTATCTTATATCTTATTTCAAACTTAATAAACAAATTTCTCAAATTGAATCCAAGTAGATGATTACAAATTTAATAATTCGAATTTTTTTCATAAAACAATTTTTCATGAGATCCTCAGTGAAATAAATTATATTTGAATAAAAAATTAATTGTAACTGTCTTGAGGAACACATTAATTGCATTGATACCTGAGTAAAACTATATTAGTGTTATGAACTAATTTTTAAACTAATAAATTTGTATCAAAAGTATACTAAAAAGTAAAATTATCAATTTAGCATCTAACAACTTTTTTTTATGATTTGAATTTAACATTAGAAATATTATTTTAATGGATAACTTTAAAACTTTTCGTGCACTCAGCCAAAAGAATGGTAATAAGCATGTAACTTAATTAAAACTTATAAAAGCTGCTTTGAATAAAAAAAGAATACGAAATAAGTAATACATAACTTACTAATAATCTGAAAAGCAATGTTTTATAAATAAAACTCACTCGAAATATGCAAGGTAAATCTTTCTTGCTTGCGTGTATTACATCAGAGTCAGTGACGTTGGTACATTCAAACTTTTCATCACGCATGTCAATCACGTGATTGGCTATTACGCTTGGTTGTGCTTCACGGTGGTTGTTATGGTTTCCAAGACGGCCAACACTACCTGATTCACCCATGTCATATAAAAATATCTGTGATTGAATAAAGTAACATAAAAGTGAACTTCTGTCAAAAATAGCTGAACTATATTGTTCAAAAAAAGTTTGACAATCAAAAAAACAAAAACCTTAAAGTCACAGATAACAGCAAATTGTTTCACCCATCCTTTTTTAACTCCCATTGGTTTAGGAACCTTAAGAAAAAATACGTAAAACACTCTATCTTATATACATTTCAATTAACTTAATGTTTAAAAGAAAAAAAGAAACCTTTATATGTCCATCGAATATAGTTCCAGATCCTGTTTGTTGGTCAACTCCATAGCTAACTTTGTTCACTAGTAATTTTTTTTACTTAGACAATGCTTTAAAATTTGTTATAAAATACGCAATTACAACAATAACTAACAATCATCAAAGGGTAATGGGCATACAGCAGGTGCATATTGTGCGCAAGCTACATGGCATTCGAAAGGACACTCAGAACAACTTACGCCCTGCCTAACAAGTCCAACCATTAAAGAACCGCATAAGTGACATTTCTTTGGCTAAAAAAAGTATGCGTGTATAAAAAGTAGATTTTTTAAACTATGAAAAATATCAAACAAAATTTGTTATGTTTGATAATACTAGAAAAAAGTATTCATTACGTGAGCATTTGTAAATTTAAAGAAAAACTTTTTTCATTAAATTATTTACTTATACACATATTTTTAGTAAAAATTAAATGAGATAAAAACAATTACAATAACATATGTTTGTTAAAAAAACAATGGGAAGATTTAATTGGCACATTTATAGTTCTCAAATTTAAAGGACTTTAAAACATTCTAGAAATAAACTTTAGATAGAAAAATCCTAAAAATTTAAAGTATAAGTATTTGTTGTGAATACCAATTAAGCTTACTCAACAAATATAAAGTCTAGTAAATTGAATTAAATTTTAATTTACTCTAACCTTAAATTTAAGTATAAATTACGATTTATATCTCATACGATTATATTAATATTCGAATTAACTAACTTCAGAAAAGGTCTTCATTACAAATTGATGAGCGGTAGGAATTGAAAATTTAGCATCTGAACTTGGAGATCTAATTACCTGTAAAATATTAAGAGTTTATTTTTGAAGACTTCAGAGAAGCAAAAGCACGTAACACTCCTAACTTTTCTGATTTCAGTAGAGCTTATACGCGAGCGAAGTGAGAGCGGAGTAGAGATTTTTACAAAGTTTTCAAGTTGTTCTGAAATTAATTATTTTTTTAACATCTTACAATTTATAAAGAAGGTAGAAAAAATAAACCTTTTTCGAGTTTTTCGATCTTTGTAAGTAGTTTTCCTTTCTCAGTTTGAAGGTCTTGGTTTTCTTTTTGAACTTTTTCTAAAGTATTTTCTGACTCGTCTAAACGTCTAAAAATTAAATGCTTAAACTAAGAAAAAATTGAGTTCAATTAAAAACTATGTAACTTATACTTTTAAACATTAAGCTATATTTATTTGGTAAAACAACATTACTACTTTTTCTCGCTTTGTTATATTTTCACAATTTTTATCTATCACTAAAAACATTTAAATTTCTAAATTATAATTCGATAGTGTGTAAAAAAAATTATATATGTATAATATAATTTAAAACTACGTATATGATTGCTAGCTCAGCTACTGTATTTTCAAATTAAACTTGTCAAAAAAATGTTTTAAAATAGAATCTTATTAAAAAAAAATGTATTAAAAAAAACAAGGATTACTTTTGCAATTTTAACTAATAAAAAGCCTTTAATTTTAGTTTTAAGAAAGTAAATATTCTTCTACCAACTAAACTGGCAAAACATAGAGCCTTTAAAAACAAATTGGTAAACATAACTTATGCAAACTAAATAAATATGAATTTGTCAGCTGTGGAGCATAGCATAAAATAAACTTAATTAGTTTAAATAATTTTAAATTCAAACCTCTCTAAAACTACATTTTGTTGTGTAGATTTATCAAGGTTATCTTTGATCGCTTGTTTTTCTACCATTTCGGACTGAAGAGTTTGCTGTAGGTCTAGCAGCTGCTGCTTTTCAACTTTTTGTCTTCTTTGTGTTTGCCACTTGTCCATAGAATTAGCTCGTTGACTGGACTGTCGCAATATATCAATTTCGTCTGTCATTTTTGTGGCTAGCGCTTGCAAGTAACCTCGTGTATCTTTCTCGTCCGTAACCCTTTAAAACCATTTTTTTTTCTTACAAATACAAAAAAGACAGTCAATCATAAAACACCGTTTTTATATAGAGTTGGTTTTTAAATTCTGTACCAAGTTTATTACATTATTTCTATTTTTAAATAAAAAAATATTGAATGATAAAACTTTTTTGATATGAATAAAAGCAGATTAAGTTTACCATTGTATAATTTCAGTGATTTGAGCTTCCCAATCTCTTACAGACTTATCTTTGTCTTTTAGATGCAGATTTTCATTGTAAAGGGAATCCTTTTCTTTTTTTATAACCTCTAAATCACGCTTACAAGATGTCTGAAGCTCGCTAATTTCTTTCCTTAAAGCAGATATTTCAACGTCCTTTGCGTGTTGATCATCATAATGTTGTTCAGCTTGGGTTTTACTATTTATTTAAAAAAAATTAGAAAGAGAGCTAAATAATACTGAATATATCTGTTGTTGAAAGTTTTTATAACCAAACATTGTTTATTTATATATATAACATATAATGAAGCTATGATAAAAAACGGGTGTTAATTAAATATATAAATAAAATACTTATAAATCATTTGGAATATTTCTAAAATTTTTGAATAAAAAAATTAAATATAAAAGTTTACTATATGGTCATGACATAACGAGTCAAACTCTCAAAAAATGTTTAAAGGGCAACATCTCAAAAGCAATAAATACATAAAAAAACTCATGTAAGTCTAAATAATAAGATTATGATGGTAAAATATTTGTTTTTTAACATTTATTAAAAGACATGAATAACAATAACTTGGAATTATTAAAATTTCAACTGTCGGAATTTGAATTATCAGAACTTATAAACTCGTGCACCCCTATATAGTAAGCTTTTATACTTTAGTTCTTTATTTTAAAATATAAAAAAACATACATCAAACATTTGGTTTCTTTTTTTACTTTTGTACCTTAGTTATTAAACTTTTATATTGTATTGATGACTGCAGCTAACATAATTTTTTTTTTTACTTACATATTTTTTTTATATTTAAAAATAGTATAAAATTTACTCTATTAAAACTAGCTTTAAGAAAAATAAATAAAACGACACCTATATATTACTTAATTAATAAAAATTCAAATGACTTTTTTTTAATAAAGTTAATACTATTAATAAAGTAATGTTATACGAAAGATTTAGATAGATAAATTAACTTCTGATTTTAATTGTACAAAAAGTAACGTACGATTGCTTTTTTAATTTTTCTAAGTTTTCATTGAGCTGAATAATTTGTAGCTCTTTTTCAATTGAGTTAGTCTCATGAGACAGTTTGTCTTGCTTCAAATTTTTCAGCTCGTTGGTATGACGAGTTTGTAATTTTAAAATGTCCGAATGATGCTCTAACTGAATAAAATTGCTATTAAAATTCTAATGGCTAAAAAACCCTTAACTACAACTAATGAGGAAACACTTGTTATAAAAGTAGTTTATAATTAAGTACAATTAATTATATACTAGCTGATGATTAAATTCTTTATATGTTTTTTATTTTCAAAACTTCGTAATTACTACAGTCTAAACTAAAAGGTTCTGTAAAAATAATTAAACGAAACAAACTAAACTTTATTTTATTACAGTTTAAAAAACCAGACATGTTTTTCTTTTTATAAGTATTATCATGTAGTTTAAAAAAAATTCAATATAGTAGCTATTTTTATTAATATTTTTATAAAAAAAATCATTTAAAAAATTGTTACTTTTTTATTATTGCACTGGTTTGTTGTGCAACAATGGACTTGATCATCAAAACCTGAGTCACTTAAATATATGTGTAGCAAAATAAATTTAAATAAATTTAAGAAATTTATATAAGTTTTAATAATACAAACTTTATCTTTTAAATAAGTAGTTTTACTTTATTATAGTACATACAGTTTCGTCGAACATATATGGCACCTACTTTAATATTTTCAATTTCTTTTTTTAGTTTTTGAACTTGGCTACCATCGCTAACTTCAACATCTGCAACAATTTATTTTTTATAAAGCTAGCTTGTTTAAAATTTTGTAAATAAAAAAAGACTATTCAAAGATAAAAATAAAAAACAATTTAAGGAATGATCAATAAAAATTTAAAGTTATTTAGTTTTTTTACTCTAACCTATTCTGCTTGGACTAGAGATAATCTCTTCCCTTTTTTTTCTTTCAATCTTTTCATTTTCAAGCTTGGTAGTTTCTATCTTATCTTCAAGGTCTTTTGTTTGTTGTTTCAACTATATCCATGAAAAAAGATTTTACAAATGTTGTCTAAACATTAAGAACTTTTAACTTAAACAAGCTTATTCAAAAACTTTAAACTGTGTTTTCAGAATGAAGTGAAGGTATTTTTGGAATTGGTCGATTATATTTGCTAAACTTTGTTTTAAGAATAATACTGTTGATGTAATAAAAGTACGAAATTAATATGATTTTGATAATTTGGATTTTTTACTTGTTTGTTAGAAGACTCTGTTTTCATCAGCTTATTTCTTATTTCTTCTACTTGAGACTGCATTTCGTAAATTTCTTCTTTTTTTTCCCGAATTTCTCTTTCTTGCTTACATTTCAAAGATTGTATATCACTCAATCTGGAAATTTAAAAAAACATAATTTACTAAAAAAATTTCAAACCCTAGCAAATAAGTTTAGTGGTAGTACATATATTTCATATGACATAAGTTTTTATGTTTAAATAAGTAGAGGTTTTATAAATATAAAAAAATATTGAAATATTATTTATTGTTAAAAAAGTTTGGTAATTGAAGATCTAAACGAAACAAATATTTTAAATATAATTAAAACAACTTGAAAAAGTACTCAAGTTATTAAAAACTAACGACATTCATTTATGTTAAATTACAAGGTGGCCACTGGTTTTTGACAATTTATTTCCAGTTTTTCCAAATTCTTCCAGGTTTTTCAGAACTTTTTCTAGATTTTTGAAAGTACATCTTTTTTTGGCTAGTTTTAGTGGTTAAAAATAGAGCTTTTTGATAGATTTAAACTACCTAAACGATACATTATTACAACTTTTTAATATTTGTTTTATTCTATTGCAACATGTATAACTAATTAAAATCAATTTTTTCAAAGCTCTTCTCATATAATAGTTCAAAGGTCTTTATGTTGATATGTAACATAAATAGCCATACAATCTAGTCAAAATTGTAATTTAATTGCTTAACTTATAGAATTAACGAAATTAAACACAACAAAGCCTAAAGTCTATAAAATATAGATGACATAAAGCTAAAAAATTAAACTAAATAACAAAAGGTCTTATAACCACACAGAGATACTAGATTACTTAATTTATATAAAAAATTGTATTGTTTTATCATAGTCTAAATCCAAACTATTAACCTTAATAATTATTAAAACCGTTTTCAATATACAAGGCAAAACTAATATCTTACAACTTATACTACAAAGTTAAAACTTATTATAGCTGCTATAAATACATAAGGCGTAAAACATTGCATCACACAATTTTTTTTGGCTCTGCTCTTAGTTTTCTCTTAATCTAAACTCTATTAAGTTGCATCAGTCAGAAATAGGTTCTTGTTGACCGACTTTACATGACATTTAAAACAATGGAAATTCAAGTAAAAAAGTAGTTTCATTAATTAGTTATATAGTTTTGTTAGTTAAACTAACAGTTTATCAATTACTAATTTATATATATATAGTAAACGTTTTTTAAAGTCCAAAAGTTATAAAATTTACAATTTTTATAAACTATTGGAAAAATAAAACTTTAAAAAAATTCTAGGTTTTTTACGACTTTTCTACAAAATTCAAGCCGTTTTTTTCAAAACTTCCCAAATTCCAGGTTTTTCCTGGTAATTTTGCCTAAATTTTCTATTTCTAGGTTTTTCAAGGTTTTGGCCACCCTGTGAATTAGTAACAGAGTTCTAAAAATTTTTTTTAATGAGTTTTCAAAAGTTGTAAAACAGTAATCTTTTAATAATCTTATCAATAAAAAGGGTTGCCATAGGTTTAAAAAAAAAATTAACCAGGCTTTCTGAATTTCATCTTGGTTTTTGAAAATAAAGTTTTGTGTTCATTTTAAGTATAAAATTAAATTTAGGATAAAAACTGTCCTATATAGTATAAAAATATTGAAAGGTTATTGCAATGCTACCTTTAATGCATTTGATAAATAAAATTATTCGAAATCATACAGAAAAAAAATTATAATATATTTTTCGTATTTAATCAACATTTAATTATTTAACATGTAAAAATGTTTTTTAATTCCAGGTTTTCCTGTTTTCTTTGCTTGAATTGTCAAATTTTAGGTTTTATGGAAACCCTGAATAAAATACTTATTATTTAGTAAACCTAACTTAGTTATTTTTATTTAAACAACCTATCAAACCTTAAAGCAATAACATATAATCAATGAAAGACTAAACAAATTATCATTAAACGATAATCATTTAAATGTACAAAACAAGACTACCAAAAGTCTTCAAATTTAAAAACCAAAAACTTTTTTAGTATACTAAAAAATAAACATATAACTTACTGTGATAACAAAAATATGTAAACAATTTTGAAACTAATCAGTCACTATTTCGACAAAAGTACACTTACAAAAAAGTATTCAACAGAAGAAAAAAAAATTGTACAGTTCTATATAAAACTCCCAAACTAGAATTCTTGACTACAACAGCAAAGTAGTTAACAATCGAACCTTTTTAAAAACATGAAAGAAGTTATAATTTGAAAACCAAAAAATGTTTGGTGAACAAACTTATTTATATAGCTAGAATACAAACGAAAGTACAAAAACGATTTACACAGGTTCCACTACTACAAAACCTAAAGATATATACCGAAATTACATAAAAAGCTCAAAAAGCATACGAAAAATATATAGCACAGACTTTAAATAAATCAACAGGAACTATAATTAAGAATAGAATATAGAATGCTGGACTAAAAAATAAATTTATATAGCTTAAAAAAATTGAACTAAAGCAGTAAGCAAAAATACAACATTAAACAAAAAAGGAGACAACAACAGGGTTGCCACAGATCAAGCTGAGAAAAATTTCCTGACTTTTTAAAATCAAACTCCTAATTTAAACTTATTCTAAAATACATAATTTTACACTTGAAACTATATAAAGCTTTCAATATTATTTTACAGGTTAAAAGAACAGTTTTTTTTTTGTTGAATTTAATCATCAAACGTCCATTACATCACTTGAACCATCTGTTTATGATTGATGTATTTGCAATAAACAGCTCTATCAGCAAAATACTTGTATTATTACCTTTTAAACACAGCTTATCTGAAACAAGACACAATTTTTTTAGCATTTTTTAACATAAATTTATCTAATAGGAACTTTTACAATTAAAATACATAAAAAAGTAAGCTAGATATCTGTTGTATAAAATATTTCCTCTTATCATTTAGTACAAAATTTGTAACAAATAAACCTACTCTTATTTATTTTAAAAACTTAAGTTATTCTACAAAAAATACAAATATGTAAACTCAATCATGGCATATACCTCTCTTATAACTTATTTTACAAGTTTAAACAACTTTTAAAAAAAATATAAAGAAGTAAATTGTACACATCAACTTGTTAAATAAAATACTAACTTACTTAGTTATAAAGAACTCAATTATTTACTTAAACAAAAAACACTTTGATTCTAAAATTATGCTAGATAAACTTTTGTGTATATATCAGTTTTACTATGGAAGTGTCCTTTTATAGATCATCAATACTAAAAAGTTTACAAAAACTGCTTGTTCAAGTAGGGTACTTGTTCAATATTTTAATAGAAAACTTTGCAGTTTTATTTAGGATTATTTATTTATACCAGATGAAGGCATTGGAAATTAAATAACTTAGTAAAATTATAGGAAAACTTTGCAATTTTAGTCTGATTTTAAATAATTTTTTATTAATTTTTTATCATTGAAGACTTTGGAAAATAAGGAACTTTGTAAATTTAAACTGACAAAATCTGACTTAATTTTACGTCAAATTTCCTGAATTTTCCTGACTTTTTTTCAAAAACCCCCATTTTTTCCTGACTTTTTCTGACCTTGTGGCAACCCTGAAACAACATACATAACTAAGATACTTATTTGAAAAGCATTAAAATTGAAAAACCATTTGAAAAAATAAAATATTTGCACACGTGTATTTTTTAAATAAACTTACGCATAATAATAAATGTTGTGCTAATTATTCATTATAATTGTAATATGTGTATTTGAGCAAATAATTTGCTAAAAAAACATTAATTGTTTTTCAAAGTTGCAAAACAAAGTCAATAACATTCAAAAATTATTATAATTAATTAAAGTAGTTATAAGTATTAAGAGCTATAAGTGATATTTTTGAAGTACTGTAGGAAGTGTTTGTGGTTCAAAACATTCGAACTAGTTCGGTTTCTCATACAAAAGGAAAACATTTTTGATCAGAACTTATTTCAACTTTATGGATACGATAGTATAGAGATCACAGATAGTAATTAAGGTCGAACTATTGAACGATATTTAAATATACTCAGTAGGTGTTTGTTCAATACATTTGACTTAAAAATAACCTTTATAAAAAAACTATTGAAAGTTTTGTACTCGTACATGCTAATCATGAAGAATTCGTTAATGTTTCACGATTGAAAATGTTACACGATAAATCAGAAAACTCAAAGCTATGCAATTTCAAAGAAAAATGTATGTCTAATGGGAACTGTTTACTATGTCATTTATAGAGCGACAGTGGTAACAACGAAGAGAATTAAGTAATACCTTGGCTTATCGGATGTTAACACTAGATACACGAGGCATAAATCAGGGTTGCCATAGGTTTTTTGAAATTATTTTTTAGGTTTTCCGAATTTCTTCCAGTTTCTTTAAAAAAGAAGTTTTTTTTTGGTCCGTTTTTAGTAAAAAACTAAATTTAAGGTAAAAAACTGTCTTAATTAGTATAACAACAGTGAAAATATATTTTAAAACTACTTTTTTTTTAATTTTATAAATAAAATCTTAAATGATAGAAAATTGTTGAATATAATCAAAATTTAATTACTTAACATGTAAAAATAGTTGGAAACTTAAGGTTTTTCCAGGCTTTTCTCAAAATTTATCAAATATTAGGTTTTTCAAGGACTCCAGGTTTTTTGGCAACCCTGATAAATATTCTTTGAATAAAATTAAATGCAAATTTAAAACCACACTTTCTGAGGATATTAAGATTTTTAAAAATTCATTAATGATTTTTCAAACAATTTTAAACCTTGATGCTATTCTATCTTTTAAAGCTTATTTATCTAGTTACATAACAATGCTTACAAACTTAAAGTTTAAAATATTTATGTTTTAATTTATGCTTTGCTTTGTTTAGTAAAAAGAATGATGAACTGGTCTGTATTAAAGACCTTTGAAACTATCGTTTCAACAATAAAACGTAGTGTTTTATTTAACATACATATACAGAAGACTATTTTTTCTCACACTCATTTTTGACAAGTTTTTGTTTATGAAGAGGGTATGGGTTGTTAATAAACTAGTATTATGTCTAAGTAATTAGTTTTATTCTGATTTTAGATGTCATGTAAAAATAGTAGTCATAATTAATTCTTTTTTTTTTTTGTTTATGAAAAAATTAAGCAACTTTTTCTGACTTTTGTTTTTAAAAGTACATATATAAAAATACTCTAGAGCAGTGCTTCTGAAATGGGGTTCCGCGAAGCCTGTCAAAATTGAAAAAAGAACATTTATTTAATTAAACATTTTATATTAAATTAAAATTAGGGGTTCCGCGGAAAAGGGTTCCGCCACTAGAAAAAGGTTCAGAAGCACTGCTCTAGAGTTTATATTATATATAAATATGTTAACAAAATTTATTATAAAAAAATTTTAATTCACTTTTAATCAAAAATTCATAATAAACAACAACAAAATCAGATTTATTAAGAACTAACGCAACAGTTAATGGCCTTATCAAAAATATTTTCTGCAAATTTTAATTTAGAAAACTTGTAAAGGTGAATTAAATGTTTAAGATTCAAAAAACTTAAGTTTTAGAAAATAAGAATTGAATAAGATTTTTATTGTAACTAAGGATCCCATTAGTCTCATTAATTTACTGAGTGAAAAATTGTTTTATAAAAAAATTCGTGATTGAAACTTTTAATTTTTTTATTATATCCAATTTGAGAATTTTG
Organism: Thalia democratica; assembly: GCF_965202585.1. Classification (NCBI taxonomy): domain Eukaryota; kingdom Metazoa; phylum Chordata; class Thaliacea; order Salpida; family Salpidae; genus Thalia; species Thalia democratica. The sequence goes on along the minus strand of NC_139170.1, from coordinate 24,749,317 downwards.
AATTATACTTTTGAAATATTCTGAAATTATATAATTTTAAAAAACTTAAAATTGTACATATTTATTTTTAAAATTTCATTACATATTTTTTAAACAAAAGTACGTAAGGACATTAGGAATCTATCTTAAAGTTGATCTTAGTTTTGTAGAATGTTAATTCAACTTTCATTACTTTTTACTGCTTAACAAAACAAAATAACTTTTTAGAGGAATTAAAGTTGGTGAGTGCAATGGGTGTGCTTATGTTAACTAATTACTTAAAAAAAACTATTTAAATAAATATATATAAATTCTAGTAAGTCCATTAAAATATTTAAAATATTCCTCCGAAAAGTTTTTTTAATATCTAAAGTCTATTTCCTAAAAATTTTAGGTTTAGCTTAAAAAAGCTGATAGATTAAAGTGAAATTTTCCAAACAAAATTGACTGTGAAAACATTTCAATTCATACATTTTAATTTTTTATTTTAAAAAAAAACTTTATTTAATAAGTTAATAGATACTTTTATAATCTTTAGAAATTGGCTAATACTTTTTACTCTTGCGTTTATATAGTAACAAATGTTTCTTTTAACCTTTTACCTTAACCACTTGAGGCTTTATGGCCTTCATGTTTATATTTCTAAGAACTTATAATAAGACTAAAAAGGAATTTTATAAATGTGTACAACTAACTGATTCTTTATTTCGTTGAATTCATTAATAGCAAGTTTTCGTTGTGAATTGGCATCATCAAGCATTTTGTTAAGTTCTTTGTTTCGACTTTTAAAAAATGAGTCAGCATTTTTAAGCTGATCGTTTTCAATCGTTACCTGTTTGATGTTCATTTCCAATACGCAATTTGTCCTCAGTAACTCTGAATGTATTTGATTTAATCAGTTTTTAGAACAGTTGTAACTTTTAACTTTTACTTGTTTAGTTAATTAATTTTAACTTTTTAATCAACGGCATTAGGAGGTGAGTCGCTTCTTTTACAAATTGATCTTAGTTTGTATAGTTTTAACTAAGCTAAAAAACGCTTTCACAGCTTTTATATATTCAAACAATTTTTTGAGATACACTCGTCTAAAGTCAAAGCGTACAATAGGTTACTTAAGGGACTAAGGGACAAGAAAACTATACCGGTGTTTAAAATAAAACCACTAATAATCTACCACCTCCTACGTTTTTCAAGCAATTTACGTCAAAATTTCAGTAAATTTTCTTTTTAATTTTATAACAGTTTGTAAAAATCAAATTCTTTTAAAATTTTATAATTAAAATTAAATTATAATCAACTATTTTGTTATTTTTTCGAAAAAAAAAAAGAAAAAGACTTTTAGATTTAAATCAAAAAAATCCATTTTCCCTAAGTTGTTCGTAATTGATTATAAATTAAATTATTTAAGCTTAAAAGATTGCTCAAAACTGTAGATTTTTAGCAAAATAATCTAATTTTGCCTTTTATAAAGAACCTACTGAACTGTGTAAATTTGATCGTTAATATCTCAAAAACTACTTCGAACTTTAGAAAATGCTAAAAAGTAACTGGTAGCTTAGTTACCAACGTAAAAGTAAAACTAAAACATAAAAAATAGTGTTTATATTTTAGAAAACTACTGCTTTAGGTCTGATAAAATTTGTTCAAATATAAACTTTTTTATTTAGATTTTAAAATTGATTCGCAAATTTATTTTTAACCTGTTTTTGAATTTTTGCAGAATTTTTAAGCATTTGTACTGACAACCGTAAAAAATGTTAAAAAAAAATTTTTTTAGAAATTTTAAGTTTGTTCTTAATTTTGAATTTATACAACTAAAGTTTTAAATTTGACTTATTTTATTTTTTTAAGATGTATAACTTTACATGAAACTTAGGCTACTGATTCGAAAATCTTTTTAAAAATTTTAATTCTAAATACATACCAATTTTTAAACTCACTATTTTCATGTTTTTATAAAATTACCATCTTCCGTAACTAACTCATGATGAAAGTACAGTACAAAATACAATTAAGTAAAAACCACAACATACAATGGTTTTATTAAAATGCAAATTGATATTTTTCATTAAAATATAAAAATGAACAACGCCTCTTTTAAAATATTTGTATTAAGTTAAGTTCTTTTTTTTTGGTAGCTACACATTATAACTCTAAGGATGTCTAAAAGAAGTGCACCTGGCTGTAAGATCAGGGTGGCCACTTTTTGAGTCAAAAAATCTTCTCTGAGTGACCAGAAACTTCCCTGAGTTTTTTTATGGCTCCTTTTTTTTTTGCTTCTGGTGCAAATTACTTATACCTTATGCTCATTTTTCTTCTTTAATAATAAAAGGGAGGTTGTATGCGTATGCTCCTGCATTAGATGCTTACTAAACTAATGAAAAAATCTGTTTTCAAAAATTTAATGTAAAAAGGTTAAATCAATCATAATTAAAAAACAAAATTTGTGCACAATTTTGTGTAAACTTTTTAGCTAATTTTATACATAATAGAAAATAGTTAAATTTTTTTGACATTTTAATTGACAAACTTAAGTTATTCTATAATAATAACTTCCACATGAAGTACTTACTAAAATGAATATATAATAACTACAATGTATGTCTTTCCTAGCAACTGTTCTGAATGCAGTAAACAAAATTTAAAAGCTTAACATTACTGTAAAAACACCTGCAAAAAAAAAAATTGAAGAACTAACTAAAGAATTACCTCATATCAAAGTACAACTTAATACCTAACAACTGATACAATATAATCTAAAAGTAAAAAGTTTATATTTTTAATGGGTTTAAGATGTTCATACACAATCTATTTAAAAATTAAAAACATAATTTTCATCTAAAAATAATTTCACATTACCTAATAAAAATCTATTGTCGATCAAAAATATCTTAATATTTACTTTTTTTTTAGGTAAGCAATTTTTGAATTAGTATTTTAATTTCATTTTCAAGTTTATCAGCGTTATCCTTAGCAGCTCTTCTCCTTTCTTTCATTGTATTTTTTTCATTGCTTCGGAATCAGATTGTTTGTTGGCATCTGCAGTATATTTGTCAAAGTCTTCATAAACATTCGAGTTGCTTTGTTAGTTTACTTTTTTGAGCTCCTAACTTGCTCAAATCATCACCTTTATTTGGAAAATCTTTAACAAAGCGCTGTTGCTTAAAGTATGCTAAATATTGGGCCTTGCAAGATTTTAAAAGTTTTAACAAGGCAGAACTTAGTTCCAGTGTACTTAATTTTAAACTGAATGCATATAAATGATCGTTGATCATTTTTTGGGAACTTATTGTCATCTCTGCCATATTAGTTAATATTAATTCTTTATTTAAATTAAAGCCCCGTTCAACACTTGCCTAGCAATTGTGAAGCAAAAACACAGCCTTAAGGACTTTTGTTAAATCTTTATACATGCATAGTTAACCACAACTTTTATATCTTTTAACTGCTTGTTTTTGTTTAACTTTAGTCATAATAAATATAAAATTAAAAATTGAAAAAAAATTCAATGTTAATTCTAAGAATATTGAAGAACTAGCCGCAAGGCTAAAAAATTTCTAAAAAAACACTTAAAAATAAATGTTTTTTTTTTTTTGGAACAATATATTGAAACTGAATCAACTAAACCTCATTCTAGATCTAGAAAAAACTTTCCCTATGATTTTTTAAAAAAATCTTAAAACTTACCTGATTTTTTTAGAAAAATATCAAAACTGTCCTGAGTTCCCTGAGTTTAAATAAAAAACTAAAACTTCCTGAGTTTCCCTGAGTGTGTGGCAACCCTGTAAAATGCTAAAAAGCGCTTAACAGTAAACAAGTTTAAACATGTTAAGCTTTAAATGATATTATAAACTGCAACTATTTTACTATAAATTGTTGAGAACAACTTGATGACTTTAAAAAATGATGTATGAAATTAAAAATAAATTCAACAATCAATAGTAAGTTTAAATTGCATCGCATCATGAGCACGCACGACCCATTTATAAAGAGAAACGAACCTTTTATTTCATCTCGTAAGGAAGTTGTTTCTTTCGTTTGTATACTCGCATGTTCAAGCTGTTGCTTTAACTGTAATAGTTCCGCTGACATCTCCGATATTTTTAATTCATCTGTTACAACATAAATTTTTATACTAAATAAAAAACTACTTATTTCATATTTATACAAAATAATACTTTCGTTTACAAAAATAAACTTTCTGAAGTTTCATATAGAAACTTAACAAATTTCCACAAAAAGAAAGTAATATTGTACAACTTTTAAGTCATAATAAAAAAACTATAATAAATGTTTTCGTAAATTTCTCTGTATATATAAATTCTAGAAACTACAAACTTAGATGTACGAAATTACACTTATTAAAAAAAGTTCAGAAACAGACATAATTCAATTTTTTTATTAGTCTGAAATGATTTTTAATCAATTCTATTATTCTTTTTCACCAAAAAACAGTTATCTTCGTTTATGAAAATAAATGTTTCATCTGCTTTTTTATTTTAATAATTTAAAAGTTTAAGGAAAAATTGAAACTAAGTAATAAAATTTTTATACTTTAATTATAAAGTTCTTTCACAAGGAACTATTAAAACCTTCAACATACTAACTGAGAAAGAATTTAGTCTTTATAGTAATACATTTTAATTGTAGTTTATTTTTATTTTGTATTGTAGATTCAACGGATTTAAAGATTAATCTTTTCTAAAAAATTAATTAGTTTAATGTTATTTCAAAAAGTTTAGACCAATTTATTATTTACGAGTATATATGGTGACTATTTATTTATTAGATACTTAAGTGAGTTTTTTAAACTTTTTACTAGAAACTTAAACTGATATTGCTTAAAACCTATATTATAGTACACTTACTTATAATTAATTTTAATGCTTTCATTAGCTAAAGCAAGTTTAATACTAGTTCTTTAACTAATTTCCATAATAAAAGTCTCTTATATAATTACTTTCAACATAAAAAAAAGTTTATATAAAAAGATGGCTATGTGGTAAGTTGTAAAAAAAGATTCATAACAAGTAAAAAAATAAGACAATCTCTTATAACTTAAACTCTTTATAGTATATAATCAATATGATAATATAGTGTTTTAAGAATTAAAACAACAACTTTTTTGTGAAGTTTTCATACTTTAAACTGTCAATATTATACTAAAATATACAAGTTTAAGAAAGTTTGCTTTTTCATTAAACGCATAAAGATATAAAAATACACTAACTTAATTTATTGGGTGGTTGTTTACCACTATTCTGTTGGTCCACACTACAAAAAAGCTGTTTCGTTGTATCACCATTTAGTTTTTGTATAGACCGTAAAGGATTTTTGTCACTCAAGTATCTATAAAAATTGATTAGTCTTGTTTAGTATTTTTTACAGTAAACAAAAACTGAACTTTTTTTAAACAATACAATTATAAGATATAACTGTAACCAGATGCATTAAACTATTATTTTAAGTTTCCAAGAAGCTGTATTTAACCTTAAACACAGACCTTGTCTTAACTTGTTTAATGATATCTTATATATTTAAAAACGAAACACAAGTACAAAATTATTCTTATTTTAGTTATGTTTTTAGAAAGAAAAGTATAAACACAGTTAAAGTTTTAAAATATTATATAAGTTACTTTATGTGTAAAATGTTTTATAGAATTTTTAATACTCAAATTATAGTTTATTTTAAGTACTTAATAAAATATTTAATAATACTACAAAACTGTAATTTATAGTAAAACATATAAACACTAAAAAATAGCAAACTTAATAAAATAATACGTAGTCAATATAAATGATAAAAGTTTTAAATGATGGATTATGATTAATACATATTTCAAAATATGTTTAAAATAGTAAAAACTTAAAAACAATTTTCATATAAGAACAAAACACTTATACATATCACTTAAACAAATTGTTATACTAGAAATCAAAATACATTTTTTTAAATTAAAAGGGTAATACATTGGTTGAAATAAAACAACATTAACTTGAAAATATAATTAATAAAAAAAAACACAAAAAGCAAATAAAATACGATTATAAACAGTAAAGGTAAAAACATTCTGGTAGGGTGTTGGTTAGACTGCGTTGTGCGAAGAAAGGTAATTGAGCGAGTGATAGGCAGCTGTATTTTTTAAAGTGTTTACGCGATGCCGTCGTGCAAAAGTTTGTGACGAACAATTCAGCTTTTCGCAGTGCGACTTATGATGAAAATGCCACTGAATTACGTGATTGTATATTTTATTTTCGTTTTTAATATTACTTATTTTGTGGCTAGCCGTTGCTTTATTTTTTTAAAGAGATTTAATTTTTCAGAAAAATAATTTTATTTTAAACACTAAACTCTATAACCATCTATCAAGTAACATGATACTGATTTTTTTTAAATATTTTTCATATTTAAAGTTTAGAAACTTTAACATTAACGGCTATGGAAAAAAATGAAATAAAGTGCTGTAAATAAACAGAGAATATAAAACTTATAACTTAATGGCAAACTAGAACTACTTTTAGTGTTTCTTTAGAGTTTTTGTCATGTAAAACTAGATAATAATACTTAAGGCTTTGAAATAATTACAACATATTTTTCTAATTTACCATTTAAGAATTATAATATATTTCAACACAAGCAGGTAAAAGTCTGCTGTATAATAACTTCTTAATCATATGTGTTCATTCAAAGAAAATTTATTGTTGTATTACTATAAAAAACATCGACTGACGAATTAGAAGTGTACCCAAATCCAACAAATGGAAGGTGATAACCACTAAAAGCCTTGTCAGAGCGTGGTGGCGGTCGAAAACTGTCCTCAGGTAGTTTTTCGTCCATATCTTCTGTATCAAAATTTGAAGTATCAGTCGGGGAGGAGAACTCTGGTTTATAAGGAGGTGAGGTTTGGTGAATATTATCCCAGTCTATTTGTGAAAAGAAGGCATGCTGTTTGAAGTCATCAATTCCACCTCGACCTAACCGCCCGTCTCTACCACAAATCAGCCTGTTTTTTTCAGCATTATACTGATGTGCTACTAGTTATTTTATTAGAAAAAGACTGATAAATTTACAATTTATTTTCTTATCGCTTTCAACAAGTTTAACTAGCTTATTTTGCTATAAACACAATATGGTAATCATAAAGTGTATAAACCTAATAAAAGCTTAAGGAAGTTTGCTAAACTTTTTATACTTCATCAACTTTTTAAGTTTAGATAGCAATAATTTTAGAAATATAAAGAACAACAAAATAAAATTTTTAAAGATTCTTAGAAATAGTGAAAGTAAAAAAACGAAATCAAATACCTTATTAAAATGTATGTTATCTTATGTTATCTACAATCCTTTAGTTAAAGTATTTTCATTTAAGTTAAAAAAAATCAATTTGAAATGGTGCGACACTTAGATTTTATAAAAAACATGTATTTCATTAATTGTTTTATGTAAATAATAAAATACATTTTATCATGCAAGAAAAACGTTAATCCTTTTAGGTCAATTCTTACTTTAAAATGTGAAATAAATATTAACTTTTAGTAGACTTTGAGTTTCCTAGAAAGCTGATAACTGAAATTCAAATTGGATTCGATAGTTAAATAAATATTTTACCGCTGATTTATTAAGTTTGATTATAATCTAACGAGTTTTAATAGTACAGCAAAGTTCTACAGTATAAGCATTTAGTTAGTTTTAAAATTCGATTATTACGTCATTTTATATTTTAAAACTTTAAACTACAGTATAATTTTATTTTAATTTCAATTCAGTTTAATTTATTAAGATACAATTTTTGATAAGACGTACAACGAAAGTACTCAAATAAATTCAAAAAATATATAAATGTGTTTTGTTATATTTTTTAAACAAGTTATGTACCGCAAAAAATCTGTTCAAAGACCTATAATTCAAAAACGTTAGAATAAACTGTAAGTAAAAAATAAAATAAAGAAAAACATTTAGAATTCATTAACATACTTATTAATGAGATCTTTAGCCACATCCGATACTGGGTTGTCAGTCTCAGGAAAATTTACCATTTTACCCTGTTAGTTTAAAACTAACTTTTATTTTAATCAAAGTAACAAATAATAACATTATTAAAACATAGCAACCACGGAATATTATCAAAATATATTGACTTTAGACTAATTTCTGTATTTTTCCAAGAACAATATATAAGTAATAATATCACTAAGTAACTTTATTTTTAAGTGCCTAAAGTATTAATCACTAAAGAGTATATTTAGAACTCTCATAGCCAACTGCTTTTTAATAGTCTGCATTTTAGAGAAACTACCTAATAACTTAAGAGTATTTCAATATAAAAATATGCATTAGTACTAAAAATAAAAACACAACTTAAAGTATAAAAACAAAAACTGCTAATAACATTTTAATTCTTTCAATCAGGTTACTTCTTTTAATAATTATTTTACTTTGATTTAAAAGTTTGGGATAACTAATAACTAAGTATCTGATTAAAGTTTAAGGTTTATTGCGCCTGTATGCAGTATTCTGCTATACAGTAGCGATACGTGGACCTATTCGAGTGTGCGAATGAAAAAAGTTAGCAACTTTCAATTAAAAAAAACATTAATTTGACTATAAGCTCTATACTTTATAAAAAATTAAGAAATAGTGCAAAAAAAAAGTTATAATTAAAAAGAAAAAACTATTGGAATTTAGTTAAAAGTTTAACGTGTAATATTTACTGAGGATCGCTGCAAGAAAAACAAAGGTGATAAATAATTTTTTTGAGAAATTTCTTCTAGGTTCTCAGAACTTCTTCCGGGTTTTTAAAAGTACACGTTTTTATGTCTATTTAAGTTTAAAGCTAAGTTTAAGGTTAAAAAACTGTGCTGAGTAGTATAAAAATATTGAAAAGGTACTGTAAAGCTATTCTATATGTGCTTTTTACTAAAAAGAATTTTTGATGATGACAAAAAAAATTTATCTGTGTGGTAGATTTCTCAAATTCCAGGTTTTTCCAGGATTTCAGGTTTGTTGGCAACCCTGTAAATAAAAGGTTTAAAACAAAAACAAAACACATTACAATTTTTTTCTACTTCAAATACTACCTACTTTATTAAAATAGGTAGTATTTGAAGTGACTGACCTCTATTAACTTGAAATAAAAAAATATGACCACTTTCTGACACACAGACCAGGTGATAATCATTTATACATTTTAATATTTAAGCTATTATACAAAAGTAAATTATAAAAGAAGAAATTTATAAAAATTATAAAAAACAAACTGATATAAAACCAACTTTAACTTTTAGTATTTCAAGAAAACTTGAATTTTATTTTTGGTTTATGAACCTACTGATTTTTAGTAGATTCAATTTAGAGCAATACAAACCATTTTTCTTTTTTAATAAAACATTTTATATAACCCTATATATAATTTTAAAAATATTTAGAGTTTCATATTTTATCTTTCAGTATAGAAACCTTGTGGTTCATTATTTTTCCATAAGTTTCTATCAAAGACTCAGCATAAAAAGGAGTTTCTCCAAACAGCATTTCATAAAAGCAGATTCCAAGAGACCACCAATCAGTTTCATATCCATAAGCATCACTGTTCTCGTCCATTGCTTGTAGCATTTCAGGTGAAATATAGTCAGGTGTACCAACCGCCCGGCTTCCACTTTCAACTTGAAACTTATTATTAAAAAATATCATTAATTAAAAATTATAATAAACGAGCTTTAAAAATTTAACATACTTTGTTATCTTGACTGAGCTTGCAACATGAACCGAAATCAGCAAGTCGAATATGACCATCTACATCTAGTAAAATATTGTCAGGCTTCACATCTCTGTTGAACAAAATAAAACTTTCATTTCAAAATTATGTTAATATAATTCATTCGTCTTGTATGTTTTTTTATTTTTGAAATATTGTTAAATTAGAAATTAAAGATTTGTTGGTCATATTATAACTATTTTTGCCATATAAGTATGTTAAAGTAATTTTTAATTATAACTAAAACTAAGATATTTATATATGGTTACATAACAAATAACAAACATATGTTTATGTAATGTAATAACACTACTGAAGTATAATACTTTTCCCTCTACTAAAAACATATATGTAACGAGAAAACGAAACCAAGTATTTCTTCAAGTAAAGAAAAAAAACATTTATTAAGGTAATGACTATCAAAGATTCAATAATTCTAATATGTATGAAATGGACTACTTTCGATGATATCAAGTTACAACAGTTTATGAAGGTTACATGACAATTCAAATTTGGACAACTCAAACTCTTAAAATAATGTTTAAAGGCCATACTTCAAAAAGTAATATAAATTATTTAGAAATAAAAAACGAGTATGGATCTAATTAATAAGATTATGATTATAAAAAAACAACTGAAGGAAAATTATTAAAATTAAGAACTTTAATAATTAATAAAAATTACTACATTTAATTACTTTAATAAGCCATATCTCAAAAAATGTTATAAAATTTGCAAAAAAAAAACCGTAAGTAATTAATAAAGTTACAACCGCTTCTTTCTTCAAATATATATTACTTTTTGAGATATGGCCTCATAAACGTTCTTTAAGAATTCGAACTGTCCGAATAAAAAAAATTGTGTACCCGTTTAAGATAGATAAATTTTCTCTAGTTCAATGCATAAATAACCTTAATTGGATTCTAACATTAACTAAATACTTAATTGTAAAAAAATATTTAGTCCATTTTAAATATACTAATTTGTAACAAAAGCCTCCTAATATAAATGAGAAAAACAATACTTTATAAATAGTATAAGCTTAGTAATTTTTTAATCAGCAGGCCAAATTCACAACGATTTTTTTGCGGGTTGCCGAGTAAATAAAAAAGTTTACAATAAAACTTGAAAACCTCTTTAGAAGCAAAACTTTATAAAAACTAGACAATAAGAAAAACACGACACGCTTTTCTTTAAACTAGATATTTTTCGAGTAATTTTCATCAGTAGAATACAAAGCTAACATGATATAAGATTTTATTAAATTTATATAGTAACAAAGTAATCATAAAGTAATCAAAAGATTAATAAAAGACAAAAACAATTGATAACAATCAAAACTAATTTAACTGACTATCAAATAATTAACTTATAGTAAAACTAAACTTTTATACAATGACAATACAACGACTAAAATATACCGTATTACAAAAATATAAAAACAGTATAATCAAAATAGTTTTGTAATAAACATAAAACAGTTTTAGTAAGTTAGGTTAAATTTTAAAAATGATGGAGGGCCGTGTAATTTTTAAAAACTATACTATAAAAATTTTAAAAGAACTCTATAATACCTAAATTGTGATGAAATATTTATTTTTTAAGCACTACTGTGTGTTAAAAATCGCTATAATAGCACATTTTGAGTTATTTGTTATTAAAAAGGTTAATTTAATTTACTTTCTAAAAATACTTCGTAGGCCAGGGGTTTTTGATGGCAGGCCAGATCTGGAGAGCGGGCCGTACGTGTCCCAACCCTATTATAAGTCGTTGTCATAATATAGTTTAGAAACTTTATCATGGATGTTATATAACTAGCATAATTACCTATTGCAACTTAAATTTGAAACTTTTTGTACTTTTTTCTTTAAGAGATACAACTTTGCTGAAGTATTTGTATATGAAACTTTTTTTAATTACTTTTCTTCCTTAATTTGTTGCTAATAGTCACTTTTATTTTATATTTTAAAATATTAAACTTTTTAAAACTAATAGGATATAACAACTAATTAATAATTATATAGGATACTTCTTTGACATAATTATATCTAATTTTGATTTAACAAAGTCGAGGATAAAACTTGTTTAAATATTTTTTAGTTAAGTAAGGTCAACTAATACATAGATTCACAACTGATAAAATCTAAGAAAGTTAAATTTAAAATAAACACTTAGAATTTGGTTTTTGAAAAACTTAATCTTTGAAATATATTTTTATGAGACATAACGTAATAAGGCGTTAAACCGTAGAGATCCAATCAATCAAGAGCTTGTATAAAATCTAAGCAACTAGAAAAAGTTAGGAAGTTTGACTATGTAGAGCTGTTTATATTTTACGAGCAAACATTGTCAGTAAATAAAATATATTTTACAAAAAGAGTTGTTTTTAAATAATTTAATAGTATATACTATTAATTTTTAAGTTACTCAAAGACTTGAAAATATATTAACAACAAACACAAACAAAGCAACTTGTTCCTTAACAACGACAATAAATTATTAAAATATTGTTTAAACACTTAAATAAGTACTGACAGTTTTATTCAAATTTTTTTTGCACATAATTTAATTTTAAACAAAATAAAAATTTAAGTAAAAGTATGCAGTAACAGGCATACAACAAAAAAGAATTAAAATTAATTTTTAACTAATCGTTGAGTTTTAATAATTCATTTAAAATATACTAAAATACTTTGAAAATTATAGCAAAATCAGTATAGAATCATTTTGTTGAAAATATATATCACTTTAGAATAATTTATATAACATTAGTCTAAGCGAACTGTTAACAGTTTTAAATAAAAAGTGTTCCTTTTTTAACTTACATTGAAACTAACAAATTAATTAAACAATAAGATTCCTTTTTTACATCATATCATCCTTCAAAATATTTTATTAAATTTATTTTAACCTGTGAACATAGTTGATTTGATGAACTGAGTTAATAGCTATCACCATTTCAGCTAGATAAAACTTAGCCATTGATTCGGGAAGCTGGTCGTTATTTTTTGCTAGCAAAGTTAGTAAATCTCCTCCAACATAGTAATCCATAACTAAGTACTGAATATTTAAAAAACTAAATTTTATGGACAAATTTTAGATAAATGTTATTATTATATTTTTTTAGAAAACTAGATTTGATCCAATGATAATTAAATTTCAAACCCCATTCTAAATAATAAGATATAAAGAATTATTATAACTTGTAGCTCATTATAGTACATTTGTGTTTACATTTGTTTTTCTTTCAGGTTATTCGTTATCAAAAAAATAGTTAAATATATACAGTAACCTGCCACCTAGGCATGGTTGCCACTGATCAAGCTGAGTAAAATTTCCTGACTTTTCCTGACTTTTTCCTGACTTTTTACCAAAATTTTCCTGACTTTTTTAAATCAAAATCTTAAATTAAACTTATTCTAAAATACATAATCTAACACTTGGAACTATATAAAGCTGTTCAATATGTTAATAGAAAAATGTTTCAGTTTTAAAAGTATATTTTACTAATTTATACCAGATGAAGGCACTAAAAATTAAATCTAAAAGAATTGTAAATTTCTAGGAAAATTTTGGAACTTTTTTCTGACTTTAAAGGACTTTTAATTAATTTTAACCATTTGAAGGATTTGGAAAACAAGGCATTTTGTAAATTTAAACTGACAAAATCTGACTTTTTTTCTTTTTTTTTTTATCAAATTTCCTGACTTTTCCTGACTTTTTTTCAAAACCCCCCATTTTTTCCTGACTTTTCCTGACTTTTGTAATTTTTCTAAATTTTTCCTGACTTTTCCTGATTTCCTGACTTTTCCTGACCGAGTGGCAACCCTGCCTAGGTTGCACTTTCAAAGCGCAAAAAAACGTACCCAACCGGAAGTGTGTACCTAGGAAATGTTGGTCTTTAATTACCTACACTAAGCCAAATTCAAACATGTTGAAAACCACTCAAGTTTACAATGAACTAATAAAGCAACATCATTCACAACAAAAATTTTCATCATTAAAACAAGACATATTTGTTGAAAGAATATTAGAAATCTTGAGTATTCATCTTATATATGTATTTATATGTAAGTATTTAACAATAACAAACTATAGACTATCCTTCTTTTATTACACTAACACATGTTTCTGTGTGTTAGTGGATTAACACACTTTAACGGAGCTCTATAAAAAATAAATACTTTAAGGAAAGAATGGAAGCTAAAGTAGGTATATACATGTCTCCATTAAAAATAAAAATAATTGCTATAGATTTTTATAGGTTAATAGTTAATTATAGATAAAATACTTAATGTTAAATCCGACTGTTATAAAACTATATAATGTTTGTAATTATTAAGTCTAAATTTAATAAATTAAAGTAAAAATACAAAACAAAATATAAAATCATAATACAAACTACTTACATGAAATGAAGGAAGTACTAATTCTAAATATTTACCGGTTAGTAATCATTCAAAAATATATATTTTAATTACCTCACAATATCAAGCTGTTATATATAGTATAGACATCAGGACAAGCTATTATTATATTATAATTAGTTATTTTATTTTGTATTTTTACTTTAATTTATGTAACTTAGAATTAATAATTACAAATATTATATAGCTTTATAACAGTCGGATTTAACATTAAGTATTTTATCTATTATTAACCATTTAACTATAAAAATATATAGCAATTATTTTTATTTTTAATGGACATATGTATATACCTACTTTAGCTTCTATTCTTTCCTTACAGTATTTATTTTTTATAGAGCTCCGTTAAAGTGTGTTAATCCACTAACACACAGAAACATGTGTTAGTGTAATAAAAGAAGGATACTGTATAATTGTTACTATTATTTATTCCAGTGAACTTGTTTCGCTAGGATCTTTTGTTAACAAATGCTTTAACCTATATTTTGAATAGTTATGTAAGTATTTATTTAGAAATGTTATGATTATATAAACTATATCACCTTCCTCAGAGCCCACTAAATAGTTTATTGCGAATATTTGAACTTTATAAATTCAAATATTTTTACTGTTTTTATGAAACATATGTACTGTTCTTTTATAATTCAAATATTCGCAATAAACTAAGTTTTTGTTTATGTACATATACTTTTTATTCAACCAACTAAGCTTTTAGTCTATATTGTTCATATACTTTTAAATTTTAGTCATGCTTTTTTTAAATTGTATATATTCAAAAAAGCTATTTTAGGGTTCTAAAATTTAACTCCCGCTTACTTATTAGTTAGCAATGTTTGCACTTTAACTGGTTGTCGTGGTAAAAACACAACAGCAAAGAATAAAATGGTAAAATCAGCTACAATCAGCTTTAAAAAACTTTTTAAATATTTTGAAAAGAACTTTCGAGCAACAAAAGTGTCTGCTAAGCCCAAACGACAACCTACACCAACAGAAATGTTTTTATAAGTATCTAGTTCTAAAATGACTCATTGTAATTGTCCTTTAGTATATAGGTCTTTCTCTACACCAATCCATTGACCATAGATGTGAGGGTTCACTTTTTTTTTAATTTCGATTTGCATACGCTTATTACATTTATATTTCAATAATGGGGTATGTAAGTGTCAATTTCAATGTTCTTTATTTTCATTAATATCGTTACTTAATGGCTCTTTTACATGTATGTTGCAATCATGGGGTGTGTAAACCTCAATCGCACTGTTCTTCATATTTGTTTATCAAAATTTTATTTCTAATTTTTATATGCTTTTCATATTTATATTTCAATCATTGGGTATGTAAATGTTGATTGCACAGTTAAATTTTTTTCGTTTATATAATTTAGTATAAATTTCTTAAGAACTTTTTATCTCCATGTTTTTAAATTAATCATGGGTATATATATTTAAATTGAGCTGTTCGTAATTCTCGTTAGATAAATAAACTGTGATATATTTGTTTTAAATATTGAAATTTATATACAATCTGCAAAGTATTTTCTGGTTCTTTTAGTTTTAAATTATTTTAATTCAATACAGAAAATTTATTTATAAATATATTACTTTTGTACTACTACTTTTAAAAAATCTTTTTTGAAAACATCGTTTTTTAGCTAAAAAGTGCGTACCATAACTGCAGTGCGTACATAAATGGCAGGTCACTATACTTGAAATTATTTTTCAAAGTAATTTTATACAACTAAAATTAACGTCAAAATATTTACATACATAGTTTATTTTTGTATATTATCCTATATGTATTATGTTTTAAGATCAAAGGCTTATAGGGCTGCCACGGATCAAGCTGAGAAAAATTTCCTGACTTTTCTAAATCAAACACTTAATTTAAACTTACTTCAAAATACATAATTAAACACTTAAAACTATACAAAGATTTCAATCTTATTTTTATACAGGTTAAAACAACAGTTTTTTTTTTTTGCTGAATTCAATCATCTAACTTCCATTACATCACTTGAACCATCTGTGTATGATTGATGTATTTGCAATATTATTGCCAATAAACAGCTCTATCAGCAAAATACTTGTATTTTCAAACTTATAAACACAACTAGTCTGAAAAAAGACACGATATTTTAGCATTTCCTAACATAAATGTATCAAAATAAACAAAAATACATATAAGGAACTTTTAAAATTAAAAACTTAAAACAATAACTAACTTTTACAATTAAAACCTTAAAAGAATAAATAACTTAATCAAACACAGTTTTTTTTATGTGTACTAAAATTGATTTTCTGTTTCTTTATTAGCACTTCAACCTCTTCATCTAATGAATATGGTTTTCTTCATCTGGTCTGCATACCGCTTAATTTTCTTGGCAGTTAAAACCATTTACCTCATTTCATTTAAATCTTTCTCATCTGCTGCCCTAACACTTGTCAAAGAGTCTTTTCTCTTAATCTGGCCACAGTTTGTGTGCTTCATTTCTTTTCTTTTTACACTTATTTTATTAATTTATACCAGATAAAGGCATTGAAAATTTAGTAATTTTGTAAATTTCTTTGAAAATTTTGCAATTTTAATCAGACTTCAAAGGATTTTCAATTAAATTTTTATCATTTGAAGGCTTTGGAAAATAAAGAACTTTGTAAAATTGAACTAACAAAATCTGATGTTTTTTCAAATTATGTAAAATTTCCTGACTTTTCCTTACTTTTGTCATTATTTTAGTTTTTCCTGACTTTCCTGACCTTGTGGCAACCCTGCTATTGTAGCAAACTAAGTGAATAACTATTATGTTCAACAAAACAGTTAAATATTTTTATTAGTAAAACTTAGTGTTTAATCAATATTAACATGTATTATATATTCTTGTATACAATTTTATAAGCAGGGTCCGCTGAAAATTTTAGAAAAATCATAGAAACCCACAGCAGAAAAAACCAATAAACCAAAGAGAACTATCGAAAAGTATTAAAATAAACAAAACAAAACTCTGAAAAATTCAAAATTTATATTGCCCTTACTTATTGTGTACTAAAAGGCCATAGGGCAGGTCAAACATTATTAATTTTTAAATAATAACATTGGTTTTATATGAAAGCTGTAAGTACAAACTAAAAGCCAGTTGTTAAAGTATTTACAAATTTATTTAATTTTTAAGATATAGTAATTATTATAAACAGTTTCAGATAAAACATTGACAATTTTCTCATAATTTTATAAGTTCACTAAAAATCAATCTTCTCCTCATTTTTTAAGATAAAGACCTAAACTTTCAGGAGACATTCCTTTTGTAGTTAAAAATATCTTGAATGTTGGAATTGTGTAAATGATAAAAAAATATTAGAAAGAAAATAATTTCATTTTTATCTTTAGTTTTTAAAATTAATCCTACATTAAAATATTTTTATAGTAATAAATAACATACTGAAAAAATTTAAAGAAAATCGGTAAAATTGAAGGAGATAGATTTTTAATGAAATAGTTTTTTTTCGCGTTTTTGATTTTCTCTTTCTATAAGTAACCCATTGAGCTCACTAACTTCGATCGCTTATATCTCGAAAAATACTTTGAACTTTGTAAAGCAGGTTAAAATATATGGTAGCCAAGATAAAATTCTACATAACAAGATCAATCTATAAAAATAAAAGTGGACCCCCCTCCCACTTTGGCCTTAAAAGCTAACAAAGCATCTAAAGTGTATAAATACTGTTTAGTCTAGATGCAGCATAACTATTATATAGTAATGTTATTAACACAAACTCTTACCAAGTTACTTTCGTCTTGAAAGGCATAGTGAAGTTTAGTTATCCAACTTTGGTTTCCTTGTACTAGCGCGTCTCTTTCTTCTTGAAAACAGGCTGTATCAGCTCGTTGCAACATGTCCCATTTATTGAGAGTCTTTAATGCAAAAACTTGATCTGTCTGCTTCATTCGAACAACTGCAACCTAAATATTTTGTTTTAATCACTAAAAGGTCTGGTAGCTAAATAAAATAAAAACCAAATCAAACTTATTTACTTCGAAAAATAACTTTACGAACGTATAAACTATTTTAAAACTTAGAAAAAAAAACATAGTTTACAATAAAAAAGACAACACATTACTTTAATATTTATAATTGCTCTTTTTTTGATAGGAGTTATTACTAAATTTAAGCTATAACGAAAGTATTAAGTAAATTCTATTTGAAATTTTTTTTAAACGTAAACTTTTTATTATCCCACGACCCTTATCTTATGATTATTTTCAGTACTCTGTTGTCAAACTCACTAATTTTTTATGGTTAAAATTGTTAATTAGTTTTTTTTTTTAATTGTAACAAACTTATTTCTAACATCAATTACTGCTTTCATTTGTCAAAATCCCTAAAATTTCTCTAAAATTAATCCCTAAAAGTAGATGAGAAATGGTAGGTATAGAATTACCTAAAAATTGGTATATTCTTGATTATTTTAAAGTAAGAACGTAAAATTTTTAAAATATACTCCTTGATTGACTTTAAAATGAATACCGGTAGATATAAAAGTTAGAAAGTAAACAGACATTCAATTACTAAAACTTAAAAAAGTGCATGTATTTGTTAATTTTTGAAAAGTTTTACTTAAAACATTTCACAATTAAATTTTTTTACTTAATATAATCTTTAATAAACAACAAATACTGGACTAAAAATTTTTGAAACAATAGTTTAAAAACTGAAATTTTATTTAATATTAATTGTTTTAATTTTATATTCATAGATAAGGCGTTCTATTATCAAAAACATGCATTCAAGTAGACATACTTCAATTTACTAATATAAATAAATATATTTAAGAGGTTAATCTAGCTGTTAAGTTTTTATTATAAAATGACAAAAAATTTTATTGACAAAAAACTTTTCAACAAACATTAGTTTAAATTCAACTAGAATATTTCAACAATTATTTTACAGAATAACATATTGAAATTATAAGAAAACTATAAAAACCAGATAGTACAACAAATAAATAAAAAATGGTTGTCAGTTTATCAAGGTTGTCAATCTTTGAGGCATAAAAACCAGCATGAGTGAGCAAAAACTAGCTTGAGTTTATAGGAAAATTGAAATAAAAAAGTAAAATGTGCCATAAGCTTCAAGGTTTTTTAAAAACAAGTTTTTGGTTTATTTAAAACCAAACTTACGGTAAAAAAACTGTCTTAAATATTATTACAACAAAGAAAAGATATTGTAAAGCTACTTTAAACATGTCACATAACATAAAAAAAAAGTACATTCTTTTTTATCTTTATGATAGAATTTTTGTATCAAATTAAAATGTTGTTATTTTATATGTAAAAAAATTAAAATTCCAGGGTGTCAAAGATTTTTGTTAGAAATTCCAGGTTTTTTCATAACTTACTATTTACTTTTTTAAAATTATTAGATTTAAAATCAAACTAAAATCAACCAACCATAAAAAACTTTCGATAAGAAAATTACACCTTTAAAATGTTTAAGAAAACGGTTATAAAAAGTTTAGAAAGTCTAGTCTGATATACAAACTTTTTCTGCTTACAAAAACTTGACTTTAATGATAAACACATAAGGCTTCCAGAATATGTAGCCGAAAAGAGTTCTCAATTCTTATTAAATCTTAAAAGTTCTCCTCTATGTAATTACTCACACACTCACGAGTGTCAACTAAGTGTTGTCCAATCCGAGAAAAAAAATATTGCATTTTTCTAATAGACCATTAACCAGCTTTAGAAAATTTTTTGCTTATACTTATCGTATGTGAATTCTTTCATTACGAATTGATCAGCATGTGCCAATACAAACAAGCATACTTTATAAACTACAGTAACAAGCCAACTAAGTACGCACTTCCTAGGTACGTACTGCCAGTATGGTACACACCTTTAAGCCAAATAACACTGTGTTCAAAATTATTTTTTACTCTTGAAATTTTAAAAATAAACCTAAAATATCTGATACAAAATTGTTGTATTATAACATAAATTATACTTTAAAAAACTAAAACAAATTCAAACTATAGGAACCAGAAAATTTTATGCATTTATAAATTGTATACCCACGGGAGTAAAAAATTTACATATACGAAAATAATAAACACTGCAATTCACGTTTACATACCAAATGATTGAAACATAAATGTAAAAAGGATACAAAAATAAAGCCTAAAATGAAATTTAGATAAACAAAAACAGTGAATAGTGCAATCTGGCATTTACATACCCATGATTGAAACATAA
The DNA here is from genome assembly GCF_965202585.1 of Thalia democratica. Taxonomy (NCBI): domain Eukaryota; kingdom Metazoa; phylum Chordata; class Thaliacea; order Salpida; family Salpidae; genus Thalia; species Thalia democratica. The sequence goes on along the minus strand of NC_139170.1, from coordinate 24,728,914 downwards.
ACGTAGAAAGTGTATATATAAGAAAAATTAAGGAAATAAAGAACATTGCAATTGATATTTTCATAACTTATGAATGAAATATTAATAACAATTATTTTGTTTTAGTAGTCGTTTGTAAACTTAAATGGCTTTTAACATGTTTGTGTTAGGCTTAATCTATATAATTATAGAAAAAGATTTCTTAGGTAAAAACTGCCGGTTGGGTACACACTTTTGTGTTGTATTCAAAGTGCGTACCTGGTTGGCAGGTTACTGTATTTACGTTCTGACTACAATATACTTATAATTCAGTTTGATTTACTTAGGTAATGTTTTTGATGAGTCAAAAGTAATAAACAATAAATCAATAGTTATGAAATGTGTTTTGTTATATTTATTGAAAAATTAAATTGTAAAGTTTTAAAACTGTACTAAATGTATAATCATATATCTACAGAAAATATTAAAATTATAACTTATTATGTAATAGTTTACCACTTTTTCTTATTATTTATGTTTGTATTAAATATTAACTTTTAAAGTTAAAAGTAATTTTACATATATGATGAATTACAAGTACTTTCTATGTATATATATGGTATAAAAAGTTTTCATTTTCGAACTCCATTATACTGAAAAAGTTTTAAAGATTAGCTAAATTCTAGTAACACTGATGAAAATTATATTTAATTGTTTTTAGAAACAACTAACCTCTCCAAAAGCTCCTCTTCCTATTACTTTAATAAAATCAAAATCATCTATTTGAATTTTGTTTTCTTTTATTGAAAGAGCAAGAGGCTGGGCTAAAATATTTATTTTTGACTTATTTATATTAAATATAATTGTACAACAATACTTTATTTCAAAACTTTCAACATACTTTAACACAGTGGTCGTCAAGGTGTACACTGGTGCACACAAAACATTTTTTTTGGGGTGCACGGAATTTTTAGGGTACACAAAACTCATTAAGGGGTGCACAAAATTTTTAGATTACAAAAAAATAAATAGAGTTAGATTAAGTATATAGTTAAGGGCGTAGGGGGGGGGGAGGGGTAAACACCCTTTTTTAGTTTTTGATCTTATTTTATATAGTTTTTACTAAGCTACAAGATGCTTTTTACAGATTTAAAAAATTCAAAATAATTTTTGAGATATAGCCGGTCAAAGTCAAAGCCAAGAATAGGTTCCTTATGGGAGGCGCAAACTAAAACGGCAAAAATAGACTATTTTACTAAAAATCTATCTTCTCCTACGTTTTTTGAGATAACTACCTCAAACTTTTAGGAAATGTTCCTTGCAATATTTAGAAAATTCTGTCGGAAGGAATTTTGAAAAAAATAAAAATTTTATACAAAAAATAAACAAAAAAAACAGTTTTTTTTTAGTTTTTTTGTTATAAAATTTTTATTTTTTAATTTTTTTAAATTCTGTTCTGACAGAATTTTCTAAATACTGCAAGGAACATTTCCTAAAATTTCAAGTAGTTATCTCAAAAAACGTAGGAGAAGATAGATTTTTAGTGATTTCTAGTTATTTGCTGTTTCAGTTTGATCCTCCCATAAGGATCCTATTGTTGCCTCCGACTTTGACCGGCTATATCTCAAAAATTATTTTGAATTTTTAAAACTTGTAAAAAGCATCTTGTAGCTTAGTAAAAACTATATAAAATAAGATCAAAAACCAAAAAAGGGTGTTTACCCCCCCCCTATGCCCTTAATATTTGATAATGTATTTAAAGAATACTGAACTGGGGATTTTGTAGTAATTGCGGAGAAGTGTTCAACTAATAAGTATGTAAGACAAAGCCATATAACTAAAATATCATTGTGAAAATAAGGTAAAACAAATAAAGAGGTCAATTAAAAAGAGGATCAAATAAAAAGTTTCAGCATCAGTTGTTAAATGGTTTGTATGTAAATACAAACTGAGTTATGACTTTTAAGGAGAAATGCACTAATAAAAAAGTTTATGTAGTCCCACCACTAGCGGTGCTTATCAAAATTAAATCTTGGGGTGCACCAATTTTATTTTTTGCAGCTTGGTGTACACAGAATTTGATTAGCTTGACAACCACTGCTTTAGCATCTCAAAAAAATATATTAATCAAGTATTTAAATTTCTTATATTAAGTAGAGACAATAATAAGCTTTTAGAAGACAAAGGTGTGTACCTTACTACATGAATATCTCACAGTTATTAGACAAACTTTAATCATTTTATACAGAATTATAACTTATTTTCAATTAATTTTTTTTTTTAATACAATTTACTTTAGTCTCATGTAGAATTACTAATATTTTTCAAAAAAAAGTGTTACATTTGCACTACTTTTAATAAGGTAATGTTTTTGTTCATCTAACCTCATTCTGTTAATAAAAATATTCATGAAACTTTTTTTTTTTATTTAGTTATTTTTAAGATTTATTATTTTAAGTGGTACCTACCCAACTAGGTGGTAACTAACTTCATCATTTTTAGCATTAATACATACACATAATTACAGCTAAATAGTATAAAAATGTTTATTAAGTAATTTCTATTTCCTGTGCAATATAAATTAAAATTTTGGTTATGTCAAATAATATAAATTAAAAATGTAAAGGTTTTACAACATGTAAAAAACCCAAACTAGATATTTTTTGAAAAAGATATTAATAAAATATTCAAAACAAACTCCAAAATTATAAAATAATTTTAGAGTTTGGATAACTAACAGATAACAATTTTTTTATACACTTTACTTGAACAATTTTTTTTTTAGATAATATTGTATACCAAACATATTAATTCTTTAATATAGTAAATAATTAATTTTAATTTTCATAGTCTAAAATTAAACTATCTTATGTCAAACTAGATATATATAACTTATATAACATTTTTAAACCTTTACGAATAAACAACGATATGAATTTATCTCTTTTATGTATGGAATTGCTTAGTTCTTCATAAATCAAAAGTAATAAGTCAGCTAAATTCTCTACGGTAAGCTTAAAGTTTTGTGAGCCACAAAACAAAAGGTTTTCAAGTTTGTGGTTTCGATCCTCAATTGGAGGTCTTCCATGCCCCCCTGAAGATGTTGCCATTAATAATATTACAACCTACAATTTTGTGTTAAATTAAAAATTAAATATGAGCTAAGAAAATAAATATTAAATAATTTAAAATAGAAGGTTATAAAAGATTATTTTTACTTATAGAACATATAAAATCAACAAAAACAAAGATTAAATATCAATTATTTGATATGAATAAAACACAAATAACTAAAAAAAAATATGGCATAATATATGAAAACTAACAAATTAGTCATACTATATATTTTTTGACTTTTATGATAACAGTCATTTTAATAACTTTTAATCAGATTAATAACAAGTAATAATTAAAAACTGACTATTCTTTATTGTATAATTTCATAATAGAACTCATGTACTTGATCTAAATTAATAATAGCAAGAACCAATAGCAGTTATGAACTTTTTAAAATTTAGAAAGAAAAAACCATAATTAAATTACTATAATGAATATGAAACTAGTCTAAGTTAACACTCTTTAACAAGCTACAGTTATACTGGCAAAGTAAATAAAAATATGGTTTTGTAAATTTATAAAAAGTTTTCTGTAAACTTTAGTCAGTATCTCAAACAAAAGTTTTATACAGTAGAGGCAAACATTTTTAAAAGAATTATTATATCAAAACTTCTCAAAAAATAGCTATAACCATGGTTCTAAAACTAAATATTTCAAACAATGTATATATTCTTAAAGTTAAGTTTGAAAAAAAGATAGAGCTTGTTACAAGCTACTACATAATAAAAATAGTTTTTTAATAGAACTATTTAAAATAAATAGTCTACAGTGTAGAAAGTCTTTATCAGTAATTCATGTGCAGATATTTCTATTTGCAGATTGCAGTTTTATTGTACACTTTTTTATTAAAGCGCACATTTTATGAGATAGTTAGAACCAAACTTCTAGCTTAAATATAATTAGTTTATTTTTAAATATTTATGAGGACTTTTTTTCCTTCTTTTAATGTTTACAGAAGAAGAAATACCTTTGTTTATCTATTTACAATTATTATCAAAGAAAAAAATTAAATTTAAATTAAAACCAGCACTTTAGAATTAACAAAAATAAAATAACACAACATAAATTAATAATTAATGTTTTTAAAACTTAATCAATCCAAACTCCTTAAACATCTGACAAAAAACTAGCCTGAAATCTTAAAAAATTTCAAAATAGCCTTAGCTGGTGGCAAATCTGAGAGTAGTTCTGGAAGGGGGTAATCATGGGTGATACTGCTTACTATGGATAAATATTATTTATTAAATACAAAAATGATTATGAATAATTGTTTTATTAAGGGCATAGGGGGGGGGGGGGGGGTAAACACCCTTTTTTGGTTTTTGATCTTATTTTATATAGTTTTTACTAAGCTACAAGAAGCTTTTTACAAGTTTTAAAAATTCAAAATAATTTTTGAGATATAGCCGGTCAAAGTCAAAGCCAACAATAGGTTCCTTATGGGAGGCGCAAACTAAAACGGCAAAAATAGACTATTTCACTAAAAATCTATCTTCTCCTACGTTTTTTGAGATAACTACTTGAAATTTTCAGGAAATGTTCCTTGCAATATTTAGAAAATTCTGTCGGAACAGAATTTTAAAAAATTAAAAAATTAAAATTTTATAACAAAAAAACAAAAAAAAACTGTTTTTTTTTGTTTATTTTTTATATAAAATTTTTATTTTTTGATTTTTATTTTGCGCCTCCCTATGCCCTTAACAACACATTATAACATTGTTATAATTAAAAATACTTTGAACAAAATTCAAAATTTCATGATTCAATTCATCATCCTGGATGTGTAGCACACAGGGTTGCCACTTGTTTTTTCAAATTTTTTTCCAGGTTTTCAAAATTTCTTCCAGGTTTTTATAAGTACACATTTTTGGTATAATTTTAGTTTAAAGTTAAATTTAAGGTAAGAAACTGTGTTAAATAGTATAAAAAGATTGAAAAGATACTGTACAGCTACTTTAAATGTGTTTTTTAAATAAAAAATTTTTTGGTGATGACACATTTTTTTTCATCTATAGGATAAATTCTTTGAGTCAAACCAAAATTTTACTAGTGAACATGTTAAAATTTGTAAAAACTCCAGGTTTTTCCAGGATTTTTTCAAAATTTCTTAAATTCCAGGTTTTTCCAGGTTTTTTTTACCTAAATTGTAAAATTCCAGATTTTCCAGGATTCCAGGTAAATTGGCAACCCTGATATTAACAATCCGCAAAAGAAAACTAGTATAGCAACTTCAATGCAATGAATAGATCTTCAATAGCAGAACAATAAATTAAAAATCCCATTTGTGGAAAAGGGTTATAAGGAAACCAAATTTAGAATACTAAGAAGTTGTAACAATATATTTGACCTGGTCAAAATTGAAGCCGTATACATTCATTTAAATAAACCAAAGTTATGTAAGCAGAAAGATTTTGATTTTTCATTATCCTTGTTTAGTTAATTAGTGGTCTTATGTTATATTTTATTATGTACTTTTTTTTATGTTTTGCTTGATCATTTAATTCAATTATAAGACTATATATGTTAAAAAAAATCTTTTTTTTGTAACAATTGTATCACACTGATGAAAATTTGTTGAAATACATTTGTGTTTATAAAAATACCTTGTTTGTTTTTAATCAAGTATAAGAGCAGACATATGTTTAAAATATCTCGTTAAAACATACAAACAGTTAACTTTTTTTTTCTGGCAATCAGCTAGAAACAATAAACTTATATACCTCTTTAAAAAATTCAATGCAGTGATCTACCATATTTAGGTCCTGGTGGAACAAAATTTCAATATTATATTTGGATCCAGAACTAGTCAAATCAGTTTCAAAAATGGTTTTGGTGTATCATTATTTTTAAAGATACATCAAAATCCATCCAACTTTTTTTATATTTTCTTTATTTATCAATTTATTTTATATATATTTTCCTTTTTTTATTTTATTTTTTATTTATTTTTCACTATCACTGTTACCCCTAACCCTTACCCTCGATCAGTAAGCCCCTCTCAAATTTGATTGGGTGGATTTTGATCCGGTGGATTTAAATGTGCTCCCTTTTAACAAGTTTTATTCTCCCTTTTTAAACTGTGCACAGCAAATTACTTGAAAATAAACTCTTTGCACATTATACAGCAAAAATTATAATATATCAAAAAAACATTTTACATGTATGAGTGTCTTAATCAGAATTGCTACACGCACAGGCTACTCAAGCTAACTCTGGGTAGTTTGAAATTTTTTGAAAAGTTCAGGATGACTTAAGCCAATTTATTTTTTTTTTGCAAACAACAGGCAAGTTTGGATATTTTTCCTAAACATCAGACTATTATTTTTTTACTTATTTGTATGTAAATTGTTTGCCCTTCAAAGTTTGCCCTTAAACGTTTGCCCTTTAAGTTTTTGACTGGAATTTTTTTACACATAGAAATCATCACAAAAACACATTATACATGTTTTTGGAAATTTGAAGTTTTTTTGGGAAAATCAAAAAGTGACTAAATGAATATTTTTTTTTAAATTGTCTCAAAACAAGTAGAGTGTGTTTTTGTGATGGTTGCTACATGTACAAAAATTTCAGCCAAATAATTGAAAGTTGAATTTAAGGTCCCATACAATTCACATGGGGGTTGTTTTAAGAAAAATGTGAAATGTGCAATGGTGGAAGAAGCTAAGCTCCACTCAAAAATTTTCATTTTAGAGGGCATACAGATGCACCCTAATGTTTATTCTTCAGCATTAAGGGCATAGGACATGTTGCCTGCAACTTTAACCTGCTATATCTCTAAAATTATTTTGAACTTTTTAACTCTGTAAAAAGCATCATGTAGCTTAGCTGAGTTTTCTCTATTAAATAAGATCAAATTGTGAAAAAGTGATTAACCCCCCTATGCCATTAAATGTTCACTAAACTTATGAGATTCTATTTGAATAAGACCTGTTTACAACAACTGAGGATCTCCTATAGGCAAGTATAGGATTAAAACATTGTTTTGTTAGTAATAAACTGTTAAAATAAATATTGGATAAAAATCTTCTTAAAGACATTAAGTCGAGAACTTTAAATTGTTTTATTTAAAACAAGTTACAATATTTTATTTTTTATGATAAATAAACTTTATTTCATTATTTATGTATTCATAACATGTCATTTTTAGTCTAAAATTATTGTTAATATAGACCTCAAATAAAATAAAATTTCAGTTTAAAATTGGTGCAACATCAAGCTAGGTAATTACCCATGTTTTTTTGCCTATATTTTTAAGTTCAAGGTTTTTTGAGGTATTTTGGCAACCCTGTATATCATCTCTGCAATGATCAACTTTTTGAATTAAGATTTAATTTTTATTCAAACTAGTATAATAAATAAGCTTAACTTTTAGACTTCTAAAGTAAAAACGGTAAACTAACATTTTTTAAGATAGAACCTTAACTTTTTTTTATGGTAAAAAAACATTAGTCTCAAACTCTACCCCTTGCAACAATAAACGTTTTCTGGGAAAAGTTTGATTTGATTTTGTTAAATTATTCAAAAGATTTTAGTTATTTGACCTTGTTATCTGTTATGTTTTTGAATTAAAAAAAAATTTCTAGCCCTAACATTTCTAAAAGAATTCTGGATTTTACACAAGTTGTTTAGACAAAATTTATATCAATTAAAGTTTATAACAAGTAAACTCTTATGTAAATAGAATTGCAATATTTGATGTGATGTTCTAAAAAGATAATATCACTAAAATACATGCTTTTGGTTTGTTTGAAAGTTTTAACTAAAAAAATATTAATTTTCTCAAAACTTGTATACCATTTTTTTATGGTAAAATTAAATATTTAATTTTATGTAAAGTAGTCTAAAAATAATAATTTTACTAATCAAACTAAAAATATGAGCATATGTTAATCTATAAATGTATTAGATTAAATGATTTTTTTAAACATACAATATCTCAAATTAGTTACAATAGCAGATTATTTATGAACAGCATTAACTTTAGGTAACCAGTTGAGTAAAATGTATTTTCAAAGTTTTTATTGTATAAGTTTCGCCCTTAACATTTCATTTATAATAAGTATTTATAAGTGAAGTAGCAATAAGGGTGTTTCCCATACTTTAAAATGTTTAAGGACATCAAAGACTAACTTATATCATTCAACCTAATTCTCAATAAAACTAGTTACCAAATAAACAAAAACTACAAAAAAAATTACTATAACTCATTTATTTCTTTTACAAACTCATCAAAATCTATAAAATTTGTTGTGCGTTGTATTTTTGATTAAAGATAAATATATTTTTAGTTCATACCAAACCAACCTTTTACGCCTACTACAATTTAAAAAAAATTGATAATGAACAAACTTATATAACTTTTCTTATTAAAAGTAGCGTTTTTCTTTAATATATAAAAAAACTAAAATTTTTATTTAGAATTAACTTATGAATTTGCAGTGTCGATGTTTCGAGTTATTTATCAAACAAGAACGATATTTTTTAAGCTTAAAGTAATAGAAAAAAAACGAGTTTCACATCTTTCAAGAAAAAATATAAAGAAAATATTAGTAGCTCAAGTGAATTTTTAGCACCATTAATACAATAGATTTAGTCCTAATACATTAAACAAAATTTTAGGTAATCATATCATAAACAAAATTAAAAATAAACAATTTTTTTATTGCAGATTTTTATTTGCAACTACTGACGTTTAAGGAAAATTAACTATTTAAGAAAAATGTTTTTATTTTGAGCTATAACTAAACTTTCAGTTTACTAACAAAGTTAATTTCTACTATACTGTTGCGACTTTAAGCAAAAAGTCTTTTTATTTTGGAGTAGAAAATTAAACATGTTTTTAAAATATTTTAAGACACTTATTTCAAAAATAAAGTGTTTTTTTTATTTATGAAAGTAGTTTCTACTTCATTTTTAAATTTTTTGTTACTCCTAAAACAGATAAGTATTTTTATTTTATATTAATTGAAAAAACTGCAAGTCTAAAGTTTAAATAAACTTTGACTTTTCTTCCTAAACAAAAATTGCTAGTTCTATACAACTAATTTTGATTTCTAACGTTTTACTTATAAGTTCACTAAAACGTTTGTTAAACTTCTACAACGTATGAAATTCTTAAAACTTTCTCATTATTTATGAATTAAGAACTCTACTACACTTTTAAATATAAATTTTATAATATATTTAAAGTAGTGACCTAAGGGATTCAGTATCTTAGTACGATCTTTAGATTTTGATCCAAGATGATTATAATTAGAAATTATAGCCGGATCCGGTCGTATACTTACTTTGAAAGTTTCATCCGGATCCTACCGGATACTAATTTTTAAAAATGATCTAATGCTAATGTTCTGCATCCTGTAAATCACTGAACTTAATTTTACTTGTTTTAGCTATTTCAAGTTATTATTATATTATACTCCTTTTAAAGCAGTTGTCTGCACGACGAGCGTAAACTTGTCTTGAATAGCTTTTTTTGTAATTTTTTTTCTAAAATTTTATTCTAAAGGAAGTTCTTTTGCTTTGCTTTTTACAATAATTTCTAACGATTTGGGGTTTGATTTTTGTAGTGGGGCCCCTTTAAAAATTTTAAGTTTTTTTCTATTTTTTCAATTTTACAAGTTTTTCTCCGAAAATAATATATTTTTTTCAAATTTATTTTGACACACTTATTAAACTAAGTTTAAACTTGTTATTTTTTTTTTTTTCCTTTTTTTTTTATACCACAACCTAAATAAATTTTTCAGAAAAATTAAAATTTTGCACGTCTTTCGATTTTTAGGTTCACAGACTTTTATGCAAAAATTAAATTTTTTTGAATAATTTTTATTTTTAACAGACTTGTATAGTTAAGTTTCATGATGTATTTATATATTTTTCCAATTAATTATTGTTATTTAGATATATGACCCATACAAGTTTTACCTAAATTCTTAGCAAAGTTATTTGAGGGATTTCTTTCTCAAGGGCTAAGAGTTTAGGCAAAACTTGTATGGGTCATATATCTAAATAACAATAATTAATTGGAAAAATATATAAATACATCATGAAACTTAACTATACAAGTCTGTTAAAAATAAAAATTATTCTAAAAAATTTAATTTTTGCATAAAAGTCTGTGAAACTAAAAATCGAAAGACGTGCAAAGTTTGAATTTTTCTGAAAAATTTATTTAGGCTTGTGGTATAAAAAAAAATAGGAAAAAAAAACTAATAACAAGTTTAAACTTAGTTTAATAAGTGTGTCAAAAAAAATTTGAAAAAACATATTATTTTCGGAGAAAAACTTGTAAAATTGAAAAATAGAAAAAAACTTAAAATTTTTAAAGGGGCCCCACTACAAAAATCAAACCCCAATTCATTAGAAATTATTGTAAAAAGCAAAGCAAAAGAACGTTATTTAGAATATAAAATAAAGTTCAAAGTTAGCATTAAAGAATTTGAAAATAATTGGTTTTAAAGTTTGGTTAAAAAAAATTGCAAAAAAAGCCATTCAAGCCAAGTTTACGCTCGTGTCTGCACGGGATGCTTGTAAAAAGAGAACTAAGGCATACTTGAGGGGGTTTTCGAAATTACCCTAAGCATTAAGAGAAAATTTATGAGAAAAATCATATACTAAATATTCTGGAGTTCATGATGAAAGCGAAATATAGGTCTTTGGCGTATTTGAGGGAAATTAAAAAAAAAAAAGGTATTACATAGAAATTAAAACTTAAAGAAGATTCGACCGGACCCAAAACTAAAAATATGTTTCGGCCAGATACTGAATTTAAAATAAAATCCGGAATTTATTTATTTAAAAAATATCGGATCGGATACTAAGTTTATGGATTCAGTAGATCGCTAGCTTAGAGTTTAATCTTCTGCTTTTAAAAGTCTAAAAAAAATTAAAAGTCTAGTTATAAAACAATAATTTAAATAATTAGCTAATATTAAGTATATTTATAGTATTTTTATGATTTTATTTAATTTTTTCTAACTTTTAAAAATTCATTAATTAAACCGCTTAGTTTATTTTTTAAATAATATTACAGTTTAGTTTTATGCTTTTACATTTGTTATACTTAGTTAAAAACATAATGAATTTAACAATTAAGCCTATGACAAGTTTTCAAATGTAACTTGTATTTTTGTTTACAAAAAGAAAGCAATGTATGCTTTTTAATTGTCAAACTTAGAATTCTGTCAAAGTTTTTTTTATAGCACAAAAACTAAATAATTTTCGGAGCATTTTTTGCAAATAAGCTGTAGTTTTGTACCAAAGTAAACTATTTTTAGAAATGTATGAAGTTTCAACGATTATAAAAACTGTAAAAAATTTGTAAATCAGTTTATGATTCTTAAAAAATATGTTTTTTAAATAAGAAACTTAAAAAAAAAAACTAAAATAAATTTTTTTTATATTAATAAAAAATTGGCAAAAGACTACAGAACCGAAGCCTGGACTTTCATATGCCGTGAGACAAGCTCAAGTTTATAAGGTTTGATCATCAGACCACAAGCTTTCGGTAGACTGAGACCGGTTTCGTCCTGATTAGGACTCATCAGTCAGTCACAACCAAAAAACTTGTAAACTTTCAATCCTTTAACTATTTTTCTAAATCTTTGTTTTACAAAATTACGAGACTCTTAGTTAGATTTAAGTAAATTAAACTATGGAAAAATTTTTTGATACATTTTAAGTTTTTAAAAGCACCAAAAAGAGTATAAAAATTTTTAAACAACTTTAATATAATTTTTTTGGGGTACATATTTTATATAAAATAACGACAAATATTTTACATTTTTATTGAAGTATAAATGAAACATTTTCAGCATACCTTTATCAACTACTAATGTATACAACTGAGCTAAGAAATAGAATATTAACATTTAGGAAATCTTGATAATAGATACATCATAATTAGTTTAAATTTAGTATTTAAAATAAACACTGTTCAGCTAAGACAAGGGTCGGCAGCTTCATATAAGTTGCGGGCAAATTTTCTTAGAAAAAGTTGCTTGCGTGCCGCACTGTATAAAAAAGTTTTCCGCGGGCTGCAGTTTTTTCAAAATACTTGTAGTAATCCACTTAAAAATGCTGTTTTAAACCAAAAATGTGATATAATAAGTAATAGTTGAGCACTAGTAAAAAGTAATTAAAAAACTACTAACCTAATTTTAATCTTTTACCACAAAAACGTTTAATGTATTGTTTTAAAAAAGTAAGTTTTGAGCTGAAAAGTACCTCGAAGGCCGCAGTTTTCCGACCCCTGAGCTAAATATTTTATAAAATTAAATAAACAAAACTTGTTTGACAAAAGATTAAAAGGTAGTATGCGACTCGATAACCGTAAGGTTTTTCGTGCACCAGGCCCTAGGACCAAATATTTTGAGCGCTATATTATTTGACAAACTTGACAAACACGTAATCAACAGTACACTAAGAGTAGTTAATCTTCAAATTAGTCACTTCACTTGAAAGCCTTAGAATGCAATATTTAAAGATGTTTCTCACGATCCTAAAAATAATAATGTTGTCTATCAATTTAAGTGTCACTGTGACAGTGCATACATCGGGAGAACTTCTCAGAGATTCTATCTGAGAAGGGATCAGCATGTATCAAAATTCCTCAGAAACTGGATGGCCAATAGAGGTAATAAACCTACCAAAATCCTTCAGCAGTTGGAGATCATTTACTAAACTATCCAGAATTTATCCAAAGATTATAATAATAACAAAATTACAATTTTACTTATAAAATATTATAACACTAGCTACTTTAATAAATTAAAACTATAAAAATAAGTGAATTATAATAACTTATTATTATAATAGACTTTATAAATTATTTAATTTAAATTACTAGATAATTACTATTGCTCTTTATAACAACACAAAAAGTCAATTAAATTACTTTAGACTATCTTTTGTTTTCAGAGCAAGCATTTTTGAGAACAAAGTCAATATTTTTATTTAGTTTATTGAACGAAAAAAAAGCGCTCAAATATTTGGTCCTAGGTGTACAAAAAAACCTTTCGGTTATCGACTCATACACCAGGATACAGTTTAATGTCATGTCCAGGACAAACCGAAAGCCTGAAACCTATTATGTCATTAAAATATTTATGAAAACATTTTAGAATAAACTGAAGAAAGTCTTTTAAAATATCTAAAACATGTTTTTCAGAGTACCATAAGCCGGGAAATTTAGAAGTTTCAATCTAAAATCGTTATGCTTAGCTTAGTACATTTCTGTAAATCTGCAGAAACGTCTACATCTTTTCAAAGTAAAAACGCGTATTTGTTTCAGTTATTTAGCTTATAAAGACCCAGCTTTCTTAGCTTTTAGTACTTTTTTGTACTTAGTTTTGCTTTCCTGAAAGATAACTATGAAATATAATCACTCTTTAGCACTTGTAGTGTCTAAGAAATTTAAAAAATTAATTACACTTAAATTATATACATTTAACTCGGCTCAGATTCTCTCCATCAAAAAGCAATGCATTATATAAATAAAATTAAAGCTACAGATTTTAAGTTTCAAAGAATGTGAGCTTAAAAATCATAATATTGCGTTGTTAAAAATTAACTACAACGCGAGAACAATAAGACCGGTAGTGACAAGTTGAGCAGGGAAAACTCGAACAGCAGAATAGTTTTAGTTTAAAAACAAGTAGTTATAACTAATAAGAAAATATAATTGCTCCGTATCCACTATTACGTCATAATGCGTCGTCGTTGTTTTTTTTTTTGTATTTTGCAGATTCGTAACTTTCTTCGAGCTAGCTACGTCCCTATTTTAGTTCAAAGCTCAAAGTTTATAAACATTTCCTTTAAGGTCTAGACCAGGGGTCAAAAGCCTACAGCCCGCAAGCAAAATATTGCCCCCATAGCAAAAATATTTTGTCCGCGACATGCTATTTTACTAGAATTAAATCAATGCACTAGAAAAAGCTGAGCTTTTTTATAAATTTTATTTTACAAATATGTTCAACTTTTGCTTCTTAGTCAGATTTCCAAAATTAAAAAAAAGTTTAATAGTTGTAAAGTTTAATAGTGTTAGTTTAATAGAGTTTTCGTTTTAGAGTTCAAATTTTGACTGTAATTTTTTTTTTCCTTTTTTTTTTTTTCATTTTTAGCTCGTTATAGTTTTGATTAAGTTGGGTATGCAACTCGATGACTGAGAGGTCTTTTTGTGTATCCAGGTCCTTGAACCAAAAAATTTTGAGCAATTTTTTGTTTTTGTTCAATAAAGCACTTTTTAATGTTCTAATTTTTTATTTTGAAAACAGCACAACATATTGCATCAATTTTTTTGTTTAAATCGTAAGATTGGCAAAATTTTATTACTAACTTTTTTTTGGCTACTTGAAAAAATTTGCTAAAAAAAAATTATAAAACAGCAGATGTGAACTAAAACAAACATAAAAAAAGTTGCAGTCGACTTAAAACAGGGTTTCCCAAAGTGGGCAATATCAGGAGGCGTTGATTATTAAGGTGACGAAGAAGTAAATAGGTAATTAACAAGTAAAAGTACGTTATCTAGCAAATAGGAAAGTTGTGTATTTTTTACTTTAAGTTTTAAGTTGAAGAAAGTTTGTAAACAAGGGGAAACTATTTTCAAATTTCTGTCTTGAGGGCGTTTATGAAAACAAATTTTGGAAATCTGACTAAGAAGCACAAATAGAACATATTTGTAAAATAAAATTTATAAAAAAGCTCAGCTTTCTCTAGTGCATTGATTTAATTCTAGTAAAAGAGCATGTCGCGGACAAATTTTTTTTGCTATGGGGGCAATATTTTGCTTGCGGGCTGTAGGCTTTTGACCCCTGGTCTAGACCTTAAAAGAAATATTTATAAACTTTGAGCTTTGAACTAAAATAGGGACGTAGCTAGCTCGAAGAAAGTTACGAATCTGCAAAATACAAAAAAAAACAACGACGACGCATTATGACGTAATAGTGGATACGGGGCAATTATATTTTCTTATTAGTTATAATTACTTGTTTCAAACTAAAACTTTTCTGGTCCTGTTCGAGTTTTCCCTGCTCGAATTCAACTTGTCACAGCCGGTCTTATTGTTCTCGCGTTGTAGTTAATTTTTAACAACGCAGTATTTTGATTTTTAAGCTCACATTCTCTGAAACTTAAAATCTGTAGCTTTAATTTTATTTATATAATGCATTGCTTTTTGATTGAGAGAATCTGAGCCGAGTTAAATGTATATAATTTAAGTGTAATTATTTTTTTTAATTTCTTAGACACTACAAGTGCTAAAGAGTGATTATATTTCAGAGTTATCTTTCAGGAAAGCAAAACTAAGTACAAAAAAGTACTAAAAGCTAAGAAAGCAGGGTCTTTATAAGCTAAAGAACTGAAACAAATACGCGTTTTTTTTTTGAAAATATGTTGACGTTTCTGCAATTTGATTTACAGAAACGTACTAAGCTACGTGCATGTAAATCAATAGCTCTGGTACACTCTTAGGACTATACATATCAATCGCATTATCTTTAAATAAAACGTTCACTTTTTTAAAAGTATAAGTCTTTAGTATAATACATAATTACTTGTTTGATTACAACATAAGGAAACTTGTTATTTCGCTTTTTAAGATAAATCAAAATAAGGAAAGAATTTCTGTAGATCTAAAAAAGTAGAGCCCATCGAAAAATCAAAGCAACTACTTTTGTACGCAAAAACTTTATTGGATGAATACATCAGCCATAAACCTTTAACAAAAAAAATATGTTTAACTTGGATTTTTATTAATCTAAGAATTTTTATTTTCAATTAAGTACTTTTATAACTTTTTGTTGTACTATCAGTGCAGTTAAAACTTAAACAATCGTAATTGAATTCAACGAAATTTTAATGACTAAAAAATATATAAATAGCGTGTTTGTAGTATTCTTTTTGATTTTGTCGATTTTTGTACTATTCAAATTTTTAATACAGTTTTAAGTAAATTTTTTAATAATCTTAAATGTTTTAATTCTACTTTTAATATAATTTTCATTTCTGCATCTAATGATTGTCAAACTGCAATTCTGTAATAACATTTTTTTAAGTAGACAAAATATGAAAACAATGTATTAAAACTTGACCCTTATAAATATACATAATAAAAAACTCATGAACAAAGTAAGTAATGATAAAAGTTTATGCAATTGTAAATAAAAAAACAGCTCGGTCAACAACACGTGTTGCCTATTTAACGTTAAAACAATACCAATCAAAACACTGTGATCAAAAATCTTTGTTCCCTAAGACTGAGAAAAATAAGTCCAAAAAATGTACCCAATAAGTAGTGATGGTTCCAAGATCCGGAACCAAAATCGGCAATCATCAAAACATCAAAAAAAACGCAGGTACATACAGTAGTTTATCAAAAATCTATTAAGTTCTCATTTTAATTATGACCGTTATTTAATCTACTTTTGATGAGAATTAGAAAAAAATTTGGAGTAGAAAAATTTTTTTTAGTTCCATTATAGTAAATTTAGAAATATATGATTTGGTTCTTCTTTTAAATAAGTAATTAGAAATAGGGTTTACACAAGGTCAGCATACTCAGGAAAATTCAGGAGAGTTTTGTAAATTTAAGAAGTTTTAAAGTTTTAGATAATATAAATTCTAGATTTTAATTTAAGTAAGATTTAGTTGAATTCAATTTATTAAAATTTAAATCTTTATAGTCATATTTTTTATAAAAACTTGAATTTTGATATTTTGAAAAATAAGAAAAACATTTTAAAATGTTTGATAAAACTCAAAGTGACTCAGTACAGTTTCATTGGCAAAAAGGAGTAGCAACCCTTAGAAATATAAGACTAATCATATCATTTTAAATTCTAATATTTTTAATATAATTAATTCTTTACAATTACATAGTTTACTTCTCCTTAATTAAAAGTGCCAATTGTATGAAAATTTTCAAAGGTAAGTGAGGAAGACCCTTGTTATGCAATTTGCAGTCTTTTCAATAAACTCATTAAAAGAGGTAATGCTAATTCGTGTAGCACTTCTACTTTACTAAGCATTTGAATTCAAAACATTAGAAAAAAATTTCAGAGGCTAGAAAATCATCATCGTTATCATCCAATAAAGCAGCCAGCAATAGTTCATCCCCAACTCAAAAACAAAGGGATCTAAAAGCAATGAACCAAGCTAGTATTGAAAGTTATCGTCCTGTTAAACAATGAAAAATAAACGAACAAAAAGCAATCAAAATTCATAAAAAAAGAACATGATTGCTTTGGACAACCAGCCATTTTCAATTACTAGCGTTCAAGGTTCCATTGACCTGTTTGCTGCTTTAGAGCCAGGTTACTTGATTCCGAGCATTAAGTACTTCACTGATACAATTCTTCCTCGGGCTTATAAAAGTTTGAAGATAAAAATATAAACTTAGTTATCAGAAGCTTCGTTTTTGTCATTTACAAGTGACATATGGGCAAATTCGAAGACAAAGACATCATATCTTTCTTTAACAGCGCATTGCTTAAATGAAAACTTTGAGTACAAACACTGAGCTTTGCACTGTAAGGAAATAGAAGGTTATCACACTGACTTTAATATTGGTGAAAACATAAAGGAGATGCTTAAAAATTGAGGTATTAATATGATTCGCATTCACGTTTTTCTGCGCGACAATGCATTCAACATGAAGACTGGTATGTTGGTATTAGAATTCTCTTCAGCGCCTTGTTTCATTCATACAATTCAACTGATAATTAAAGGTTCACTGTTTTCAGAAAGTAACATAAGTGTGTTAATAGCCAAGGCCCGTCAAACTATTGGCCACTTTCACCATTCTTCTACAGCGTGCAAAAAACCAAAAAAAAAAAAGGTGGCTTAAGGTTTATCAGTGTCAATACAAAAAGCCTTGTTACTTAAGCAAGATGTTTAAACAAAGTGTAACTCAACCTATCTAATGCTAAAAAGACTAGAAAAATTGAAAACAATTGTCCAGAACTACGTGGCTAATAACAACCTTAAACCTAAAAACATTCTTACAGCTGAACACTTGTTAGCCTCCTTAATGAACTGCTCGAACCTTTTTATATAGTAAAGCAGAAGTCTAGTAAAAACAACGCGTTGCAGTGTAATCCCGCAAGCAGCAGTACTAAAAAACCTATAAATCATAAAGCTAATAGTCCACCATGTCTAGATCAAAGTAGTTCAACAACCTTGGCAGAAAATATAGAAGATACTTTCGAAAGAAGGTTTTACACTACTAATAACAGCACACGAATAAATCTTCATGGTAACGACTCGTTTTTACTCACAAGAGCTGTTAATTTACGGTATCGACTTGACTTTTTCCCTGCTAGTCTTACTGAATTCACAAGTATAAAATCATAGTTGTCGTGAGACTGGTTAAAGTTGTCAAGTTCCTCCAGTACCGCCTAATAAATCTTAATCTCAAACACCTACGAATGATGTTCCAAAAAGTTTTTGTTGTTCAATTTTACATTTAAATCGGAAAGAAATGCAAACACTCACGAGAAAAAGCAACAAGATTTAGTTTTTGTTTTTTGAACGACAAAAAAAACAAGCGTTAAAAAAATTTTTGTTCAAAGACCTGGTGTGCAAAAAACCTTTCGGTTATCGAGTCGTGCACCACGGATACAGTTTGATGTCTTATCTAGGACATTTAACTTGTCAAGACATTTGATCAGGAAGTTGAGACGTAAATTAAGGCTTTTTTGGTTGAAAAAAATTTATCTGCTGAAGAAGTTAAAGAAGCTGAAAAGTCATGTCTTGGTGGAACTTAAATAAGAAAAAAAACACACATCTTGCCAGGTTTGCAACTTTTGGTACCACCATCTTCTGTTTATTATGAAAGGTTATTTTCAGAAGCTGGTAACTTGTACGATCAAAAGCGGAATTGTTTGCTTCAAAAAACTAGCGAAAAATTTTTATTTCTTCATCACAATTTGAAAAAACAAGAAAAGGTTTATTTTTAGCTTAATCGCGTTGATATGAGTTAATGTTTTTTACTAAATTACTTACTTTGTGTAAGTAAACAATTGCTAAAGAAGTCATTGTAAGTAAAAGTCTAATGTAAAGCCTATCATAAAAACACCGTTATTTTTTAAGCATTGTAACATTTAATTTAATTTGCTTTTACGTCATACAATTACAAAATTAGTCGTATAAGTAGCTTGAAATTTAACACTTAAACTAATAATTCGTACAGGTAGACTTTTTGTTTTTCTACAACGTTCTTTTTCCTATTTTTCAAACAAAACATTTAGATCATAACACTGTGTTTTTTCAAATATCTGTATTAAACAATTTTAACTAATTAATGGCATTATAATAAACAAATTTTATAAATTTGTTCTCTATTAATACTACATAGAATTTAAAACATTTAGGATCCAGAACCGGCCAGATCTTAAATTAAAAAATAGATCCGAAACCGGATACGACAAGACTTTAATTCAGTTATCGAGTTTGTAACAAAAAATAACGATAACTATAATAGCATTTGTACCTTATGCAACCTAAAAAGACTTTATATTGTGCTACCAGATAAAATAGAACCCGTAAATAAAAAAAACGTACTCATTACTCAATCTCTACATTTCTTAAAAGATTTTTTTTCTATGTTATTATAGTACAAATATAATAGATGCTCTAAAAAGTGCGTAGGAGTCTAATATGCACGAAGGGTCACTTGTGCACTAAATGTAGCACGTGGAATTATAAATTGTGATATTTCATAAATGTAAATTTTCTTGCTAGAAATTCAAAGATTGAAAATTCTATAAGCATTCTGACAGTTATATGAAACAAAAACTTATCTTCAACTTTATGAAGTATGTTCTTCAAAATTTTTAGAAATAGTCACTTATATTATTTTTCATTTAACGACAAAAAAGCGCTCAAAATAATTGGTTAAGTACCTGGTGTACAAAAAACCTTACGGTTATCGAGTCGTAAACCGTTTAGAATTTGGATACCTTTGAATGTCGTGTCCAGGACTGATACCTAAAAAGCATACGGAAAAGTCGTTAGTCTTATTGAATTGAATAATTATATAACTATTACGGTTACAATCTAACATTTATAAGAATTCTTTTATATATATATTCGTATAAAACAAAATCTTATCTTTAATTTCGTATTTTATATTTTTTGAAGTGTGTTCTTATAAATTTTTAGAACTACCTTACAGAGAACATACGGAAACGTTATTAGTCTTAATATATTGGATTGGTTTCAAACTATTACTGTTACAATCTAACGAACTTGTTTCGTTCGAATCTTCTGTCAGTAAACATTATCAACAATGGATAAAATTTTAACATTTTTGTTTTAAATAATTTAGTAATGCAATTATAATTTTCGCAAAAACTATCAGAAACTTTTAGTTTCGATTTTGCATAGCAACATACTATCATCAAATTAATTATAAAAGCAGTTTTTCTTTTCTGAAGAAGTTTCATTTACTTTATTTTTGGTGCTTAATTTTATAAACACCCAAAAGAGGTTTGTCATTCAAAACAACTTTTCATAGTTTATAAGCTTATTAAATGAAAATTAGTATTTGAACTTAATATTTAGCAGTTTGTCAGATCAAAGATAATTTTAATTTTTAGTTGTAATGGGCAAGGTAGTTTAAAAAGTAACATTGGCTGTCATATGAAAACTTTAAATATGAACCAGAGGCAACAGTGAGGACATCATAGGGGATGTTGGTCAGTTTAAACTACTTTAAACAGGAAAGCCATTAAACCTGGAATTTGAGAAATTAAAAAAAAACTGGGAAATTTTAACAATATACTCTTAGAAACTAAGAAAAATTTGGAATTTTAAACAATTTTTACATATTTAGTAGTAAAATTTTGATTTGACATGAAAAATCTATCATTAAAAAAAAAATGTCATTATTAGTTCTTTCTTAATTAAGAACCACAATTAAAGTAGCTTAACAGTATCTTTTCAATGTTGTTATATTATTTAACACAGTTTAACCTTCAAATTAACTTTAAACTAAAATTAGACCCAGAAATGTGTACTTTTAAAAATCTAGAAGAAGATTAGAAAACCTGAAAAACTAGTTGCCACCCTGATTAAATGTTATTGTATTTTATATTGAAATATTAATTTAAATTAGACTCCCAGAAAAGTTAACTGTTAAGAGATGAATTGTATTTAAATTAGTTTATTTTACTGCATCCCTAGAACATTATCAAAATAGCATTGTTTTTGGTTTATTTGTTTATTAAGAATTTTTAGATCCATTAATAATACTTGACATATTTTCATTGCTTTTCATGCAGTAACTTTTCCAAACATTTTAAAAAATAATTTAATTAAAAATTTCCTCCTATTAAAAAATTATAAATAAAACATGGACCATAACTTTTTCATAATAGTTTTTATTTAAAGAAAAAAAAGTAATTCCCTAGGTTCAATGTCTTTTTTAACCATAATTATATGCTAAAAATTTGTATTTTCTAAGTACATAAATAAAATAAAACTTATTTATCATAATCTAATAAAACTAAAATATTTAATTGCTCTTATTTGACAATATAAAGCAATTATATCAATACAATAATTTATATTAAGGCCATAGGGGGGGGGGGGTCCACTTTGTTTTTTACAACTTGATCTTATTTTGTAGAATTTAATCTGAGCTATCAGACACTTTTAACTGTTTAAAAAAACTCAAAGTAACTTTTGAGATATAAGCGATCAAAGAAAGGGCATTCAATAGGTTCCTTATGGAAGGCGAAAACTAAAAATGCGAAAAAAGACTATTTCACTAAAATTCTATCTCCTCCTTCATTTTTTGAGTAATCTTTCTCAAATTTTTACAGAATGTGTATCATTAAACTTTAAAGAGATCTATTGTAGGAATTTTTTTAATTTTGAGTAAAAAAAAAATATTGTCAAAAAACTACCCTTTTTTTTAGTTTTTTGTGGATAAAATTTTTATTTTTCAAAATTTCAAAAATTCCAACATTCAGATTCTTCAAAATATTAAAAGGAACAATTCCTGAAAATTTGAAGTCTTTAGGTCAAAAAATGAAGGAGGAGATAGATTTTTAGTGAGTTTTAAAATTTTTGAGAAAATTGACCCTAAAAAATTTGCGGTCCATACATTTGTATCGGAAACTTTTTACAAAAAATAAAATATCTCAAAAGTTAAATGATATTTTTAAATTCTATAAAAACAGGCTTGTAGTTTGTATTTAAAGCTTTCATATAAAAGCCAAAGTTATTTTTTGTAAAAAAAAAAGTCGGACCCCCCCTATGGCCTTAATTACAACATAATAAAATATAGTTAACTAAATGTTTTAGTTTATGATAAATAAATCTAATTATTACTATGTATTTATATAGCTTGTTTAAATTAAAGTGTCATTTTAGACTAAACATATTAGGCTTAAAACATTGATTTTTAACATATAATTATGGTTAGGAAAGCCATTTAACATAGTATATTTTCAATTTAATATTGGTGCAACATCATCCTAGGGAATAACAAAAAAAAAAACACTTAAAACCATTAACTTTTTTTTGTATGTTTTGACCGCTTGGTTTTGGTCTTGCAACGTTTAGTTCAAAAAGTTTTTAAAGCTGTCATTAGTAAATCTACATCTCTTTAGGCTAACAGGTTTTTATAGTTAAAGAACTTATATTATTCTATAAACAGTTCTGAAATTGCTTAAAAGTTTAAGGGCATATGTTGGGGGGATAAATCTATTTTTTCACAATTTGATGTAATTTCTTGAGTTTTAACTAAACTACAAGTTGCTTGTTACATATTTCTGAAATAAAATAAGTTTTTAGATATAGCTGGTCAAAGTAGGAGAGTACATTAAGTTCAAACAAGTTCAAACTAAGTCCTAGAGGGGCAAACAAGATAATTAAAATAAGCAAGGTTAACACAAAGTCAGGACAGTCAAGAAAAATTAAAAAAGACAAAAGTAAGGAAAAATGGGAGTTTTTGAAAAAAAGTCAGAAAATTTTAAATAAACATGCTCTCAATAAAAAGGTTAGAAATTTATCATCACTAAAAACTACATTTTGCTAATGTTATTCTCTAAATAATTTTGAATTATAATTTTTTACCTGTATAAAAATAAGATTAAAAGCTTTACATAATTTCAAATATTTGTTTCTGTATTTTTGAATTAGTTATAATTAGTAGTTTGATCAGGTTTCCAACACATTCAGGGAAATCAGGGAATTTTCAAATTATAGGAAATCTCAAGGAAACTCAAGGAATTTTGAATTTTTTTAAACCTCTGGGAAATTTTTTTCTAGATCTAGAATGAGATTTAGTTGATCCAGTTTCGTTATTTTGATAATTAAGATAATTCAAGAACATGATTTTTATTAATTTTGAATTGCTTATTTACTAATTTCTCAGCCTTGCGGCTAGATCTTCACATACTTATTCTTATTTTTCTATGTTTTAAATACCACGAACATAAACCTACTATAGTTTTTTACCTATATGAATAACAATCCAATGTTTTATAGTAAAAGTTTTAATCTATTTCCACTGCAATTCTTTAGAAACTTACTGCAGACATTTGGAATAAAGAAAATAGTTTTTTAACTAAAAACAATAAACTTTAGGAAACTATTGTTTTATTTCAAATGTCTGCAGTAAATTTTTGAAGAGTTGTAATGAAAATATATTAAAACTTATATTAGTTTTTGTTTATATTCTGAAATTATTATCATGGTATAAATAAATATTATCATGGTTTGAGTTTATATTAAACAGAAACAGTTTAGAGATTTAAAAGTTGAATTATGCATTAAAAAGTCTTAGTGTACTTAATAAATTTTGTTTCTAATATGTTAACTTATTTAGAATAAATTGTAAATAATTGTCTTTGTAAAAACTAAAAAAATAGTATAGACTAGTGTTGTCTAATCTTCAAAACCAGTATTTTTCATAAGTTTAGTGAACATCTAATGCAGAAGCATACACCAGGGTTACCACAAAGTCAGGAAAAATGAGAAAAAGTGATAAAAGTCAGCAAAAAAATTGTGGTTTTTGAAAAATTTTAAGAAATTTGATATAATGATATTATTTATGAGAAAGTTTATCATCACTATAAACTGAATTTTGCTAATGTTATTTTCAAAAAAATAACTTCAATAATTTTTTTTTAGGCTCTAATTGTTGGTTACTTTGGCTCAATTGGTTTTTTTTAAATATTTTTTTATTAAACTTTAAGACCTATTATTTTTAGTAATAACTTGAAACTTTTTTTTATTCTAAAGAACGTTCTTTTGCGTAGTTTTTAACAATAATTTTCATCAAATTGGGGTTTGACTTTAGTAGTGGGGCCCATTTAAAAATTTAACGTTGTTTATTTCTATTTTTTGCATTTTTTAGTTTTTCTCCAAAAATAAAATAAGATTTTTTTAACTTGTTAAACTAAGTTTTTTATAATTGAAATATTTATTTTCCTTTAATTTTTTTTAAGACTTTGCCAAATAATTTTTTTCAAAATATTCAAATTCATCATGGCTCTACTGCAAAAATATAATATGAAATAGTTTTTGTGTTCAATATTCTTATTTAACTAAGTTTTATATTAAGGTAACATTAATTTTTCCATTTTTTTTTTATTATATGACCTATGCAAGTTTTACATAAATTCATAGCACTTGAGCCAGAAATCCCTCAAATAATGTAAATATATGTAAAACTTGCATAGGTCATACAATAAATAAAAAAAATTAGAAAAAACAATATTTTCCTAATATAAAACTTAGTAAAATAAGAATATTGAGAATAAAAGTTAATTGGAAAATTTTATTTGGGGATACCTTAAAAAAAATAAAAAGAATATAAAAATCTCAATCATAAAAAACTTAGTTTAATCAAGTTAAAGAACAAAAAAGAAATCTTATTTTATTTTTGAAAAAAAAAAACATGGGCCAAACTACTAAAGTCAAACCCCAATTTGATGGAGATTATTGTGAAATGCAAAGCGCTCTTAGAATGAAAAAAAAGTTCCAAGTTAACATTAAAGAAATTACATAAAATAGTTTTTAAAGTTTGAAAAAAAAACTAATTGAGCCAAACTAACCGTTGTTTGAATTTTTTGAATAAATAAAAATCTTCTATCATCTCAGGTGTGTATTTAATATGTATTAGAGATAAAGTATTTTGCTTATAGAGCTATTTATTGCATACACGTTGATCATGCGCAGATGGTTCAAATAGTGCAATGGGAGTTATATGATTGAATCCAGCAAAAGAACTGTTGTTTTGACCTGTATAAAATTAAAATTGAAAACTTTTCATAATTTAAATCTTTGTTTATGTATTTTGAATCGGTTTTAATAAAGAATTTGATCAAAAAGTGAAAAATAAAAGTCAAAATTTTTTTAGCTAAATCTATGGCAACCCTGATACAACTACAACCTTCCTTTTTATTGATAAGAAGAAAAAAGAGCATGAGATATTAATAATTTGTGCCAGAGGATTTAAGTGTTACCTTTTATTTGTAAGGATTTGAATAAAAAAACTCAGGGTGACTCAGGGCAGGTTTTTGGACTCAAAGAGTGGCAACCCTGGAGTTTGTTTTGATTTAAATTTTTTATTTTAACAGTATTAGCAGTTGTGTACTTTTAACTTTTATGGTTACAATAAAAGTTCTCAACTTTTAAATAAGGAGCATACTATCACTTCAAGTTTTAATTTTTTTTACCAAAACAATTTAAACAAAGTCTTCAGAAATTCATTTTTCATATTATTGTAAAATATTTCTATTTTAATAAGATATTTTTTTATTCAACTGAAACATTGTTTTGTTGACAAAATTGAACAATTGAAGTATGAGCAGTTTAATAGTTTGCGTATGTCTTGAACATCAAGATTATTGCATGTGTTTTTAATAGTCAGTGGAGGATTGTTTTGAAATTTTATATATTACTGCATTGGGTTTAATACAGTTATATCATCTTAAATAAAATAGTTAACAATTTGTGTAATTCCAAGATGGTTTAGCTTTGTACAAAGACACTTTTGCGTTAGTTGTCAATTATTCACTAAGTCAATATTGCACGAGTGACATTTTGCACAGTGTAATAAATCAAGGTTTAAGGGTAACTGTAGTAGTTAAAAAAAGAGTTTAAACCAGTGCTAAACTGATGCTGTGTAATTATGGGCATTTCTGACACCTAGCCGTGTAACTCAGGTGTCAAGCATAACTAATATTTAAAGAAATAGCACTTCTATATCAAGTAATTTTTTTGTACAAGAATATTTAGTTCATAAAACTATTCTCTTGCTTTAAAAGTTAATTCTGCAGTACTGGAAAAAAAATTAATTTTAAATTTTTATTTAAGATAAAGTACTATCTGTTTGATTGTTAAAATATAATAAGAGGTTACTAATTAATAAAAGGAGAATAAATATACTTAATATTTATTCAATAATTTATAACAAACTTAATTTTTTTTTAAAGAACTTGCGGATGCTATAAATTAACTAAAAATTTCTTAATTAAATATAAGTTATACTGTAATAAGAATTTTATAGATTAAATACTTTGAGATGTTTTAATAAAAAATTGTTCTTATTAAGCCCACAGGGAGGGTTTTAACATTTAGTGCTTATTTGAAAGTTCAGAGCAGTGATTCTTAACCTGGGAGTAAACTCCTTTGTTTTAAGGGGTAAATTTTATAAATTACAAGTTATTTGTTTTAATGTTTATTAATTGTTTCTTTCAGTTATATTATGTTATAAGAGTGTGTACAAAGTACTTTTTATAGAACAACAAATTTCAATTAATCATTGAAGTACAGTAGACTACCGATTAAGTACGCACTTTTTTTGGTACGCACCCCACCTTAAGTACGCACTTATCCAGAAAGACATAATGGCCAACCTGCTGAGTTAGCCTGAGACTTTCACAACTTTTTAACTAGGGTGAATAATCCTGAGTAGCCTAAGTGGCCTGAGATTGTGACAGTCCTGTTATTAAATGTTAATAAACTAAATACTTATGTAGTGGTTGCAGAAAAGTGAAAAGAATAATTATATTTGAGCTGTAATGCTATAATATAAATAAATCTAGATGACAAAGTTAAAAAAAACTTACAAATACAACATAGTTAAGTCATAATTTAATTTAAATGTACACACACTGATGTTTTGAAAATGTTTGGTAAACACCAGGTAGTTTCCCTCTAACAAAACAAAATATGGAAAATATGGCTTAATATTCTTTTTTATATCATTGACTGACATTGACTTTCTATATTAAATGTATGTATTAATTATGTAGAAACTTTTTATAGGAAAAAAAAAAAAATTAAATCTATTAAAAAATTTTGCAGATTGGAATTATGTATTAAATGTTATTTAAAATAAAATAACTTGTTTATTTGACTTAATTATTTGGTGGCTAGTTGTAAGAAACAAAACAAACAACTAAATTTCATATTATACTATGTTGTCAAAAAGTACGCATTACCCGTGCTAAGTACGCACTTTTTGTTTGGGTTCAATTCGCGTACTAAAGCGGTAGTCTACTGTATTAATGTGTCTAAAAGTCAAATACAAATGTTTTGAAAAAAAAATTCAATCTTGATTTTTTCTGATTTTTTTATAAATTCATTAAAAATATATCTCTTGTTCAACTTTAAATCTATTTACTTCAAACTTTTAAGAAATGTAAATTAAATATTAAAAACAACTTGTAGTAAGCAGATAAAAAACAAAATTATAACCAACATTTTACAGGGTTGCCACTTTACCTAGGAAAACCTAGAATTTGACAATTTAGGCAAAAAAATACCTTGAAAAAACTGAAATTGTTTAAGTTTGAGTTTTTGTGAATTTTTATAAAATAAATAAAATAAAAATACTTATAGTTTTTATGACTTAAAAATTTGTAGTTTTAGCTAACTTTGAAAACAATAATGTTTTAACATTAACTTTTTGTTAATATTGTTAGTGAGTGGAAGCCATTAGGAAAAAAAAACTTTACTTTGTACTTAAAAGTATGAAGTGAACACAAAACTCATCAAATTTTTTTAACAAAAATATAGTAAACTAAACAATGCAAATTTTATATGTTGTCATTCTTCTATTTTAGCACAAGATGAATTTGATATACTTAAGACAAATTATTTTTTTAGTTTTATAAAGCTTGGAAAATATTATTAAGATTAGTTACAATCTATGTAAATTTTAATGAAATAGCAGTTTCATTTCCAGTTTTATTTAGTTTAAAATGATTAATATAAAATCATTCAACTGGGGCAAAATATTAAGGTAATGATAAATTAAATACCAGGAGAAAATAAAAATGATGTAAGTTAAGTCAAAACCTTCCAGATGTAGTTCCTGATTTCAAGAAGGACTTAGTTCTTGTTTAAAAAAATAATATTTTAACTAAATACTGCAACTTTTAAAATAAAAAATATAAGTAGTCTTTTAGCTATTTTTATTAAACCAACATTTTGAACAACCATCTTAGAAGAATTTAGTACAGGTTCCATCATAGTAAAATAAATTGCAATACTTACAGTAACTCTTAAGTAATTTATATCTTTTGAACTGCAGTTTTTTAACTAAATAATAACTTATCAAAAAAAGATGTGCTTTCAAAAACCTGGAAGAAAATCTGAAAAAAAACTGGAAGAAATTTAGAAAACATGGAGAAATTTGGAAAACTTGAAAAAATAAAAAAAAAACAAGTGGCAACCCTGATTTTAATAAAATTATTTTTTCTGTTTATTTAAAGTAAAAATAAATTTTAGTAAAAACTATAAATTGTCCAAAAATTAATAAAGATTAGTCTGAGAAAGTTTTAAAACATTTACTCAAAAACTTAAAGTGGATATAGATTTCTAGTGAATAGTCTATTTTTGCCTTCTTAGTTTGCCCATCCCATAAAGAACCTATTGAACTCTCTATCATTGATAGTTATCTCGAAAGTTACTTTGAATCTTATTAAGCTGTAAAAAATAACTTGTAGCTTAGTATTTTAGATAAAAAATAAGACTTAATTTTAATTAAAGTGATTTACCCACTAGTGCTCAACCAATAAAAAATTTACAAATATTAGAATAATCTTATACATATGATAATTAAATAAATAAGGTAGTCAATATACTTTCAGAATGTTTGTTAAAGTTTGTCCAAAGCTTTAAATCTACCTTAAAGTACTGTGTAAATGTTGATAAATTTCTGTGTTATATCATGGATCAAGGAGAAGACCAAGACATTACAATTGAAAACAAAAATGTATCTGTGGAAAGAGTTCATGTAATAGGTCTTAACAACACTAAAAAAGATTATATAAACAGTGAAATTGGAAATGTTTTAAAGTCTAAAACTTTTCTTGAAGTTTATAATAATGCAATTAGAAGTAGAGACACAATGATGAAAAAGGGTGTTTTTAAAAATGTTGAAGTTTTTATTGACACTACAGAAGCATATGAAAATCACAAAAATGATGGTGTACAAGTTCTTTTTAAAGTTCAAGAGCTAAGTAGAGTTGTAGGTGAAGCTAGAACTCAAATGTCTGCTTCTGAACAGCCTAGTTGGGTCTTAAGAATTATGGCACCAAATCTAGGAGGACGTGGAGAAAAGGCTGTTTTATCATTTTCTCATGCGTTTGGTAATAAGTCTGTTTGTACACCTGATGACTTTGACTTGACATTTTCTAAACCATTGTTAAACAAAAATACTAATATTGGGTCTGTTTTCAATTTAAGTGCAAATCAAACTACCCATCAATGTCCCTGGGCTTCTTATAATCAATTAGCTAAAGGTGTATCTGCAGGCTGGGATTTCAATGTATTAGGCAATACACACAGGTTAGAAGCTCATGCACAATGGAGAGAATTGCAACCTACTGAAGATAACTGTTCAATGGATGTCAGGCGCCAATCAGGTCATTCTGTTAAAACATCTCTTTTGCATTCCTTTTGTGTAAATCGTCTTGATGATCTTATTTTACCTACAAATGGGTCTTACTTTAAAATTAATGAAGAGTTAGGGATATATAACGGTAAATCTGCATTTGTAAAAGAACAAATTCAATTAAAGCTTGTTAGAACTCTGCTTAACAAAATGACCTTTGAAGTTTCTTCGCATCTTGGAGCAATCGTACCTTTGAGTAGTTTTGAAGACATTAATATTTCAGATAAATTTTTTATTGGAGGTCCAATGTCTATGAGAGGTTTTGAGTACAACAGTATTGGTCCTTGTAACAATAAAGCGTTCACTGGAAGTTGGGCGTACTGGCTACTTGGTGGACATCTTTACACTCCACTTCCATTTGTTTCTTCTGGCTGTGAAGAGCCATCTTGGTCCCAGGCTATCAGATTGCATTTTTTCTTTAATTCTGGTAATTGTGTAAATCCAAAAACTTTAGTTGAAAATGGACCTAGTGCACTTTTTAATAATACTCGATTGTCCTGTGGATTTGGTGTTGCCTATAATTTAATGAAAGCAGCCCGTGTTGAGCTAAATTTCTGTTACCCAATTAGTGCTAAAAAAAGTGACAAAACATCAGATGGATTACAATTTGGTATTGGAGTAAGTACCTGTTGACAATGTATTTTGAATAACTTACAAAGTTGAACTTGTTTTTGTTTTAGATTAAAATATAAGAAACTTTGTCATACAAATGTAATAATAGAAGAGTCTATTAAATAAGGAATACTAGTTAGCTAATTTGTTTTTTTAAGAAGCGCTTATAAATTTAAAAGTTTTACATGCTTTTTAATAAATAACAATATAATTTCTGATGTATTTTGTTTGTAGTTTAAATTTATTACTTTCTTTAAATTCAGTTGTTAAAGTTTTAGATATTTCCTTAAACTTTTTTATTGTATTTTCAAATTCCAAAATACTAAAACATAAAAAGCCATATATCAAGTTTTTATTATGTGTTTTGAATATGCAAGGTTCAATCTTTTTAATTAATTTAATATACGGCCCTTATAACACTTAATTTACTTAAAGTAATTTAATGCAAACGTTCCACAAATGACTAAAAAATCTTTTTTTGAAAGGTTAGAAATGTTTATCTAAAAAAACAATTAGTAGCAGGGTTACCAGTTTCTTAAGTTAATATAAATATAAAGTTATTAAATACTTTATCTGCTCGTGCAAGTTTTAGTACTTTCAAAAGCTTTGTAATTTTTACTAGTTCCAAGTTAATACTAGTCAATATTGTTTTTGTAAACTAATTTTATATCACCTAGTTTTTATTCTTTTAAAAATTTATATTATTAGCTTTTGATTTTTATTAAACGAACATTACTTTTAAACTTTGGCTAGATTTAAGTGATTTCAGCTTAAATTTTTACTAAAAAAAGGCAGCTTTTTAATTAATAAATAAAGAATGAAACTTCGTAAGCTTATTTCTACCTGCTTATTATTAATAACTATGCCTTTGTGCTAAAAAAACAAATTTAATTATTCAAAAATTACTTTAAATTTATAGACTCAAATTCTTTAATATGCCTTTGTACTAAATTAAAAAATAATCAATTTAATTGTTCAAAAATTACTTTCAATTTATAGACTCATACAGGGTTGCCACTCGGTCAGGAAATCAGGAAAAGTCAGGAAAAATTTTAAAAAATGACAAAAAAAAAACAGATTTTGTCAGTTTAAATTTACAAAATTCCTTGTTTTTCAAAGCCTTCAAATGGTAAAAATTGATTAAAAATCCTTTAAAGTCAGAAAAAAATCCCAAATTTTCCTGGAAGTTAACAAAAATATTTAGCTTTATTTCCAATGCCTTCACCTGGTATAAATTAGTAAAATATCCTTTATAAAACTGCAAAAATTTTCTATTAACATATTGAACAAGTACCCTACTTGAACAAGCAGGTTTTGTAAGCTTTTTAGTATTGATAATCAAGTGTAGCATAGGACACTTCCATAGTGAAACTGCAATATATACACAAAAATTGTAAAAGTTCCTTTTATGTCATTTGTTTATCTAGATACATTTATGCTAGGAAATGCTAGTGTATTTTTTCAGACAAGCTGTGTTTATAAGGTGATAATACAAGTATTTTGCTGATAGAGCTGTTTATTACAAACATGAATCATACACAGATGGTTTAAGTGATGTACTGGAAGCTTGATAGAATTCAGCAAAAAACTGTTGTTTTTAACCTGTATTAAAATTAGATTGAAAGCTTTATATAGTTTTAAGTGTTAGATTATGTATTTTAGAATAAGTTTGATTTAAGAGTATGATTTAGAAAAGTCAGGAAAATGTTGGTAAAAAGTCAGGAAAAGTCAGGAAATTTTTCTCAGCTTGATCAGTGGCAACCATGCTCATATTCTTTAATAAAAAAAATATGCCTGCATTTAGCCAAGCGCAGATTAAAAGTTAAATTAATACTTATTCAAGCCAAATAGTTTATAGTTATGAACTAGGATGTATAAAATTAAAACATCTACTAATCTATTCCTGAACTAATCTAGAATGTAAATAAAAAGTCGTAAGTAAATATTTAAATAGTAGTTATGGAGCAGTTTAGATAGTTGAGATGTTTTTTTTAATATACTTAATGAAAGAATTATACGTTTTATATACTATTAAATACTTTAATGTTTCGTTCAGTACTCGTTTTTGCTTATGAATTTTTTCTCTTTAAAAAAGTTTGTTTCAATTAATATAAGAAAAATATCAATAACTTAAAAAAAAACTCAAAAATAAACTAGCACATGTCAACAATAGATTTTATATTCAGTTTTAACCATCAATTATATTCATATTGAAAAAATAAACATCTAAAATAGTTTACACAAAAATAATAAGCTAAGCTAAAAAAGTTTATAAATTTTTGATATATAATTGATATAACTATTCAAGAATATAAATTCAATCGTTTGTTAATAAAGGATCCTAGCGAAACAAGTTCACTAGAATATATATTAATAACAAACTATACAGTATCCTTTTTTTATTGCACTAACACATGTTTCATAAAGGAGTACTTCCTTGAATTTCATAGTTCCGTTGACACACAGAAACATGTGTTTGTCGCTATCTCAAAGGTTCTACTTATACACAATTATGTGCCTGATTTATTACGCAACGTGCGCTCTAACTTGTATAATAGATGCCCCAAGATAACGCTTAAATTATAGTCGACTTAAATAAACTAATATGAATTACTTACTATTTACTAAAGGTTTAATAAATCAGTTACTTATACTAATTTAAACTTAGTTCGAATCTGTGATAATGATTATATTTACAATGAATTTGCGAAACGAAAAGATGATAAAATACTGCACAACATTACACTAATAAACCAAATTATCAATTCTTTTAAAAGACGACAATACTCGAATAAAAGAAACTAAAAACTAAATGTTTAAACCAAACTCAAAAAGTGTTCTAAAATCGAAATCAACTCGACAACAAGATTGAAATCATTAAATTTTAAGTGCAGCGAAAAGCTGCACTGACTTCAGTCTGCTGCAATGCAGTAGAAACTAAAAGAAGTCTAAATTACTCGCGATTGTTGAATTTATACTCGCTTGAGAAAAAAGAAGAAAGTAAAAAAGAGACAATTACCGCGTAAGCGGCACATGTTAATGTAATAAAGAAAGGATACTGTATAATTTGTTATTACTAAATATTGATATATTTATAAGCTAATTAGATTATAAATTTAATGTTATTGTTAATCTATTTAGAAACATTTATAAATGTTTACACTTTAATATATTTTTTTAAAGTTTTTAAAGTATTTTTTTAAGTGTATTGTTTAAACTATTTATGAACATTTTATAAATATCTGAACATATAAAAAACTACTAGGACACCACATATATTCTGTAAACTTTAATTAACTTTTAATTTATTTACTGATTTTTTAGTACTTTATTAAAAAAAAAGTTGAAATGATATTAAACAAATTTTACAAGTTAATTTGATTACTTTAACTGGGTTATTCAAAAAAAAAAAGTAATATTTTTGTAATACTCGTAAAATAAAACTGTTCTTTTCCAATTTTATGTAGTTTGATTATAAATGTTTGTCTTGGTACTAACTTTTATTGAAAAATCTATACATAAATCTGTCAGTTCTGAATTTAAAAAACCTCATTTAATATTTTGTTTAACTCTCATCAGAAAAAGTTTACAAACATTTGTATTGTAAGATCTTTATTATATTGTAAAAATAGTTTGTCATAAAGGCTCAAAAGCAAACAGTCTGTGTAAAGATTTTAATTTTGTGTTAATTAGTTCTTTACTGATTAAAAGTAAAGTTTATAGTAGAATTAATAGAATAAAAGCATTTAAGGTTTTAGCAAACTTACTTACAATTTATTAAAAAAGTTAAAGAAAACAAAAATTGATAACAAAAAGAACACTTAATAATAACTATTTATAAAGTTTTTAGTTATACATGGGTTGTTATTTAGAAATTTTCGGCTCACAAGTTCTAATGAACAGCGATTTCAAAACTGGGAGTTGATAATTGTTTCTTGCTCTAGATATAATTTCAAACAAATTATACATGTAGTTTTCAGCACAACTAGGATTGTTAAGGATTCATTGATGGATGATTGTTCACCTTTTGACTTCTCGACAGTTTAAAAAATGAATTAATTAGCTTTTTTGTTACATGCTGCTCTCGTCTCACATGGAAACGTTAATATATAAAAATGATACGATCTACGTAGTCGATTCCGCAATCACATCTAAAAACGTATTTTAAGTTGCTTAATTCGTGAGTAAGTGTAATATCTTAAACTATTTCACTAAGTAGACAGCTGGTATTATACAAAAACGTAACGAAACTCTATAAAAATTCAATTTAATAGCTAGTGAAGCTTGCCTTGCTGACCTAATTGAGTTTTCTACCATATAAGGAAGGCGGATTAGGGCTTGGCAAGGATGTTGGCCGAAGAGGGTAGGCGGTTCATTTTGGTCTGAGTTGCCTTAGTTGTCTTACTGAAGACTGTTTTAGGGTAACCTAATGAACGAAAGTTTTTAGAATATTGTCTTCTTCTAAATCAAAGTAGTCGGCTGTACAGATCTTAATGGCTCTATCTGTTATACATGTATAACGATACGTTATTTGATTACAATTTTCAAATTTTAAATTAGAAACACTTTGTTGTTGGGCAAGCTATAAACAAGAACAAATGAGATGTTGACAAGTTATACTACAATAAGTTTGAAATTGTTGCTATAACAACTGTCATCACTCAGAGAAATTACTACTGTGAGCTTAGGGCATTGTTAGAGACAGGAGTTTGAGTTCTGAGGAAAGAATTGGAGTGGAGTTGATTGTCGTCAAGTAGATCCACCTTTTCCTGTGTGCTAGTTAAAATTTTATAACACTATTTATAAAATTTTATTGACTTTTTTAAAACCCAGTTACTTAAATTGATATTAAACAAAATTAAGTGTTTTCTTGATTTTTGATAATATTGTTTTAAAATTTTATAACAGTTTATATAATTTTATTGAAATTTTCAAACCTGAGTTTTTATTGTAACTTTTGTCTAATTTTAGCAACTTTATTTATTTTAAGATTTTTATTTTTGCAAATTGGTATACTTTTGAGTTTTTAGTATATAATTTCACCCAACTGCTTAGTGTTTTATATTATTAAATAGTTTTGTTAAAGTAAATTTAAGTTATGTCACGAGTCAGTCTAAATCCAGAGTGTCTTCCAGACACTATATTTCAATCTCGGGCTAAGAGTTCTCGCATTCAGAGCCTAAGACCTCTTAGTCAGGAGTCAACCATTAGACCCCCTGCTCTTCTAAACAAACCCTTGGAAGTTGGCGTGCCAGCCTCCTCCGGTTTCACATTTGATAAGTTAAATTTTAAGAACTCTAATTCTTTCTAATAATGTTTATGTCTAAGACATGGTTATTTCCGGAAATATCTTCTTGGACGGTAAAAAATATGCATTTATGCATCATATTTCGCGCTGTGAAGAAGCTACTAGCAATATTTTTAGACGAAAAAAGCTTCGGTGTTTTTTCTAATGATAAATATTTTTATAGTAACCAACAAAAATATTAGCAAAAATTGTGCCTAAAGGCTACGCCATCAACTTGGAAGAAATATGAGAGTATTAAAACTAAATTGTACACTGTTCGTAGCATCACACGTCATTACAAACACCACATGTCATTACAAACAGATGTCGGAAAAGGAGGCGGAAGTAGTTCAGAATTGTGCACGGATCTAAACAAATTAAAACATCGTCAAGATTTACGTAAATAAACAAACTTTTTGTGTAAAATAACCGTGAAGTTGTTCTTAATGATTTTTTGCGTGACTTTGGGAGGTCATACGACTTAGGGCGCTTAGAATCAGTACGATTGTAAATGTATTATTGTTTTAAGTGTAGTAGTCTACTTTAAGAAAAACAGTAAAATAATCTATGCTTTAGTTTCATTACTTTATTATCTATAAATTTTAAAACTTCTAAAAGTAGCTTTTTATTTATAAATTAGTTATAGTCTACAGCTATTGTAGACTTTTATCAAAATTGATCTTTTTCTCTATGTAAATAAAAAAAAGTTATTTAAGAAAAAAGTAAGTATTAACTTTAGCACTAAATATAAATTATCGTTAGTTATTTATAAGTTTTAACGAAAACTTTCGGCTTTTTTGAAGGTAAAGTATAATTACTGTAATGACTGTTAGAAACCAGCTAAAATTTAACTGATCGACTTAGTAACATTGAAATGTATGAATCACTAAAAATATGAGCTGAGTTGTAGTTAAGTATTTAAATAAAATTTAATTAATAACAAAGGTGAATACCGAGTATATATTTGTAAAAAACTATTTCAAAGAACGAAAACAAAGTTAGAAATTAGAATGGATTTGCAAGATCGATGAACATTGGTACAGTGCTTATTCAGTTATCCGGACACGTTAAGCAAAATATTTCTGTAAACGTGTCCGGATAACAAAAATTCCGGATAAGTACAAAAATTCAATTTTTTCATATAATAATATAACTGCTGTATATAATGCAATGCATAATAAAAAAACAAATACATAGTAATTGTGAATAATATAAAATAAATGATAAATAATAAAAACTAAATTTGAGGTTAATCAATTAATTTTTTTCGAAGGTAGACAAACATCAGATTTATTAACCCTCTGCAACGATATAAGTTTTTTAAGGGTCAAGCAATTAAAATTCATCGTTTGTAATTCCACCTGCCTTAACTATTAATTTTAAAGTAAGATTAATTTTTGTTTAAGAGAAACATAAATCAAATTTATTTTTTATAAAAAAATATAATGTAAACCTATCTCTTTCAAAAAAATAAACTTTTTAAACAAAGAAAAAAAAGACATAAAAAAAAACAAAAAATTTTGATTAAGAAAATTTCGATTTAACGGAAACATATCACTACCAACAAACTAATTTTTATTGAGAGTTTTACTAAAATAAGAAATAATAGACGTTTGTTTTATAGTTTTTTCACATTTTTCAGCAGAAAACTCATGGAGACTAATAAGTTGTGAAACTTTTTCTGGCGTGGCTTCTTGCTAACACCGATAATAAGCTAAACAATTATCTAGTAACTAAACTAAATTTTTGATAACTAAACAAGTTTTGAACAAAGATATAATGTAATCTTTAGTAGTATTATTACGTCATAGTAATAAACAGAGTTTTAGAATTTAAAAAAGTACTTAAAATTTTCTTACAGCATGAAAGCTTAAATCAGGGGTCGGCAAACTGCGGCCCGCGGGCCAAATGCGGCCCTCGAATGTTAAATCTGCGGCCCGCGAGCGCGTTTATTTTTTGAATTGAATGCGGCCCGCGGAAGAAAATTTTGTGGCCCGCAGATCAAAAAAACATTTAATATTTTTTTTTTAATTTTATTAATTTCGTTTTAAGTCTCTGTTTAACATTTTAAAACAATTAAAAACTTTACAGCATCAGCTTAAACATGTAAAAAAGACAGATTAGCATTCCACCAGGTTTTTTCTCAGTTTCATCATAAATTTCTTCTTACAACAGCAAGTTTAGGTACTTTTTACATGTTTTTTAAAACTAAGATTCTTTTAAAGATGTTTGATTACTAAAAGTTATATTTTAGTGTGCTCAAAAGTATTTAAAATATCATATTAGTAAGAAAAAAGGTTTATTTTGATTTTTACACGTTTTGATTTTTTATAAGATTTTTCAGCACTTTAAATTAATTCCTATGCACACAAATGTACAAAGATGCTTATGTTTTAATCGGCATACTGACAATTCCCACTCGCGATCATTTCCCAGCCGTGCACAATTCCCACTCGAAAAATTTTTAACTTTCTTTATTTATTCCTTTATTTACTAATATTTTTGTTTTATTTTTATTTAATACTAATTTATGTTTTACCATCAATGTTACCCCTAACCCTTGGTTGGTAAGCGGTTCTCGGATTTGATCGGGTTCGAAATGATCGCGGGTTAGAAATAAGAGGTTCCCATTTTAAATCACGTTTTATTTAATACTTAAATTAGATTAAGTTTAGTTAATTCATAATTTTCTAAAATAAATTGTTTTTACATGTAGTATCTAGGTGTGTAAAGGCACATTCAAAACAATACATGATATAAATTAAAATATTTTTTGATAGGTATACATTTTCATTTTTTAAACAATGTTTTTTTTTAAAAACTCAGTTAATTTTTATGCATTAATGTACACAGTTACTGTTTTTTTTGAACTACCTATTCAATACAAACTAAATTTAGGGATGGCAAATAAACAACTAAACATTGCCACACACTTATACTATGACTATCTGTAGATTTCAAATATCAAGTCAATTTAGTCATTTTTTCAGTTTTTGGTTTGAATAAATATTTGTATACTATAGTATTAGGCTAGTTTTTGGTCGTTTAGGCTGGTTTTTTTGCTTTATGAGTGGTAAATTAAATTTATGATGTATGTTTTGTTCAACTTACAGTTTTGGTTTGAATTATAATATATGTTATAGGTCTTGCAGCTGATAAAATTTGAAATATTATTTATATAATTGTATACATATAGGTGTGAACAATTAGTATTGCTAAAAAACTTGAATCCCGGAAAAGCTTGGATTTTGAAAATTTATGCTTAAAAACTCTGGAAAAACCTTAAATTTGAGAATTTGTGAAAAAATTGTAATTTTGAACAGTTTTTACAAGTAAAGTAATGAAATTTCGATTTGACACAAAAAATTACTATATAGATACTTTTTTTAAACACATTAAAAGTAGCTTAACAGTATCTATTTAGTATTGCTATATTAACAAAGACAGTTTTTTTATTACATGTAATTTAATTTTGTACCAAAAAAAGAAGCAGAAAATTAAACTTTCAAAAACTTTATGTAAGTGCATTGCATCTTTGCTTTTAAAACGCCTTCACCTATTGTTGTGCATTGGAACTAAACCTCGAAACTTTTCTAAAAAATCAAAGTCAGTAAAAACACCTCTAATAAAAACTCTCAGATGAGCAATATCTATTGTACTAGTTATCTCATCTTAACAGACTGATTAAAGTTCTAATTTGATTTATGCTGCTTTATAATCTTCAGAGATTTACTAAACATGACTTCTTGTTGTCATTGAAGAAATAAACAAAAAATTTTTTACTACCACCAACATAAATTCTTAGAAAAGTTTTTAATTCTAAACGGTATCTTCTTTTTAGTAATTATTTTTGCTACTTTATAACTTGCCTTAACAGTTTTTCTGATCAGTCTGTAGTTACTGAACATAATCATTTGCTTTGTTGAAACTGACTATAGCTATTTGTTTTTTTTGTTTCTCGCAATAACTCCTAACTAACTTTTTAAAAATTTTATAGCTCGTTTTATATTTCACATTTACTCTTTAAATACAACATCTTTATTGCAGATAAAGAATTGCTATAATGTTTAATAAAAAGTTAAGTTTTTCTACTTTATTAATGGCTTAACTAATTTTGAAACTTTTGTTAAAAATGTCTTACAAACGTAATTGTCCATTCAAGCTGACTTATGATACTATTTTTGCTATATATTTAATTCACTGTTAGTAAACTTCGTTATTTCTTTATTTTGTGACTTATTTTAAAAAGGGTTGCCTAAGAAACAGTCTAGTTTAAAATTTTGAAAAATTCAAACTAGGTTAAATCTGTTTAAGACATTTAAAAGAAATTCAGGTAATATTTCAAACACTTTAAATAAATCTTCGAATTCTCAAAACAGTTTTGATGACTGTAGTGCAGTTTACTAATTGTAATTTTTTCTGGTCTACTTATACATTGTGTACTTTATATACTGATGATATTTTAGTTAGGTATCTGAGCTTGATTAATTGCAAGTTTTTGCACTTTTTTAAAGTTGAAACCCTGTTAAAAGCTAATTAATTACTAATAAGTTACTTTATTAGAGTATTTGAACACTAATTATGTTAAAAAAAG
Organism: Thalia democratica; assembly: GCF_965202585.1. Lineage (NCBI taxonomy): Eukaryota > Metazoa > Chordata > Thaliacea > Salpida > Salpidae > Thalia > Thalia democratica. Next base: position 24,688,429 of record NC_139170.1, on the reverse strand, counting down.
TACACAACTAATTAAGACTTAAGTATATTTGTCAATATAAATGTTACACCAATAAATATTTATAATTAAAATAGGCATTCTATGTGTAGCTAAATATCATTTAAATTGATAAAGTGAACAAAAGTAAAAGCTTCTTTAATGTGATTAAAACTAAAATCAAAAAATTATTCAAATATCACTAAAACTAAAACTGCGGCCCACGAAGATTTTGGAAACTTGAAATTTGGCCCGCGAGCACCAACTGGCTGCCGACCCCTGGCTTAAATGTTTGTATCATACAAAAATGTTAGTGTTTAATATTGAAAACTTTTTTGAGTTTTCTTCTGACCGGAAGTGTCCGGATAAGTGAGCGTCCGGATAAGTAGTGAAGTCCGGATAAGTGAATAAGCACTGTATTTGAAATAAAATGATAAATACAAATAACAACTTAAATTCTAATCTTAAAAGTTTAAAAAACTATAAAGTCCTATTAAATCAGTGCATATAAATAATAATAGTATACAAAGCAAGATTCTAAAATTACTTGATGAGCTCACCGCTACAATTTAAAATAATAAACATTAAAGTTTTATTTATGTTATAGACTGAAAGTAAACTACTTTATTATTACAATAAAAGAAACAATAACAATAGTGTTAAAGTATATATCATCTTAGTTTTGTGTCTAATAAAAAATAAAGCTGCTAAAATAAGCGAAAATAAAATATCTCTCAATAATAGCTTTTTGCAAAAAACAACTAGACAATAATCAAAAACTATTTTTACTAGTAGAAGCTTATTAAGACATATATATTTCGATATGTACATTTAAACTTAATAAGCTAATGTAAATTCAATAAAAAATTATAAGCATTTGCCAGGTGTTATTATTTCATTAATGGTCAGTAAAACTAACTCTAATACATATTTCATCATTAGTTTTTCGAAGTAGTTTAAATTAAATAGGTGTTTATCAAAAAATTAAAACTTTAAAAGTTTAAAACCTTACTATATAATGAAATTAAATTTTTGTTTTAGATATACTTTTAAATGTTTAACAGTGTTTTGCATAATAAGAAAATGTTAAAGCAAAGTTTAACATTAAAAAAATATTGAAATATCAAAAACTCACGTTGAACTAAATTTTGGATAAATTTTAATCGCTCAACCTTTTTAAAATAGGTATATATTTTTTTAATAAAAACGAATATTGTAGCTAAAAAACTGTTGAATTGCTTCTATAGCCATTTTTATGCATGTTTATCAATACTTATTAATATTTATAAAATTTATATCAAAATTTACATTATCATTTTTGTAAAAAATAAGAAAAGTGTTTTACAGCTTTTTTATAAAAAAAAAGATATATATTTTATTATAAAATAATTAACGCTCAAATTTTACTTTTATATAATCTTTGATATTTTTTGTTATATATATACTTATGCTTCTAAAACCATAATGTAGATTATTGAAAGAGCAGTCTGTAATTCAGGTAAAAAAACATACAACAAAGTGACTAATATTTTTACAACAATCTTTTATTTCAAGATTAGAATGGTTTTAGTTTAAAACAAAAAGAAAAACATTTACAAATTAAGAATTTCTATTTGACTTGTTGGTATTGTAATGTAAAAATATAATGTGTAGTTATGAAAATAAATTCTTTAGTAATTAAAAAAAAAGTACTACGTAGTATCAAAAGTATCAAACTAAAAAACGATATCAAGGTTTGTTACGATTATTTTCAATTTTTACAAAAACATAAAAACACACAATGTACTTGTATCTAAAGTGTTAATACAAATTCAAACTAAAGATGATTTTATAGAAAAGCACATAAACTAATAAAGTTTAATAAAATCTGTGTTTATCAGAAACATTTTTTATTTCTATATGTTAGCAACACTAAAAGTAATTTTTAAGAAATTAATTAGACTATATTTAGTTTTAAGAACTTTATTTTGAACGATTAATTATTTGTAACTTTCTATAGAACTTTTTGGCTATAATTGTTCTCTAAATATTTTTTTTAACTAGAACTTAAATAAAACAGCTAATTTCTAAACCGCCATTTTACTAAAATTCAACCTAAATAATGATCAAGGTTGTTTTTTTACTTTATAAAAGTTTGCTGCTCTGCTGCATAATACAAATACCAATTAATCTTGAAATAGTTAGCAGCTGTATTTTGAAATTTTAAAAACGTCACTCTAGATTATTTCCAAGTTAAATTTACACTTTTCGTCACCAGTTTATAAAACAGAGGTTTTTATTGCCATATATACAGATGGTAGTATGCGTAAAAAGTGCTTATATGTTATAATTTAATTTTAATTTCCATGCTAACTTAGCGATTAACTTTTGTTTTTACAAGGCTTATAGACAAGCATTTTTTGTACTTAAAAAAAACAGCAATTGCTACTTATAAATTGCTTAAAAACAAACCAAAATAGAAATAATTTGTTTATAAACAAGTAAGTTTAAGTAGAAACTTAAGTCTAATGTTTTAAGAAAAATTGAAACAGTTTTGTTTCTATCACACAGTTATTGATATACAAAAAAGAATAATTTTTGTTGTAAAAACTCAAAACAAAGTTACACATTTTAAAGATAACATTAAATAAAAAACTATTTGAGTATGATACAAAAATATAGAATAGTCATTAGTATATGTAATAAATTTTTTATTGTTTTAAAATAGTTCGTTTAATATAATATATGTCTTTAGCTTCCCTCTAAATCAGTAATTCTTAAGCTTGGGTAAATTTACCCCTGGGGGTAAATCCCCTAGTTCTAGGGGGTAAATTTTCGTTAACACAAGCTGTGTAAATTAATGTTTATTAATTCTCTTTTTTTTTTAAATTCGTATTTATTAATAAAGTACTTTTTAGTTAACGTAATACTTCAATTTTTTATAATTGTTTATATAAGCTTACGGTTTAAAAAATCTAGTTTTTTCCTTATAATGAAATACTAATTCGTATATTGGGGGTAAATTTGGAATTTTTTTCCATAAAAGGGTAAAATATGATAAAAAGGTTAAGAACAGCTGCTTTAAATAGTGTTAGTATCAACAATTTAAAAGAACAATGAAAAGTAAAATTTACCTTGTAAAATAATTTTATACGCTAAGATGTTTTTATAATTAGACTTATTTAGTACTAACGTAAACATGTTTTAATAAATATAAAAACAAAGTACATACTCTGAAGCTTTAAAATTTTACAAACCAAAGTAAAAGTATTTAGAAAAAAGCAATGATTAAGCTTTGTTGTTTATAAAAATGTGACATTTCTCTAAAAAACTTTATAACTAATTGAAAAGCTATAGTCTTTTATGATTCTTTAAGTTAAAAACAGTGTAATTATAAAATTTACGGCTATATATACATATATATATATATAAATATATAGCCGTAATTTACTATATATGTATTTCATGTTTTTTATGTATTTAATGTGTATATGTATATATGTATTTTATAAAAACAAATTGTACAGTAACTTCACTAGGATCTTTTATTAGTAAACGGTTAAATCTATTTTTGAACAGTTATATGTATTTTATGTATTTAAAACCAATATATATATATAAATATATAAATAACGTTATTATTCAAACTTGAACACCTTCTACAGAGCCCACTTGAAGGGCTTTCTAATAATTTATTGGAAAAGTTCGATTTTAAAAAGATTAACTGATTATTAGAGCGTTTGGCTTTATGAAATATATGTACCAGTATTTTTAAAATCGTACTTTTTCAATATGTTATATGTATTTATTTATTTAGATAGTTAGTTTATTAGAAAAGTACGATTTTAAAATACTAGTACATATGTTTCATAAAGATAGTAAATTGCTAGCTTTATGAACACTAGTATTTTTAGAATACTAGTACACTAGTTTCAAGATATGTACTAGTTAATTAAACATTTTTTGACACTATAACAAATTCTTTCAAACAATATAAATAAAACTCAATTTTTTAGAACAATATATATTTCATGCTTCTTTCGTCAGTTGTATACTAAGCAATAAAAATTTAATTTCAAATCTAGCTTATATAGTGAAAATGCAATCAACGTAGTTAATAATAAAGCAAAGAGTAATTAACAATACATAAGTATTTCAAATTACAATGCAACTAAAAAAAAATAAAACAGAACAACAACTTATAAAACAATTTAAGAAAACAACGAAACAGTATAATCAAAATCTTTATGTTTACACAACTTAGGTTTTCTTAATAAAATAAAAATAGCCTCAAATTTAATTAAATCAGAAATGTGAAAACAATTTTTAAAAATTTTAAATTTTTAAAAATTATAATTACTAGCACAATCAAGGTTATTTACTAAGTGTTAAGCAGTAGCAGATCTTTTTGAAGCATTTATTACTCTAATAGATTTAGTTTTCTTATTACTCATACAAAATTTATCGATACTTTTTGGAAAATGTTCTGTTGTTCTTTTGTCAAATTGTCTTGAGACCATCCCGACATTTCCTTTTAAATCTTATACCTTTATTTTGTTAAGTTTAATAAAACTAGTTTTAATACTTAAAATTTTCAAACGATCTTTTATTAAAAAAAATTAATTAATAAGTAGTAGTTATATGTTTTTATAAATTAATAAAACTTTTTAAGCATTTACTTTTACAGTAGTAAAAATAAACGTTAAATTGTTTATAATCTTTAGTTAGAAACATTTTTTCCCTGTAATTTTGTTTGTTAATTAAAACAAAACTAAAAACTAGACTAAATAATCTAAGAGTTCTTTTAGGTAAAAGCGTTTTAATAACTTTCGCAATCGGACTGCTTAGTATATGTTAACGATTAGAAAAATATTCGATCAGATTGTATAATTACTTATCTTGACAAGTGTTATAGTTTCGTTTTGTATTATGTTTAACTTTTCTAGAAATTTTAAAACTTGATCTCTTTTTAAATCTAGATGAAGAAAAAATTAAGTTAACGCTAAGAAATTAATTAAAAAAAAACAGTTCATAAAATTAAAACGGATCATTTACTAACTTTTTGTTTCAGTGTTTGCAAAGTCCTATGTTATTTTTGTTTATTGAAAGCTAAAATTTGCAAATTGGTCTGGAGTAATTTACTTCTGTTTCGTTTGAATTTTTATGAAACAGTTTTTTACACAAAATCAAACTTTATAACTTGTACAGCTGTTTCAGCATCTTTGTTATAATCTAGGGATTTAAAAAATAAAAGTTTTTATATTTGTTACTGTTTTAGACACAACACACGGTGTTGCTGACAATGTTTTACCTCCTTTTGCATCGTTGACAATGCAAAATAAAGTTTATTTGGAGAATTACAAAAAAAGGGTTGATCACACCAATTCGATCATCAGAACACAAACCCTCGGTAGATCGAGACCGGTTTCGTCCTGATTAGGACTTATTAGTAAGCTTTAACTGAAGAGCTTACAATAGTCGATCTACAAATCACTTATAAATGCAAGCATGAAGCAACCAATTGCTGGTAAAGATCAGTGACGTCAGTATTGTCTTTTGGCGTGCAACGTTCACTAAGCATTAAATACATTGTCATACATCATACTCAATATTCATATATAACATTATTCATACATATTCAATACATCAATGATTCAATACATTGTCCACTAAGCAAAACATCTGGTACGCTCGTATCAAATACGATCAACAAAAACATCGGCGAAAGTCTGCAGAGCAAACTAAGGTATGATCAATCCTTTTGTTAAACTTAAGCTTTGTCTTACGACATACGAAAGTCCAGGCTTCTACTCTGCAGACTTTCGCCGATGTTTTTGTCTAGAGAATTATTGTTTTTTAAATAAACAGACTAAGATCATGACGTAGATAAACAAATTAGTTTAAGTTAGCTTAAAACAACCTAATAAAGATAATATTTAAAATTTATTTATCATTTGAATGTGCATTTGGGTAGGTTTACGAAAAGCACAGCGTCACTTTAGCACGGAATGACATTTTCGTACAAAATAATCTTCAACTTTTAGAATGTTCGTTTTAATAATGTTTAACTACCTAACAAATATTAAGTTAAGAAGCAAATAAATACAAAAATTAGTTCTAACACTTTTGAAGTATCGTTAAAAAAGTTTTTACTAGTAGCACTTTGAATTAAGCTGATTGTTAAAGTTTCAAAATAATAATAATAAAAGCTAATAGGTGACAACATTATTAAATTAAGTTAATTACTCTTGTAGTAGTCTTCATATAAATTTTTAACACATAGAAATGTTTAAAAAAAAGTTGCGAGAAACGTGCATGTAGAAATAAGTGGAACATAACATCTTTTAAAATTATAATATTAAAAGCTTTATGTGTTTTAAAAATGAAATGAGTAAATTTTTAATAGGCTTTAAAGTTATCAGAGCCTGTAAAAAACAAAGGAAAATTGTTTATCAACATTTAATAACCTTTATTTATCTCACCTTATATTTAAAATAACTCATAAAGTTTAAAATAATTAAAGTTTATTCAAGCTTTAAAAAAAAAGTTTAAAAAAATCAAGAGTTTGTATATGTTGCTAGGTTTATAAAAATAGTTTTATGAAAACCCTTGGTTATTGAGTCATACAACCATAACCGGTTATCGAGTAGTATAGGTATACCAATAACAATTTAAAAAATCTGCATGCTTTTTATAGAAAAGGACCGTAAAACTTGTACATGTTTACTATACAATGATACTGAAAGGTATTTTATAAACTATGTGAAATTAATATATTTTGAAATAAATAAAAAACAACAACATCAAAAACCCAACACTTTATTTACCATTTTTACCAAATAACACAACTTTTTAACATATATTTTTTTATAAATAATAACTTAAAGAAATGCATACAATTAAAAAGTATTTGATGAATAAACATAAATATATTTAATTAAGTAAACCTTTTAAATAAAGTTTTAATTTAGGTTTATTATATTTTTTACTGCAGCCAATAAATTTCTATTATTTTTCCAAGCTACAAAAATTCTAAAATTATTGTTCTACATAACAGAAGCAGCTTCTAATAAAACAGGGAATGTTTTTACAAGGTAAATTGTTTTTCTCGTAGTATACTAATATCTTTGGTCTAGGTAACTAAACAACCAGGTAATCACTAGCCTAGTTAATCGAGCTACAAACATTTTTGATGTTACTTTTAGCCAGGGGTCTGCAGTATTTTATAAGTCGTGGGAAAATTTTCATAAAAAAAGTTAATTAATATCAACTATTTAATTATGTAAATAAAATATACTGTACCTAATATTAGCTATTAATCTATAATTATGACTTATCTATAGTAAACAAACACATTTACATACTTTATTGTATACTCTTTCCTTACAGTACTTTTTTACCGAACTTCCTTAAAGTGTGTTAACTCGCTTGACACACAGAAACACATATTAATCAAATAAAGAAAGAGTACTGTGAAAAGTTGTTTTTATAATATTTTTGTTTTGCTAGGATCTTTAAAACAAATGATTAACTTTAAATTTTGAATAGTTATTAAAACTACTATATAACTCTAAAATAATACATTAATTTTTTTTTTAACTTCTAATTTCGTTTGCCTGTCTGTCTCTCTATTTATTACATGATAAAAGAAACATTTGTTATGTTATTTGTTATAAGTATAAACTACAACTGAAGGCCAGTAGTCAAACCGCAGAATAGCCCTTCAATTTTTTCTTCTTTGCATATGAAATCAGATATTTTTTTAACTGTAGACTTTAATTAACATATGCATCTTGTCTAATTGTTTTATATTTAAAACAATTGTAAAACAATCTGTACTTAAACTATTTTAAAAGTTTATAGATATAGTTGTAAGAATATTTGAAAGTCAAAACAGCTTAATTTATACTATAGGTTTGATTGCTAAAAAAAAGTTTACTAATCCAAAAAAGGAGAACAAACAATTTTTATATTTTCTCAAAAGTTTGTTTAGCAGTTCAGTTTATTTAAAATAAAAGATTTATGTATTATACAATGACCGTATTAGCGCTCTAGGTATAAGTTAAAGACTTTAAGATAAACCTGCTGTAAATTATTATTAATCTAGGTCGTTTTAAATATTACAGTAAAATATAGTTTTAATATTGAAACTAATTGATTTAAGTTTCCTAACATAAAGGTAATACAGTGCTTTAAAATAATAATAATTAGTGTTTGTAAACTTTTACTGTGTATGACTTATATTGACATATTATAATTTTTGATAGTTATTTCATTGTTTACCCATAGATATATTTTATATACAATTTTATTTTTAGAAAAGTACTTCTTCTATTTTTTTTCTTTACTTTGATTTTTTTTTACAACTCCGTAGAACTTAGTTACTATTCTAACCCAGAGAAACGTGCGTAAGCTCAGTAAGTTAAGTGCAAATTCTTGGTACACTTGGCTACAAGTAATATAACTAAGAAATTTAAAAAATGTATGTAAGATTAGTTTTCTCTAAGTCTAAGACATTAACAATTTTAACTTGACTAGAAGAAACAAAATAATAGTATAAAGTTAAACTATTTTTTAAGCCTAATACAATAACAAGTATACAAGTTTTATTAAACTAAACGAGAAAATAAATTAAAAATTAAGATTAGCTTAAGATATAGTAATATTTAAAAATTTAAAGTTAAGACAGAATAGTTAACGTCTTTATTAGCTGATACCAAAAGTATATAATAAAAACAAAGTGTTTTCAGTTATGTTTTATAATCTGAGTATAAAACAATATATAAAAGCTATTTTAAATTGAGCACTGCTCGACAAAAAGACAAAAGTAGAGGTAGAAAGTGGCAGTATTAAGCAAATTAAATAGTTTTTGTTCAACTTGACAGCATCTAATTAAATATCTTTAACCATTATCCTGCAATACCCATGATCCCTGGCTAATTTCATGTAAACATTGTAAACATTATTGCACATGTGTTGCCGGTTTTTAACTGCATAGTCTTTGTAACTTACTGTTGCATGAAGTCTAAATCCACACTTTTTAGCCAAACTTTCTGGTAGACTTGAAGTGCATGTGGCCGTTAATCTAAAAAATGTAGTGTTTGTTTACCTCAATTAAAAATACGCTGTTATGAAAGAAACTATTATAAAGTTGTTGTACTGTTTAGTTTTTTAATGTTTAAATTTACCGTTCTAGTCCTCTTTTAGCTGCAAACTCGTGGCACATTAGGTTTAACTTTGTTGCAACACCACATTTTAAAACTTTTGGGTCCACACAAACTATAACGTGACGCATAAACGAATTTTGATTTCTCGAAAATAATTTAATTTCTGAGGTATGCATAAACTGTAAATAAGTTTAATAAGATTTTGTACATTTATTTTATTTATTTCTACTTCATTTAAATTCTCAGCTGATAACTTTATTATTGATGATATAAGTTAAGGTATGTAATTTTAAAGCTAAATTCAATTAGTTCTACTTAATAAAGATAAAATTAAAAAGCTCACTCTTGCGACAGAGTTCATTTGGGTGCCAAAATCTTGTAGAAGTTCTAATCCGTTTCTCATCCCAATTCCGTTAACTCTTACACCTCTGACTTTACCACTAAACATGTCGCGAGCAAGGAATGATGCCCCCTGTTGGTGGGCCTCTTCAATGTTGTACTGAACGTATTTTCTTGTGTTATGCAAAGCATTATCATCTGTATAGTTCAAATGTGACGACATCAGCACCTCGCGTTTAGCAAAGTTTTTCAAAATGAAGTCAACTATGTCTGGCAAATCTTCTTCTTTCCATGTTCGATATTCAAAAAGTTGGTTTGATTTTACGATTTTGTTATTTGATTTAAGTTGTGATATCAGACTGCTGTTTCCGCTTCCTAGTATATTAAATTTTCCATTTTGAACAGGAATTGACGGTTGTTGCGGAGATACTTGATTTATATTCGAGGGAGCTATATCAGTAGTTACTCCCCTAAATGAAGAAGCTACTGGCTTTTTTACTATGTTAAAAATAGCTTTTCTCCACATGTTAATCATTATTGTCGCTGGCTAGATTAAAACAAAGGTAGTCTTTAGATATCATATGATTTCTGTACAAACTTTTAAACTTATTTATACTGAACTGAAGCGAGAGAGTAAAAAAAAAGTTCAAATCGTGACGTGCATATATGACTTCATCACTCGAGAGAGAATGTACGTGTATAACAGCACGTAGTAACTGATATCAAGGTAATGTTAAACCCTGAGTAAACTTAAGCATGTTAGATTTTTAGCTTTGATTTTGCTAAACATATATTGTTATTTGAGTAGTGTTGTAAAAATATTATCGAATTTTATCACGATCAGCTGCAATGCAGAAAAACAAACAACATATCAATATACATGGCATACGTGTTACGAAAGTTATTTTAATTAGTTAGAAATAGTATCAATTAACAATAGTATCGCTCAAAAATTTTGTTTAAATTGTACAACTTTAAACTGAAAAAATTTAAACTAAACATAAATATGTACTTCTTTTTGTTAAGTAAATGTGAAATAAGAGAGGCTCTCCTTAAAAACTTTATGTGCCAGTACATATTTTAAATTAACGCAACATTCTATCTGATACAAGAAATAGTATAATACATATTTATGCATATGATATCGAAATAAATACTTTATAATAAGTTAAAAAAAAACAGTAAAAATATCTTACAGGCTTAAATTGAAGTTGTTAAAACATAAAAATTTACCTAATTACAGTATACGGCAAAGAAAACTAAAAAACTTTAATGCTATTTAATAAAACATATATGTTTAATTAAACTTTAGTATTCAACAACATTGTACACTAACTGATGCAGTAATCAATATATTTTTTACAAATAGTAAACTGTCTTTTTATGTTCTATACTTTTTAAACTAACTTTTTATAGCTTTGTACGGTTAAACAACTTAACTTCTTTATAAATATTAGGTTTTTCAATCTAAATTTAACTTCTTTGAAATTAATTAAAGTAAAAAAAACTTACACTAAGAAAAGCAATATCAGAATTATTTTATTAAAGTTAAGTAAAAGTTAATTATATAAAACTGTTATCGACTTTCATATGATAACATGTAGTCTAAATCGATATATATGTCTTCATTTACGCATTCACATTTTAATTTGACGTTGATTGCCTTAAAAGCTACTATTAGATATAGATAACTACATAAACTAGCTTAGATTGAAAAAAAGTAATTTAAGATAAATTTCTTTTGTTATCAAGCATTGTAACTTTTTACTACTCACTTGATTTTTTTCAGCTAGCTGATTGTTAAGTTTATTATTAAGTCAATATAAAGTAATAAATAGTAATTTGTTTAGATTATGCTGTAAAAATGGATTGAGTTTTTAAAGTTTTACAATGACTTTCTTTAAACTTGCCTCAATGGCAAATATTTTTAGATGATAATACTGCTTTCTACGCTGAGTAAAATATAAACCAATTTTATACCGACGAAGAAAAAATCCAACATTGAAATAGAAATATCTGTGATCATTAAAGACTTACTTTTTCATAATAAGTTGTTTGTGAAAGAGTAATTGAATTTGTAGTTGTTTAAAATGTACAAGTAACTAAATTTTTAGAACAATGTATATAACGGTATAAAAGTTTAATGCTTTCGTAAGATCAATTTTAACTTAGTTTAGTTTTGATGTTTACAAGGTTTACAAGGTTTAAAAATAACAAAGTTATAAATTCGTACTACTTTGATTGAATATTTTCTTTTTAACCATTTAGTTAGATTTTTGTTATTAAAAAATATTTAAAAGTTAAACACTTCGTTAAAACTCAAATAAATAACAGCCATTGTTATTTCTTTTAGCATTGTAATTAAATTCAGAAAATGTTACTAAATATAAAATAAAATAAGATTTTTTCACAACTGAGTTTACAAAAATAAATTAAAAGATATAAAATGTATAATATAAAATATGTTTAGTAAATATAAAATGATTGTTGCCTTAAATATAAACACCAAATTGACAAAAAAAACCGCTTAAAAATCAACCAATAACAATTTGCTAAATAATATTATAATATGATCTCTACTTTATAAAAACAAATAATAAAAAGTACTAATTACAAATATAGTGAAAACACCAAAATAAATACTTGAAATCCGTTTATTTTTATTGAAAAGTTTATACAAGTTTTATACGTATATATTAAGTTGGTTATTTTTTATCGTAAATATAAAAACACAAACAATGCAAGTTTAGAAGTAAGTTGACCTTTTTGATATTATTAACATATTATCATACAAAATTTACGAATACTAAAGAAGTTGCCTAAAAATTTTCAAACAATGCCAACTTTTGTAACTTACTTAAAAAATAATTCTATAAAAAAAAAGATTACTATAGAACATAAAAATTATGTTTTAAAAGTCAGATGAAAAATAAACACACGTCTTAAATAGAAAATAAAAACAAAGGTTTTTTAAATACAGTAAATTTATTTTTAAAACTACCTAAAAACTTTGAAACAAATGAAAACTGTTTTAAAACTTCAACATCTCTTTAATGTGAGCAAACTTTTTAATTACTTTTTTACAAGTCTAACTGAAACTAAGTATAACTATCATACTTAATATTAAATTTGTCTCCGAAATTAAATTTGTTGAGACCTGTTGTGCCCAAGGAATAGTCCTTGCATATACCTATAACTATCATACTGTGACTTGAGAAATTTTTATAAGAAAACGTAAAACAAACAACCTAATTTGTTACTTTTATATTCGCGCTATGAACAAGAACAAAACTAATCAATATTTTTTTAAAAGTATAAATTAAAAGTAACTTGTATAACCGTATAAAAACTTCTTCATTGAAAATTTAACAAAAATTTTTTACATCTTTACAAACGAAACAATTTAGTGAATGTTTGTTTATCGTTTGACTCGAGTTTCTGAGGGAGAGCTCTCCATCGCTTTATATCTGTACAAGCGATATAAAATGAATGCACCTGCTGAGAGAAAATAAAAGTAACTTTATACAAACTTAACTGTGCGAATTCTAAAAAAAATATTTTATAATCAATAGCTGATTTTTAGCAAATTATATTTACAAAGCAGTTATTAGTCATTTAATTTAACAAAAGTCGTTATTGAATCAAAAATAACACATATGTAATCAAAAGTTTAAAAACACATAAACATTATATAAACTAATTTAAATATACACAAGTTTATCAGTTACATCTAAATTCATAATTGTACAATTAGTTATAAATTTTCAAGCTAGATTACAAAATAAAAAAGATCTATTACTACCTTAATGTTAGATAAGAAGTACCTAGAGAGCTTAGGCAACATTTTAGTCAAATAAGTTATAAACTTGCTAAACGTTAAAAAATCAAAACAACTGAATAAGAACAAATCAATCTTAACAATTCAACAATAACTTTCTTTTAATGAGATCACATTTATACACTTTAAGTAACCATTTAAGTAGAACTAGTCTTACTAAAATCTAGTCACAAACTTTTTTTAATGAATTTTAACACTTTTTCTAGAAAATTTTACTTGCTCCACTAAATCATGTTTTGAAGTCGTTTTAAAGTACATGTTGAGCTGTATTTTTAAAGTGAAATAAACAAAATATTTTATAAAAACACACTTAGTTACATAAAAGTGTTCTTAAATATACTAACCCTGAGTATTTTAAGTATTGCTGTGCTTTGTTTTAGGGGTAGCTGTCAAATTTGCACGAGCGCACAAAGTTGCATGAGGGGACAAACTTGCACGAGGGGATAAAATTGCACAAAGATAAAGTTGCATGTAGACACTTTTGCACGAAGACATTTTGCACAAGTTGAACTTTTTTTAATAATTTTTTATTAATCTTAAATATTTTTGTTTTTTTTTTACTTTCAGTTACCACTAACCCTTACCCCCGGTAAGTAACTTTTTTATTTTCTTTTTTCTTTTCTCTTTTCTGTTTTTATATTTTTTTGTATATTTTAATCTCGTGAAAAATTTTAACTCGTGCAAAATTTACCCTTGGTGCAAAATTGTCTTCGTGCAATTTTGTTTCCTCGTGCAAATTTGACTCCGTTCAAAAGTATCTTCGTGCAATTTTGTTCTCGTGCGATGTAGTCCCCTCGTGCAACTTAGTAACCTCGTGAAATTTTGTTTTCGTGCAATTTTGACTTGTTTCCTTGTTTTAGATGCCATTTAAATATTACATTTTTATGATAAAAGCGTTTTAATTTTTTATAAGTTGTGTATCAAGTATTTAGTTTAAATTATATGCAAATATGACCTATAAAAATTACTATTAAAGTCGCATTTAGACTAACAGCCAACATATATGAAATAATTTAAGTTGAATTTTAATTTTTACAAGTAAACCTAGCAATTCGAGATACATTACCAATTCTAAAAAAAAATCATAACTAGTTGTCTTCGTTTTAGGTTGAAGTTTTAAATAACTAATTTAATGTACAAGAATTTTGAATAACTCTTTTCTAAAAAAAGTACTTAATGTGTTGTTATAACAAAATTATGTGTTATACTCCAACGAACCTTTTACTATTAAACATCGTTATACAAAAATACTAAACAAGCAAGAATCTTAAAGCGACAGTATTTACTAGAAAACTTAATTCTTAACAAATAATGTTTATATTAAAGAAATGTGAAGATTAATTTATTATAAAAGTTTTTAACAATTACTGGTTTAATTTTTTTGTATTTTACTATTGACTATAAAAATTTACTAATGTCTGTATAAAGATTTCATGCTTTTTATTACTATTTAAGTTTGTGTTTAAATTTTTGTTTTTTCTCCTAGTTAATTTTTTTGTATGTTAAATATTCTTGAAACACTTAAAAAATGGTTTTTTGTTTTAATTTTCAAGTACTGACCTCTGCACAACCCATGAGTCAACAATCTTCGATGAGGTGCTACAGTAATGCTTCCAAACAAACATTAAGTCTTGTGTAAGCAATAAACTTAAACAAATACTGATGCAATATTGTACCTAAATTTTGAAATTAAAAATATATACGTAATACGTTAAATAAGTATCTTGTTTTACAAAACTACATTTTTGATAAATACTAGCTGAGTAAATTAAAAAAAGCACATTTATAATTAAAAATAAATTGACTACAAATACAGTAGTAATAAACAACTTTTTGTAATATTTTCGAAGTTTTGTTTAAAAATCTTTAAAATCATTTTTCTCTTAATTTAATCAAAAGCTAAATTAAAGCATCAATATATTTGAGAGTTTTAAAGAAAAATATGTTGTTTGAAAATAATCTGTTTTTATATGGTCTACTTAAAAAAATAACATGATGTTTATGTTTTGTTTGCTATAACCAATTTTTAGATGTACTCAAAATCGTAGCTATAAACAAAAGGTAAAAACAAATATTAACATAAGTTAGAATGTCTAATAAACATAAAAAACAACCTGCAACTTTGAAATAAGGTAGTTTATTATGATAAAATTTGTATTAATCAATATAACACCGAGAGTAAAAGTATAATCAAAAGAACCGAACTAATATGGTTATGAAATTAAAACTTTGGACTTCTGAAGCAAGAACTAAATAAACAAGCTCTTCTCTTATTAATTTAGCAAAACTAACTCATAACTTATTTTTATATCTATTATTTTTCTAGCTTGCTATAGTTTTAAATATATTGTATAAACATAAATAGGTAAATACTTAAAAAAAAATTTAAAAACGAAACTTTAGTTTTAGTTTTAAAGTATTTAAAGTTTGTATGGTTTTTAGGAAAATTAAAACTTTGCTATAACTGAATAGTTAATGTATAATTTATCTAGTTATACTCAACAATTAGAAATATTTTTCGATAGAAATTGCAGGTATTTTAATAAAAAAAAAGTCGATCAATTTTTTTATTATTTTTTAAACAAAACATAATATGTCTAGTATTAGGTAATATTTATTAAACGACAACAAAAAGCGCTCAAATTAATAAGTGCTAGGACACAGGGTCGGCAGGCAGTTGGTGCTCGCGGACCAAACTTCAAGTTTCCAAAGTTTTCGCGGGCCGCAGTTTTAGTTTAAGTGACATTTGAATAATATTTTGGTTTTAATCACACCAGAGAAAGTTGTACTTTTATTCACTTAATTACTTTAATGACATTTAGCTGTACACAGAATGCCTATTTAAACTATAAATACTTAGTGTAATAAAGTTTACATTGATATAACATACTTTAGTGTTAATAAACTATGTACTTTTTTAAGGACTTAATATGTTGTACTTAGTATTTTTGTAATTTTACTTACAACCTAACTCTCTATAAGAATCGAGCTTGAAAAGCATTTATGGGTCACTTTTATACATTTTTTATATTTATAACCCTTTTTTCATATTCCTAAAATTATTTACTTTAAAAAAAAAAGTTTTTGCGTCTAAAATACACTCTTCAAAAAATTCAGTAATTAGTTAACTAAATAAAATTAATACCTATTTGTAGTGTAGAAAGCTAAAACAAACTTTTTAATATAATTAACTCTCAAATACTTTAATTAACTACCTTATTAGTAAAATTAATTAGTATTTTACATGGTTGCAAATTTAAAGGCAAAAATGTCTGAGTTATATCAAGCAAGCCGAAGTTTATTAAAAGTTGAAAAAGCTAGAAACTTGCTGTTAATCAAGCTTAAATAACTCATTAAAATATAATCATTTTAAAAAAGTACACAATATGTAACAAGAAAAGAAAAAATTACAATTAGCAAACTACAATACAGTCATAAAAACTATTCTAAAAATTCAAAGATTTATTCAAAGTGTCTAAAATAAAAGTTTTACACAAACCTGAGTTTTTAAAAATATCTTTAACTGGTTTAACCTAGCTTGTTTGTTTAGCAACCCTGTTTAAAATAAAGAAATAACGAAGTTTATTAACAGTGAATTAAACATAAAGAAAAAAAATATTATAGGTCAGTTTGAACGGACTATTAAATTTATTAAACATTTTTAACAAAAGTATAAAAGTTTATTGAGCCATTAATGAAGTAGAAAAACTTATTTTTTATTGAAAATTATAGCAAATCTTTATTTGCAATAAAAATATTGCATTTAAAAAGAGTAAATGTGAAATATAAAACGAGCTATAAGAATTAAAAGTGTTAGTTAGGAGTTAGAAACGAAAAAAAAAAACAAATCGCTTAAGTCAGTACCAACAAAGCACATGATAATTTTCAGTAACTACAGACTGATCAAAGAAATTGTTAAGGCAAGTTGTAAAGTAACAAAATTAAATACAAAATCAAGATACCGTATATAATTGAAAACTTATTTAACTAATTTGTGTTTGCAATAGTAAAAGAATTTTGTTTATAACTTCAATGTCAACAAGAAGTCGTGTTTATGAAATGGCTGAAGATCATAAAGCCGCATAAATCAAATTAGGACTTTAATCAATCTGTTAAGATGAGAGCACTGATAAAACAAACATTATTTACCTGAGAACTTTTATTAGAGGTGTTTTTACTAACTTTGACATTTTTAAATAATTCATAAGTTTAGTTACAATGCAAAGCACGACAATAGGTAAATATATTATAAAAGCAAAGGTGCAATGCACCAATATAAAGCTTTTAAAGTACAAACTTCTTCTTCTATTTCTAGTATAAAATTAAATTAAAGGTAAAAAAAAACTGTCTTAGATAGCATATCAAAATTAAAATGATACTGTTAAGCTTCTTTGAATTTGCCTTTTAATAAAAATATTTGTATGGTAGATTTTTTGTGACAGGTCGAAATTTCATAACCTTACATGTAAAAATTATTTTAAATTCTAGTTTTTTTCAAAATTCTCAAATTCAAGCTTTTTCCTGATTTTTTAACTTAAATTGTAAAATTCCAAGCTTTTTCGGGATTCAAGTTTTTTGGTAACACTGATTGTTCACACTTATATTTATATAATAATATAAATGATATTTCAAATTAAATCAGCTGCAAGACTTAAAATTTAACAAATATTATAATTCAAATCAACTCTTGAATTGAACAAAATATACATCATGAGTTTAATTTGCCACTCTTTAAAGCAAAAAAGCCAGTCTGAGTGACAAAAACTAGACTTACATTTTCGTATACAAAAAGCAATTCAAGTCAAAAACTAAAAAAATGACTAAATTGGCCTGAGTTTTGAGGTCTTCAAATAGTCATAGTTTGAGTGTATGGCAATGTTTAGTTGTTTTTTGCTTGGATTTGAACTATTTTGATTAAAAATGTACAAACTTAATAAATTTACTATCACTAAATTTAGTTTTTATTAGATAGGTAGTTCCAAAAAACAACGATTGAGTATGCAACGTATGAAAATTAACTTAATTTGCCAAAAAACACTGTTTGAAAAATGAAAATGTATACCTAACAAAAAGTATTTTAACTTATGTCATATACATTTTTAAAATGTGTCTGTACACACTTAAATATTACCTGTAGAAACAATAACGTTAGAAAAATATGCATAAACTAAACTTATTTTAACTTAAGTATTAAAAAAAAGTGATTTAACAAATGAGCATCTTTGTACATTGGTGTGCAAAGGAATTAATTAAAAGTGCAAAGAAAACTCCTAAAAAATCAAATTGTGTCAAAACCAAAATCAAATAAACCTTATTTTTTATTATTATGTTATTTTAAATGTTTTTGTTCACACTCAAATACAACATTAAGTAATAAAACATCTATAAAAAAACTTAGGTATGTAAAACATTTAAAAAATAACCTAAACTGTGATTACAGTAACCTCTCGCATCTTTACGCACTCGTGACGTTACGCACTCTCGTTTAGTTACGCATTTAAGAATTCTAAAAAAATTGAAAAGTAGAAACTTTAAATTTTTTTAAAGTTGTACAAATTAGGTTTGTTGTATCTCTTTAATTTAAAATATGTTTTTAAATGTAACTCACGTCTCTACATTTTTAGACTTTATAAACCTATCTTCCTTGACTAAATAATAAACATTTAGTTATACCTCAGTATATCAGAAATTTTGTTAACAATAAAAGATTAAATTAATACTCTGAAAGACTATATGACTGTGTTAGATATGACTGTGTTAAACAATTAATGTATAATAAACAATGAGAGTTTTTAACGTAAATAAATAATACAGCATTCTTGCCGTATATATGACGAAACATCTAAAAAATAAAGTTAATGAAACATAAACAATTTTTAATAAACAATTTTCCTATATTTTACATATTTTTTTTCAAAATAACAAATCCATTACAGCACCAAATGCATATTTTTGTAAAAGGCTATAGAAACAAATTATAATATAGACATGCACCATTTCTTAATTGTAAACAAATGCTTACTTATAAATTGAATTTGCTAAGTAGAATAGAATATAAATGTTAAGTATCAAATAAGTCACATATAAATAAAGATAGAATCTAGTTATCATTAAAATTACTAAAGTTTTTCTACAAGTATTATTAATTTATATAAATTTAGGTCCTTTTTTTATATATGTGTAGTTTTATCTTTTGCTTTCATATTTATAAATAAAGTAAACAAATTTTGAAAAGTGGGAAACTCTCCAGTCTGCTTTTAACTAGAAGCAATATCAAAAAACAGCCATTATAGAAAGTATATTTGGTACCTCTCGTATCTTTACGATCTCTCGTATTTTTACGCATTTTTTATGTGGACACAATGTGCGTAAATAAGCGAGAGGTTACTGTAAATGATATTTTAGTTAATTACTGTGCATTACTTATGTACAAAATGGAAAACATTTGCATTTAGTTTATATACTAAATAGGTATTATATAACTAACTTACTAAATACAAGCACTCTTTACACCTTTTTTTTTTCAAATAATTACATAATGATGTAAGAAGAAAGTTATTATGAAACTGTGAAAACAAACCCTGTTAGAATCAAATTAAACCAAATTACCGAAAAAATTAAACTTAAAATAAATGTATGCTCAGCGGGCCACATTTACATGCTCGCGGGCCAAAAATTTTTCTTACGAGGGCCGCATTTCATTCAAGTAAAAAACGTGCTCGCTCGCCGCAGATTTACCCTTCGCGGGCCGCACTTTGCCGACCCTGTACTAGGTTCTGATGTAGGAAAAAAACATTTTTGTTATCGAGTCGTACGCCACTTGGATACTGTTTAACGTATTGTCATGGAAAATATTAATTGGTAAATAAAATAATACATTATTTCCTTAAAGTTTTGATATTGTGTAAAAAAGCGGATAATAACTTAAACAGGAGTTTAATAAGCAAAATAATATCAATTTTTAATGTTTTAATTAGAGTATGATTTAAATATTTTCTAGGTAATTTGCTACTTTTGGTTATAATGTTTAAAAGAATCATCAGGTACTACGTAATTTTCATAAAAAAGTAATTTGTCCTACACCTAAGTTTGTAAAGCAAGCAATGTGTGATTGGTAAAAAGTTTTAGTTTCCACGAAATGTAAAAATGCAATTCAAAATTAATAAAAAGTTCTATATTTCAAATTTGAACTAAAAAAAAGTGTATATGTTAAACTATACTACAGTAAGTACTGTAAATACTAAACAACTATATATTAAAAAAACAGTTGTCAACATAAATTGAGACTCTAATTGTTAAAAAATAACTGTACAGTTATTTAATATCACATGGTTAAATTATTACAAATCAAAAAACTCAGTAAGTTGTTCATGTTTATAGGCAGCGAAACGCCGTTAGTCAAATTAAGTATTTGTGTACAAAAAAAAGTTGGTTTAAAAATATTCAAAAAAATTCAAGTTTTCACAAAATGATAAATATTAAAAAAAAAGCTAGTATATATTATAAATTAAAATGATTAGTTTTTTTTATTTAAAGAAAAGTTTAATTTACTTTGTAAGCACTGATGTAACACTAAGTCTAGGCTGTAGACTTGAAAAGCATCTAAAAAATTACTATGTTTATTCTAAAATAAGCAAAACTTATAATTTTTTTTTCTTAATTTAACTAGTTCAAAACATAACTGTAACTTTTTTTTTTAAACATATTTTGTACAGCATTTAATTGCTTAGTTGTTGTTGTTTTTATAAATAGGGTTCGTTGGGTTATAGCTAGAGCCCATAGAAAAAGTGGTTAATTTTAATTTTTTAAATTCCTCTTTACATATATAAAATACACAACTAATATTTTTTTAATAGTAATCTTAACATTATTTTACATATAATACTTTATTGGTCAGTTGAATAATGTTTTACAGAGATTTAATCTGTTTAGGGGATAATGCCTATTTTGGGGTTTTTAAGTTTTCGCAGCATTTTATAGTTTTCAAGTTGCATCTTAAAAGAAAAAACTGAAGTTGAAATTTTTATAATTAATATGTTTAATAAAGAGTATTTGTTGGTCAGTAGATTTAGAATTGCTAAAAATAAAATGTTTTTCGAGATGTATTACCTCACATACGTTGAAAGTGTACAAACTATTTTTTAAATTGATTCGTCTTTAAAAAAGTGGTAGTGGTGGTGCTAACACTAAAAATTATCATAAGTTACAAAACAAGCCTATTAAAGTAAAAAAAAACGAAACTGCAAATCTAAAACTGTCCCAAGTCCAAAATGATCCACTTTTTGTATGGGCTCTAGCACCAGCCTAACGACCCTTATTTATAAAAATAACATTAATCAATACAATTTCGTATCTAAGCAATAACATGCTGTATAAAATATGCGCTAAGACAAAACAAAAAGATACAGTTAAGTTTTAAAGTTGTTAAGTTAAGAAAATTTTTACAAACTTTACTTGTTTTAGAATAGTTGTTGTAAAAAAATAGTTATTTTGATTTAAATTTTAAGGTTATAAAAAAAATGAAATCAAATATAACTAAGCAAAGAATAAGTATAAAAATATGCAATATGATTCAATGCTTTTTTAGATGTTTTATAATGCTTATTCTTGTTTTTGTAAAATTTAAGTAATAACCTGAAATGTTAATAATTAATACTACTATACTCACTTGTTTTCGAATTAAAAAACATTTAAAAATGTATTTTTTTATATTTAATACAGTATTTTACAGTATTTATAGTATTTGCTTTAAAAAAATATTTTTTATGATTTCTTAACTTTTTACTCCATAGAAATTTATTTACTAGAACGTTTTTTCTTTGTAAATTTCCTTTTGTTTTGACGTACGTCTTAAGTATTAAAGCTAGAGGTACTTTTAGTGAAGCGACTTTATACACGTGAATTCTACAAATTTTATTTTGAGTTTCTACTTGAGAACTAACCTCCAAAACCCCAAAAGTTAACAAAGTTAAGAAACGTATAACAAGTTTGGTTTAAAACGTTTTAATTTAGTACGTAATTCATTTGGTAACTTAAAAAAAATTTCTTTGTACTTTGTTGTGTAATTAAATGATAATATACAACATTTTTTATTATCATACTTTTTAACTTTATGCTTTAATAATAAAATAGTAAACAAAAAAATTAATCAAAAAATTTAGCTTGTATCTAGAGATTATACCTGGCATAGAAAATATGGATCTTTTTTTAGTTTGTCAATGTCAACATATTGAAATTCATGTCAATTCTGACTAAAATATTTTAAGAAAACAGATGAAAGGTTTTTAATCTATATTTTTTTATGATTTAAATATACTTTAAAGAAAAAAAAAGTCAGTTATAATGTATTAAAACGCTAACAAGTAAGAACATTATTTGTAGGAAAGTAAAAACCTTATGTGTAGTTAGTTAAGTTTAATCTCATCAATTTCTTTGTTTATCAAAAATAGATAGTTTATCGATGTTTAAAATGAATTTGCCAAAAAGCTAAAATATAATAAATAATAATTAAATTTGCATTTATTTAAGTGGTATTTATTAATTTTTAAAATTGACAACACCTGTTTACTAAACAATATAACATTTAGATACAAACTTCTTTAGCATTTAGGTTGTTGTAGTTCTAGTTTAAGTTGCGGATCTAAAATAAAAAAACTTAAAAGTTAATTTATAGTTATAAGTTATAATAGCTGTAATTTTAGTTTTGTACTTTGAGCAAATATGAATTATTACAAATTTAAAAGTCATTTTATCGTAAACTGTTTGTCAGGTAAACAATTTTTGTTATAGTAGTGCACTTATAGTTGTGTATTTGAATCTCACAAGTTTAAGGTTTTTATATAACATTATTATCTATAGTTGCATAATAGACCTAGTTATTTATAGAACAACTCCACACTTTGTCATTGTTAAATGTTTACTGTTTTGAAGAACTATGTTTATAAGTAGAATAAATAATCTAAATAAAGTTCGAAACATTTTTAAAGCCTAATTTATACAGTTTTTATAACCCATTTTATTGTAAACAGATTTTTTTCTCACCATAATTAGCTTTTAAAGTCTTCATATTAAATAAAATAAGTTAAATGTTGTTGGTATTACGGAGTAATATTGCAGTTTCAAGTTTGTTAAATAAATCTTATTTTTTTCGAAATAAATAAATTTGTATACAATTAAAAAAACATTAAGCTATAACTGTATATACATATTTTAACTTAATATATAAGTTAAAAAATAGTAGTTTTACACGATGAGATGAAAATATTTTAAGAACAAAGTATAGTTTGTTTATATTTTAAAACCTAATATTTAGAAAGGAAAACTTATATATTTCATGATAAAACTTATCATGAAAAAACGTATATTTTCAAAGAATTCTATATGTCTAAACAAAACCATTTAAAATAAAATAATGCTGTTTTTGTTTAATAATTTTACTAGTAAATCAAAAAAAGCTTAATAAAAAAGTTGTAAAATTTAAGTAAAGACATTACAAGGATAACAAATGGTGACTAACATTAGTTTTCTATGATATTTAAGTTAAAAAAAGTATTTACTTATCCTAATTAAAATGTTTTATACATTTTTGGGGTGTAAATGTTAATAAGTCGGTTTTTAATGC
Source organism: Thalia democratica (assembly GCF_965202585.1). Classification (NCBI taxonomy): domain Eukaryota; kingdom Metazoa; phylum Chordata; class Thaliacea; order Salpida; family Salpidae; genus Thalia; species Thalia democratica. The sequence goes on along the minus strand of NC_139170.1, from coordinate 24,664,509 downwards.
AGTTGTGAAACTAATTATTAAATATTAGTTATTTTTTGTTTAATTAAAATGGGATGTAGGTAGCAGGGGCGTGTTTTAACTGGTTTCCTGTGAACCCCCTCGAAAAAAAAGAAAAGAAAAAAAGATTCTTAGAATAACACTAAAAACGTTGTTTATTGACTTTGTTTTGATTATTTGATAAACTTTGAATAATGAATGTTGAATTTTTAACACTGAAAGATTAAGAAGTTTCCTTAACAAAAAATGCTATTTTTTGCCCAGCTGAAATAGAACTTAAATAAAATTTCAATTGTGACGTCATAATAGATAAAAGTGTTAAAGTAGCATTTTCTTTCTAGGAAACTTTTTACTAAGATGCTTTAGTTCACACAATAAATTGTTACTTAGTGTATATATTTTTTTATAAAGTATTGTTTTTGAACTAGTAAGTACAATTTTACTTAAAAAATGTCCAATATAATCACTAAAGTTTTATTTGGCTTAGTTTATTGTATATAATAATGTTGTGTGAAGCTTTTGTGTTATGCTGTTATATGATAAAGTTGTGTTTATAATTAAGGATTTTTATTATTTGTTTATGTGTCAACCAACTGGTTTTAACCTTGAAAGATTCAATTCAGAGAGTTTTTAAAATCATCTTTAGACAACTACACCACATGGCAATTTACTCTTTTATCATTTAATGGTATTTCAATATTTTTTATTTAAGTTGTTTTATTTTTGTATATCTGTTGGCCACAAAGGTGGTTCTTGATTTTTTGAAATTTTTAACTCAGAAAGATTTAAAAATCATTTTAAGAATTCATGAACCATTAGGCAAACATTTAATTATAATTTAAAGATATTTCAGTTTAGTTGTGAAAGTCTAAACATTTTTTGGTAATTACATAGGATGGTGTCGCACCAATATCAAGCTGAAATTATATTGTGTTTAATATCTTTTTAAACCATAATTATAGGCTTAAATTCAATATTTTAAGCCTTGTATGATTGATCTAAAATTATACTTCGTTTTAAACAAGGTAAATAAATACATAGTTAGAATTAAATTAATTTGTTATAAACTAAAATACTTTATTGATTTTTTTACAATATAGTAATGTATATAAGTTATTGTATCATTTGCTTTATTTTAAAAATAAAACCAATAAAATATGTAATTTTTATTAGTTTATAATAAATAAGTTTTTTTATTCATTTCTAAGCCTATAATTATGGTAAAAACACAACATTGAATTAAATATAGTTTCAGCTTGATATTGGTGCGACATCATCCTAGGTAATTACCCATTTTTTTAGTAAAATTCAAATTTTTATAGATTAAATTACTTGAAAAGTGATTTTGTTATAAATATATTTTTTTTCCGCCTCTTTTACTTTTAATTTATCTAAACTTAATACAGTATAATAAATAAAAAAATATAATTTTTTTCCATTACTTCTTACATGTTTTTTTTCTAAGGAGAAAAAGCCTTTTAAACACGGAGTTTTTCGAATATTGCGTACTTAACTGGCAGTGCATACCTAGGAAATGCGTACTTAAGCGGGAAATTAAGAACAAAAAAAAAATTGTGAACCCCCTTTGAAAAAAGTCTAGACACGCCCCTACTAGGTAGTCTTCCTCATTTGATTTTAAAGACCGGACAGGATTGAAATTTAGATAAACAATAATAAAAAATGGTAAGAACCATTAAAAAAAATCAGTCACAGTCTTATACAAGCACTTTGAAGAGATCTTTCGTTTATTAAAAAACAAACATTATCAATTCTGTAGAAAACAAAAAAATATACTAGCAACTAGAGAAAATTAAGTACCGTAAATTAAATATTTTTAGTAAAATTTAAAATAAAACTAAAAACTACCATATCATTAAAATACTGAATTTCATCTTTTTACTTCAAAATTAATGGAACACTTATATTTGAGATTAGTCAGTAAAGTTTGATATAATTTTTCAATTTGAGAAACTGAGAAAACGACACTTTAGAAAATTATTTGTGTTTACTGTAACTATGAAAAACTATTTCTATAAACAACAACAACAATTTAAAAAATCCCCTAGTATTGTACTTAAAATAAATTTTTGATGACACTTTTAATTTTTTTTAAAACCTATTCCTTAAAAAAGATGAAAAAGAAAAAACTTTCTTTTACTATAACAGACTAGAAAAAAGATCATATTACATAAAAAAATTTAACTGGCTCCAAAACAAACAAAAAATTAGAAGAAAAAATTTCCACAAACAAAACAGCAAAAAACTAAAAAATAAAAACAACTATGATAGAATCAGGTACAGATCAAGACAAAAATTTAAAAAAATAAATAACCTTATTGACTCAGCAAAAGAAAATGTATTAATTAAATCAAGTATAAACATAACAGATAACCAACTAATACTACTAAACCATGGACTAAACTTTGTCCCAACACCACAATGGACAGAAGAAATAGAAAAAAAAAAGAGTTTAAATTCCTTACAGAACATATAAGAAGAGCCCAGTGGAAAGATTTTTATAAAAATAAAGACATAGAAGAAACAGACCAAAAAACACATATTCCAACAAAATTAAAAATTACCACACTTTCTTTACCTCCACAAACAGAAATAAGCAAAGAAATAAAGGATTATACAAAACTAATACACAGAAAAGTGGAAGACTTAAAAGAAAAAGTAAAATAAAATTTTAAATTGAAAAATAACTTGAATAATGAAATGAAAATAGCATTAAGAGAATAAAAAAAACTAGTAAACCAAAATAAAATAGTTATAACTGACTCAGACAAAGATGAAAAAATGTTAATACTAAATTTTGAAGACTACACACACATTGTTTCTGAAGAACTTAAAAAATCTGAAGTAATCAGGACAAATACATCTTTAACCAATTTTATAAATCAAACCAAAGTAAAAGCAGAACTTAAAGTAGAAAATTTAAACGAAATTAATGTAATAGATGAAAACATATTATTCCACACATAGGAAAAAAAGTTAACAAAAGTGGAATACTGTCAAAAAATACAGGCCCAAAAGCTAAATATTTCAAAAATGATAACCCAGGACATATATATCCAACATTTAAAACTCATAAATTAAATCCAGAACAAGTGAAAACAAAAAATATAAGAGAAATACCTACAAGAATGATTTGGGCTATAGGTAAAACTTTTTTATCTAAAAATACCACCATGCTCCAAAACCTTATTAAAAATATTGGAATAAACTACTGTAAAACTGAAATTAATGAATATTGCAAAGATAGTGACCAATACCTAGAAGATTTATTTAGTTGGAACAAAATTAAATTAAAGGAGAAATTAATATAATCACAGCAGATGTTAAAAACCTATACCCATCCCTCAAAAGAATTCTGATAAAAAACTCCCTTGAAGATTGCCTGAAAATTTGTACTCATAATAACTGAAACAAACATACTACTCTAACAAATAGTAGAAACAATAATGTTCTACTTAGAAAACAATTATGTTAGTTTTAAAAATAGTCTATACAAAAATAACCAAGGAATAATTTTATCAGAAACTACAGGAGAAAATTTCAGCGTCTCACTGGCAAATATTGTCCTCCACTTTATAACTAAAAATTAAAGTTTTTAAACTTATGTTTTATTTATAAACAACATCATTTTTTTGTGCCCGGCAGATAAATCTATTTTTATTCAAGATGAACTGACCAAAAAATTTCAATCTCATGATCTAAATTTACAATTTAAAAAATCTCAAATAAAGAAGAAGGAAAACAACTGGAATTTTTAGATATTTTACATATTATAAATAGCTCTGAAATAAACGGATTTAAAACAGAAAACTACACCAAACTCAAAGCAAAATCAGCAAAATTTTTAAATGGCAATTCTTACCATCCAACACATGTTTTTAGAGGAATAATTTTATCAGAAACTAATAGACTTAAAAAATTAAGTGAAAAAACAAAAGATTATGAAAAGGCACTAATTAACTTAAAAATTAAATGCAGTAGATCAAGTTTTAGTAAAAAAATAATAAATAATACTATTAATGAATTAGATGAAGTATGTAATAAATAGTGATGTACCGGACTCACTATCCGGGTCCGGCCGGATATTGCCATTTTGCCTGATATCCGGATCCGGCCGGATTCTAATTTGAAAAAAAAGTCCGGATCCGGTTCCGGCCGGATTCTAATTTGAAAATAAAGTCCGGGTCCGGTCGGATCCTAACAGAGATCCGGCCGGACACGGATCTAGTTAGTAAAAAAGAGCATACTGAAAAGTATTTTTTCAAAAACAAACCCTGTGTAAATTAATAAGAGTCATTTTCGTCAGTTAAAATTAAACACCTACCCCGATTGGCTCATTTTGTACACGTGACTAATTTACATTTGTTTACATTTAAACTATGAAATAAACATTTCAGAAATGCAACTCTTTACATATGTTGTAAAATTGAAAACTTTGGAATGAATACTTTCATTATTTATTGTTTAAAATTGAGCTCAGAGAATATTTGTAGTTAATACGGTTGAAAGTACGAGCCAATGAGAACCATATGACGAAATGTTTCAAACCAAATACTGATGCAACAAAACATCAGAACATAACAGGCAGTTTATATGTAAGCAGTTAGTTAGTTTAGTGTGCAGCTTGAAGCAACAAAATATCTTGAACTTTTTGTGAATGCTTATTGTAAGTAGTGTTTTATTTTAAAAGTGAATATTTCAACTGGTGTTTAATTGTTTAAATATTTAAGCTAGGTTTATAGTTTAATAGTTTATGAAAAACTTTACAGTTTCTTGTTTACTAAAAGTTTTATTTAGTTTTTAGATTATTGTTTTAAGTCTTTTGATATAGATTTAAGTAGCTTCCAGTTTTTTAAAGTGTTACCAAAGTAATTAATAATTTTGTATATGCTAGTATTTCTTGTTGTGTTTTATATAAAAGATTCATCACTCAAAACTGTCGTGTCTGATTATAGAAAGTAGTCTCAGTTAGAATTTAGTATTTGTTAGATATTAATTAAATAAGGTAGGATTTAATTATGATGGGTAGTACTAATAAGTTAAGTGTACCACAATCAGTCCACAACATTACTTTCAAATCGTCAACCTTTGCTAGCTGTTCTACTGATTATTAGATCAAAGTAATTTTTTCAGTTTTTAAAAACCTCATTCTGACTTAGGCTTGTTTATACTCACTTTAGCTAGTTTTATTGACTTAAACAGTGGCAACCCTGCTAGTTTGAAAATTTTTGGGAATTTTAGAAAATCTTGGACTGCCTCAAGCTAATTTAGTTTTTTATAAAAACTCAGGCTAGTTTTCTTTTAGATTTTGAATGAGTTAGAGCTGATTCAGTTTTCATTGTTTTGTAATTTTCTAGTGTATTTTGTTCAAGAACTTGATTTCAGATTTCTAATTGTAAATAACACCTAAATTTGTAAACCTTGTGGCTAGCTGTTCTACTTATTATTAGATTAAAGTTCTTTTTTTGAGTTTTTAAAAACCTCATTCTGACTCAGCCTAGTTTATACTAGTGATGTACTGGACTCACTATCCGAGTCCGGCCGGATATTGCCATTTTTGTCTAATATCCAGATCCGGCCGGATTCTAATTTGAAAAAAAAGTCCGGTTCCGGCCGGATTCCAGTTTGAAAAAAAAGTCCGAATCCGGTTCCGGACGGATTCTAATTTGAAAAAAAAGTCCGGATCCGGTTCCGGCCGGACTCTGATTTGAAAAAAAAGTCTGGATCCGGGTCCGGCCGGACCCGAAATTGTGGGTCTGGTACATCACTAGTAATAAGTATCCTAACAAAAATAACATAAAAAAATCAGAACGAAGCGAAAAAGTGACTTGGGCAACCAGCTTTAAACAATTTATATAATTTAGAAATCAAATGGGTAATAGTGCTCAATCTTGAAATAGAGAGCCAAATTAATTAATAATTTATTGACAAAATTGCAACTTTACTAACCCGGTTTCACCTAAAAAAGGATCTTCAGATTTAGGTAGCAATAAAAATGAAGCACACTGATATATATAGAAAAAATAATCAAATTAATTGGCACTAACTAGGCTAATCAGCACTAATTAGACATAAATTAGTGATTAAGTAATTTATAGATGTTTTTGAGTGAAATTAATTAATAACTTTATAAAAACTTATTATGCTTAATTAGTAAATTATCATAAAATTTATAAAAGTCTAAAAATTAAAGATTAAGTTTAACATAAAAGATGGTAAAAATAGTAAAAATAAGACACAACAAGCAAACAATAAATCAAAAATAACAAGACTTATAATGGGGACACATAGCGGTTAATTTTTTCTGATATTTAATGATTTGATTCTATCTGCTTCGGCTATAGCCATTCTTTCCAGATTGAACTGTTATCAGCTTTCTTCGGGACTGAGCTATTAACTTTGTATAGTACTTGCCATTTGATTTCGGCAAAATTGATATTGTTTGAAATGGTAAATTTGGATAGAGTAGTTGTTTGGGTTTTCTTGAGTACACTGTATTTGTGCTGTTGCCATCTTTTTTTGAAGGATACCCCTGTAGATCCTATGTATTCCTTATTCCAAATAGAAGCCTTATAGATACCTTTTAGTAAGCATTCTCCTTTAAAAGGGCAGTTGGTTTTGTCCCTGCAGTTGCAAGTCTTATCTTTTTTGTTTGAATCGTCTAAAATCCTTTTGTTATAAGTATTTATTACGTTTTTAAGGTTTGGAAGGCAACTATATGAAATTTTAATGGTGTTCTTGTTAAAGATCTTGTGAAGTTTATTATTTCTTGGAAAATGAAGTCGTACAAGATCTAAGAATTTTTTACCAATGTTTGTTTTTAGAGAATTGCAGAATGGGGGGTTGAAGTAAATAATTTTCCTGGACTTTCTGGTCTTTCTATTTGGCTTTGAGATATTTTCGTTGTAGCTTTTGAGTTTGTTGTATCCGCTTTAGCCAAGGCTTCATTGCAGTCTTTTTTGATGCTATTGAAAATCTCTTCGCTACTGGAAAGTTTACCCAATCTGTTACTAGCCATTGGACCTATGCTCTTTCTTATTAGTTTAGGGAGATTTGATTGGTTGTTTATACAGTAACCTCTCGCTTGTTTACGCACATTGTATACAGAGAAAAAGTGTGTAAAGATATGAGAGATCGTAAAGAAACGAGAGGTACCAAGTATACTCACTATAATAGCTGTTTTTTAATATTGCTTCTAGTTAAAAGCAGACTGGGCACTTTCCCACTTTTAACTATTTGTTTACTTAATTTATAAATATGAAAACAACAGATAAAACTATACATATATTAAAAAAAAGGATTTGAATTTCTATAAAATAATAATACGAGTAGAAATAATTTTACTATTTTAATAATAAGTAGAAATTATCTTTATCTTTATTTATATGTGACATTTATATTCTTTTCTACTTAGCAAATTCAATTTATAATTAAGCATTTCTTTACAATTATAAAATGGTGTTTATTAGTATATAGGGCAATACTGCTGTATTATTTCTTTGTGTTTTAAATTCTCATTATCTCATTATACTTTTATTATTAAACACAGTCATGTTTATTTCAGAATTTTGATTTAATCTCTTATTGTTAACAAAATTTCTGATATACTAAGGTATAACTAAATGTGTATCAATTAGACAAGGAACATAAATTTAGAAAGTCTAAAGATATAGAGAGGTGTGTTAGCATTCAAAAACATATTTTAATTCAAAAATATACATTAAAGCTAATTTGTGCAATATTAAAAAAAATGAAAATTTTTATTTTCTGAATTTTAAAGAATTCTGAAATGCATAACTAAACGAGAGTGCGTAACGTCACGAGTGCGTAAAGATCCGAGAGTTTACTGTATATCTTATATGCGAGTTTTCTTTTCGAAATGGGGCATATGTGTTATTTGATAAATTCATTGTAATGTCTAAATAGTCAGTTTGGATTAAATTTGCTTCCACAGTTATCTTAAACCCATGATTCTGGAAAATCTTTCTGATTGATTTAGCTGCCCTTTCATTTTCACATTTGGATTTCTTTAAAACCGTTAGACCATCGTCCCGATATAGCCCAAATGAAGTTAAAATGTCAATTGAAGACAAATCAGACATATTTTAAAACATATTCTAAAACCATATTCTAAAACCATTCTGTAAAAACAAACATTGGTAAAAAATTCTTAGATCTTGTACGACTTCATTTTCCAAGAAATTATAAACTTCACAAGATCTTTAACAAGAACACCATTAAAATTTCATATAGTTGCCTTCCAAACCTTAAAAACGTAATAAATACTTATAACAAAAGGATTTTAGACGATTCAAACAAAAAAGATAAGACTTGCAACTGCAGGGACAAAACCAACTGCCCTTTTAAAGGAGAATGCTTACTAAAAGGTATCTATAAGGCTTCTATTTGGAATAAGGAATACATAGGATCTACAGCAGTATCCTTCAAAAAAAGATGGCAACAGCACAAATACAGTGTACTCAAGAAAACCCAAACAACTACACTATCCAAATTTACCATTTCAAACAATATCAATTTTGCCGAAATCAAATGGCAAGTACTATACAAAGTTAATAGCTCAGTCCCGAAGAAAGCTGACAACTGTTCAATCTGGAAAGAATGGCTATAGCCGAAGCAGATAGAATCAAATCATTAAATATCAGAAAAAATTAACCTCTATGTGTCCCCATTATAAGTCTTGTTATTTTTGATTTATTGTTTGCTTGTTGTGTCTTATTTTTACTATTTTTACCATCTTATATGTTGAACTTAATCTTTAATTTTTAGACTTTTATAAATTTTATGATAATTTACTAATTAAGCATAATAAGTTTTTATAAAGTTATTAATTAATTTCACTCAAAAATATCTATAAATTACTTAATCACTAACTTATGTCTAATTAGTGCTGATTAGCCTAATTAGTGTCAATTAATTTGATTATTTTTTCTATATATATCAGTGTGCTTCATTTTTATTGCTACCTAACTCTGAAGATCCGTTTTTAGGTGAAACCGGGTTAGTAAGGTTGCAATTTTGTCAATAAATTATTAATTTAAACAATTTATAAACTTTAGCAAAAATGAACAATGTTATAGTACAGAATTATTAAGATTAACTTATAAGAGACCAAAAACACTAAGAAATATATTAATAAACAAAAATAATTTTACAAAAACAGAAAACAACAAAACAGCTGAATGTGGAAAGTGTGCTTTGTGTGGAAATTTTGGAAACTATTATAAAAGTATGATAAGAAATAATAAAACAATACAAAATATGAAAACTAAACAACATTTAAATTGCAAAAATTATGGAATTTGTGCAGCTACATGCAACATATGCAAAAATTTATACATTGGACAGACTATGAATAGCTTTACTAAGAGGCGGAATGCCGACAGAAACATATGAAAAAACAATAAAACTGAACTAAACCATGAAATAAAAAAACAATTTGCTCTAATTATACATTATAATAAATTTCACAAAAACAATATACCAGAAAAGATAGAAAATGCCTACACAGTCCAGTTTTTAGGAAGCCCTATAAGAACTAATTTAGACTACACAGAACAATGGTGGATTAAAAAAACTAAGGCAAAAATTAATTTAAACAGTGTTTTTAAGGAATAGTTTTAATAAAAAATTGAAAATGTCATCAAAATTTTTTTTTATAAGTACAATACTAGGGGATTTTTTTAATTGTTGTTGTTTTCAGAAATAGTTTTTCTTAGTTACAGTAAACAAAAATAATTTTCTAAAGTGTCGTTTTCTCAGTTTCCCAAATTGAAAAACTATATCAAACTTTACTGACTAATCTCAAATATAAGTGTTCCATTAATTTTGAAGTAAAAGTATGAAATTCAGTATTTTAATGATATGGTAGTTTTTAGTTTTATTTTAAATTTTACTAAAAATATTTAATTTACGGTACTTAATTTTCTCTAGTTGCTAGTATATTTTTTTGTTTTCTACAGAATTGAAAATGTTTGTTTTTTAATAAACGAAAGATCTCTTCAAAGTGCTTGTATAAGACTGTGACTGATTTTTTAATGGTTCTTACCATTTTTTGTTTAAGATACAGTACAAAAATTAATTAATGCTACTACTATAAGTTTAGAATGTTTACATGGCAACAAAATTTAGAATATAAACCAAGTAAACTTAAAGTTAATAAAAAACAAATATTTAAAGTTAGTTTTCTAGTTTTTTAAATGCACTGACATTTTTATTTATTTTTTGGTCGACCTCAAACTCAATTAATAATTAAAAATTTTATATAATTAAAATAACTAACCTAAAGTTATATATTTACAATGTATAAGATAAACCTTTTGAATAAAATTTCATATAGGAATTGACTCGAGTGTCAAATGATCGAGTGGAAAATAAGCGCGGGTTGGAAATAAGCGAGTCATGTTGTATTTCTTACTTTTTTTTAAATAGTTTGTTTGAGTTTTCTTTATAATAAATTTAAATTTTTTTTCCGTAATGAGCTTTTTGTTTAATTTTTATTGTTGACTCGTTGTACATTATTTAGTATCTGATTATTTAAGGGATATAAGTCTACTACTGGTAGAATATTGGTGTAAGTTTAAGTTGTAAAAATATACTTTTTTTGAGACTAAGTATTTATACCTTAAGGTAGGAGTAGGCAACTTTTCTATTCGGTGGACTAAGTTTAACTGAAACATTTTTCCGTCCGCATTACTTAAAAAAAGTATAGTGAAACTTTAAAAAAGTAAAAATGCAATGAAACAATAATTTTTATCAAGCGAAACTGTGTTCTAAAAATCCGATTAAGACTTTATCTTAAGCTATTAGTAACAATAAATATACTTTGACTGTTTTGCACAAACTAATTTTAAGCTAAAAGTATTTGTGGGCCGTACGTTTCCCACCCCTATTCAAACAAAAGTAATTCAATCAAAAATCAGTGTAATTGCGCCGGTGGCTGTAAATACAATTTGAAGGGGGGCAATTGCCGGTCAGAGAACATTATTTACAAGGCAACAGTTAACTCTGACCTTGAAAAGAAGTTCTACATCGGCCTATGCTCCACTCAATTCAGATTTCGGTATGCCTACCATAAAAAATCCTTTAAAGGTGGTGTATACGAAAATGAAACTGAGCTTTCGAAGTATGTTTGCGGCCTTAAGCGCAAAAACATTGATTTTAAATTAACTTGGGAGGTGATAAAAAGAGCACAGCCAATAGCAGATGGTAACAACCCTGTTTGTAGGCTGTGCTTAAAAGAATCAACAGCCGTTATGTATGCGTTAAAAAAGGAAGGTTGTTTAAATAAGCGAAGCGAATTTATATCGTCTTGTCGACATATAAAAAAGCTTCTTTTAAAACACAACAAATTTTGAAGCATTTTATAGTCAAATAACTGTTGTTTTCGTTAATTTTAGTTGTTTAATTAGTTAGAAGGTAGATCGATTTTTGTACTGAATATTTGTAATGTACAATATTACGTCATAATGTTTTTTGTTTTTTTGCATAACTTTTGTATCTTTGTTTAGTACAGTGCTTTGTATTTTGAATTTAACTGGCTGATGATCAAAGCTTTATGAAAAATTAAAGCTTTGTGAAACATATGTTCCAGAATTTTTAAAATCGCCATTTGAATTAAATTATTTAAAAGCCCTTCAAGTTGGCTCAGTTGAAAGTGTTTATGTTCAAACATTAACCTTATTTTATATATATATATATATATGATAAAAGGGGTTATTTCAAGATGTAAAACTCGAGTCCTTCGATTTTTCCTTTCGAGTTTTACATCTTGAAATAGACCTTTTTATTAAAAATACCTTTAAGGTGGGCTCCGTGTGAAAGATGTAATTTATTAAGTTAAATAACTTTATTCTCTCTCTCTCTCTATATATATATATATATAATTTATTGAAAAAGTAAGATTTGAAAGATACTGGTACATATGTTTCATAAAGCTTTAATCATCAGGTAGTTAAATTCAAAATAAAAAGCATTGTACAAAACAAAGATGCAAAAGTTAAGCAAAAAAAAAACACACTTTACGTCATAATGTTTTTTGCATAACTTTTGCATCTTTGTTTTTTACAGTTCTTATTATTTTGAATTTAACTGGCTGATGTTTAAAGCTTTATGAAAAATTAAAGCTTTATAAAACATATGTACCAGTATTTTTAAAATCTTATTTTTTCAATAAATAATTTAAAAGCCTTCAAGTGGGCTCTGTAGAAGATGTTCAAGTTTGAATAATAACCTTTTTTATGTATATATATATATAAAGGTTTATTTCAAGATGCAGAACTTTAAGGACTCGAGTTTTGTGCTTATGCACTCATCAACTTCAAAACTAGTTTTCATGTTTTGAACTTGTTTCGAAGTTGATGAGGGCATAAGCACGAAACTCGAGTCCTTCAAGTTTTACATCTTGAAATAAACCTTTTTATTAAAAAAGCCCTTAAGGTGGGCTCTGTGTGAAACATTTGATTTATCAAGTTAAATAACTTAGTTCTATATGTATATATATTAGGTAGTCACGGACAAAATAAAATAAAAGTCTTCGTTGGCAATAGTTTTAGTTACAACGTGTAATTTTTGTACTCTTCATATTATTAATTTCAACAAAATATGATCTATCATAATAAATAACTAAATTACAACTTGGGATACTTTTTTTTTCAGTGTGGTGTGCACAAATTTTGATTATTTAAGACCACATTTTTAGCGGGCCAGATTTACATTGTCGCGTGCTGCATTTTGCCAACCCCTGAAAATTTAACTTTTAACAAAATAAACTATTTTCTTGCTGAAATTTTAAAATAGAATTTGAATCTCCTTTTACTTAACATGTAACTTAAGAAATAATAAAACATTGTTTTATTATTTTATTGAAAATAAATTAAGCTTTTACTTAGTTAAATGCTTTATAATACTTATAATACTGTTTATATCTTAACTCTTTTAAGTTTCGGTTTTATCATAATTTTTCTATTATTTTTTAATGAAATTGTATGTTGATTTAACGTTTCTGTATTTTTTTAAATAAAGCTATTTATTTTTAGTTAGTAAAATGTTAAAAACTTATATTTAAAAAACTTTTGTAAATATATAATAATATAATTCCACTTAATATATTTTTCTTGATGTAGCAAAAGTGTTTACTATTATTTCTATTCACTAATTTTGTACATACTTTAAATGACGGCTAAGTCATGATTAAAACTGTGATAAAATAATTGTATGGTAATATAGAGTAGTATATAAACAATTTTTAGAAAATATTAAACATTATATGTTAGTCAAAGTTTGAAATTACGCACTTTTATCTGAGTTAAACATGTGTAACTAAGTGACAGGTGACTTTATATTTAACATTCTCAGCACTTTCATTCCTGATGTCTAATTAATAGTCATGCATTTCTTACTTGTAATTTTCTAAGCTTAAGTTAAAACTATTACGAACAACAATAGCATTTTTAACTATTTGAACATAAGTTATTAGGCTTTTTGAGGTGGTGGTTATAAAATTTATTAATTTTAAACTCAATGTTTTTTCCGAAGTTTTACCAGTATCTAAATCAGCGGTTTTTAACTTTTTTTTTTCTTGATGTTAACTCCATTGTAACTCCTTTTTGGAAAGTTATTACCAAATTCACCCTTAATATACAAAACAGTGTTTAATTTTGGGAAAAAAGTATTTTTTTTAATTTAAGCTAATTAAATATAAAAAGTCGTTAAATTTAAAGAGCTTATTTAGCTTTAAAAACTTACAGTTAAATACTAACTTATAAATTAAAAAGACAATTAATAAACATTATTTTACATAACCTATCATAAAGAAAATGTACCTCCTAAAACAAGGGAATTTACCCCCAGGGCTAAGTTTACCCCAGGCTAAGAATCGCTGATCTAAATTTTATTAAAATTCCTAAAATTACTAGGTATTTTTTTGGACACTAATTGTTGTTTAAATCCTATTCAAACAAAGTGATTATTATTTGATTATTTGACAAAAAAAGATTATTAATTGACAATAATTTTTGATGTTAGAGATCCGAAAGAAACAAGTTCGTCACAATATAAAACAACAATTTACAAAATACTTATCTATTTGCGTCAATTTTCAATAAAATGTGTATTTTGCAAGTTGTAGTTATATACAATTGTCAAGTTTTACTTTTAAGTTGTGCTATTACTAATTCAAAATACAAAAAATTATAATTTACGACTTGAACATCACATAAGATTTAATAAACTATAGATATAAAATGCTTAAATTTAAATTAGTTTTTTAATTCATAAATTGTAAATCATTTTAGCTTATGTTTTGTATTATTTTAACCATCAATGATATTATAAATAATATGAAGTTTATTTTTCGGTTTAATCTTTAGTTAATTGTTTATATGTATTCTAAAGTATTTTCTAAAATGCTTAGATTTTAATGTAACAAAGTATAAATTCATCCATTTAAAGTTTAAATGCACAAGCTAACATTAGTTCATCAAAATAGTCTTTGTTTCATTGCCATTCTAAAACTTACTTGATTACTTAAAAACAACTTAAGTACGAATAAAGACAACTAGTTAATGTTGATTATACTTTTTGTTACAAAATAATACACGAAACAGTTAATATAAGCTTATATTTTTTTAAATCATTACTGAGACTGACTTAATTAATTTAAGAACAGACTACAACTAAATTTAAAGTTTAAAGCACTTATCTGAAGTTTTAGTAAATTGGCACTGTTTAAAAATATTCGAAGAAGCTGTTACTGTAATTTTTTTAAACCTTGGAATATTAAATTTACTATTGAGTTTATTTTATTACTTATAACATAATAAGATGTAACGTTAAAAGGCGTTAAATCCTGTTCTTAAATTTATTTGAGAGCAGTGAAACGCCGTTAGTCGGAATAAAGTTTTGACAGAAAAACATCTGTGGTATAATATAATAAGAATGTTGAGAAATCGAGGTTGCGAGTTTATAGATTAATCTTGTTAATCAATAAAGTGATTAAAAGTTCAGAACTTTGTGACATCATATCATAATTAAAATTTTGTTACAAAGGCTTTTATAAATTTACATATCACATAGAAGTGTATTCTAAGTCTATTTAGTCTGTGAGAGAGTCATTATAAAATTAGTTTAGTAATGAGTATATTAATAAAGCTTTTTTTGCTTAATGTAATTTTATTTTTTAAGAAAGTGAAAGCAAACAAAGCTATAGATATACAAGTTTCTCTCAATAATAAAAATGATTACTTTAAAACGGAAATAAATTTAGATCAATACTTATCTTTTGAAATTAGCTCACTCAATAAAGATTACACAATTCAAAGTTATGACTGCTACTTATCAACCACAGAAAGTTTAGTAAGTCAAACACAAGACTTAGTTTTGATAAATAATGGTTGTTCATTAAACAAAGAAGTTAATGTCACTGGAATAAATAAATTTTCAGTTAATTCGAAAGTATTATACCGGTCTTCAATAGATTTTAGTTTAGTCTGTCATGCTTTATTATGCCTTGAAAGCAAAACAAGTTTTTGCTTTGTAAATAAAGAGTGCTCTCAGGTTTCTTTAATTAATGAAAAAAACTCAAACTTTGTAATAAGAACCATAAGTAAAAAACTTCCTAGAATAGTTTGTTCTGCTGAAAACGATTGTAATAGAAATAACGTTTGTGAAGTATGGAATTCATTACAAACTTGCCAAAATCATACTGAGAGAAAAGTTATAGACCCTAAACTAAATGAAAATATTACAAGTGATATATGTCATCGCGATAACAAAATGCTATTGACGGATGCTCATGGTTTTATTCTTTCTCCATACTACCCACAATTATACCCTGCGAATTTAATGTGTACCAAAGTTATCTCTGTTGATCAAAGCAAAGTGATTCGACTGATTGCAGTAGATTTTAGCCTAGGAGAAGATAACTGTAACGACTTTGTTTTAGTTTCAAAATCAATGTATTCAAATGAAACTTTAACTTTTTGTGGAAGTAATGGTACAAATATAAATATAGTTTCTCAATCTAACGAGCTTACGATAACTTTCAAGTCTGATAACTTCAAGCAATCCCGTGGATTTAAATTTAAATGGATAGCCATTGATAAGTGTTCAGATGATGAATTTTTGTGTTGGAAGGGTAGATGCATTAATAAAACTTTACAATGCGATGGAAAAAAAGACTGTCTAGATAATAGTGATGAAATACAATGTGTTTACAGAGCTGAAACCAGGGGTGAACCAGCTTGTGGAAAAACATCTTTTGCTCCGCGATTGTATCAGGATCCTGCGCGAATAGTAGGAGGTGATACAGCTTCTGAAGGATCATGGCCATGGCAAGTCTATATTCTAGATCGTATATACCAGCAGTGCGGAGGAAGCATAATTTCATCAAAATGGGTTCTTACCGCGGCTCACTGCAACACTCAAAAAAATCCTATAACAATTTATGCTGGTTTACATAGTGTTTTTAAAACAGATATTTCCAAGTACCCTAATGTTAGGCTGTACTCGGCTAAACAGTACATAAGTCATCCAAAGTTTACAGGTAAGTCTCCGTTTTACTACGACGCTGCAATTATTGAAACGAATACAGAGATAGAGTTTAATGATTTTATAAAACCTGTTTGTTTAAATACTCCTGAGTTAGGTAATTTTGATCCCCAAGGTATTGGCGATGTGGCAATAACATGTGTCGCTACTGGATATGGAAGAACTTCTTATAACGGGCATCTCGCCAGCTTTCTTCAACAAGTTAGAGTTCCTATGCTTAATTTTGAAAGGTGTGTAAGCAAAAACTATAAAAATTTAAAGTTAAGTAAAGAGGTTCAAGTATGCGCCGGAGATCTACTTAATGGAGGTATAGATGCGTGCCAGGGTGACTCTGGAGGGCCACTTGTCTGCTTGTATAAGCAATCAAGCTGGATTCAAGTAGGTATAGTCTCTTTCGGAGAAGGATGTGCGTGGGCTGGTAATCCAGGAGTTTATACAAGGGTAAGTGGAATTTACGATTGGGTCCAATCAAGAACAAACATTGCTACTAATAAGGACGAACTAAATAATGGAAATATATTTGTTAAAGAAAACGAAAGTTTTCTAAAGAAAGCAAGAAGTAACAATTTTAAGTTTAAAACTTGTAAAGTCGCATTTATACTATTATTTTTATTTTGGTGCATTTGAATTATGTTGAAATAAGAAAGACAAAATGAACAACAATATTCTTAAAATTAAAGTTTTAGACTAAACTGAAGTTTTAGTAACTGCCTTATTAATTTTGACAGCGTTTATTTAATTATTATTTCTAATTAAATTTCATGGTTAATGCAAACTTGGAAACACTTTTATTTAAATTTTTATAAAAACAAAACTTAAAGTTAATTATTAAATAATGCTAAGTAAATTTTCTAACTAAGATTTGAAAATGAGACATGTAAGCATAAATTTTAATATAATTTTTAATGAAAACATCAAGATTTGATTCACAATGTGTAACTTAAAGTACATAATAGGTGTTAATATTTTAAATATACAAATAGGACACCAAATCGCTAACTTTTTAATTAGTTTAATTATTGAAAAACATCATTAAACATTTAACAACTTTAAATTTATTGTAAAAAAAATAAAGTGTGGCAATAACCGTAACCTAAAACTTTTTATATATTTAAAACAAAAAATGTCTTGACTAAAGTTGTTTTTTAATTTTTTAAAGCTAAATTTTTTAATGGAAGAAGATAACAAGAGAAAACGTGATTTTGGCTTACAAAATCTACAGAACTTTGAAATAAATCTACACGAACTAATACAACATAAAAATGAAACTTTAAAAAAGATAAAGTTTACAAAAGAAGCAAGTCACTTTAGGAGAAGTAAGTGTATATTAAAAAACAATATAAGAGTGTTGCTTGTATATAAAGTTGTTTTAAGTTACTTGAAATTTTAGTTAATTAATGATTACAACATTTCGGAAGGTTATTTATGGTTTGAAACTATAAAAGTTTTACTTCATAAACTTAAGTAACATTGATATGAATATATTTTAGTTAAGTTTGTACAATGATATTAGATTATTACTTTAATCTACTTTAAATTGCTATTTTTAATTTTATTTTTTTTCAATGACAATTTATTGCATTCTGATTTTAGTTTGTCACCAGTCTACAATTTTTAAAACTATTTAACCAAACAAACTAAACTTGTTGTATGTAGTTAAACTAATAAATACTAACTGTAAGTTATAACTTTGAATAAAATATATTTGTCAGTACAATGTAAATATTATATACTGTCATTTTTAAGTTTTAGCTTATAAGCAGAAATAATTAATACAAACACATATTAAATAATTTTTTTACTTGTGTCATTATCTTTACAGACTTCGTCGTATAGGTACTCTTATTTTTTGATAAAAAACGTCTTTAATTACAAAACATAAAGGTCTTATAATATTTCAGTTATTCTGTTTGAATAATCTGTTTATTATAACTAAGAATCTCATTAATCTGATCAATTGTTTTATAAGTAAATAATTTAATCAGGAAATTCGTATTGTAAGACTTTTAAATCTATTAACATATACTTTATTGCAAATAAATCAGTTTTTTAGTTTTTAAACTTTTATTTATACACTTGTGCCAATTCCTTTAAATTTACCTGATTCCCTTTTTCAAACAACTCACAAACTAAATCACAAACAAACTAAAACACAAAAAATATAAGTAAAATGTAAAAAAAATCATACAGTTATAAACAACTTTAAAACAATAATTAAAATAAAATAAATTAAAACTTTATTAACTAACGATTTTTTTCATAAAACACTGTTTCATTCTCAGTTAATTAATAAATTAATATGAGATCCTCAGTTTAAATAGGATTCTTATTTAAATAAAATTAACTTGTTTTACGAGTAAGTTCGTTAATTAGTAAATTTGTATTTAACTCCTTCGATTCAAGTTTAGAACTTTGATTCTTACTCTTAAAATGAACTAAAAGTATAGAAAATGGGTTATTTAAAACTATTAGGTGCAACTATAAATCTCTTATCAGGACCAAGCTGACAATTTTTAAACGTTATTGATTTAACCGCTAATAAATTACCACGTTTTTTACAAAGTTTGATTAATTAGAATTGATTATGATTATATTTACAATTTTGATAAAAGTAAACTTTTAAGTATGAGTAGATATTGTACTGTTTGTTGCTGTAGTGCAGGGGTTAGCAGGCATTTGGTAGTTATAAATCAAATTTTGAAAACAAAAATGCTTGCGGGCTGTAGTTGTAATTTTGGTATTTATTATTCATAACAGACCCGACATATCTAGTTTAAGTTTCTAATTTCCTGTATAACGTACCTAAGACCCTTTTTTGCTCTTCACTTTGAAACCCAGAATATCTATTGTTAGTTTCAAGATTTATAAATTGCGAGTCATATTTGCATGTTTGCGAGCCGCAGGTTTACTTTTTATGGGCTGCATCCAATTAAAATTAAAATCGTATTTACAAAATAGAATTTCGGTCTAACTTGAAAAAAAAATCAGCATACTTTTTCGACCTTCTGTATTTGAAATCTGTTATGATTTCTAAACCGTTGGAACTGTTTAAGCTTCCCTAATTTTATTAATTTGTTTATTTAAAATAAAATGAACTAAAGATTGCAGTTAGCTTGCGAGAATTTTTTGTTCGTAATTTTTGTTTAAAAAAAAACGATTCCGTTAAGCAATAACTAAACAAAGAAGTAGCTTTGATAATTATAATGATGTATTAAAATGCCTAAAAAAACACTCACATTAAATTTTTGATAAAAGATAGTTATTGTAATTTTACTATAATTTTTTTATAGTAACTAACTTAAGATAATAAACTACCTCCATTTTACTGATATAGTTGCAGTTTAAAGGTACGTTGATAAAATAACGTAAGTCTAGTTAAATTATTAATTTAGTTTTATGAACTAAAATTATTAAACTATTTCTTTAGTGTTTTTAATTTAAAAAAAAATACGGTGTTTTCCAAAGTTTGCACCTGTGCATATTAGTGTACAAGAAAATTGTTTTACTTTGCAATCAAAAATTGTTTAATAAAAATAAAACTTAATTATATAATTTTATAAAATTCACTTTTAAAGAATACTTTTTATTCAAATAATCAAGAAATTAGGTAAGCATTTAACATTTTTATTTTCAAACAGCAATGAACTATTTTTTTGAGAGATCAGCCTACCAATATTTCATGCTGCTTATTGTCACAATGAATACTGTTTGTCTTGTAGCTCAAGCTTGGAACCATGTCGAAGTTAAATATCGTGCTTTATTTGGAATAGCCGAATCATTTTTTGTTAGTATATACATAGCAGAACTTGCAGTCAAACTCTATGTGCTGAGAGTCCAATATTTTGATTCAGGAGCCAACATGCTAGGTCAATTTAGTATTAACTAATACTTTTAAGTGTCTTTAACTTTAAGTAACAGCAAAGGTTAGAAAAATTGATTCTTATAAAATCTGTCTAATTACAAAAACATGACCATTATTTATTTAACTCTGTAGTTTATAGTTTGTTTACATATTACATAGTTACAACTACTAGGTAAAAAAACCACTAATTTTCTCTATCAAATAGGTAAAAATAAATCTGCCATTAAAATAAGTTTAATTATTTTTTAATTTTTTCCGTAGATGTTTAGAAAGTCAGGCGAACCAAATTTGCAAGATTTTAGTTTTAAAAGTTAAAGACTTAAACACTCACTTTAAAAAATGAGTGAACTAAAGTTTTGAAAACAAAATACAGTCATCTTTCTCTTAAAAAGCACTTTTACTTATAAAAAGTTCTGTTGAATATAAAATTTTGTGTACATTAAGTTTTAACTAAGTTTACTCTATTAGTAAGAAATAACAGTGGAAAAACAATTTTTCAATGCGTTATTTAAACAGACGAAAAATAAAAAGAAAACGTACAAATATACTAATAAACAGGCAGTAGATTCCTAACAAAAATAATGAAAATATAGAACAGAACATTTTAGATATACAATGTTCATAAATAAAATATATATAAATAAAATTGTAACAACTAGAATTTAAATTTATATATTTATAAAAATAACAATGTAGTTTTTTCACATTATTATCATGTAAGATTGAAACATAAGTATTAAAACTTTCTTGAAAGCAATATTTAATAATAAAAATGTCCTGGTGCATTGTCTATAAGAAAAAGAGTTGAGTGACTTTCTTTGCTTAAATTACGACAAAAAACATTATTAAACCATTTTCAACATGTTTGAATGTCCATCCAGGCACCTTTTTGTGCAGCATATTTACGAGGACATTTTAAATTTACTAATTATGCGGGTTTGTTGTACTTTTTAATTAACATAGAGAGAATTTTGTGACATCTGGTAGTATTCTTGCAAACCACCAGTGTCACTCGGCCCTTTTGTTTCTTTTTCCTTTAATTGATTTTAAATTTTCAATGGCTAAAATCAAGCTTTATTTCGGCTACAAT
Source organism: Thalia democratica (assembly GCF_965202585.1). NCBI lineage: Eukaryota > Metazoa > Chordata > Thaliacea > Salpida > Salpidae > Thalia > Thalia democratica. The sequence goes on along the minus strand of NC_139170.1, from coordinate 24,642,976 downwards.
ATATAAAATCAGATTTAATTTAAATAGTTTAGAAATCTTAAAGCTTTTAATATCCTTAATAGAATGATTTCATATAATAAATAGATTACATTCTATAGTAGCTTTAAACAAAACATTTTAGAAAACGAAGTAAGTGTTTACTATCGTGTTATAACATTTGTATAATATAATAAGAATATAATTATACTATTATGTGTGCTTATTAATGTAAATATAGAAAAAAAAAGTTTTTAACCAGCTTTTACTTTTAAACCAGCTGTTCTTAAATATTTATATCTTAAAGTTATCAGAAATATTTTATTTATATGCTTTTAAACAAGGTTTTTTCTAATTTAACTTAATTTTCAACTATAAAGATTAATACTTGTATAATAAATAGAAACTAACTAACTGTGCAAACTAGTTATAAATTGTTTTAATATCATAGAAAATTTGTTTTACAACAAATTATTAAACGTTTTTATATTCTTTTTTTTTATTGTGATATTTTAAACACTTTTTTTAAGTTTTAGCATACATCCTGACCGTTTAACATACAAAAACTATTATAATAGTGGTTTTTCTAAATAAAAAAATAACTATATTTCTAGTTAAGCTTTAAGTTTTATTTTGAAACAAGTTTAAAACTTTTTTTTCAACTTTATAGCCTATTTAATTAAATTATTGAATTAGATCATTATTCTCTAAAGAGAATTTCCATTAAATTGTAATGTTTTTTAAAACCACAAAAATTTAAAATTCAATTAATAAGTTTTAGAATAAGTAAATAAATAAATAAATTCAAACCAATAGCAGTGTAGCAGTGTATATTAGGGTTCATTCGATGCTCCGAAATAAACTAAATTAGTTTTAAGTGAGCTTTAGATTTTACTTATCTGTACACTACTAAATATATAGAACTTTAAATACCTTTCTTTAGTTTGTAACAAACTTGTTATAATTTATTCAAAAGCAGAATTCAACTTATTAAAAAACTCTACAGATTTTTTTATTGTTTCAAATGCCATGATTGAAACGACTTTATACATCATACAATTAAGAGTAGGAAGGACATCGAAAGCTGTTTTTAACATATTTAGTTTTGTTAAAAGCTTTAGAGCTCTTCGTATTCTACGTCTCATCAGATACATGAAAAACGTCCAAGTAGTGTTAATAACCTGCTTACAGTCTTTAAAAGCACTCAGATCTATCGTCACTCTTATGACATTGTTTGGTTGTGAGTAAATATTAATTAAAGTTTAAATTAAAAAAAAAAACTTGGTCGTTGCCTCAAGCTTTTTATGTAATTTTCAAATTTATTACTATCTATAAAATAAGATTACTTGACAATACAAATTCGGACAACACAAATTCCGACAATTCAAATTATTATAAAAATATTTAAAAGACTATACCTAAAAAAGTAATATAAGTTTTAAAAAAATAAAAGAATACTTATGTAGATTTTATTCAAATCTACAAGCCACTTTTTATTTTTTGTAAAATCTTAAATATTTTATAAGATATTTCAAAATTAAGAAAAATAACTATGTTTTTTACTTTATATAAGCCATATCTCAAAAAAATATTAAATGTTTTACAAAAAGAAAAAAGCGTCTTTTAGATATTAATAGGACCTACATATGTTTTTTATTTTATTTTACAAATGTACATTACTTTTTAAGATGTGGCCCTTTCATTTTTTTTAAGAATTTGAATTGTCGGAATTTGAATAGTCGTGCACCCATAAAATAAGATCATTTTAAAGTGATAAGAATAATTTATATAACAATGTATATTAAAAATTTTACAAAAATTAGTTGTAAAATTACTTGTTTAAGAGTTAAAATTTAATTTTTGTCTCAAAATTCTATGTAAAATCATATATGTAATCCTATTTAAAAAAAATAAAATATTTACTAAATAAAGATTTGTTTTGAAAATAACACTATCTACACAAAAATATATTGGTACAAATTACAGTACTTTGATAATTTTCAAAAGAGACACTTAAAAATATTTAGGTTATTATTTTGAATAATATTAAATAATTACACAAAAAATTTTCACTTTTATTTTGATTTCGAGTTTCTTTATTAAAATGGGCTTAAAGTTTTATTACTGTTAGTACTTTTTTAATACTTATCTAATCCTTAAAACATAAGCTAAAATTACTTGATTAAATGAAAAGTTTTAAAACTTTCAGCAACAACTTATTTTCTTGAAATGAAGTTTTATAACAAACAATAATAACAATCTAAAATCAAATCTAGCTTAAGATAAAAAAACTATAAACTTATTTTAGTTGCATTGTTTTAAAAATATCAATTAATCAAAAACTATTACTTTAAACCATATTTTGTCTCAAATTGCCTTTTTTAATGTTAAAGACCTGTTTTGTGTACTTTCAAAAAAGTTTTCTGTAGTTTCTACAATACTTTATTTCCTAAAAAGGAATTTTGATTTTACTTATTAACTCTTTTTAACAGTTATATTTGCTGTGATTGGTAACGCGTTTTTTTCTCTACTGGACCATAGTAGGTTTGGAACTTTCACAAAATCATGTTTAACTTTATTAAAAGTGATAACTTTAGATGATTGGTATGAAATATTTACAGACATTAATAAAAAAGAAGGTAAGTAGTTTCAAACATTTCTAACCTAACTGTTTGTCAGCTTTTTATTTCCGTATATAAAATTTAAATGATGATATTAGTGCAAATTAAATACTTTATTCACTACCAGATTTCAGTGAAAAAAAAACTGACCTTGTCAAGTATAATAAAATATTAAAAGTATAATAAAATAAATAAAAAATTTATTAATTTTAAAACTTTAAAACTGGTATAAACAAAAACTTTTTAAATAGCATTGTGTAAACAATAACATAGTTATCTAAAAGAGCTATCTAATTTATTATAGGTAGTTTCAACACATATTTGATATTTTATTTGTTATTTTACATTCTTTTGGAGTACTTCACACTTTTAAGGTTAGTTTTTTTAACTATCATTAATTAAAAATTATACACATTTTTCGTTAAAACAAACAGAAAAATATTAATTTTTTTTTTATTTTTCATAACAAGTTTTTAAATATTTTATGTATTTTTTTATTTCTAAAATTTGTTGCCGTTTAATAATTTTTTTTTAAGTTTATAGGCTACTTAATTTTATAAAATATACTTTTATAGCTTTTTTATATTTAACTTGGTTATGAAGTACTATTTTAATTTAATATGGTCATTTAAATGAATAAATTTTTGAAATTTAAGTACATAGTTGTTTTGAAAAATGTTAAGTTATAATAATAAGAATAAAAGTTATAGAATAAATTTAGTGTTTTTCAAGTACAGTTGTATATATTTAGAAAATTCAAAATTAATAAGTTTTATTAACTATAATATAGCTTTTATAACAGAATGCGCTTTACTGTAGTTTTTAAATTCAAAAATTATCTTTTCATGAGTATATATCAATTTATAAATTACTATTAAGGTAAAATTTTGCAGTAACTGAAAATAATATACTCGAATATTTTTAACACTTTTTTACAATTTCGACAAATCGTAAACATGATATTGAATTTTTCGTATTACAATCATTTCCATTTAATCGATTACGCTTATAATCATGATATAATTTAAAAAAAAACACTTTTAACAATTTCCTTTGTAAAATTATAAATTAACTCTTTAATACAGAATTCTATATGCATTTTATGTGCTTTTTATGTCAAATAACTGTGCTTATTTTATTATATGCAAGTTATTAGTTTTTGAGAAACATTTAACTTCTATTTAAACTAAAAACAATTTTTTTGTTGTTTTGATAAATATTTACAATTATAAAGTTTTATAGTTTAAAGTTATTATAATTTTAAGTAGTAAAATTTTTATCTGTTTGTTGAAAATTAAAAGAAGTTCAATATAGCTGAAGTTTTGTTTCTAAACAGGCTTTGTTTACTAACTTTTTTTAAAGTTTTTAAAAACTGAATATATAAACTATAGCTGTAATTGCTGATAAAATATAAATCTGAACTAACTTTAGCATACTTTTGTTAACATTTCATTTAAATAAATAAACAGTTTATATGTCTTTTATGTTTGTTATTAGTCACTTGCTATAAGTTAAAATTAATTTATTAGAAATTTTTTAACCTTTTAAAATTTTTAGCTCGGATTTTTTTTAATTATTTTTGTTTACATACTTCCAATTGTTGTTTTCCTTAAGCGCATTTTTTTCAAATGCTGCAATCTATACTTAAGCTTTTTTTAGAAACTATACAGTTAACATGACTGAGTTTCTATTCTTCGATTAGTTTTTAGTTACTACTGTTTAACTCATGTAAATTTGCTACTAGATTAGTTGTCGTATTTAGTTTAGTTTTCTTTTAAGTTTTTTTTTAAGTTTAAGTTATGACTGTTAAAAATGACCTTTTAGCCCAATATAGTTAATTTAAGCATGGCGTGTATGATTCGATGAACGAGAGGTTTTTTTTCTTCATTTTGAGCCTTTTCTTTTTTTTGTCCGATAAACTTAATTGTAATTTTCAGAAACCTATTCAGATTGAGTATAAAAACCAAAAGGTACCTTTTTTCTAGTTTTTTTTATATAAGTAAATACGCTTTTTCTTAAATCTGTGAAGCTTACAATTCTTGTTTATTTTAAACAAAAACTTCTTAAACTATATGTATTGTATTGTAAATCTCAGGTTTTAATTATTTAGATAATTTAAAAAAAGGTAGAATTAATTTAATTAAACTCTTAAGTCGAGCGTAATTTTTACTTCTTAATTGTTATAAAAGTTTAATTGAATTTAAAGTTTGCGTACTTTGCGAAACATTGTATTGTAATAAAGTTTTAAAAATTTATCATTGAATTTAAAGTTTCACTAACTAAAGAAAAATCTTAAACCGCTTGTTTTTCTTTGTAATACTCATAAATTCTGATTATATGAAAATAGTAAGTTTAAAGTAAACTATTTGAGGAGACTTCTTTTAGAATTTATGTTATTATTTTTTTATGTGTTTGAAATCAGAATAGATAATCGATTCCTTGTCTAAAAGTCAGAAAAGTGAGCAATACACTACACAGTAAACATTAGCAAAAACAATTGAAATTGATATGTGTGTCTTACTAACACCTTATTACGTTATATCTTATGTCTCCTTTTGCAATACAATAAAACTATCTAATGTACTGTTATATTTGTTGCAATTATTAAAAAATATTAATTAATCAAAGAAGACTTAAAAGGAAAAATATCAAAAAGTTAAAGTTTAAAAGTTCTAACTTAATTTAGTGAAAAAATCGTTGATACTAATTTGGAAATTTTGTGCTTCATATTTTGTAATAAAAATATCAAGCATATTGTATTTTATTTACAATTTAAAAACCATATTATAAAGTTTTTCAGTTAACCTAAGTGTCTTTATTGCTTACTTTTACTAAATACACTCGATTATTTAGTCATATTTCAAATAGGTCAAAAGTAAGTTTTAAACAAAAACATAAATTGTAGAAGAAGTCTTTTCCGGAAAACTATATAAAATTTCATAATTACTCTCGGAGCACATTTAAAAAAGTAAAATTTTCATTCAAAATTAGCCGATTAAAAAAGTTTTAAAAAGCTATTTTCGATTCATTTTACAACTGAAAAAGTTTCATTTTTATCTGGGACATTTTTTTTAAACTTTTACAACATTAGAAAAACCGTAGTTAAATTTTTTCAAAAACCTTGTGTAAAATAATTTTTCACGTCTGCTATTAGTTTGTTATAATTTGTTATTGATTTATACTTCATTTTAATTAAATAATTTTAACTGGAATTGTTTAACTAAGTAGATTATTTACATATCGTTAGATAGTTTTTCGATTATTAAAACAAGTTTATAACTAGTTTTGATTAGTACTTCGTTTTTTAGTTTGTTATATATAAAACATTTCGTTATACATGTTAGTTTATGTATTTTTAATGCAAGGCAAAATTTTTACATTGTCAACAATAGTAGGACTTAGAGGGTGCACGACTATTCAAATTTGGACAATTCAAATTCTTATAAAAAAGCTGAAAGGGCCACAACTAAAAAAGTAATGGATATTTGTCAAACATAAAAAAATACATAAGTAGGTCTTAACAAAATCTACAAGCTGTTTTTTTATTTTTGCAAAACATTAAAAAAATTTTTGTGATATGGCTTAAATAAAGTAAAAATTATTATTATTTTTAGTAATTTTAAAATATCCTAAAAATATTTAAAATTTTGCAAAAAAGAAAAAGTGGTTTGTAGGTTTTAATTAGGTCTACATATGCTTTTTTTTTTAATCTATATTACTTTTTGAGATATAGTGTTTGAATATTTTTTAATAATTTGAATTGTCTGAATAAATCGATTATCTGATATAAAATGAAGTTAGGTTGTAAAAAAGTTTTTTAAATCTACGTTTATCCGATTGTGAGTATCTGCCAAATAACTTTCTAAATTTGTCATATTGTATTTTTCGAGTGAATCCAAATATAAATATGTATTACTGTCGTAAAATCTTTAGTTTCTTCTGTTAGATCTTAATAAACAAGTTCTAACAAATTATACAGTATCCTTCTTTTATTACACTAACACGTGTTTCTGTGTATTAACGGATTACGGAGCTCTGTAAAAAAAAAACTGTATGCAAAGAATAGAAGCCATAGTAGGTATGTACATGTGTCCATATTAAAAATAAAAATAATTGATATAGATTATTATAGGTTAATAGTCAATAATAGAAAAAAAAAACTTAATATTAAATTTGACTGTTATAAAACTATGTAATATTTGTAACTATTAATTCTAAATTAAATAAATTAAAGTAAAAATACAAAGTAAAATAACACATCATAATAACTAGTTACATGAGATGAAGGAAGTACTTATTCTAAATATTTACTGGTGAATAATCATTCAAATAGATATATATAACAATTACGTCACACTATTAAGATGCCATATGTAAACACAAGAATAAGCTAGTAACTTATACTACAAAATTAGATAATTTATTCTTTATGTTTGGAAAAAGTAGTCGAGCGATTTAATTTAAAAAGGTAATATGTAATCTATTAGCTAGCTTGTACTGGTGTTAATATATGGCAGCTTAATATCGTGACGTAATAATTATATATATTGTTTGAATGATTAGTAACCAGTAAATATTTAGAATTAGTACTTCTCTCGTTTCATGCAAGTATTTTATATTAGTGATCTACCGAGTCCGAAAATTTCGGATTCGGCCGAATCCGAACCCGAGTCTTATTTTCAAATTAGGATTCAGCCGAGTCCGAATCCGAATCCTATTTTCAAATTAGGATTCGGTCGAGTCCGAATCCGAATCTCAATTTTATAATTTGGATTCGGCCGAATCCGAGTTCAAGTCCAAATATTTTAATAATTTTTTATAGACTTTAATTGATTTTGAATCTTTAAAGTGCCAGAGTTTCATAGACTTATAATCATCAAGGCTAGTTTGCCTGATAGCTTCAACCTTTCTTTTCTTCGGATGTTCGGGTGCAGTAAAACTTCTATCTTTGTCTAAAGACTTACTTTGAGACTTTTTGTAACTCTTGCTGTGTTTAGTTTTCAAATGCTCGTGCATGAAAGAGCTAGTATAGGACTTAGGCTTGTCACTTCCTCTTTTTATTTTAGCTCCGCAGATATTGCATACTGCGATGGAGTTATCTTCATAACTTAAAGTAAAATATTGCAAGACTATTGAAGACATTATTAATACTGTAAAACAAAAATAACTATAGAATAAATATGATAGTATAGTATTATAAAATTAAAATGCACTAAATCTTAATTCTAAATAGTAGTTTAATTTATATGTTGTGTAAACTATACTTTGATAAGGCTTTTAATATAGGTCGTAATAGTTTTGTTCTTAGTTTATGTTTTCATTTAAATATTTTTTTATGGATACGAAAAACTGAATTTTAAACTACTATGCAAAATATAGTACTACAAAATACAACCAATATATGTTCAAATAGTTATTAAGCTTATGCTAACAAAAACACAAGCTTTATTTATACTGACCTAGTGAGTCAAACTTATTTCATGAAATTAACAATTTAATTACATTGTATTTTAGCATTTGTATGCATTTATATTCCTAACAAAACAAAAATAGAAATAATTAAATAAAAGCATAATAATATAGAGCTAAAAGTTTGCAAAAATCAGTTACAAAATAATTTTTTTTTTCTTATTTTAACGATTAAATTTATTTATTATTCTTGGCATAGTTAAAAACTTTAAATATAAATAAAACATTTTTAAAAACTACGAACAGAATCTCTAAAATGGAAAAATTAACAAAATAAGCTTTATAAAATTGTGAGAATGTACAAAAAATACATTCATCATAAACAAACTACCAAAAACATTTAGATTATTCAGGGTTGTCACTCTTTAAGTCAAAAAATATGTCCTGAGTGAACCTTAAACTGTCCTGATTCACCTCAAGATTTTTCAAATTAACATCTTTTCGACATCAGTAAAAAAACACGTTTTTAACAAAATTGATTAAAAAACAAAGTATTAAAACTAGTTTAACTAAATCTCATTCAATATATACTATAAGAGTTGATCATATCAACTTGATCATCAGACCACAAGCCCTCGGTAGACTGAGACCGGTTTCGTCCTTATTAGGACTCATTAGTCAGCCTCAACCGAAAAACCTGTAAACGTCAATCTACAAACGGTTTATATATGCAAGCATGAAGCAACCACTTGCTGGTAATGATCAGTGACGTCAGCATTGTCTTTTGCCGTGCAACGTTCAATACATTGTCCACTAGACAAGACATCTGATACGCTTGTATTATATACAATCAACGAAAATATCGGCGATGTTTTAACAAAACTAAACTTGAGCTTTGACTCACGCATACGAGAGTCCAGGCTTCTGCTCTGCAGACTTTCGCCGATGGTTTTGTTGATCAATATATACTAATACTAGCCTAAAAATTTGAGTCTTAAAACTAACCTGATGTATTTATTAAAAATTAATACTACACTGAGTTTCCCAGAACCTCCAAGAGATTTTCTAAACTTTTAGAATACCCTATGTTTTCCTGAGTACTCTGAGTGTTTGGCAACCCTTGATTGCTATAATTAATAAAAGATAATAAACAAAATATGTAAGAATATATGGTTTATGTTAACTATACTTCTGCACTAAAACAGTATAAAATTGGCCAAATCATAAAATTGGCCAAAGCTGTTGTCTTTAAAGATATATAACAACTAAAGGTCTCCACTTATTGCTAAAGACAGGGTTGCTAAATGTTTTTGACAAATTTTCTCCTGGTTTTCAAAAATTCCTCCAGGTTTTCGAAAGTACACATTTTTTGGGTCTATTTTAAGTTAAAGGTTATTTTGAGGTAAAAACTGTGTTAAGTTGTATGCAAACATTCAAAAGCTACTGTAAAGCTCTTTTAAAACTTTTTTTTTTATAAAACAATTTGGGATAATCCTTAGAAATAAATTTCTATATGATATATTTCATTGTGTCAAATCAAAATTTCACTACTTAAATCTAAAAATTGTTAAAATTCCAGGTTTTTTTAGTTATTTTTGTTCAAAATTCCAATTTTTTTTTAATTTCACAAATTCAAGATTTTTCCAGGACTTTTAGTCTAAATTGTCAAATTCCAGGGTTTCAGTTTTTTGGCAACATTGTTAAGAGATTGATATAACTTTAAATGTTTTAAGATTTTGTTTTCATAACAATTTTTCACTACTAAAAATAAAATATCAAATCATAAAAAAAAAACTTAAAAAATTTGTGAGCTATGGATGTCGGTGGACCAACACCTAAAGTCTCAGTTGGGTCTTGTTGACTGTCTGTTAGAAGATTGTCAACCTGACATTTTTGCCCATATTTTTCCTGCAGACGGGGTGACTTCCTAGCACGTTTATGCTTAGGACCCTCTGCGGGCAGTTTTGTATTTGTATAATTTAAATTAGACAAAATAAAATGCTTTTATACTAACTTATTATAATGTATCAGTGAATTTTATCGATCAATACTAAAGACTATTCTAGACTACTTTATATAAATTAGGCAATATAGTACGGGTGAAGTATCTAATATATAAATTTTTTGTTAAACTTTTATTGCGTTACGCCGTTTCCTTGCAGACCAGTTCATCAAACGCTAAAAAAAGCTGGAAACAAAAGTATACAGAGCGATGAATTGGAAAATAAAAACACACATATAAAAGAAAAATAAAATTTAAATTTAAAATATGAGTTATAATTACTATGTTGTTTACAAAAGTTAAATTTTAAAGTTAAATTAGTTTAAAATGAAAAATAGGTAAGCTTAGTTTAATTAATCTATTAACTATAGATTCTATATGTTTCAATAATCTATTTACTAAGCATTTAATATATTAAGCTTTGGAAAAAATGTGAATATTAAGATTTATAGGGGATTTTTAGATTACAGAAATGGTCTTTTTACGGGAAGGTTGTAACTTTAAAACAAAATCTTTACACAATACAAACATAAATACAATGTAACAATTAAATTAAATAGAATAAAATAAACTAAGTTAATGCGATAAAAAATAAACAAAAAGTATTCCTTAGGGTAATGAGGGCATTGCGTGACTAATTCATTTCTCTTATTAAGGATTTTTCTTTGGTTAGCGTTTGCTTTAAATAGTCTTTCTAGGTTACATAGTGAGCACATAAAGTTTGGTTTGAATCTGTTTTTTGTCTGTCTGAGAATTTTCCATTCAATAGTGTATTTTTCGCCTTTTTCATATAATTTCCACATGTAGTTGGCGAGTTGTGTACAGTTGGTGGGCTTCTTCTTGTTGGGTTTTGGAAATGATACTCTATGCTCGTACAATCTATTTTTGAAGGGTCTTCGGGTGGATCCAATATATGACATTTTTCTCAGATGAGACAGTTGCTTCGTAGATTACATTTTCTAATTTACATTTATTCATTACTGGATATTGCACTCTGTTTTTGCAGTTGCATAGCTTTGGTTCTATCGGTGGTTTTTCTAGCAGCTTTTTATTGTGTCCACTAACTAATGCTTTTATGTTTGGGGAACAACAATATGATATCTTGGTGGAACTTCTATTAAAGACTTTGTGTAGTTCTGTTGATTCTGGGAAGTGCTTGTCAAGCAGTTTTAAAAAGAGGTTTCCGAATTTGGTTTTCACTGATTCGCAGAAAGGTGGGTTGTAAAAAATACATTTTAATTTTCTGTTTTTTGCTTTGTTGTTATCAATTGTTGGATTATATTCGAGCTTATGATGGAAGTTGCTTTTGCTTAAAGCGTTTTGGTAGATTTGTTTCGCGTTATCAAATGATACTTTTCTTTTTGTTAGTTTTGAAATTCTATTTTCAATTATTTTTGGGATATTTTTCTTAATTGTTATAGGATGGTTAGAATCTGTGTCAATATAAATGGTCTTTGCGTTTGGCTTTACATATGGGCAATAGTCATCAGTTAGGAGGTTTAAATGTATGTCCAAGAAGTTGGTAGAGGTTTCACCTGCGCTAATTGTAATATCGAATTCTATGTCTGCTAGTTTTCTTGTTATTTTGTTTTTTATTTTGCAAATATTACTCTTATTTGTTTGTTTGATAACGGCAAGTCCGTCATCTCTATATAGTCCAATTGACTCAGTGTTTATAATCGTAGACAAATGGTGTAATAGAATAGGTATAAACCTACAAGATCGCATACTTCGACGCCGTTAAATGAGCCCATAGGTACATCGAAGTTGTCATTGGTGTTGGTTTTTTTCCACATATTATTAAAGTAAAACATGACTAATTTGCATGTGTGCATAATTGTCTCTTTATCAAATTCTGTGGACCTTGAATAAGAGTTGAAAAAGTTAATTGCATCTATTAGGTGTTTTGTTTTGATGGTTGGGTAAAAGTTCTTTATGTCAAAGTTCACGAAGCTTTTGTGGTTTTTGTTGTTGATTTTTTCGAACCAATCTATCACTTCGCCAGAGTTTTTCCATAGACTAAGCATGGATTTTTTTCTTATGGTTGTGATGTGTTTTTGTAGAATGGTTCTTGACAGTTTACCTAAGTGAGTTTTAGATTAATTAATTGTTCTACAGCTGATATCGTGTGGAAAGTTCGCTTTATGGTCTTTGATAGAAAGGAATGCTTCATTGATTTCATATTTTGGAATTTTTTTGTTCTTTAAACTTTTTTGTTTTCTTAGGATCTGTGCTGCCTCGTTGTTAATGGCATTAATGGTATTTTCGTTGTCAATTGAATATTCGCTCGTTATGCTATTTTTCATTAGTTTTTTGTACTTATTTGCAATCATATAGTACAAGTTTGATGTTTTATCTGAAAAAACTATAACCATTTTTTTACTCAGTAGATTTTTTATGTCTTTGTTTAGAATCTTTTGGTATTTTGATCTAAATTTTGAGAACTTGAGGTTTCTGATGATTTCGTATAGGTCATTTTCAAAGGTTTAGAGTTTGTCTGATTCAGGTGCTGATCTTCGACTGTTGTAAATATTGGCAAATTCATCAGGTGGTTGGGTTGCTTCGTCTCTGTCGAGAAAGAAAACTTTCCATCGCATCCTATTGATGAATTTTGCCGTTTGGTGGTACATTTTGGTCATGAATAGAGTCTTATTGGTGATTGGGATGGTTTTTAGGGAGTGCTTATAATCTATTAAAATTAATTCATCGCTGATGTGCGTCATGCTGCAGTTTGAGAGTGCTACAACCAGTAGTGAGCAAAAAGAAGTACCTATTATACAAAAGAACAACGCAAAAATTTTATGAAAATTCTTACTTAAAAAATATAAGCTGCTTTCAAAACTTTTATAAATCACTAGGCAAATGTTTTTTAATGAAATGTTGCATCATTGATTTTAAGCCTTATTTCTAATAGCTGCAGCAAACTCTTAATATCTCTTAATATTCAGATTTCAACAATGAAAAATGAAAGTAGTCGCAGTAGTTCATTGCAATTTAATTAAGATTTTATTGTTCACTAATTTTTTACTTTTAGAACATTGTTTTCAAAACAAATATTAAAATGTTTGAAGTTATAACATATACATTATAAATTAAAATTATCATTTACATAAAAAATAAAATATTAACAAAAAGTATATAGATAAAACTATTCAAGCATCTGCTTTAATGTTACATATTTAAGTTGCATTTTTTTTTTGTTTAAATAATGCAGCAGTTCATAACAAGGAGCAAACATAAAAAAACTAAACATATGATGAATAAATAAGAGCGCTTATCCAAAAAGCTGAGATTAAACGCCTTAACTATTTACTTAATTTTATAAGACAGTCTAACAAAAATAGTATATCAGAGTTTTTATACTGTGTGCAAAACTCTAAATCAAAATTGATTAATATTGGCTAAATTCGAATCCTAATTTTAGAATAAGACTCGGAATCGGCCGAATCCGAGTCCAAAATAGCCGGATTTTTCCGAATCTTGGATTCGGTAGATCACTAGTTTATATTATGGTTTGTTGTTTTATTTTGTATTCTTACTTTAATATATTTAATTTAGACTTAACAATTACAAATATTATATAGTATTCTAACTGTCAAATTTAACATTAAGAATTTTTTCTTTTATTAACCAACAACCTATAAAAATCTATATTAGTTATTATTATTTATAATATGGAGACATGTACATACCTACTTTAGCTTCTATTCTTTCCTTACAGTATTTATTTTTTACAGAGCTCCGTTAATCCGTTAACACACAGAAACAAGTTTTAGGGTGATAAAAGAAGGATACTATATATTTTGTTATTATTACATACTCCAGTAAACTTGTTTCGCTAGGATCTTTTGTTAACAAACGCTTAAATTTATATTTTGAATACTTAAACAATTTATATTTTTAACTACATGCTTAACATACGTTGCCTAAGATATATTAAAAAAAGTGTTACTGTGTCAAGTTATTTCAATCTTACTACTTCAAGTCAAGGGACTTACAGACCATTGTAAACAAAAGGAAACAGTTTAAGTATTTATGCTGAAATAGCTAACTTAAATAAATTCTCATTGCTCAAGGAATTTTTTAAACTATGAAAAAGTTGCTTTCCAAACTAAGCAGGCGGTTAGTTTTCCGATATCGCCCGTTATAGGAAGTCATTACCTTAAACAAGAAAATAGTTCTGCATCAGTCATTTGACAACATTCATCTACAACTTCTAATATTAAATATCTATTTATTTTTACAAAAATATCAAAGTGGTGTTTAATTTCTTTTAAACTTGTTCTCTTATAGCTTGTTCCGCGTACTTTAAAAAAAAATAACGTTAGGTAGGCAGCATCGGCTCAGACTAAAAGGAACTTTTTTAAATATATATTTTTTTGAGGTATTCCTAAAAAAATATTTTTTTTTCTTTTTTTAGAAGTTGTTGATTTTCTTATTTAATTCTTTTTTTATTTACTGTCATAACATTATTTATTATACCTTTCGGTAAGTTTTTTGTTCTTTTAATTTTCGGTAACTTTTTGAGATGTGACCTCATGGAAGTTTTTGTAGGAGCTTGAATTGTCTGAATTTAAACTGTCGTAATTTGAATTGTTATGTTACCGTTTTTTCTTTGTTACTTTATATCAAATTTTGTTTTTTTCTATAGTTTTTCCGAATATTTTTTTTTAATTTTAGCACAGTAATCAGCAAAAACATAACCTAGTAATAAATTTGTTATGCATTACAGTTTTTTTTCACTAAGAGTTACATAGATTAGAAATTTAATGGTGAAAAGTATTTCGTTTTACTCATTAGAGTCAAAAAGTATTTAGTTTAATGTTTTTTTTTTAGTTTATAAATTAGTTATATAAGATATTTTTGTTAGTTTAGCTAAATAAAAACAAAAGCCACACTTAAATAAGGGTATGGGTCAATTATGCACTAATGGTTATTTTTGCAAAAAATGGTTTCCAAGCGACAAGTGATTTTTTTAATTAAACCAAGTGTTAGATTTAGTTGGTTAAAACTTAAGTTTTTGTTTTTAAATTCTTTTTTTGGTGCTTTTTGTGTTTTAGAAATTAGGTTAGATAAAGTGCAGCCGTTTTATGGTTATTTTCAAGTCAAAAATGACTTTAAATTGTTGTTTAATTTCATCTCATTAAACTACACAAAGTTGCCTAAAATACCCATATTTATGCTTATATTGTTATTAGTGATTTTTGGATATGGTATAAAATTTATTAAAAATGAAATAAGTTGTTTGAAAACTCAAAGCTTTTTTTTTCGAAAAATCAAATTTGCTTTTGCGGTAGTTAAAGAGTATATTAAGGGCCATATACTCAAAATGCATGTAAAAATATTTTTTCTTTCAATTTGAAGAACGTATAAAACAAAAATAATTTAACAGAATGTTCTTTAATTCTTTACAAAAATTTTTTTGAGCTTTTTTATATTTAGGCAAAATTTGAAGCTTATTTACACTTTTTGTTAAAAAATAGCAACTCAAAAAATAAAAGTTTTGAGCTTTTAGTCAAATTGTTTTACTTTTAGTTTAATTATAAATAAATAAATTTATTAGGTTATTTTTGATTTGTTTTTAGAAGCTATTTAAAATAGAGAATAGTTTTGGGTAATTTTTGAACTAAAAATATCAAAAATATGGTTGGGGTAAAACTTACATTTCTTCTTAAGTACTTGAAGTAGAAAACAAACCAAACCAGTTTTAAAAATGTTAAATCCAGTTATATCCAAATATGATTAAAAATTGTTTTGATTATCTCTTTTCTATAAAAAAGTCACTGGCCGCTTCTTACCTCTTTTCAACACACTGTTTTTTGCACGCGTGTTATGAAGAGTAAAACCTCAAATGCGGCCTGCGACCACAAATTATCTGCCGACCCCTGTACTAGAGTCTGTCCAAATTCTTAAAAGCTCGGTTTGACTAACTTTTATCTCGACAGAGCACTAAATTCTGTCGTCTTTAAAAAAGAGTTATCAAAAAAAAAAAAATATGTTCAAAAAAAACTTATAAAGACTAAAATTTAAACAAATTCCTGCAACTTCATTAAATAAATATATCAACATCTTAATAAATTTTAAAAAAATTCACAAACACTGAAAAAATTAATAAGTTTTAAAATTTTGTTATTTTACAAAAATTTATGTAGGATAATGTAAGTTTCTATTTGAATAACTCGTTGCATAAATTTAAAAAATAAAGACGTGCACTTTTAACTCATTACTTTTGAAAGTAAAGCTGGTCATGTCTCTAGAAATGAATAAAAATAGATGACAATGTAATTATTAAGAGAAAAAACTGAATACGATTTGTTTTCTTTAGTAGAAAATAAAGCAATCAATCTATTACTGTTGAGAATAAGAAAAGTTTAATTTATTAGAAGTTCAGTGTCAATTCTTTCGCTCAAAAATAAACTAAGTATTTTTAAGATAAATGTGTATATTTTTAAATAGTAAAAGTATTAATTTTAAATTCCAAAAGTAAAAGCAAAAAATAACAGTTTGAAAGGTTTAGTTGGTTGTATATCAAGTAGTTGCTTTCAAAGGTACTTAAAAGTTGTGGTTAATTTGCTTTAACTGCTTGATCGTAAAGTTACTACCAGTATGCTTTTATAAATTTTTCTAAGTTCAGTTAACTCATTTCTCGTCAGTAAAGACACATAAGAGCATTGTTATAAAGTCAGGTTATGACTTTAAGCATTTAAGTTATGTCATCCGACCAAAACTATAATTGAAAAATTAAAGTTTGATAATTTTACAATTTCGTTTTTTCAATATAGGTAATAAATTAATACTCGAATCAAATATTTTTATAAACATCAATAAAAAGTTTTAAAAACTAGTCTGTGTTAGTTTTTTAAAGTATTTTAGTACAATTAGGATATTTGAACATTTAAACTTAAAACTGAAAGCACTTTTGTCTCTAAAATAGAGGTGGGTAACCTGCGGGCCGTATCCGACCCGCGACTTATTTTTTAGATCAAATAAAACTTATGTAAATAAAACTTGTATGAGTTTTTTTATAACAAATATTATAAATGTGCTACAAATGATTTGGTACACAGCAGTGCTTATTTAACCATTCTTTCATAATAATTTATATATGCTAAAAGGAATGCAAATTAATGTACGTAAACTTTAATGCCATACGATGAACAGAACAATTTAGCTCTCTTAGTTAATTAAAAACTTTTTATTTTCGTAAGTTAACTCGGAATACATAGTTTATCGAATAGCAAAACTTATTTCATTTGTTAAACAAAGATATAAAATGTAACAAGTTTTACACGCATTTTTTGTATTTACGTTTTGATGTATAAAATTATTTTAACATTATTACTTAAGTAGTTTTTTGTAAAAGATCAACTTATTCTCTTTTACTTTATTTTCTTAAAATTTATAATTTATTGTAAAATTAATAACTTTTAATTTAATTTTCTAGCTTATTTATAGCTGTCTTGGCAGAAAACTTTCAGATCACTATAAAAGTAAGAGTTAATACTTTATTCCATCAATAATGCTTTAAATCAGCGGTTCTTAACCTTTTTTCATGTCTTACCAATTTTTGGAAGATTATTATAAAGTTTACCCTTTTTTGGAAGGTAATTACCAAGTTTACCTTCAAATACAAAATAGTGTTTAATTTTGAGGAAAAAAAAACTAGTTTTTTTTTATTTTTAAGCTTAAAAATATATAAAATCTTAAAATTTAAACATTTTTTTATCTTTAGAAAATTACAGTTTAGTACTACCTTATAAATTAAAAGAACAACTAATAGACATTAAATTACGCAAGTTGTAACAAAGAAAATTATCTTTTAAACAAAAAAAATTACCTCCAAGGGTAAGTTTACTCCAGTAAAGAATCGCTGCTTTAACTAGTTAATTGGAAGCTAAAACTAGAAGTTTAATGTTACTTTATCTAAAATCCTAAACATTCTTATTGTTGAAAAAATTAAGCAACACTTATGGTTTATAACACAGTACATTAAATTTCAATCAGTAATATTAAAGTTTCAAAGTAAACTAAAAGTAATTTTAGTATTGATATTATAACTAATAAGGTAACTTAATTAATTACATTTTAATATTCTTTTAGAAAAAAAGAAGTCAGGACGACAGTAAAAAACGTTTGCAGGTTAGTTAAACTTAGTTTTAAACCTATGGTAGTCTTATTTTAAACAAAAAAACTGTCGTCTTAAGTTTTATTGGTCTAATTACTTTAACAGATTTTTATCAAATGCACAGAAAAATGAACTTACAGAATACGGAAATGAACAAAACATAAGTATAAAGGGATCGAACTTATCCTCCGATACACATGACAATGAAGATAGTGCGGTTCTAAGGAGATCATATTTAAAAAGTTTTATTGTCAAGTTATAAATTAAAGTAATAGTTGATGAATAATTTCTTATTACCTTAAAGATGCAACCTGTTTAAATAAACTTGTTATATATATTTATATTCATACAACTGCTGTAGAAGATGTAATTTTTAAACTTTTTCAACATATTGCACAAACAGTAACTAACTATTTGTTTAATTATAATTATTCCCCATTTGAATTAAACTTAGTATAAAATTTACTTTTAAAGACTATTCTTTATCAAAAGTTAGTATTTTTCAAAGCTATATAACTTCAACAAAAACTTTTCAAAACTTAATTTTCTTTTGTTTGATCATGTGTCAAGACTTAGATTTTACAATTCGTTAAACACTGCGTATTTTTACTCACATAATATAAACTTTATTAACATATTAATATAATTTATACAAATATATATTTATTATATATTGTTTATATAATATAAGTGTCTATAACTAGATGTAGATACTGAGGGTAATTAATTAAAAGAGAAAGTTCATCAAAAAATTTATTTTTACAACTTAAGTCATATAACACTATTAAAAAATATCTAAAAATCTTAAGAAAAGTTGACTTACTATCTTTTTTGCAGATTTTGCCGAAAAACAAAAAGGTAAACTCTTAAATGGAGAAAACCACGACTATAAAAACAAAATGATAAACAAAGATCCTGAGTAAGATTTTTAAATATTTTGTTAAAGACAAGTTTTTTTTTTTTCCTATAAACAGAATTGCAAGAAGAAGTGCTGCTATATTTCAAATACTGCCGTTACTAGAAAGAAGCTATCATCTTTATAATAACCACTCAGCATGTAACGAAAGAATTATTAACTACATAATTGACGTTAGCAATTATAAGTGTCTTTTTAATTTTACTATAAAAATTAATTTTTATATATGATAAAAAACTATAAAATACCCTTACATTTGAGCCTAATCGCTATGATCTGGAAATAGGAATTTATAGATTTAGAATTTAAAAAAGTTTTAGTAATTTCAAAAATGAAATTTCACATAGTCCAAGAGTTTTTCAAAACTCTTTTTAAACTAAAAAGAATCCTACTCACGAAAAATTATCAGACTTGAAGTACTAGCTTTACTAGAAACTTTGATACTTGCTTTGTTGAATTTTTCTATAATTTTTAAATGAACAATGTTTAACTTTGGGTTGGCGACGTATGACCTACCACAATCTCTGGCCTACGAAGAAGTTCGAAAACAACTTGTGCAATACAAATAAATTGATTTTTTGTAACAAATACTTTTAATTTTGCTGAAAAATTTATTTTCATTACACAGTAGTGTTAATTTACTTTTTATTTTCATTAGAATTTGCTTTAAAAGATTTTCTTTCTAATTTCAATACTTCAAATTTTCAAAATTATCATATCTGCAAAGCTTTTTTATTAAAAAATCAAACCCGCGAAAAACTCTTTCTCCTAAATTTGGGCCCTTGAATTAAAAAGTTGCCTACCCGTTATTCTTTAAGATATTTTTTTAAATGGTTTGTAGGAGCTAGTAATTAAAAAATAAAATTATTAAATATATATCACTAAAAAATTATGACTTTTTGATTTCTAATAAAAGAATTTTAAGAACTCTTCAAAATGTAATAAACTTGATTTAGTTAATAATTGAAAAAAAAACTTGACCTTTTTAAAGTCTATAAAAAAGAAATCAAATTTTTACATGTATAGATAATTTTACTCTTTTTTTTTTCTCATGGTTAATTTTCTAATTTAAATTAAATGTCATCCAAACTTTTATTAAAAAACTCTTTTGACAGCCTCACGCAAATTCGCATAACTTTAGTAGTAGGACATTTTTAAAAACTTGGTTTAAAACTGTAAGTTTATACGATACGGTTATTTTTTATTACTAATTCTCAAAAGAAAACTTAAAATTATTTTTTTTTTATTTCCAGTTGTAGGCTCACTCACTGTCAGCGTTAACATAGCAGTTTTTTATACAAAAATACCAGATTTGTTCATCTTCAAATTAACATTAAGAAATGAAAATTAAGATTTAATTGTATTAAAACTTTGTGGCTGGGTGACGTAAGGGTTCTGATAGAGCATTAAAACTGTAACAGTTAAACGTTGTAAAAATGGAATACGCTTGATAAAAAAACAAAAAATAAAAACAGGACCTAGAAGATATACCAAGTCGATTGATTGATGAATAAGTAAGATTAAAAAACGTTTTTTTCTCAATTTTCAATAAATCTTACACATACATGGAGTTTAACTGTATCCTACAACTAAGTAGTAATTAAAATTGAAATTGACTGCTTTAAAGTATCAAAAACAAATTTTTAACATTAAAATATAGGTTTTTTCATATAATAATTACAGTGAAATATACTACAAAACAACTTGTCTTTTTATACAAGTTTAAATCATTAAGTATATATTTAATGTTTTTATAATAAAATTGTGGATAAAAGTATTAAGTTATAAATTAAAACTAATTTGATAGGTACGTCATTTAAAAATTAACATATGATTTTAAATCTATTTAATTAGCATACACATTTAAATTTAGAAAACAACTAAAAAAGTCGTGTTTCTAAAAATTTTTAATGGTGAAATAAAATATATTAACTATTTAAAAGCTTTTACTAAAACGCATAGGCCTAACATCCTTATTGAATATAACTAAGCATTTTGATTAAAATAATTGTTATCTTGCTGACAAGTTAAGATAAGCTTAATAAAAATAATTTAAACAATCCTGAAAAAAGTTTTAGTGTTTATGAGCTAAATTATTAAACATAGTTTAAAAAGATAAAACATATAACTGCAAGGTTGAAGTTGTAATTTAGTTAATTGTCGTAAAAATAGTCTATACTTATCGTGCAGTTAACTTATTTAAATTAAGAGAAAGTAAGATAGTAAATAGAGCACTGACTTAATGACGTCAAACATCTTTCAATGACCTTGTATTCATTTTTGTAATGACTGGCGATAATCAATTTAGTAAAGTATAAAACTTACAATATCTTTTTTATTACTATGATAACATTAATGTTAACTATTTAACTTTAAAAACATACAAACACAACAATTTTTGCGTGTTAGGTTTATGGTTTATACTCATCATGTTCGCTATTTTATAAGTATAATTACTGTTTTTTTAAAAGAAAAAATTTTTATACAAGATACGCAAATATATATAAGTTTAAACTTTTTTATTATGTTCTTTTTTATTTTAAAAGTTCAAAATTCAATTTAGAAACAGCAGTAGTAAATTTTTAATAAGCATTATGTGCATCTTAGCTCATTAACCATAACAGTGGAAATAATCGTTGTACTTAAGTTTTTAATTGACCTGATCTCTTTTTAAATTTATTCAATAAGTGACAAAAGATAAAGCACAGCAAACTGCTTTGAACTTAAAATTGTTTATGAGGTTTATATTTAAAAAAACAGGTAAGCAGCTTTAGAGCTTGTTTATAACTTTAGCTGGTTAATACTACTAACCTATGAATACTTTCATAATAATCATACTAAGTTAATGAACAGAAGAATCAAACAATGCTTGTTTTAACACATCATAAAATACTAAAACTAAAGCTCCACCAGTTCCTCTAAGAACGTTGGAAAAAGCTCCTTTGAAAAAAGCGCCTTGACCTTCATTTTTGTAAATCTTCTTCCAGCAATCAACAGTTCCCTTGTACATCAAGTCTTCTTTGGAACGTCCAGATTGCATCATCATACGTCTTCTGACTGTATCAAACGGGTAAGAAATGATACCAGCTCCCGTTGTCACAAGTTGAGCGATAGCCCAGCTTACAACAATTGGTGTATTTTTTGGGTCAGGTAACATTCCTTTTACAGTGTCATAAGTACCAAAGTATGAAGCACGGTAGACAATTATACCTTGAATAGAAACAAAAAAACCTTGGTATAAACCTTTAACACCATCACGTTTAGCTATTGTGGTCAAACAATTTCCTAAACCACTAAATTCACGAGCTTTGCCACTTCCTACGTCAGCTGCAAGTCGAGTACGGGCGAAATCCAATGGGTAAACAAAGCACAAGCCAGTTGCTCCAGCAGCACCACCAGATGCAAGATTGCCAGCAAAATATCGCCAAAATTGAGTGTTTTTATCTACTCCAGCCAAAAATAGTTGTTTGTATGTGTCCTTAAAGGCAAAGTTAAGTGCTTGCGTAGGAAAATATCTAATAACATTTGCCAAGTTACCTCTCCAAAATGCGCCAAAACCTTGTTCTTTAGGAATTCTCACAAATGCGTCAACAATTCCTTTGTATTCTTTTCCGGCCATAGCTTTCGATGCAGCTTGAACTTGGAGTAAAAGTTTTACACGTTCGATAGGGGCAACCAGCGTTTTAGAAATGGCTGCAGCAGTACCGCCGACAGCCAAATCCTGGGCAAAGTTTACCATGTTAAACGGCATTTTGATTTTTCTTTTACTTATCTAAATAACTAGACTGTCGACTTGCAGCGACTGAAGCAAAAGAAGTAATTGTTAATTCAACTCTAGTTTCAGACAACTGCTAATGCAATGTTACATACAAAGTCATCAAGTTGCGCAATTCTGTCGTAAAGTGGTCGTTTTTTTTTCTTTACTCTAGATATTATAATCTATCAAAGTCTTACATTTGATAATAAGTATTTTTATTTTATACTCTACTTTCCTATTGTTAAAAAAAACGTTAGTACATTCTTTACCAAACAATATATTTCATTAGAGCAACAGAAAATGTTTTGTAACAATTATTTAACGTATGCAGTAGTTAGTTTATTAGTTTTTAATATTTACAAATGAAACATCAATATTAGTAACAAATTTAAGGATGGTTTACTTTTTATTTCAGAAAAACAAATCTGTGTCAATTGTTTACAACTTTAAACCACGTTGTTTATTGTTCTTTAAGTTTGCATGTTTTATTCGAACTGAAAAGTAAAACAATTATTTGTTGTATTACAAATTGTCTGATGTATTTTTAAATAATTTCTAAATAATTAATAAAGCAGCAGATAATCCAATTTAAAAAAAAATATTAATAAGAAGTTGTTTAATATGTTTTTTTTATCTTTAAAACTAATCATTATATTTGAGTAACCCACATTAAAGCAATACTTTAATTTAAAAATTGTTTGCATAACAATAACGAAAAATTATTCAGTTCTTTTTAATAACTCGCGATAACGAATTAATTTTAAGTTTTTACATTAAAAAAGTAAGATTGCTATACAATAGATTTAAAAAAATAATATATTATTACTACTTTATCTAAAAATTTGATATTTTTAGTTTGTTACTTTGAACATAGAGTTTTTTGGTTTTAAGATAATTTAATATAATTAAATATTTATTTAATTATTAATATTTTAATAATTTAGTTTTTAGATAGTTTTCTTAGTTTACTTGTTTTTAAAGGTTTTTTAAGTTTGTTTCCTTTTCCTTATAACTGGCTACTATATGCGATACCAAGAATTTATTTGTTCTTAATTTTTATCTAGGCAAGGTATTTTAAAAAGAAAACATTTTTGCGATAGACTTTAAATTTAAGGATTCTATTTCTGGTAAGATATCATATATTTTTTCTAAACTTAATTTAAAAAAAATAAACAGAGCATTGCTTAAGCTATTTGTAGACTTTTTTTAAGAAAAAAAAAGTTCTTTTAATAATGACAATAGTTGTATGTTTATCAGAATTAGGCTGTTTAAGGAAGCTACTTATCTAAACAACAGTTTATGCGAGATATGTAGACATTTAAAAAGTTTACAACAAGCAATATACTTAAAACAAACTAAAAAAAGCGAAAACTTAGTTAAACAAAACTTAGAAAGGTTACAAAATAAAATCTTATCACGTCTATTATCTAAATAAGTAAGTTTAGTAAAGTAAAAGGAATAGGTTTTTTTTGTAAGTTTATCTGCCTCTTAGGTTGAAAAGTATTCTTAATTTAAAAACCGTCCTTTTAAAACTTACGTTTTTGTTAATAAGTTCCTTCGTAATTACCTGGTGAGAATTACTGATTTGTTGTTACAGAGTCAAAAAAAAACACAGATACTTATTTAGTTATAGTGAAAATACATTTCTAAGAGTGGGTCTAGAGTCTAGACATGTTAAAAAGCTCTGCTTTGTTTACTCGAGCGTGAAATTACTAACTTAAAACAAACCAAAGTTTATTTGCTTCATTGCTGAATTACCATAGTAACTATTAGCATTTTACCAACTCTGGTCTAGACTTTTTTCAGTGTCGTAGCATTTTTTTTTTGTTCAGCAACAAATTACAGTAAACTGCCACTTAACTACGAACCGCCGGTTAAGCCGAAAAACGCTGTGTTCAAAAGACTTTTTTCTACTTAAAATTTAAATTCAAACCTAAAAGTTATTGGTAAAAAATTACATTTTCAAATAAATTATAATGTGGTAAATTTTAAAATTAAAGAAACTATAAAAAAACTTAAACTTTCTAAATTATACAGCCTTATAATGACATCAGAAATAAGTTAATCAAGTAAAAACGAAATGAAATTTCACGACCATTCAGTAATATTATAGTTGTTATTTATTATTTCATTATTTATCATTTGTGATAAAATTAGTCATTTATTAGTGATTATTAGTACTATTTTCGTGATATTTAAGGTTAAAGTTTCTATAGCTAATAATTAATATTAAGTTTTGTTTAAGATAATTGGTGTAGTAACTGTTATTGATATTTGTTATTGATACTTATTCTCATATTCATTTTGTTATTCTAATATTTGTAATTCTGTAAGTAAGAGTTTAAATTAAGATGAATGATAGACGCACAAGTAAGCGCAACGCAGTAAAGAAAACTAGCCAGAGCCTTGCGACTATAAGGGTCGCAAGTGACTTCGAGGCTGTTCCGCCGGTGCTACCAGGCCATCCGAGCGGACATGGTTTAATCAGCGCGGTTTTATAACCATCGACTAATATTTCCAGCTCATGGTTGTGCTTTGTCATTTATTTAATAAAGACAACAGCAACCTATTCGACGTTCCCATGGGCTCCTTCTTCGGTGCCGAGTTATGCGATCTAATAGGACTATTTGCATTGAGCAAGCTTGAATCTCTTTATGATATTAAAGAGATCGGCTTGTATAGAGACGACGGCCTTGCAATTATCCAACCAAAAAACAACCAAGATTTAGAAAACAAAAAGAAAAAAAAAAAAAGAAATATTCAGAGACATTGGTTTTAAAATAACGATAGATACCGGTGCATCTATATGCAACTTTCTGGACATAACATTAGACCTTTCAAACAATTAATTTAGACCGTACAAAAAAGAAAACACTGAAATTATGTTCATTAATAGAAACTCCAATCATCTTAAAATCATTAAAAAGAACTTACTGGCAACGATAGAAAATAGACTGATTAAATTATCTTAAAACAGAAATATGTTTGACCAAAATATATGCACATACCAAAACGCTTTAAACAAATCAAATTTTAAACATAAACTGCCTTATAAGGAAGATTTTATCAAACAGAAAAGAAACAGAACAAAAAAAATAATTTATTTCAACCCACCATTTTGCGAATCAGTAAAAACAAATATAGGAAAAATGTTTTTTGAATTAATCAACAAGCATTTTAATCAAAGCAACAGTCTAAACAAGTTAATAAATAAAAACTACCGTAAGTTGGCGTACAGTTGTATGAGCAACATAAAAATGTTAATTCAAGGACAAAAAAAAAAAAAATAACAAGAAAAAAATGACAAAGAAGAGCCACTATGTAATTGTAAAAACAAGAACTTATGCCCACTAAAAAACAAATGCTTAACCAAGAACGTTATATATAAAGCTACGGTTGCGAAAAAAAAAAAGAAATAAAGCAATATGTAGGGAGCACGGGAGGAACTTTTAAAACAAGGTGGTGTAGACATAAAAGTGGTGTGAAAGTTTACAGGGAAAACGGAGCCGAACTGTCCAAATATATTTGGAAGCTAAAACGCAGCAACACTAACTACAACATTAAATGGGAAATTTTACCCAACATCGGGCATATAAGGAAACCGCAGAGAACATGGTTGCCACTCATCTAGCTGAGAAAAATTTCCTGACTTTGTCCTGACTTTTTACCAAAATTTTCCTGACTTTTCTAAATCAAACTCTTAAATTAAACTTAATCTAAAATACATAATCTAACACTTGAAACTATATAAAGCTTTCAATCTAATTTTAATACAGGTTAAAAACAACAGTTTTTTGCTGAATTCTATCATCAAACTTCCAGTACATCACTTAAACCATCTGTGTATGATTGATGTTTGTAATAAACAGCTCTATCAGCAAAATACTTGAATTATTACCTTAAAAACACAGCTTGTCTGAAAAAAGACACAATTTTTTAGCATTTACTAGCATGAATGTATCTAGACATGTAAGGAACTTTGTCATCTATATATTTTTTCAAAAATATAAAGATGTAAAGTATATGTTAACTTGTTACATAAAATACTAAACTAACTGCTTAGTTATAAAGAACTCAATTATTTACTTAAACAAAAAACACTTTGATTCTAAAATTATGCTAGATAAACTTTTGTGTATATACCACAGTTTCACTATGGAAGTGTCCTTGCTAAAGACCATCAATACTAAAAATCTTACAAAATCTGCTTGTTCAAGTAGGGTACTTGTTTAATATGTTAATAGAAAATTATTGCAGTTTTATAAAGAATATTTTTCTAATTTATACCAGATGAAGGCATTGGAAATATAATTAAATATTTTTGTAAATTTCTAGGAAAATTTTGGAATTTTTTTCTGACTTTAAAGGTCTTTTAATTAATTTTACCATTTGAAGGCTTTGGAAAACAAGGAATTTTGTAAATTTAAACTGACAAAATCTGACTTTCTTTTTTAAATTTTATCAAATTTCCTGACTTTTTTTCAAAACCCCCCATTTTTTCCTGACTTTTGTGATTTTTTAAAAGTTTTCCTGACTTTTCCTGATTTCCTGACTTTTCTTGACCGAGTGGCAACCCTGAGAGAATCTGCACCTATGAAAAGATGGAAATAGCGAACGCTGGCGGGGGAACTTCTTTAAATAAAAGGAGCGAATTAATATGTTCATGTGTACATTTTAAAAAGCTTTATTTTAAAACTTGAAGTCATTTTGATAAGTACATCACTGTTTTAACTTGTACAAGCAAATATTTAAACCAATACATAATTACGTCAAAATACAATAGTCAAACTTTTTAAACAAGTAAATTTAACCTAATGCAGGGGTCGGCAGGCAGTTGGTGCTCGCGGGCCAAATTTCAAGTTTCCAAAATCTTCGCGGGCCGCAGTTTTAGTGACACTAATAAATAACTTTTACTTTTATTCAGTTTTATATTTTTAATGACTTTTAGCTACACATTGAATACCTATTTAAATTATACATATATATGGAATAAAATTTTCATAGATTAATATACTCAAAACTTAATAAACTATGTACTATCTTTTAAAGTTTATAAGATTAACTTAATGTATTTTTTATTTTACTTACTATCTAACTCTCTTTAAAAATCAAGCTTGAAAACCATCTATTAGTCACTTTTATACATGTTTAATATGGTCAACCACTTTTTCATATTTTAAAAAATGTAAAGTGTCAAAAATAGTTTTACGTTTTATATAAGTTGTGCGTTTGAAAATTTAGTAGCTAGTTAACTAAAAAAAATTGAAATATATATGTTATATAAAAAATATAACAACTTTTTAACATAATTAATGATAGAATACTTTAATAAAATACCTTATTAATAATCAATTATTCCTTTACATGGTTGCCACTTTAAAAGCAAAAACGTCTGAATCACATAAAAAGAGCCAGAGTTTATTAAAAGTTAAAAATGTTTAAAACATGCTTTGAAAAAACAAAAGCTTTAATACTTAACTAAAGTATCATCATAAAAAGTACAAACTATTTAAAACGAAAAGTAAAAAATTATAATTATTAAATTTCAATACAGTCATAAAAACTATTCTGAGAATTCAAAGATTTATTCAAAGTATTTGAAATAAAAAAAATCACACGTACACCTAAGCTTTCTAAAGTGTCTTAAATAGGTTTAAGCAAGTGGGAGTTTTTCAACTAGCTTGTTTGTTTGGTAACCCTGTTTTAAATAAAACTCACGAAATAAAGAAATAACGAAGTTTTTTGACAATGAAATAAATATATACAGCAAAAAAAATGTTATAAGTCAGCTCGAATGGACAGTTAAGTTTCTTGAATACTCTTACCAAAAGTATAAAAATTTGTTAGGCCATTAATTAAGTACAATAATTTATTTTTTATTGATAATTGTAGCAATTATTTATTGCTTTATCTGCAATGAAAATATTGCTTATAAAAAGAGTAAATTAGAAATATAAGACGATTTATAAGACTCACAAAACGTTAATAAGGAGTTGTTGCGAAAAACGAAAAAAACAAATTGCTTAAGTCAGTTTTAACAAAGCAAATGTTATCTTCAGTGACTACATACTTATCAAAAAATTTGTCAAGGATATGTTATAAGTAGCAAAAGTAAATACTTAAAACGTGACACCGTTTAGATTTGAGATTTTTTAAAAGAACTTGTGGTGGTGGTAGTATAATGTTTTTGTTAAATTCTTCAGTGACAGCA
The DNA here is from genome assembly GCF_965202585.1 of Thalia democratica. Lineage (NCBI taxonomy): Eukaryota > Metazoa > Chordata > Thaliacea > Salpida > Salpidae > Thalia > Thalia democratica. The sequence goes on along the minus strand of NC_139170.1, from coordinate 24,613,959 downwards.
AAAAGTTGCTTTTAGGCAATTTCTGACATTTCAAAGTCAAATAAATCAAATTAGGACTTAAATCGATCTATTAAGATGAAAGCAATAACAAATGCTGCTCATCTGAGAATATTTGTTTGAGGTATTTTTACTAATTTAGTAAAAGTATTATTTAAAAATGTAGTTTAAAAATGACCACCTCTGTACATTGGTGTGCGTAGAAATGAATTTAAAATACACAGAAACTTCTAGTAACATCAAATGTGTCAAAACCAAAATGAATTAAACACTATTTATTTTTATTGTTTTGTTCTAAATATTTTTGAGTACACTCAAATATAACATGTAGCGATAAAACATTCATAAGAGAAACTTAGGTATAAAATACATGTCAAACAAAATAATTATGTTGTAAAAAAATTCCATTTTAGTTAATTACAGTAACCTCTCGCTTATTTACGCACATTGTGTCCACAGAAAAAATGCGTAAAAATACGAAAGATCGTAAAGATACGAGAGGTATCAAATATACTTACTATTATGGCTGTTTTATGACATTGCTTCTAGTTAAAAGCAGTTTGGGGACTTTCAAACTTTTAACAATTTGTTTGCTTTATTTATAAATATGAAAGCAAAAGATAAAACTATACATGTTTAAAAAAAAAAGAGTTAGTTAATATAAATTTTTAAATAATACTTGTAGAAAAATTTACTAATTCTAATAATAAGAAAATTTCAAGAAATATAAAATTAGTGATATGTTTAGTAAAAAAATAAAGATTTGTGATAAGTATAAGCTCTTTATTTATAAAGTATCAAAGCTACTTTTTGCTGGGAAGTTTCATTAGATTTCTTTTTTAGATGTTTATTCATATATAGGGCAAGAGTGCTGTATTATTTATTTGTGTTTTAAACTCTCATTTTTTCATTATACTTCCATTATTTAACACAGTCATATTTTTTTCAGAATTTTGATCTTTTATTGTTAACACAATTTCTAATATACTGAGGTATAACTAAATATTTATCAATTATTCAAGGAACATAAGTTTACAAAGTCTAAAGATATAGAGAAGTGAGTTAGTATTTAAAAACATTTTTTAAATTGAAAATATACAACAAACCTATTTTTTGCAGTACAAAAAGATTTTTTCATCTTTTAAATTTTTTAGAATTCTAAAACGCGTAACTAAACGAGAGTGCGTAACATCATGAGTGCGTAAAGATGCGAGTGGTTACTGTACTGTGATTGAAATAATAAACATGGTAATTTCTGTATAAGGTTTTACATACAATTATTGAGAAGGTTAAGAACATTATACCGCGAAATCATATGAATCTGATTACCTACAAGGGGTGTTAAAGATAGCAAAATTTAAATAGTGGTCATTGTACTTAAAATCACCACTATTACTTATTTTGTAAAAAAAAATTCCTTTGTTGCATATACATAACATATGTCAAACAAAAAACATTTGTGCTATTTATAACACTTAGAAAGAATGTAAACAGTTTCAGGGTTGCTAATGGTTTTTAATTTTTTTTTTCAGGTTTTCTGAAACTCTTCCATGTTTTTAACAGTGCAAGTTTTTTAGTCTATTAAGTATAAAATTAAGTTTAAAGTTAAAAAAAAAATCTAAAATAGTATAGCAACATTATAAAAATACTGTTAGGCGACTTTAAACGTGATTTTTAATAAATAAATCGTTGAGAACAAAAAAACATACTTATCTTTTGTGTATAGTTGAAGTTTCATTGCTTTACATGTAAAAGTTGTTTTAAACTCAAGGGTTTTTTCGAAAATTCTAAAGTTCCAGGTTTTTTTAGCCTAAATTGTCAAATTTCAAGTTTTTTTCAAAATTCAAGGGTTTTTGGCAACAATGATTGTTCACATATATATGTAAACAAAAACAACATTTTTAATTATAGCAGCTGCTAGACTTAAAATATATCAGAATTAAAAGCAAAACTATTAAATGAACAAAATATACATAATAAGTTTACCTTGCCACTCTTCAAAGTAAAGAATCCTGCCTGAGTGTTCAAAAAACTATCTTTATATTTTTAAACAAAAAATAACAATTTAAGTCAAAAACTAAAAATACCTAAATTGGCCTGATATTCGAAAAGTTTATAAATTAGCCTGACTTAGTCTGAGTGTGTGGCAACGATAAAAATGTTTATTTGCTTAAATTTAAACTATTTTGGCTAATAATACACAGACTCAACAAATTTATCATCCCTAAATCTAGTTTATATTAAATAGGTATTTCCAAAAAAAGAGCAGCTGTGTATATAAGTGTGCAATGCAAAGAAATTAACTTTAGTTGCCAAAAAGTTTTGTTTGTAAAATAAAAATGTATACTGATAAAAAACTAATTTATTTATGTCATATTTATTGTTTTAAATGTGTCTTTACACTCTTAGATATTGTATACAAAAACACTTATAATCGAAAATTATGCTTAAGTTTAACTTACTCTAACTAAAATAAATGTTTTAAAATGAACATCTCTGTACATTGGTGTGCATAGGAATTAACATAAAGTGCACTGAAAGCTTATACAACACTCAAAGTGTGTTAAAATCTAAAGAAAATAAACCTTATTTCGTTGTATTATGGTATTTTCAATGTTTTAGTGTACACTTAAATATAGTGATAAATATCCAAAGTACAAGTTACATATCAAACAAAATATATCAACTGTGAGAAATGACATTTTTGTTTATTACTGTGCATTAGTTTTGTACACAAGGGAAAACATTTGCATTTTGTTAATTTACTTAATCAGTGTTATGTAAATAACTTACTGAGACTGTTTTTAGATCATAATGTGTTATTGTAAGAAGAAATATATTATAGAACTGAGAAAAAAACACAGCTCGAATTCTAATCTGTCTTTTTTACATTTTTAACTAAAAGCAGTGAAGACTTTTAATTGGTTCAAAATGTTATACAGCGACTTCAAATGAAACTAATCAAATTTAAACAAACTACAGTATTTTTATTATAAAAAAAAAGTTAAACTTACAATATATTTTCGCTCAGCAGGCCGCATTCCATTCAAAAAAAAACGTGCTCGCGGGCCGCAGATTTACCCTTCAAGGGCCGCAGTTTGCTGACCCCTGACCTAATACTTTAGTTTAAGAGTTGTTTTCTTTGTTAGTTGTTTACAAATTACGCAAAGCTGCTAAATGTTAGTAAACTTATTTTTTTTTTGGAGTTATAAGATTTTAAAATTATTAAGTAGCTTACATGTTTCAAGATTTAGATAAACTAAAATAATAACATTTTGATTTTCATATATTAGTAACTTTAAACTATAACTTTTATTTAGATTTTATTCAGTTTTCTGTTTTAATTTTTTTTAGTTTTATTTCAAGTTCAGCCTAGTCTTCCTGCATGTTTTATTTAAAAAAAAATTTACAGACTTTATTCAACTAAAGATCTCGTTTGACTAGTTTCAAGCGAGTGAAACATTGTATAATTAATAAAATTTATAATTGATCATTCTCCTTGTATTTACGTTGAGAACTTTAATTGTCATCGTTAAAGTATAAAGAACACAGTAAGTTAGAAAAAGTAAATTAATTCAAAAAATATATCACATACCAATAATTCATTAGTTAAATTAGTACAAACGAACTTATATTAACATTAAGCTTTAAACCTGTAAGTATTGTGTATTCGTTTTACAAATTTACTAAGCAGCTTAATTTATTTTTATAAACTTTAGGTAAGATTTAACGGTTATCTGGTTATCAAGTAATCAAATAGCGAACTAGTTATTAACTAAAGATAATTAAAGCTTCAAGGTAAAAAAAAACTATCAAAATTAACTCAAACTTTCAAGTTACTACTTATTGATTTTAGAGGATTCGAATAATTTTACAAGATACATCCATTTTACTTTGTTTAGCTACTGTATATAAGTCTTTATTAATCTGTTTATTAATGTAAACAAATCAATTAATTAATCGTTAAGCAATTTTATGTCTAAAACAACGCTTATGTAAGTTTGGTATACTTTAAACTTATTAGATTTATTATAATTTAAAAGACTTTAAAGAAAATTGAAATAAACCAAGAAAAAATGAATATTTTGAAACAATGAAATGTCAATTTGACTGTTTAGTCAGTGCAATGATTTTATTACAACTCAGTTTTATAGATTTTAAGTAATGAAACAAAACGAAAAAACCTTCATACAAAATATAAGAGCAAAGTTAAACACATTTAAAATATTATTAACAAAACCAAATAATTCAAAGACGGAAGAAATAGAACGAAAAATAATTTCCTGATATGTTTTAACTTAACAACGAATTCACATAGTTTTAATTAAAAGTGTTAAACATTTTTACAAAAAAATATTACAAACTCAAAAGGGGACATAATTAGATTGTTAAGTACCAAAGTTTAGTTGCGTGAGTTGTGGTAGATTAGACTAAGGACGTTTTAAGCTGGTTTGGTTAGTTATAAAAGGCGTGTGGGGTAAGTAGGTTTGATGAAAGGGAGTTGTTATGTACTCTTGATTGTTTAGGTGGTAAAAAGATGGCGGATACAAGACATTAGGTGGCATAGACATAAGGTGCCACATAAAAACTCCGTTATTTTGTGGAGGGTACATAAAGGAAGAGTTTAAATTTTGTGTTTCAGTAAACGGTAAATGTGCGGTTGTATTGCATTTGCGGAGAAGTTGAAATGGCATACTTTTATTGTTATTAGTATAAAACTTGGCTTCATATATCCCTCCAACTTCAATTTCCACTGTAAAATAATTAGAAACTAAAACTCTTTATAACTAAAAAAAAAACTACTAACATCGTTAAAATTATATACCACAAAAGAATAAGATAAAACAGTAAATTGATAGATTACACCAGTTGTTTTCAACTTTTCCGTAAATTGTGAAAAATAAATTACTGTACAATAAATTCGGTGCACACTAGACTATAAAAAACACAAGTTATTACAGGGTTTCCACTCGTTTTTTAATTTTTTCTTTTCCAGAATTTCTAAATTTCTTCCAGGTTTTTAAAAGTACACATTTTTGGGTGTATTTTTAGTTTTAAGTTAATATCTATACAATAAACTATGTTAAGCAGTAGAAAAACATAGAAAAGATACTGTAAAGTTACTTTATATGTGTTTTGTGTCAAATCAAAATTTCACCACTGAAGATGTTAAAATTATAAAAAATTCCTGGTTTTTCCAAGTTTTTTGATCAAAATTTCTCAAACTCCAAGTTATTTTTGCCAAAATTGTGAACTAAAGTGGCAACCCTGTTATTAAAATACAAAACTTTAATATTTTAGAATCTTTATACACAAATAACGTGTTAAGATCTTTTAAATTATGTTTTAATTAGTTTTATCTAAAGGAAATAGACAAAATTAGCTTCGCTAATGAAACATTTCACCCTACTTAATTTTTTGAGAACAGTAAAATAATTTCTATCGACAGTACCGTACACCAGTGCACACCGTGAAAGCCACTGAATTACACTAACAAGTAAGTTTTATAAAATTTGTAAATATAAATACTAACAATTATGAGAACGTTTCACATCGCATGATAAAGACTGAATGGGTGTCAACTTAAAAAGCTGGTTAAAGTGCAACAAGCATGTCTTAGGTACTTCTTTAATATTTCCAAAATCTACCAGCAAAACCTATTAATACAGAAAATTAAATAAGATGATTATTTATTTTTTTAAATGGTAATAATTGTATGTATTAAGAGTTATAGACTTTAAATATATAAATTAAATCATAATTTTTTTTATCTCTATGTTTTAACCTTCATTTCTTTATGAAAATGAGAAAAAAAAACTAAAGATAGAAAATCTTAGTTATTGATTGAAATTTATTTTTGAAATGCTGTGTAGTGTATACTTTACATACTTAATTACTAAAAAAGCAACTAACAGAAAATATTTCTTTCTGTAGCATTTTTCTGATGGAAACTCTATAATAAGTGCCTCCTTGAACGCTTGGGTCCAAATACACGAACATTTGTCCTATTGAGGCGATATCTACAGCTTGAGATCCTCTGCTACAAGTTTATTAAAAAATTTAGTTTAGTTACAACAGGTTTTTTTATTTTTTTTATTTTCAACTTAAATGTATAAAAAACACTAATTTACGTACGTTTCAAGTTTTACCATCCAAGCTATCATCAGTATCAATACAAAATTAATGTGAATAAGAATTTATATAATATATACAGGTGTTATTACGCAATAAATCTGTAAATTACAACAAATCTATAGCTTTTCGATTAAATGTCTTTGTTATCGACTCAGTATCAACGTGTAATGTTTGTGAAGAATTATGAAATCTGGGCGAATTTTGAGTTTAGAAAATGTATTTATTTATTCAACTAAATATTAGCTAAACAGTTTTTGCGATGAACATCATGTTTGCCAGCTTAACTAACGTTATAGATTGAATATGGTTTATGAAGACAGTTTGATTGTAAAATAATAAACTTAAAACTCACGTATAATAGTTTTTATTTTTATATTTATTATCCTGTTTTACTTCTAACGTATGGAACATTATAAAATTCGTTGGGTCATCGGATTAAACGTTTAAAGGCAGATACAAGAGACATAAACGTTTTGAATGCTAGTAAATCCAAGCTATTTTGAAGTATTTTGTGACGTATGATAAAATGTATACTCAAAGGTTAGTCAACAAAAAACACCGGCGAAAGTCTGCAGAGCAGAAGCCTGGACTTTCGTTTGCCGTGAGACAAGCTAAGTTTAACAAAAGGGCTGATCATGCCAACTCGATCATCAGACAACAAGTTTCGGTAGACTGAGACTGAACTTTAAGGTTAGCTGGGAAATTCTGTCAAAAACAAAAAGCTTAAGAAACGGCTGCACTCTTTGTAACATAGTAAACAACTAAATGGCAAGGCTAAATCAAAATCTAAGCGTTCACGGTAATTGGTAACATTTTTCAATCTCTTTTCTTATTAAATTTTGAATGTTTAGAACAGGATTTGGCAACCTTTTATGAGAAACAGGCAAAGTTTAAAAATAAAAACTTTTTGCGGGACACAATATTTTTGATAATTTGTATTTTTCGACAAACAGATATAAATATAAGATCAAATACTTAATGTATTAAATACAAACTAGAGATCAGTTTACTTACCATCAAAAATAATAATTTTTTAACTTTTATTACAAAATAATTAATGTGCCTTTACTTTATTTTTGTTAGATGACTGTAGCTAAAAAGCACGTGGCGGGTCAAAAATTTTAGCTTGGCGGGACGTAGTTTGTCGACTCCTGGTTTATACCATCATATTGTATCTGTTTAAAAACTGGTTAATTTAGTAAGGTCATGTTAGTTAAGATTTTTAATTTTCTTATTTTCGATATATTTTTTGTTGACAAAATGAATGAGCTGATCTTGTCTTTTAGACTAGTGAAACAACTATATCACAAAATACGTTGTGTTTTGCTAAATTTTACTAACACCTACAAATAGAGAAACTCTCTATTTTCACGTTTAGTTATGAAAAAAGTACATATATGACAACTAAAAGGTCTTAAACTCAAGCTAACAGAAGTTAAAAAAACTAACTAAAAATAATTTAGTAAACCTTGCTTTATTTTGCATTTTTGCAGAAATTCCTAATTATCTTAAACCGCATCTGTTAATTTTTTCACAATTATATTTACAAGACTTGCTAATTAGTAGTTACTTAGGCTATCTTCAGCAATACTAAGATGCTATGCCGTCATTTAACTAGACTGCACCGCTTGACCATCACAACAATCCATGTGAAAATATGTGACCCGGTTCTTCCTCTTTCGCACATTCATTACAGTGCGAAAGTACTTAAGTACGTTTGGTTTTAAAATACAACAGTTCATCGAAAATAAAAACGAAACCAGCTCGCAGATTGTCATATGAACTTTTGTTAATGGAAGACTGGCTTATGTAGTACAATCTTGTAGATTCGACTTATATGCTAATAAATATATTGAAGTTTTGACAATAAATTTTTAAAGAGCTTCACAATTAAGGAGCCTTTTTACTTGTGATCATCGCACTAGCGTGAAACAATTGTTAAGTAATAAACTTTAAAACAATTTAACTTTTGTCATAATTGTATACGATAATAATCCAGAAAAAAAAATTCAAAATTTTAACCAATTTAACCAACCAAAACCAAGTTTTTTTTTTAACTTGTGAAAGGCTGCTTTATATATATATATTCACATGTAATTTATGAAAATATATATATATGAGCAATTTTTCTGATCTAAATTGACATTTTAATATAATAACTTTTTTTATTTCCAATACTACTAGTATAATGGTAAACTTCACTACAACTAAAATAACAAAAGTAGAGCTTGCAGAAAGCAAAATCTAAAACGAACTTAGAATTTGAGTAAATGCTTAAGTTTTGGTTATTCCAAACTCTTGCACTCAGTCGAGAAAATGTGCCTAACGTCTTAGTAATGCGACAGTTTATTTTTCTGTCCAATGATACATTTAGCGCAACATCTAAGGTAAGGTATACAAAGTTTTTATTTTACATTTAAGATGTCCTTGCCATTGATTTATGATAGAGCATCTGTTCCTTGGCTTAGGACTTTAGTTTTTTTAATTTTTATTTAAAGGCCGAGATCTAAGCATCCTGACGAAAACTTTAGAGAAGATAAATTTATTTACCTACACAGTTTTTACCAGAAACTTTAAAAAGGTTAACGTCCTGTGATTGTTTCAATCCGACCTAAATCCCTTGTTTTTAAGAAAGTTTATTATTTTAGTACTACTATATTAGTATTTAACTGTAATGTCATGTTTAAAGAAAGAGTTCCAATGATGTAGCAAGTCGGTCGGTATGCCGTCACTGCCTGGTGCTTTCCATAAAGCCATGTCAGCAATAGCGTTACTAAGTTCATTAAAAGTTGGTTCGCTATCGAGGTCATCGAGGTTGGCAGGCTATCGAGGTCATCGAGGTTGGCAGACTATCCATATGGTTAAGCATATCATAAGTTACAACTTTCTGTTAACAACAAGGAGATAAAGTGTTGGAAACATAGTTTTTAATTTTTTTTTTTAATTTGAAGATAATAAACACTTCTACCTAATTGTTCATTCCTACTTTATAAGATATATCTAGCTACACTTTTGTGAGTCCGATTGCTTTCCTAATTCCTTCATTAACTGGTTTGGTTTCTCCTTTCTCCCGGGTTGCCAAAGACTTTGAGTTTTTTTTGTTCAAGGTTACCTGAACTTCTTCAAGGTTTTTAAAAGAAAAAAGTTTTTTTGTCCACTTTTAGTATAAAATAAAAGATGTAAAACTGTATTGAATAGCATGTATAAAAGTATTCAAAAAAACAATGAAAAGCTACTTTAGAAATGTTGATACGAAAAAAGTACAGCATATATCAGACTTTTTGTATCTGATCAAAATTTCCTTATTTTACAGTAAAATTGTATCAAGTTCCAGGATTCAAGGTTTCATTGACAACCCTTTCGTCAGAAGCACCTTGAATACTAGCGCTAATATTTAAATTAAAGAACTCAATATACAAGCCTTTTTTATCAAAAAGATTAATTAAAATCAAGTAACAAGAGTTCTAACACATTTATGTCCTGGACAAGACGTTAAAAGGTACCCGAGTGGTGTGCGACTCGATGACCAAAAGGTTTTTCCGCGCACCAGGTCCCAGGACTGAATATTTTGAGCGATTTGTTTTTTTCGTTTAATATATATAAAAAATATACCACAGATGTTTTTGTGTCAAAACTTTATTCCGACTAACGGCGTTTCACGGCTCTCAAATAAATTTAAGAACAGATCTACGGAGTCTCAAAAAATCTCTAAGAACAGCTCTAATCTTTGAGACTCCGTAGATCTGTTCTTAAATTTATTTGAGAGCAGTGAAATGCCGTTAGTCGGAATAAAGTTTTGACACGAAAACATCTGTGGCATATATTCCGATAAGCTTAGCTTATCAGGATCACCAGGATTTAACGCCTTTTAACGTTGCATCTTATAAAAAAAAATATATAAATATTAAAACTTAAGAACTTATATTTTTAAAGTTTAATTAATCTTGTATTGACCATATGAGCCATTTTATAAAAATAAGTTCTGTTACAACTTTTAAAATACTAACTTTCTATAATTAGAGTAGTAAGATTTCATCTTATTTTGAAGACTATCTAAACTTTCTGGCAAAAAATTCTTGAAAACTGAAAAACAGAAAATTATAGTTAAGTAACACTATATTTTAAACTAACAAAAATCTGTATTGCATTTATTTTTTTTAATTTTTAAAGCTTCATAAACTTTAAACGGTTTAGATTTTGTATACTTTTCGGTGAAAATTAACGAAAGTAGCTATCAATACTATATTGAAAAATTCAAAAAGTAAGTTATTATTTAAAAAACATTGCACACAACAAGATCTTTAAATTCTAATAATTTATTTTTAATCTGATTGTTTTTGAAAAACTTAGGATAAAATAATTGTTAATATAATATAATGATTTAGACTAAATTAGTCATTTTCTAAGAAAGAGTTTAATTTCTAAACGTTTTTGCAATGAAATTTATAACTACTTATACAAAAATATTATAAAAAAAGTGTATACTTATTTTTTATTATTCTTTTTATTAACTATTTCTTATAGTTTTTAATCAACGAATCGAATTTTAAGAATATCTATCAATAAATAAGTTAATGGCATTCTATAAGATACACTCTAAGAGAAACACACTTTTTTAAGTTAGGCTTAAGTTTTATGTTATTATACAATATTATATTTAATTGAGCATTTGAAAGAAATTTTACTGTTAGAATTTTTTTTCAATTTATGCAATGCTTCAAAATAACGCGGGCTGCTTTTTTTAATAAATCAAGCCTGAATAAGATTCTTTCTGGTAAATCTTTAGATAAGCACTATATCTAGAAAAGTTGCCAACCCCTAGTATAAGTGCTTGGTTATTTATTTTTTCTAGGAACATTAGTAACTATTTTTCATAAATAAAAAATGACATGAAAAAGCTATAAACGAAAGTTCTTGTTAAATTTAAAATAAGAGAGATTTAGAGTTTATTTCCCTGAAAGAATAAGTAGCTTCAAACCCTAAAAATGAGACTTGGTAAGAATAACTACTAAATAATTTTTAGTTTACAAATATTTTTTTTAGAAAAAACCCTACACTTATACTACAAAAACTCCTTTGATTCGTTTTCCAACAAAGTTAATAAACCTGGTATAAAATAAGACTTAATACTTAAATTACATATTTCCTAGTTTTTTCTAATTGGACTTAGATAGCACTTGAAAAAAATATGTATTTCATTCATAAAACAGCTTTAATTACTTTATTAACACTTTTGAGAACAAAATTCATAAACTGATTAAGATTGAAACATATGATGTTTAAAACATTATGTAGGAAACACTTTAAGACAAATAATATTTTGTGTAATATTTTTTGAATAATCAATAATTCAGGGTTGCCAAAGGTTTTTCGAAAATATTTTCCAGGTTTTCTGAATTTCTTCGAGGATTTTAAAGTTCAAGTTTTTTTTTTGTCCATCTTTAGTATAAACTAAGTTTAAGCTTATAAGTTGTCTTAACTAGTATAAAAATAATGAAAAGATACTGTAGTGCTACTTTAAATACGTTTTACAAAAAAATAAATTCTGAAGTACAGCAACCTACCAACTAGGTCTCTCTGACGGTATGGGACACACTTTTTAGCTGAAAAACGCTGTGTTCAAAATTCAATTTCGTTTTACTTAGACATAAAAACAAAAAAACTTTAAAGTATTTATATACAACTTTTATGTTTTAAAATAAGTTATACTGGATTACACTTTAATATATTAAAACTTAAGGAACCATAAAATAAGTTATGAACTTATAATTTTATATCAGATTAAATATTTAAAACAAATATTTATTTCGCAAAAATAACGAACAGCACAATTTAATTTTGCATTACCTACGATTAAAACATTAGAATATAAAAATACTTAAAAGTCATATAAAATTTAGATAAAGAAATAATGAACAGTGCAAATAAGAACCTAAGTGACCTGATATTGTGGTAACCATGATAAACACATATAAACAAAATAAGCAAAATTTAGCTTATAAAATTAATAAAGTTGTTAAACACTCTTTCTTAATTCCAATACTGCCAATACTGACTATAGAAACCACAATCTACTATGAGCACCACACCATTTTGTTCTTTACTGATGTGTTTTCTACCAAGACAACAAGTTAAATGCAAAAAAAAACACTTAATATTAAGTAAGCAGGAGTAAATTTTTTAACCGTTAAATATGTATTTTGAAAAATCACAATTTGAAAAATACATGATCATTTTTTTCATAAATGTTTATTTTTTAGGAACTAGTAATAATCTTTTACAAACTAGTAATTAATTATATGTACAATCTATATAGTTTTTTTAAGGTTAAAGGAAACACAAGATAGATTAAAAAACTTTGTTGGTTGAATAAAAATGTAATTATAAATATACAAACATATTAAACACGTTTGTATTAGGCTTAATGTATGTAATTGAAGACAAAAAATGTCTAGGTACGCACCGCCGGTTGGTTACGCACATTTGCGCGGTGTTCATAGTGCGTACCTAGTTGGTAGGTTACTGTATTATAAAAAATCTATATGATATATATTTTTGTTCTTAGTCAAAATCTCAATAGTTAACATTTATAAATTCAAGGTTTTTTGCGTAATTTTGTTCAAAAATCAACGTACTTCAAGGTTTTTTACCTAAATTCCAGGTTTTTTGGCAACCCTAATTATATATAAAAAAAAACTTATAGGATGTGTTGGAACATTGCTACAAATTAAATGACAGTGAACATCAGTAGATTGTTGATAATTGATGACTCGAAGCAGAACGTGCTGGTCATTTTGAAATTTTATTCTAGGAATATCATGCATCCAAACCCGCTGTAATTAATATTGAATTTATGAGGATATTTCAAATATTGAACGTGAATATTGATTATAAATCTATTATTATTTTATGTTTTAGAAATCTTAAAAAAAATTAATAATACAACCGTTTAATGTGAGATAAAATTTTACATACATATGCTGTAAAACAAGCTCAACTTAACATTAGGGTTTTATCAAACAACTTCGATCATCAGACCACATGCATTCGGTAGACTGAGACCTAGGTTTTGTTTGTATTTAAATTCTTCAGTCAGTCGTAACCAAAAAAAACCTTCAGTCGAAAACTTCCTAGTAAAACTGACAAACTGTTTGTAGATTGAAAACTGCAGGTTTTTTCAGCAGCGACTCACTGACAAGTTTCAATAAAAACAAAACCCGGCTCTTAGTAAACCGAATGCATGTGGTCTGATGATCGAAGTTGTTTGATCAAACCCTAATGTTAAGTTTAGCTTGTTTTACGGCATATGTATGTTCATACTTTGGCTCTGATATACTTTTCTCGATGTTTTCTTTAATAGAATCTCTAAACTCATAAAATTTAAAGAAAATATTAAAACTGCATCAAATTTAATACTAACAGGTAATTTAAAACTAAAAAGTTGACATTATATATTATTATTTATTTACATTAACTAAACGTCTGTAATCGCTATCTGCCCTGCGTTGTGATAATAGTTAATAAGTTTACAAAATAACTAGTTGTAAACACTGACAAGTTTAAATTTATTAAAGCACTATGACGTTTGCTTAACGACGAATTTTTAATACAAAATGCTACTCTTGTTGTAGCAACGGTCAGTTATTGATGAACTCTGGTTGATGACATCTTATTGAATTGGAACGCTGAGTGGATTGCAGTTGAGTGTTTTAACTTTTGTAAATTTGTTGCTTTAAAAGAAGTACCAAATTATAGATTAAACTTTGTTGCTTATTAAAGAAATTATTGAATTATTCTTTAGCTTTATCAACTTTTTGTATAATTTTACTTGAGTTAATACGTATTTTTTAAATCACATTTGTTATTAAATATTGTTAATTAAACTGTGCTGTGTAACTTATAACCGGTTGTTTTTAATTTAAGCTACTATTTAAGTGATTACTATACCATTAGAATGATTAAGACTAAGAAGGGCTTAAGACAAAAAAATAAGTTAACGGGTCTTGCAGATACTGAGCCATCAGTATCTGCTGACTTCACTTCTATTTTACAACTAAGTAAAAAAATGATACCAAGTTTTATCTGTAGATTTTAAATAAACTAACTTTATCTCTTTTACAAACTACTGCTATTAAACATAACGAAAATCTATAAGTAATAGTCACATTTTTAAGCTTAGAATTAATTACTCTTAGATTAGAAAACTATCTAAATAATAATTTTTTTTTAAATTATTTTGATTTTCATAGACTGCTTATCAATGAGTTCATTTAACTATAATACAATTAAATAAAAAGGTAGATCAAACCAAACCATATACTATCACAAACTACTATATATATATAAAATCAATTAATTTAGTCACAGACACAAATAATTTATAATTAAGTTAATCTTGTACAAATAATGTTTCTACATATAATCTCGTATGCACAGAACTTTTTCTTTATGTGCGTACTTCGCACAGGTTTTTAAATACGAGAACCTCTGGCTTAAATAACTATGTTAGCTTCTACTTAAACTTACTTTTGATGGTTGTTTGTTCGTTAATATTATTTCAATTCTTTACAATATACTTCAGGCAAAAAATTATAAAACAGTATTACAAATTTTCAAGGATAATGTGGCTTCACAGATATTATATTTTAATTGCAACCCTTTATTATATAAACATAATTTTTAAGAAAGTACAAATTAAAAGTGTTTTTTATAGTGCCATTAATTTAAAAAATATTTCGACACATGATAGCTAACTTTTTGTGTTCAGTTTTCTCATAAATTTAAATATCAAGTAAAATATCTTATGCTAGAATTTGTCAAGGTTTAAAAAATATTTAATTAGTTAAAGAAGTTTTATTACTATAACAATAAAGTGTTACAAGTAACATTTAAGCTTAAAAAAAAAAATAATTAGACGCTTTCTAAAAAAATTATCATGTATATATAAACCCATGTAAAGAAAAAAACTCTATAAACTTGTGGCAATTCTTAATAATTTACAAAGATAAATTTAAAATCAACGAGTTACTAATGCTTTAAAAAGTATTTGGTTAGTCAGATTAAAAAATGAAATATAAGATTAATTGGTAAATGATCAGATTTATATATAAACGAATTTTTAGATTACTTATTATACGAAAAATTAGTATTGAACTAACAAGTTTTTGCGATTTAGTTTCAGCATTATTAACTGTGGTATGTAATTTATTGCACTCATCACCGAACCAACACTTATTGTTAATGTAATGTTGGCAGACTTCTACTCTTTCATAGTTAACTCCTTCTACAGCCACGCATGCGTCGTCAACGTCCAAAACTTGACTATAACCAACGAAAAAAACCTTGATTATCTAAAACTACTCGAAACATATAAAAAAAATTTTTTTAAATAGTAGTCTTGTAAAATTTTGTTTTTACTTCATTTAAAATTCTAAAACTTTTTATGCAAAATGCTTATCTAAATATCTCTTAAATCATTTTTAAAGGTTTTTTATTATATTATAAAACTGCAATAAGTTTGGTTTAAATCTTTTTTATAACGCACTATCAAAAAATCATAAATGAAATTATATTCTAAAATTCGATTTACGTAATTTTAAATTTTGTTTTTTTATAAGACATTCGATAGAAATTATAATTTTACAATTTAACACAATGTTAACTTTTTTTAATTTCAATTATAAAACTTTTGTATTTCAATAAAAAAAACAATATTTGAAATATAAACAAAAGCTTTAACTACACTTAAAAAAGCTTTTACGATTCAATAACTAACTAAAAAGTATCATATGACAGTTTTAAAGATATTCAAAAAATAAATAAAGATTTAATTTTCGCTAGTCTAAACTATAAAATTTAAAAACTTTTAGAGAATATGTATTTTATTATAAATAAAAAATAAATTTTAACAATTTTTTTAGCTATAAAACTGTATTAATTATTGTAAATAAATTCTTGAATCAAGTTCACAAACTTTAATAATCAAAACACATGATAGCTAATATATCTTTATGCTTGACTTATAGATAGATAGTTATAAAAATTTGTATAAAGTTGTTTGAGCAATAACTTATGTATCTTTATTTTACTTAAAAGGTCAAAAACAGTTTAATAAACAATATTTTTTCTAAAGAAACATATGATAAATCAATAACTTACTTGTTTCGTTCACTGTAAAAATCTTCTTTCATAGGATTCCAACGCGAAAATGCTGTTTGAATATCATCTTTGTTCTAAATCAGAAAAAGGAGAAAACTATAAGTTCTTTAAAATTACAACATTAAAAAAATAAATTTATTTAAATTTTACTAAATAGTTGCTATTGCAAAATTTATTTTAAAAATTCCTTCAACTTTAGTTAAGATTTTAATATTTAGCTCTTGATTATTTTCAAAACTAATTTAAGTTACTAGAATAAAGCAAGTGTAAAAAAGTAACAAGCTATACAGGCTTGAAGCAAAGTTTTCAATTTTAGACAGACAATTTTTTACTTTAGACTGATTTAGACTAACATTTTCCTTACCTTTGTTGGTTGGCGCCCAGTTTAGCTTATATCTAGATGAAGCAAGTAACTTAGATTAGTTGTAAATACGTAGCCTACTAACTTTACAACTTTTTAGTAGATCTTTTACTTTTAAAATTTATAATTATTTCATGGTTTTTGGAAAATATTATAATAATTCAATTTTTTGGAAGTTTAATTTATTATGTAAGTGCTATCTACAAACGTATTTATCACTTATTTTTTAGAAAACGAGCTCATTTACTCTTATCTTTCTTAATAACTTTAGGTACATCAACACTGATACACTTTTTTATGATACTCCTCTCTCACTAAAAAAATAGTCACCTCTTTAGAAATAACCCTTAAACGCGTCAATTGAAAAGTACGTAACTGTTAAGGAAATTGACTATAACTAAAATATATTCTCTTATTTCTTTTAGAAATTTTAAGTATTTTTACTCGACATATTGTCAACAAAAACCAAAAGCTTATTAAGAAAGAAACTCACTATATAAAGGGCGACTAAATCAAAAACATACTGTTAAATTTTTTTTTTTTTAGGCAATTGAACTGAAAAAAAATAGTTTTTTCCCATATTTAGTAAAACTATGGGTTTATAAAATAAGTGTTTATAAAGAAAGAGATACACAATATGTTAATCTAATCAAAATAGAAAAAAATTCTAAATTTTTATTTAAACTTAATTTTAATGACTAAAAAACTTATTTAGTCAGGTGGTTTTTTTCAAATAACCTTTTTAAAAGCTGTGCACGCTAGACTACTGAAAAAATTCAAAAACTTAACTTAGTATTATACATTATTTTTTTATGTTTTGAATGCCGTTATAAACAAATATTATGTTAAGAACTGTTAATCTATATTATAATTGGCTTTCAATATGTAATAGAAAAGAAGACAAAG
Organism: Thalia democratica; assembly: GCF_965202585.1. NCBI lineage: Eukaryota > Metazoa > Chordata > Thaliacea > Salpida > Salpidae > Thalia > Thalia democratica. Next base: position 24,596,402 of record NC_139170.1, on the reverse strand, counting down.
ACATTAATTAATAATTTTTTTAAATTATATAAAAAAAAATAAGAATTTTCTACAGTATACTAATTTCTATTAACAGTATGAAGATCACTTATTTAGGTAGCTGTCAAATTTGCACGAGCGTACAAAATTGCACGAAGGGATAACATTGCACGAAGCCATTTTTGCACAGGTTAATTATTTTTTAAATTTTTTTTTACTATTATTGTTACCCCTAAACCTTACCCTCGGTCGGTAGCTTTTTTTTTATCAAATTATTTTTTAGTTTTCTTTTTCTGTTTTTTTGTAATTTTTCACTGTCGTGCAAAAATTTAACTCGTGCAAAATTGTCTTTGTGCAATTGTTGCGTCGTCAGTAGCAGAATTTAATTTTGCGGGCCGTATTTTGCCGATTCCTACCCTAAACCATTCGTATGTTTAAGAAAAGTATTTTAATCTACAAATTATTTACAACCAACATTTATTTTATAGCTTAATATGTAAATATTTTGATAGTTGTAAATTTTATTAAAACAAAATGCTTATCCTAAATAAATAATCAACAACTTAGTATGAGAATGTTTAATTTCATTTTATCACTAACAATAGATAGTTTTCATGTAAAACGAGTATTTTTGAACTAAAAAAAATTACATCTGACAGTCTACATTAGCATTTATCAAAAATTATGTCGTAAAACTAATTTCAACTTTACTAGCTCTAAAAAAACTTAAAAAAACAAAACCTTGTTAGCAAGAATTTTCTCTCTACTTTGGAGAAATGGTGACGCTGTTCTGTCGGCAATTCCCTTTTCTACTAAAACTTCTGATAGGTCTTTAAGTTCACCAGTTACCTAAAGCAGTTAAATATAATTTAAACTTTACAATTTTTTTAGGTTAGCACATAAAAAACAACTATTCAAAATATAAATTTAAGTGTTTGTTAACAAAAGATGCTAGTGAAACAAGTTCACTGGTATATAAAATACACAAATTATACAGTATCCTTATTTTATTAAGCTGACATATGTTTCTGTGTGTTAAAACACTTCAACTGAGCTCTTATTGTTCACTAACAAAATAAATACTGTAAGGAAAGAATAGAAGCTAAAGTAGGTGTATACATCAGGGTTGCCACTCGTTTTTTTCAAACTTTTTTCTAGGTTTTTAAAAGTACACATTTTTGAGTCTTATTTTAGTTTAAAGTTTTGTTTAATGTAAGAAACTGTGTCAAATAGTATAAAAACATTAAAAAGATACTGCAAAGCTACTTTAAATATGTTTTTCAATAAAAAAATTTTTAGATGATGACAAATTTTTTTTATTTATATGATAGATTTTTCGGGTCAAATCGAAATTCAACTACTGAACATGTGAAAATTGTTAAAATTCCAGGTTTCTTTAGTTGTTTAGTTCAAAATTCTAAGTTTTTCCTTTTTTTTTTTTCAAAATTTCCCAAATTCCAGTTTTTTTTGCCTAAATTGTCAAATTCCAGGTTTTTCCAGGATTCCAGGTAAAGTGGCAACCCTGATACATGTATACACCTATGCTTCTATACTTTCATTACAGTAGTTATTTTTTACAGAACCCAGTTGAAGTTGATTACTGTACAATTTGTTTTTATTTTTATTCTAGTGAAGTTATTTCACTAGGATCTTTTGTTAGCAAACGATTAAACCTATATTTTTGAACAGTTAATTATAAAGTCTAAATTAAATTTAATAAACTAAAATACACAATAAAATAACAAATCATAATATAAACTACTTCATGAATTGGAAGGAAGAACTAATTCAAACTATTAACTGGTTTCTAATCATTGAAAAAAATATATCTAATAATTACGTCATAGAAAAAAAAAATGATATGCATAAACAAGCTAAAAATTTTCGATTTTTTTTCTTAAGTATTTGTACTATAAGTGTCTATTATTACTCACCAGAGACGATAAAATGACTTTATAAATAAATTATTTTACTTGAGTTTTAACACAAATACGCTAGATAAGATTTTTGCTTTACAACAGTATGCTCTCAATCATAATTAAAAGTATATGTCTTATTACGTTATATTTTAAATAAAAGAATATTAGAATAATTAAAATATTTTTCAAATTTCTCCATTTACACTTAACTGAGTTTCAAATTAAAAATAAGCTTTGGCAAAAAACAACTGTTGCATTAAACTAAAAATTGACAAAAGTTATTCAAATGTATGAATCAGTGATGTAGGGGTCCTAATGACTTGATAACTATGGTAATTGAATGTTGTAAATTTTAACCCGCTAGCCGATTCATACTACTAAAAAACAATTCAAGTATTTAAAATTTAATAAAAAGTATCTTTAGATTCCAAGTTAAAAACATCTTTTTTTTTTTAATAGATATTTACTTACAATTATTTTAAAACAACTTAAGAAAAGTTTCACTAAAATCAATCATTAAAAAAACAAATGTGGAGAACCTAAAAATGTTTATAAAGACATAAGATAATACAAATTTTGGCAGCTCTAACTTTTTCTTTAAGTTTTCAATCTTCTGCTTTTTAATTTCATAGATTTATCAGTAAGTTAGAACACACAAAGCCTAGTTGCTAGATTGAAACTTAAACTTTAATACAAGTCAATAAGATTATTAAAATAAATTATAAATGTTATAGAACGAGTGAACACTTTAAGGTTGTTTTAAAATAAACAATATACTGCAACAAATCGTGCAACAATTTTAGTTTATTTATTTAGTACTAAGAAAAATTATTAACGCCAATGTTCACTGCGATTTTATAGAACAAAGGTTACAACTTTCTCAAACTAAATAAAATAAATAAATAAAAAGAAAAACAACTACCAAAAATCTAGATTTTTTTGAAATTTTTAAAGCATTCAATGTTGCCACTCATCTAGCTGAGAAAAATTTCCTGACTTTTCCTGACTTTTTACCAAAATTTTCCAGACTTTTCTAAATCAAACTCTTAAATTAAACTTAATCTAAAATACATAATCTAACACTTGAAACTATATAAAGCTTTCAATCTAATTTTAATACAGGTTAAAAACAACAGTTTTTTGCTGAATTCTATCATCAAACTTCCAGTACATCACTTAAACCATCTGTGTATGATTGATGTTTGTAATAAACAGTTCTATCAGCAAAATACTTGTATTATTACCTTAAAAACACAGCTTGTCTGAAAAAAGACACAAATTTTTAGCATTTACTAGCATGAATGTATCTAGATAAACTAAAGACATATAAGGAACTTTGTCATCTATACATTTTTCAAAAATATAAAGATGTAAAGTATACACATTAACTTGTTACATAAAATACTAAACTAACTGCTTAGTTATAAAGAACTCAATTAATTTCTTAAACAAAAAACACTTTGATTCTAAAATTATGCTAGATAAACTTTTGTGTATATACCACAGTTTCACTATGGAAGTGTCCTTGCTAAAGACCATCAATATTAAAAATCTTACAAAATCTGCTTGTTCAAGTAGGGTACTTGTTTAATATGTTAATAGAAAATTATTGCAGTTTTATAAAGGATATTTTTCTAATTTATACCAGATGAAGGCATTGGAAATATAATTAAATATTTTGTAAATTTCTAGAAAAATTTTGGAATTTTTTTCTGACTTTAAAGGTCTTTTAATTAATTTTTACCATTTGAAGGCTTTGGAAAACAAGGAATTTTGTAAATTTAAACTGACAAAATCTGACTTTCTTTTTTAAATTTTATCAAATTTCCTGACTTTTTTTCAAAACCCCCCATTTTTTCCTGACTTTTGTGATTTTTTAAAAGTTTTCCTGACTTTTCCTGATTTCCTGACTTTTCCTGACCGAGTGGCAACCCTGAGCATTTAATAGTCCACCAATCACTACTTGACGACAAAGATACTGATTATTTTACAAGTCTTACCTCAATTAAATAAGGTTGAGTTTGTTGTTATTTGTTTTTGTCTGTAGCTAAGTTTAAATGAAGGTATTTTAAATGGATTTTTCACTAGTAATGCATTGTAGTTTAATGGCTTAAACTTAGTTTTTAAAACAAATTATAACCATATGTAATTTTTATAACTATATCTTATATAATTGTCACTGATCAGATCATATACTTATATAAAAAAATAATTTATTAAAGAAATCAAAAATACAATAAATTTTTTATCAAAAAAATTAAAAAGCTTCATATTTTAACTCAAACAGTAACTTTATGAAAAATATACTTATAAAACCTTTTTAAAGAAAAGGGTTACATTCACAGGTTTGTACAAGTATCTATGCTTTCCTTTGAATGAGGCAAAAAACTTGTTTCCTAAAACAAGTTCGTCAAACAAGGTTTTTTGTTTCAAACTCCAATCTCCACTTAATGATGAATCTACCTAAAATATTAATAAAATATGCATTAAAAAAAAGATTTCAATGAAACATAAAACAGGAATGCCAAGGTATTTTGAAAGATTTCTCAAGGTTTTCTAAATTTCTTCTAGGTTTTTAAAGGTCACTTTTTAGAATAAAATTAAATTCAAGGCCATAAATGGTACGTAAGTATTAAAAAGATACCTTAATGCTACTTTAAATGTTGTTTTATAACTAATAATGTAAATAAAACAACAAAAATATTGTATAAGATAGATTTTTTACATTTAATCTAAGTTTTGTTTGTTCAATTCCTGGTTTTTCCAGTTTTTTTTTGCGCCTTAATTGTTAATTTTAGGTATTTTCAGGTTTCCAGGTTTTTTGGCAACTCTGATAAAAAGTTAAACAGTTTTTAAAATCTATAGATAATAGTTAAACCTTTTTCAATTTTGTTACGAAAGTATGTTTTCTTTAATAAATTTTAAATATATTTAGATAACATAACAGCCTTTACAATTACTTAAAAATAATAAGCTCTAGACTGCACCAGCACGACCATGAACGGAATTTTCAAAAATGAGTATGTTGTTTATAAGTACGACGATGGACAATAGAAGGTATAAACATTACGTGTTTCACTTTATTTTATGGAGTCACAATCAAAAATTCCTGCGGTCTTTGTTTTTAAAGTTAATCAATGTGATTGTTGCTGATTCTACAAAACCGGTTAGAAGACATGAAACTGAAAAGTTTCTTAATAAAACAAGATCGTTGTCCATACTAATAAAGATTGAAGTTTCACAACAAATCGTTCCCTATCTTATTAACCACCGTGTCATTTTGTCGCTGTGCTAAAGTGACCCTCCGTGTCATTTTGTCGCTGCGCCAAAGTGACCCTCCGTGTCATTTTGTCGCTGCGCCAAATATACCCTCCGTGTCAAAGTGACGTACCGTGTCATTTTGTCGCTGCGCTAAAGTGACGCACCGTGTTGTTTTGTCGCTGTGCCAAAGTGACGCATCGTGTCATTTTCCCTCCTTGCCAAGGTGACGCACCGTGTCTATTTGACGACCGTGTCATTTTGCGATGTACATTCTGACCCGCTCCCGCAGATTTTGGCTTAGAGGGCAACATTTTGCCTGCAGGCCGAAGTTTGCTAATCCTTAGGTTAGATAATGACAACAATCTCTCGTGACTATTTCTACCAAATGAGTTTTAATAATGAAACCAGCCGTAGGTTGTCTAGAAAACTGTCTTTAATGGACGTTCGTTACTGTCTACTGCTAATTGTATAATGGCTAAAACCTCTTAGCTTTGCTGATAAAAGCTGAAAATTTTACTATTAGTAATTATTTAAAAATCAATAAATAGATTCAACATTATTCAAAATTCTAAAAACATGCATGTTTTAAATCTATATTTATTTAGACTAGGGTTTCCCAAACATTTTTCAGGTGAAGAAATTAAAAAAGTTAAGGCCTCCTGCAATAAAATTTCTCAAAAAACTAAACTTAAATACGCCTAAAACCTTTTTTTTTTTGTTCATTATCATCAACTCGTTTATTTCTAGTAAACATTTCAAATTGTAGCCTTATGGCTCCCCTATGGCCCCTTTGCAGTTTATATCCCTTTTTGGGGAAAACCTGATTTAGGATATACATCACTGTAAAAAATAATCAAACTCTAGCTAGATAAAATAGTTAATTATATAAAATACATATTGTAGTTTATTCTTTTAGCAAAAAAAAAAAAAAAACAAAATTTGTATGTCTTAGATCCTCAGGATAGGTGACTTAATATTTAAATTTAATAAATACTTAAAAATTAATTATATATAAAAGTATCAAAAGTACTTTATCAGAAATAAAAAACTAACTGTTGCAATAATAAAACTATGAAGTTTAAAATTAAAAAGTAACATTAAACATGAGTTATATTCACTGAGCTTAATTGTAAACTTAATAATGGCCTAAGAAAAATTTTCAACTCTTAAGAAAAATGGTTATACTTAGAGTTTTAGACTGATTCCAAGTTATCTGTCTGAGCCTAAACCAAAGGGATTAACCTAATAATCCAGTTGGCATAATCAAATGTTTGATTTTTTAATTAAACAAGTTATTTAAGACAAAACTAACATCATTTATACATGTAAAGACTGCTTGAAATGGCAACGTTAAAAACTCTGGTTTTATTTTGCGTATATCTTCTAATTGAATGGTTGACTCATTTCCGTAATCAACATAAAAAACCTAAAAATAATGTGCTATTTTATCAACGTTTTTCTAATACAATAATGCAATTATAACATCTAAATTAAAAAACAGCAAAGGCTCATGAAGCACACAAAAAACAAAATTTTTGAAAACTTGAATTTGACTAAAATTTAAAGGTATAATATTTTGAAGTTACGTTTAAAGTGAATTTACTTACAACACTTTTTCAAGTGATTATTTTATTTATACAATTTTTTGGAAAAACTATTTAAGTTAACGTAGTAATAACATTATAAACCTAACTATACAATTTCAATTGTCTAGTTTGAACGTAAGAACTGCACATTTCGCTGTGCAAATATCTATCTACTGTGTACAGAAATTTAGACACGTAAGGATTTTTTCAATCGAAGTGCTACTGTTACTTAATTTTCTTAAGAAGCATTTAAAGATTTTAAACTAGAAAAGACGTATGAGGTGTCCGCCTAAAGCGTAATCGCACATTTCATTTTATAAGTATAGAAAGAATGCAAATAGAAAAAAAATATTTTAAAAAGTAAACATTTTTTTAAGTTTTTATAAACAAATTAAAAAAAAGTAGTCAAGTTTTTTTATCATAAGGAGTTAGCAATCTTTAAAATGCGTAGATTAAACGGAGTTTGATTTTCGATTGCGTATTGGATAGTCTTAAGCTGATGCACTGTATGTTAGGCATTTGAAAATTAGTAGTTTACGAAAAAATTCTAGTTTCAATTCAATTAAGCCCAAGAATCAATCAAGTTTCAGTCAAATTACTGGTTGAAATTGCTTGGAACTGAATTGCCGATGAATCGACTCTAATTGACCCTCTAAGCTGTTAGAACCTTTATTTATAAATAACTTGTCTGAAAGCAGAGACTGTTAGTATTTATTTAATTTCATATATTTTTTTTACTCTTTTTATGGAGTTCGACATAGTCCGCACTTTAAAAAAAAACAATGTTTAGTTTTTAAAACAAAATTAAATAAATTAAGCAATAATTAACAAGAAACAGTCCGATCTCGATAAAGGCGCACAAAATAATGAGCGCGCAATCAATCAGAAGTGGTGTATGGATGCGTTTAAGGAGTAAAACAGTCAATATCTCTAGTAGTTCGCCTACTTCTTCATCAATAATCACCATCGGTACTTTGTTTGTTTACGTTGATCTGATTTTGTAGAGTTGTTTTTCTGAGCTATCAAACACTTTTAAATGCTTAACAAAATTCAAAGTACCTATGGGACTTAAGAGGTCAAAATTGGTGAGTTCAATAAGTAGGTTCCGCATGAAAAGCGAAAAGAATATTATACTAAAAATCAACCTCCTTATCGTTTCCTCTCCATCTTTAACATTGAGGCCTTTACTAGTATTTAAAGCTTTAAAGTAATAAAACAGTTTTTTTATTTAAAGTTTTATCACTTTAGATAAAAAGTTCAGACATTAGAGATCTTCAACAGTGTTAGCAATTTTTGCTAAAAACTTTTGGTCTCTTGCTCAAATAAATAGAATGATATATTTTTAATAAACTTTAAAATTATTAAGTATAAATCTGCAGTAAAAAAAATAGAGCTAGAGGTTTTTTACTGCAGGTTTATACTTAGCATATGACTACCTTGTTGTTTTGTGTTTTACATTTTAACTTCCATATTAAACACAACCCGTAAGTTATAACTCATTTTAATTATTAAATATTTAAAATATCTGTATGAGATCTTTAATTTAAACACCCGATTGCTCCTTTATAAAACAACAATCAATTATTTTAATAATTATTATATAACGCACATATATGTAATTTAAGTCATTGTGATTTTATGTGTGTCGCTGTAACTTAACTATCGGTGAGTGCTTTATAAGCTTAATAACAAGTTTATTGTGCTTTATTTTCTTAAATTTTAAATTTTTAACTTTTACATTTAAACTAAATCTGCTTCCTAATTGTATTTAACTTTGATTTTGTTATAATTTAGATTTAATCATTACAAACATTTAATATATAAAATATGCGTTATTTCAAGTTGTTTTATTATATTGTCTTTACCGTTGTTAAATTTTATTGATTTACTAATTAACGGTTGTTGTTTCAAATTTTATTCAAAATAGATTACATACTACTTTTCATATTAAAGCGCTTTACTGCTTTCCCAAACATAAAGACTAAATTAACTAACTTTACAATACAAATTAAATAGCTGTCCTAATGTTCATATATATATATATTGTGACGCAATTATAAAATAAATTTTGTTCGAAAATTAGCAACGGTGAAATAAATTTTAATTAGTTATTCTTTCCATTAAATTAAGTGGTTTGTTTATATTATGATTTGTTGTTTTTGTTGTGTATTTTAGTTTACTTTACTTTATTTAGACTTAATAACTACAAATATTATATAGTTTTATAACAGTCGGATTTAACATTAAGTATTTTACCTAACATTAACTATTAACCTCTAAAAATCTGTAGAAATTATTTCATTTTAATTTTAATTAATACATATGTATACACCTACTTTAGCTTCTATCCTTTCATAACAGTATTTATCTTTTTACAGAACCGAGTTGAAGTCTGTTAATTCGTAAACACACAGAAACATATGTTAGTACAATAAAGAAAAATAACTGTATGAAATTATTTTAGAAATTTTCAAGAATTTATACTTGACATTAACTCCAGAAAAATCAAACGCTTATTAATAAAGAAATTCACAATTTAATGATTGAATCAAACAAAAACATATTCTCAGTTTTTTTAATTTGAAGCATTTGAACTGACAAAAAACTGACATTTCGCTAACTTTAAAAAAAAATGATTTGGCCTGACGCGTATTAACCAAAAAGTCTTTAGTTGTAAACTGCGCGCAGTTTTACATACAAATTATAGAATATTATTACTTAAATCAAAACTGTTCAGTACGGTGTACAATAAAATATACCTTTCATATTTTGAAAATTGAAACATAATATAAAGTTAACAACAATTTTTGATTATATCAACTGAATCATCAGAACATAAGCTCTTGGTAGACTGCGACTTAGTTCTTATATAAAATCATAAGTCAGTCGTACTGAAGAAATTTGCAGCCATCTATTTACTAAGTGTTTTTTTATGTTTTATTGTAAAACTACCGTTTGCTGGTATGATCAATGACGTCAGCATTGGCAAAAGTCATCAGGACAAAAGCCTGTACACACCCAGGACAAAGCTTGTTATTAACTTGAGCTTGTCTCATGGCACATTAGACAAGGTTGCCTAAGGCTTTTTGAAAGTTTTTTTCCAGGTTTTTAATCAATTTCGGTATAAAATTAAATTTAAATAAAAAGCTGTACTAAATAGCATAAAAACATTGAAAAATACATGAAAATGGTACTAAAGGTGTTTTATAATTAAAAAAATGTTTCATGATGACAAAAAAAATTTAATCTATATGATAGATTTTTTGGGGAACGGGTCTAAATTGCACGAAGACAAAAATGCACGAGGTCACTAAATTGCACGAAGGAACAAAATTGCACGAAGACGATTTTGCATCAAGTTCAAGGGTCAATTTTGCACGAGTTACATTTTTGCACGTGAGTAGAAAAATAAAGAAAAATAATTAAATAAATAACATAAAAAATATTATTAAATAAAAATTTTTAAAAGTTACGGACCGAGGGTGAGGGTTAGAGGCAATAATGATAGTAAAAAAAAAAGAATAGCTAATAAATATTATAATAATAAAAAAAATTAAAAAATTAATAAAAGAATTAACAAAAAAACTAATTTAAAAAAAAAGTTACAGACCGAGGGTAAGGGTTAGGGCTAACAGTGATAGTAAAAAATTTAAAAAAAAAGAAATTTATAGAAAAATTAACAAATTAAAATTAATTGTAAAAATTAATAAAAAAATTTAAAGAAAAAAAATTAACAAATTAAAATTAATTGTAAAAATTAATAAAAAAATTAACCCGTGCAAAATTGTCTGCTCGTGTAAAAGTGTCTTCATGCAAAAGTGACCCTTCGTGCAAAAGTATCTTCGTTCAATTTTATCTTTGTGCAAATTTATACCCTCGTGCAAAAGTTTCTTCGTGCAATTTAGTGAACTCCTGCAATTTTGTCGCCTCGCGCAATTTAGACAGCTACCCATTTTTGAGTCAAATGGAAATTTTACTACTTAACATGTTAAAATTGTTAAAAATTCCAGGTTTTTCTAGGTATTTTAGCCTAAATTGTCAAATTCCACGTTTTTCCAGATTTCAAGGTTTTTTGGCAACCCTGGTAACATCAGATTTTATATACTAAAGTTAGTATTAAAACTAGCATGAATCTGATTTTTACCACTTTTTGTAAGCATTATTTTAAAACCTTGTTGTAAAACTAATAAATACTAATTAAATCTATTAACATAGAAATATCACATTTATTTTTTAGAAATATTAAACTTAAACTACTTTTTTACTATTTCGTTTTACATAAATATTTTTTAGACCAAAACTGTTAAAAATTAAAGGAATAATAGAAGTCAAAAATAAAAAAACGTACTAGTAATCATTATTATTTATACATTGGAATATGCGTGTATACTAGAACATAAAAAAAATAGTTTTATTCAAAACTTTAGTTCATTCTATACTAAAATGATATACATATAAAACTAGATAAATTAAGAATAATAAAATGGATTCTTAAGGTTGCAAACAGTAAAAAAGGTATCAATGAAAACCTTTTAAAATTGTAAAACTATTCAAAAGTGCGTTTTTAATCGTATCAAACAAACTAACTTAGTAAACAGTTTTTTTGTAATTACTTACAGGTTTTTCTCAACTGCTTAAAATATTTTTCAACTCTTATCAATTAAGTATTGATAAACTACTTGAGCTACTACTAATTTCTTTATTAAAACTTAATTTAATTCGACCTTGCTAATAAAGACTAAAAACAAAGAATTACCACATCAAAAATTTGGTACTAACTTTAATTTTGGTGTTACAGAGATGTTCTTTGATAGTAACACGATACCACACCCCATCATAATCGTATTTTGCAATACATACACAATTAACTGGGGGTATCTCAGCAAACTTTAGAACATCTGTTGAATTCTCGTATACCGCTCTATCAAAAGTTACTAGTTTACCATATGAGCTAACTGACAATAATATGCGCATAATCGAGGAACGCTAACAAAACTATAAAACTTTAAATTACTGAATTACTTGATAGAAATCAAACAAGTTTGTAAATCAGGTCATTCCAAAAATTTTGAAATATTTTTTCTAAAGATGTCTTTACTTAATTAACCTTATAATAAACTAAATAAATTTTAAGAATTGTATTAGGTAGATTAACTTAAACCGACTAAACTAGTACCTATTTAAGTGTCCTTGGTAGTGCAACTATCTATTTCTTTATGTGAAAAAAAATTTAGTGAGTGAGACTTTTTTTTTTTACTTTATATGTATTAAATCTACGTTTCTTAAAATCCTTACCTAATTGGCTTTGCTTTTTTAAGCTAGAAAGTTTTTTGACTAAAAGTAAGTCTTTTTTTTTATACTTACAAAAATATAATATAAACTAATAACAAATAAACACGATATGCAGAGCAACCATGCAATTTTAGAAACTTTAAACATATTACTGTTTTTTTAGTTACGACGTATATACAATTATGTTTGTTACAATAAAACAAAAAAAGTATATACCAATTGTTTGATTTATATATAAATCTTTGTACGACATGAACTTTCAAAATGATTATTTAAAGAAACTCAAAAACTATAGAATGTCATAGAATTATAACTGTTTACTAAACTTTATCTTTAACATTTTTTTTTATTTTAAGACATCACAAGCTATTTCTTTGCAATAAAAATTACCAACAAATGAAAAAATTATTATTAAATAAATACAATAGAAATCTAGAAGCTAAGTATTCAACAACTTCTTTTATTACAAAAAATAATAAAAAAAAACTTAATCAAAAAGAGCTTCTTACTTGAATAATATTTTTATACTTGTTTATAAAACAATTTCTCGTTAAACAAATTTTGAATGGTATATTAGTTATTCTTTCATCCTACTTTTATTTTAAAATCGTTTACATACAAGTTAATAAGTGTACTTAGTAAAAGATAAACTAGCCTTTTAACAGAAACGAAGGAGATTTAAGAAAACTGATTAAAAAATATGTTAAATATGTATAAAAAAATTAAATAAATTTAACTAACTGCATCTTTTTTTCAAAAACTTTAAGCTCATTTTCAAACTGGCTAATTTGAACACAGAAATTTGAAGGACTTACTACATCACTTACAGCTATCTATGAATTGATAGCTTGTTATTAAAGATGAATATTAATACGATTACTAACTGATTATGAAAAACTTTAGTAATAATTAAACATCAACTATAAAAGAAGACAATAGTATGTATTACTTTATAAATTGAAATAAAAACAATACTTTGCTATATCTTAACAAGGATTAACACATTAAAACTAATAAAGAATACAACTTATTTCAAATGCTTTAAGATCTAACGATTACAGATACTCAACAAAAACATCGGCGAAATTCTACAAAGCCTAAGCCTATACTTTCGTATGCCGTGAGATAAGCTCAAGTTAACATAAGGTTTAATCAAACCGATTCGATCATCAGACCACAAGCCGTCGGTAGACTGATACCAGTTTCGCCTTATTGGGACTCATCAGTCAGTCACAACCTAAAAGTTTCATAATAAAAACTAAAACGGTGTCAGTCAGATATAATTGGTATGACCAAACCTTATGTTATGATATATCTAAATCGTTGGAAACTGAGAGATAAAAAATACTATTTTACAACTTAACGCTTAAATAATTTAACATTTCTGTCGTAATGCTGAAATGAGCAACTAACTACACTATTGAAAGCGTACAAAAACTTAGTTTATTACAAATGAAAGACGAACAAAAAATGTTAAACGATTAATTGTAGTTAGACAAATGATAATACGAAGCTAATTGTCTAAAAATAAATAAAATAAATAAAATAAAAATATTGAAAAGAAACATAATACTACATTTATAAACACCAACTTATATACAAAAATTACAGAAAAAAGCTAGTTAAAATCCCACTTTGATAACCGCACAACCGATTATAAAAAATTTAAACTGTATTCTAGTTTTCTCTAAAAAAACTCCCGTAAAATTGTGACTAAAATATTTCTATTTGCTTCAATTTTTGATAGCCTATGTCAAAATGACCCGTGTAAGTTTTTAAAATAATAATGTATCTTGTTTTGGAAAAAGTTTACTTTTTATTTTATTAAACAAAACAATTTTATTACTACACAAAAGTAAAACAATTAGGGTCATTAAAACTTGTTAACTGGCTGAGGGGCTTCAAAAAAATTAGCAATACTTTCAGTCCAAGTTGATAAAAACATTAAAAAAATCAGTTAAGTAATACTTTTCTTCACTAATTAAGCATTAACATTAATGTAAGAAGTAAAAATGTATTAGTTTTCCGAAAACTTATTTTCTTTATTTTGTTTAACTTTTTTTTTGTAGGTTGCAAATGTTTTAATATTTAATTAAAAAGAGATATCCTTAACTATTGTTGAGAGTTATTCACTACAGTAGGGAAATCGATAAGATATGCACGTTAAGAGGTACGCACCGTGGTAAAGAATTTCGCGAAAATGAGTATAGAAAAAAAAAGAAAGGGAAAAATAAGGATTTTTACAGGGTTGCCACACACTCAAGGAATTCAGGGAAACTCAGGGAGTTTTCAAGTTATAGAAAATCTCAGGGAGACTCAGGGAATTTTGTTTCTTTTTTTTTTAACTCAGGGAAGTTTTGGATTCTTCTAAAAATTTCAGGGAATTTTTTTTCTAGATCTAGAATTAAATTTACTTAATCCAATTTTAATATTCGTTCAAAAAAGGTAATTTTATTTATTTTTAAGTGCTTATTTAGAACTCTTTTAGCCTAGCGGCTAGTTCTTCAATATTCTTAACATTTTAATCTTTTAATAAATAATAAAAATTTTAAGGATTTGAAAAAAAACTCAGGGAACTTTAAGGTTACTCAGGGAAGTTTCTGGTCACTCAGGGAAGATTTTTTGACTCAAAGAGTGGCAACCCTGTTTTATTAAACAAAGGAAGTTCGCGAACAAAAACATACTCTTTATATGATTACCGCAAAAAAAAGATAACAGTTTTTTGAAAACAGTAGTAAAATTAAAAACTGTGTATTTTATCAATTTCCCTTCTGTACCGCAGAATGTTTAAGACACAACAATAAGGATGTATACTTTAATTTAAATTAAGTTTTTAAAGCATATAAACCTGAAAATTTATTTTTAATTTAAGCAACAACTCTAAATATTATTGTTTCAAACTTGTATTAAATTATCATCTTGCAGAGTTGCTAAACTTAAAACTGAGTAATTAATCATCGGTTCATCAATTGATATTACTTCGATGTCACTTTTTTGAATCAACTGTTGAGATTCTTCATGAAGTATAATTTCATCATAATGTTGCCCACTTATTGGTTTGTATCGCTGTAAACAAAAAATTCAACCATTATCATAATTTTTAAGCATATAATGAACTTTAAGTATAAATATAAAAACACAAGCAAAACGTGAAGCACTTAAATAAGTTTAATCATAAAACAATATCTTAAGATTTAGATGTTTAAAAATACCATTTGTTAATAATGTTTGCTAATTAAAGAACACAATAAAACAAGCTGATTTTGTTATAACAGCAACGATTCAAAATTTACTCAATTTATTAAATTTAACTTTAGACAAATTAAAGAATTTTTTATGGATACACTTCTTGATTTAAAAAAAACTTGAAATTCAAGAAAATTTACAAAAAGTCATAAAAATTACATAAATTCAAGAAGTGCCTCCATAAAACTTTCTTTAACTCGTCTTAAATTGTGCACAACTTGTTTTTGTGATAATTTCAACATGTAAAAAATTCCAGCTAAAAACTCTAAGGTTGCATTTTTTTGGGTCCCATACAGTTTGCATTGGGGTGGTTCTCAGAAAATCTAATGGTGCCAAGGTGAAAATTCATCTAAAACTTTGTGAGGGTGGTTTTGTGATATTTGCCATATGCAAAATTTTTAGTTGAAAACTCAAGGTCGCGTATTTATAAGCACCCTGATATGTATGTTTCTGCATTAGATGATCACAAGCTTTGTGATAAATACTGTTTTTGAAGATAGAACGTTAAAAGTATAAATCGATTGTGATGTTTGGATATTTTTGTGTAAACATGCTATTTTGTCGCTGTGTCAAAGTGACGTATTGTGTCATTTTGTCGCTATGCCAAAGTGACGCACCGTGTCATTTTGTCGCTGTGCCAAAGTGACCCTCTGTGCCAAAGTGACGGGCCGTGTCGTTTTGTTGCTGTGCCAAAGTGATGTACCGTGTCATTTTGTCGCCGTACCAAAGTGACCCTCCGTGCCAAGGTGACGCACCGTGTCATTTTGTCGCTGTGCTAAAGTGACGCACCGTGTCATTTTGTTGCTGTGCCAAAGTGACCCTCTGTGTCAAAGTGACGCACCGTGCCATTTTGTTGCTGTGCCAAAGTGACCCTCTGTGTCAAAGTGACGCACCGTGTCATTTTGTTGCCGTGTCATTCTGACACCCACCCCAATAACTTCTATTCTTTCAATAAAAAAATTAATTTAGTTTTAAAAATTCAACAGATACAAACTTAGATTGCATTAAAATAAAGTATTTGTAAAGATATACAATATTAACTTCTTGAGAAAACTTATTCCCTTTTTCCAGTTTTACGCGATTTGGGCCCACTGTGGAGGTCTAATTAATATATACAAGCCTTTTTTTTAATTTTAAATACTTATTGAGCTATTTTAAAATTACTTAAAGTAAACATATTTTTAAACTTATTTAATCTATATCGTATAAAATACTTAAGTTTTGCAAAAAAGAAATATAGATATTAATAAGACTTACATATGTACTTTTTTATTTTTTGAAATATTTTTTGAAATACTTTTTGAGCAGTGATCTTTTAAATTTTATTTTAAGAATTTGAATTGTCCAAACTTGAATAGTCGTGCACCCATTAGAAAATAGTTTGAATTTTTTTTTTTGACATTTTGACTGACAAATTTTAATTTTACAACACTAAGTACATACTCACTAAATACATATTTTTTACTTCAATATTAACTTCACTTTTAATAAAAGAGTTTAATATAGGCTTAATTCATAATAAATATAAATTTTAGGTTTGAAACAAAAAGTACAATGTTATTGCTAAGAATAGTGAAGAACTAATTTCAAGGTTTAAAAATTTTTAAATAAGCATTCCAAAATCCACAAAAATCATGTTCTTGAACAAAATTAGTTATATAAAATAAAAAACATTGAAACTGGATCAACAAAATTTCATATTAAGTCTAAAAAAATATGACCAGAGATTTTTTAAAAATTTTAAAACTATCCTGAGATTTTTATAAAAATCAAAACTGTCCTGAGTCATCCTGACTTAAAAAAAAAAGTCAAAATATCCTGAATTATCATTAGATTTTCAAAATATCCGAAGTATAATATCAAGTTATCCTGAGTAAGCTGAGTGTTTGGGCAACCCTGTTTTAGAAAAAAAATGACATTTAAACAATCAACTCAAAACAAAACTAACATATTCTTTTTTAGTTCAGAAAATTTCATTCATTTGTACTGACAAACACTAACATTTTATCTTCAAAAACTAAATATTTATTTAGTAACAAATTCACATCTCAATATAATCTAATCAAGACAAAAAATAATCCAAAACTTGTTTTAGAAACTAAGAAATTATCAAGCCCTTAAACAAACGAAATACCATTTAAAGCTAAATGCTTGCTTTAAAAAATAACAATTCAATAATCTACTCCAGAAAATTCTGAAATTTTCAAGTATTTGAACTGACAATAACTAATATTTAAGAATTGTCAAGCATTTAAAGTGACAAAAAACTTATTTAGCCTGACGCGTACGAGCCCTGATAAATGAAAAAGCAGAAGTATTTAAAATGTGTTATAATCCTTTCTAAACCGTTTGAGTCGTCTGATAAATGTTGTGTTTAGTTTTTGGGATTACTTTTTTGAGTATGTTACTAGTCTGAAGCTGAATTATTTCAGCCCTTTGCACAAGCGTATGCTACTGGCTAATAAAAGCTTACGTTTCTTATTACTAAAACTCTTAGTTTATACTAAGAGCTAAATTTATTGTTAGTGTTTAAACTAGATAGTAATTAATTAAAATTAAACTCTAGTAATTATGTTATATATCAAACTAAGCAATACTAGTAGTAATAATATGTTTTAGACTTATCTAAGATAATCCTGATAAGATAATTAATTGAAAATATTTAACAATAATCAACACTCAAGTTTTAATTTAAAATTTAATAAATTTGGCAATAAAAAAAAACTCACGTTGATTGAATTAACATAGTCAAAGTCTGTTTCCATGCCAGATGGAATTATTTCTGTTGTTTAATAAATTACTAAACAAATACAAAAATATTAAAACATTATGCTATTATTACATACTAATTTAGATAAGACAGTTCAAGTGTTATTATCTTGTAAACTAAAAAAACAATAACATGTTAGTAAGTTGGTTACACATTTCAAACTCCAATACTTATAACTCTTAAAAAGTTAAGGGCAACATCTCAAAATGTAATAAGTACTAGAAAAAATTAAAATGTTCTTGTATGTCTATTCTACACAGTAAGATTATGATGGTAAAAAATCTGTAAAGAAAATATTTATAAAAACAAAAAAAAATAATCACTATATTCGAGTAAGTTTTAAAACCTTTATTGTCATATCCCAAAATAAAAAACTAATTTTTAAGAAACAACAAAAGCTCATGTAAGTCTAACTAATAAGATTATGATGTTAAAATATTAGATTTTTCACCTTTATTAAAAAGATATAAACCATAATTCAGGACTATTACAATTAAAATTTTTGGAATTTAAATTGTTGGACTTTGAATAGTTGTGCACCCTAAAAAGTTTCATTCAAAATTTAAGAACGAAGTATAAAGTGTATTATTATATTCACCCAATTAGTTTAAAGTGAATATCTTATTCTATTCATCTCTTCTTTTCATCTTAAAGATTTTCTTTTCAAAATTTTACGTTTCAAACTTATTACGTTTTAAACTTATTACGTTTCAAACTTATTACGTTTCAAACTTATTACGTTTCAAACTTATTACGTTTCTTACGTGGTCTATTCTTCTTGGCTTGTTTTTTATTAAATTTCTTTTTGCTAATTTGAACCATATTTAACTGTTTTTTTTTTATAACTTAATACGTGTTTCTTAATCTTTTTCAACTGAGGACTTTTTTAACTTTCTTAACTTATTATGTTTTTAATGTTTTTATTTTTAATCTGCAAGTTTAAAAAGAGTCCTTCAACAATTAAAACTGTATTTTAGTTTAATTTAAATTTCACTAGATTTAAAATGTGTTATTAAATTATACCAACTTTATTCAACTTTTATTTTAGTTTCAATTATATTTTAAATCTAGTTTAGTTTAAGTTAAGTTTTTATTTATCTATATTTTAAAAATAATTTAAACATCTCGTTAATGATCATCTTTAAAATGATAAATTTGGAAGCAAAAAATATTGAGTTAAAATATTAACTTTTAGAAAAATTAAAGTTAGAAACGCATTTATTATATAAGAAAAAAAATCGAAACTGGAATTACTGAGTTACAAACCTAAAACTGCTTAATGAATTCGAGTTAAGAGCATAGGGGGGGTAAACACCTTTTTTTGGTTTTTGATCTTATTTTATATAGTTTTTACTAAGCTACAAGATGATTTTTACAGATTTAAAAAATTCAAAATAATTTTTGAGATATAGCCGGTCAAAGTCGGAGGCAACAATAGGAACCCTATAGAAGGCGCAAACTAAAACCGCAAATAACTAGAAATCACTAAAAATCTATCTCCTCCTACGTTTTTAGAGATATCTACCTCAAACTTTCAGGAAGTGTTCCTTGCAATATTTAGAAAATTCTGTCAGAACAGAATTTTGAAAAATTAAAAAAAAAAAATTATAACAAAAAAACAAAAAAAAAACTGTTTTTTGGATTGTTTTTTATATAAAATTTTCATTTTTTTTTTTTTTAAACTCCTTCCGACAGAATTTTCTAAATATATCAAGGAACATTTCCTGAAAGTTTGAGGTAGTTATCTCAAAAAACGTAGAAGATAGATTTTTAGTGAAATAGTCTATTTTTGCCGTTTTAGTTTGCGCCTCCCATAAGGAACCTATTGTTGCCTCCAACTTTGACCGGCTATATCTCAAAAATTATTTTTAATTTTTCAAATCCGGTAAAAGCATCTTGTAGCTTTGTAAAAAATATATAAAAAAAGATCAAAAACCAAAAAAGAGTGTATACCCCCCCCCCCTATGCCCTTAATATTGTTGATTTTACTTTAAACTGTTTATACAAGCTTAAAGTGTAAATTAAACAGTATAACTTTAACATTAAAAATTACAATCTTACTTGCATGTAGGCTGTGTTTTTGGAGATTAGCCTGTAAACATTTTTAAATTAGGCATTAAGAAATTACTAATAAAACTAAAATAGTATCAGTAAGTTTATACTAGTCTTTTTAATGCTAAATTTTGTAAAATTATTTTAGACAATATTAGCTTAATAATTTTTGAAAGTAATAAAATGTTGTAAAAAAGTTAGTACTTTATATAATATTTTCATTTAAGATAAACTATTCCACGATACAAAGTTTAAAATTTTTAGGTTACATAAAAGTTACTTCAAATTTTGTAGATTTTACAGTAATTCGTACTTTTAAACTTACTGTAAACGCATATTTTGTTTAGTATCAAGTAATTTTATCATATTTTATGTTGTGCTTTCTAGTGTACAATGTTAACCTCAAGTTATTTTGGAAAACTAACAATACTTAGTAAACTAAAAACTTTCTATTCTGTAACGAGTAGTAATTTTTTAAGTTTCAAAAGTACAAACCGAGACAAGCTTTTGATCATCATCTTCTAAAAACTTGGATAGTGTACCTTTAAAAACAAATATTATAAATTAAGCAACTTAGATAAACTAAACTACAACTATAAATTTTTAAGGATCTGTACACATCAGTGGTTCTCGACCTTTTTGAAATCTAAGCACAGTAGATCAGTGTACAAAAAAATCTAGATTATTTAAAGCAGTGTTCCACCAAGTGTACACAGAACTTTTTTGTGAACAAAAATAAAGATTTTTTCTAGCTATTAACAATAAAAGTTTTAGCTTAAATTAACTTATAGAATATAAAACTACATAAGTAGCCTTGATTATAATCAAAAAATACTAATTTCTTATGAATATTCCAAAAATTTAGAAAAAAAAAATTTTATTTCATAAAATAAACTATTAGCTTTTTGTACTTCGAAGCAGTGGCGTCGCGTGGTATTTTTTTTAGGTGGTGCAGAATTTAAAAAAATATCAATTATTTTAATAAAAATATGTTTTTACTGTCAAGTTTGAAAACAACTGAACTTTTGCTACACCTGAAGATAAGCTTTGCTTTTAAGGGCATAGGGGAGATGAAACAATTTGAATTTATTTTATGTAGTTTTTACTAAGCTACAAGATGCTTTTTACAGATTTTAAAAGTTCAGTATATGTTTTAAGATATAGCCGGTCAAAGTCAAAGGCAACAAAAGGTTCATAATGGGAGGCACAAACTAAAACAGTGTTTAAAAAAATGTTTTACCCCCCCCCCCCCTTTATGCCCTTAACATCTACTTTAGAATTATTTTACTGAAATTACTTTATACAGTTTTAATTTAACTACAAGTCATCTTTTATCAATATAAAAAATTCTTAAAATTTTTGAGATATGGTAATTCACAGTCAGAGGTACAAATGAATCCTTATTTTTATAATATAAACTCAAACAACAAATAAATCAAATCACTAAAATCATATCTTTTTTTTATAAGTTGGCCTCAAAATCTTTAGATGTTTCTTTTATAAAACAAAAAAAATGCCAAATTAGATATTTGAAACACTAAGAAAAAAAAAGTTATAACAATAGTTTTTTTTTGTATATATAAAAATATATATTGATACTTAAAAATTGAAAACTTCTCTTCAACAAAAGTATAAAGTTTTGAAAAATTAGGATGAAAAAGTTTAATTAAATATTGTTTTAAAAATGATGGAGAATATAGGTTTTCAGTAAAATTGTATTTTTTGCTGTTTTGGTTTGCTCCTTGTATAATAAACCATTGTACTCTCTGGCTTTGACTGGTTGTAACTAAAAGTTTAATTGGAAGTTCCAAGTTTATTAAAGAGTAACTATTAGCTTTCTGAAAAAGTTAAAATAAGAACAACATGTAAAAAAGTGCCTATACACCCTCCCCCCTTACTCCTCACTAATTTGCACATTTTTTTTTACAAACATTAACATTTTTATTATTATTTTTTCTAATTTTAATGTTTTTTGTTGGAGGTTTAAAATTAAATAGTTTTTTAAGGGTATCTTTTCTTTATTTAATATTTATTTGTTTTTCATTTTAATGACAGTATTTTTCTCAGGAGCTCAACTTTTTTAAGTTTAGTTGTGAGGCTGTTGAACTTTTCAAGAATTTTAAAGATAATTTATAAATATTTATCCATTATAGAAGTAAAAGTTTGGTTAGTTAGTTTTCATGTGGCCATAGGGGTAAAACACTTATTTGTTAATTTTAAATAACCTTGATATTCTCAGAGTAAAAATTAAAACTACTTTAGTCAGCCTGAATATTTTTCTTATTTGGTCTGTTTTAATTTATCTTGGGTCATCTTGAATTTTTAAGATTTCTAAGTTAACCTGATTATGAGGCAAGGCAACCATGTTTCAACAATTTTATCTAAAATTTTTGCTTTGTTTATGAAAAAATTAAACCAAGAGTTATATAAAGTAGAGGTAGACTAAATTTTCCTAAAATGTTAAACTACTCTAAGTAATCACAGTTTCTAAATTAAGGCTATTTACTTTATTTAAATATGTGATTGTTTCAATAAAACTATTTTTTATTTAATATAAATCTAAAATATTTTTCTGTAAGAGTGAACTAGAAGTTTATAATAAACTTCTTAATTCTTTTTTTCAGAACTTGAATTTTATTATTTATTTTACTAACTTTATGATAACAATAATCAGTTATAGTTAAGTTTATGTATGCAGATTAAAATAAAAAATCAAATTTTTAAGACTTTGGTGATTTAGGGTTTTTATCTTTTTTTTCAAAATATGCAATTTATGACAAATCTTTTAATAGAAGTGATCTGTTAAATTTAAAAAATCATGTGGGTACATAAACTCAAGTTTAATCCTTTGCAGTAGCTTGCTTTGTTTTTATTTTATGTTTACAATAGCTTGTAGATGATACTTAAGCAAGTCCTGTTTTAGGGAATTTTCAACTTAGCTTATTTACCGCAAGATATTGATTTTGCGGTAATTCTTGAAGAAATTTTGCTTTTTTGAGTTCATTTGCGGCAGTCAGCTAAGAGTTTGCGGCAGTGAAGTGGGCAAAATGGTCGTTTTCAAAATTGAAGTTTTAAAAGAGATTTCGTTCAAAAAAATAACGAAAACATTATAGATACTTATTTTTTTTCTTAGAAAATTTCAAGGTGGTGCAGTTGCGGCAGTGCAACACCCCACGCGACGCCCCTGCTTCGAAGACTATGTTTTATCTAATAACTTCATTTATTTTAACATTAATATTTGTAGTATTTATTAAACCACAATGAAAAAATATTTGGTAATAAAGCCTTTATTTATAACTACAGTTTATTCCATTAATGGAAAAAGGGAAAATTTATTTTTTTGAAACTTTCTTTTTAAATAGTGTCCGAAAAATCAAGATTGCAGCGCATTTAGCACTTCAAACTACTTTAAAAACTTTGATATAACATAAACAATGCCAGTTGGCACGATGCATTTGAAGAGTTTTAAAACATATCAAGGTTTGATGTCTTTAATAATGGAAGATCAACTGTCAATGAAAAATCCTTTAAAAAACTACTTTCAAAATACCTACTTAAGGATTTTTGACATAGTTTTAGTAGTTGAAAATTTGCGGCCCAAATTGACTGATCGTATCTCAAAAAATAATTTGAATTTTTTAAAACGATAAAAAGCATCTTAAAGTTTAGAAAAAACTCTATAAAATAAGATTAACTTGTAAAAAACATGGTTTACCCCCCCCCCCCCTATGGCCTTAAGTCATTGTGATTTTATGTATGTCACTGCAACTTAATTATTGGTCAGTACTTTGTAAGCTCAATAACAAGTTTGGTTTTTTTTTGTGTTTTATTTTCTAAAATTTAATTTTTTTCATTTTTGATTTTTACATTCGAACTAAATCTGCTTCCTAATTGTATATAACTTCGATTTAATCTTTACAAGCATTTAATATATAATATACATGTTACATCAAGTTTCTGTGACTTTTATTGTCTTTGCCATTGTTGAGTTTTATAAAATTTTATTGATTCACTAACTAATGGTTGATGTTTTATTTTTGTCCAAAATAGATTATAAACATAAAAACTAATTTAACAAACTTTGCAATACAAATTAAGGGCATAGGGGGGGGTAAACACCCTTTTTTGGTTTTTGATCTTATTTTATATAGTTTTTACTAAGCTACAAGATGCTTTTTACAGATTTAAAAAATTCAAAATAATTTTTGAGATAAAGCCGGTCAAAGTCGGAGTCAACAATAGGTTCCTTATGGGAGGCGCAAACTAAAACGGCAAAAATAGACTATTTTACTAAAAATCTATCTTCTTCTACGTTTTTTGAGATAAATACCTCAAACTTTCAGGAAATGTTCCTTGATATATTTATAAAATTCTGTCGGAAGGGATTTTGAAAAAAATAAAAAATAAAAATTTTATATAAAAAATAAACAAAAAAAACAGTTTTTTTTTTCTTTTTTTGTTATAAAATTATTATTTTTTAATTTTTTTAAATTCTGTTCCGACAGAATTTTTTAAATATATCAAGGAACATTTCCTGAAAATTTGAGGTAGTTATCTCAAAAAACATAGGAGGAGATAGATTTTTAGTGATTTCTAGTTATTTGCCGTTTTAGTTTGCGCCTCCCATAAGGATCCTATTGTTGCCTCCGACTTTGACCGGCTATATCTCAAAAATTATTTTGAATTTTTTAAATCTGTAAAAAGCATCTTGTAGCTTAGTAAAAACTATATAAAATAAGATCAAAAACCAAAAAAGGGTGTTTACCCCCCCCCTATGCCCTTAAACAGTTGAAAAACCTCATTTATATTGTGACGTAATTATTAGATGTAATGAATGTGTGTCGTTCATTCATTAACAACAGTAAATTTGAATCAGTTATTCTTTCCATTAACGTGAGTGCTTTGTTTATATTATGATTTGTTGTTTTGTTGTGTACTTTAGTTTACTTTAAGTGTTTTAGACTTAATAATTACAAATATTATGTAGTTTTATAACAGTCGGATTTAATATTAAGTACTTTACCTATTATTAACTATTATCTGTAGAAATTATCTTATTTTAATAAAAAACATGTATACACCCACTTTATTCTATGCTTCTATTCTTTCATTATCGTGATTATTTTTTACAGAACCCAGTTGAAGTGTTTTGATTCGTTAACAGACAGAAACATATGTTGGTACAATAAAGGAAGATTACTGTACAATTTGTTTTTATTTATAATCCAGTGAAGTTATTTCACTAGGATCTTTTGTTAGCAAACGATTAAACCTATATTTTGAACAGTTAGTTTTAAATAAATAGTCTTTTTTGTTGTTTTAGTTTTCCCTTCCCATAGGGAACCTATTATGCGGCCCAACGTTGACTGGTCACATCTCAAAAAACAATTCGAATTTTTTAAAACGATAAAAAGCATCTTGAAGATTAGAAAAAACTCTATAAAATCAGATCAACTTGTAAAAAACATGAGAGATAGCTTGTTAAAGTCTTAGGGTACAATAGGATCCTCATGGTAGAAGAAAATTAAAAGGCAATAAAATTAGAAAATACTAAAATCTATACCTCCTACGTTTAAAAGATAAATATCTCAATTTTTTAGGAAATATTCCTTGCAATATTTATAAAAATTTGTGTTAAATTTTTTTTTTAAACTATTAAATAAGATTTATGTCAAAAAGTAAAAAAAAAAAATATTTTTTTAAATTGTCATTAATTAAAATAAATTCAAACTTCTTAAATAACTTATAAAAAAATGCATTCCATAGTCTTTTGTCTAAAGAGTTTTACAAACAATATATTCAAAAGATTCAATTATGTACCATTTTTTGGGTTACATGAGAACTCAAATTCCGGCAACTTAAATTCTTGGAAAAGTATTTAGAAGACTATATCTCAGTAGCTAATATAAATTTGAAAATAATAAAAAATATATATGTAGATCTTATTAATATCTACAAGCCACTTTTTTATCTTTTCTAAATCTAAAATAATTTTCAAGATATTTTAAAATTACTAAAAATAACTTTTTTTTTTTTTATTTAGGCCATATCTCAAAAATATTTAACGTTTTTCAAAATGAAAAAAAATGGCTTGTAGATATTAATATAACATACAAATGTATTTTTTTATATTGACAAATATACAGTATTTTTTTACATGAGGCTGTTTCAATCTTTTTTTAACAATTTGAATTGTTGGAATTTGAATTGTCCAAATTTGAATAGTCATGCACCCCATTTTTAGACAGCTTGACATAAAGCATAACAAAGAAAACTAATTAGTTTTACAACTATTTCACATTTATTTGTGCAAAAAGGTACTGTCTCTTTGATCTTATCAAAGTTATAACTTTTTTAACTAAAAACAGACAATGCTTAAAAACTAATATTTAACTTAAAAGTCAAATGCAAATAACAAATTATTAGATTCAATTATAAGTTTAGATGCTTGATAGCAATTACTGACTTCAATCGCTAAAATAAGAAGTCAGAAAAGCATAAAAAATATAAAATGACTTTATTAAATATATTATCTAAAATATAAAAAAACAAAATATTATTATCTAACTTGTTTTTAATACATGTTGTTTACTCAACAAATTTAACCTGATAACTTGTAGAATAATATTTAGTCTCTTATTTGTAAATATTATTTATTTTTATATTATAAAGACATAAATACCTGTATAGATTTCAAAATTTTCCACTATTTCCTTTATTTTATTTAAAACTGAGTTGGATTTGCGTAAAAATTCTGATAAATCTGCTTTTGTTTTAATATATTTTTCATGTGTACTAAATAGCAAAGCTGTTGCATGTTCTTCTACCTATTTTTAATTTTAAAAATAAATTATTTTACATTCACACTATTATGATGCTAAAGTTCAACAGTGATACACATCCTTCTCTCTAAATTAGAAAATAATATTTTGTCAGTTCTAATTGAAAGTATTTTCAACAAGTTTAAAGGAAAGACTTGAATATTTCCTATGTTATTGCTTGAACTTCTAAACAACCCAGTTTTTTTATCTTTTTTTTTGTATTTTGGATTTTATTTTAGTCTCTTTATTCAATTGTGAGATTACTTTGTTCAAGTGTATATTACTACACTATTCCATGTTTAGTTATTTTAAATGAAATGTTTTTAGCTGCATATTTACAAGGAACTCATGAGTTAATATTAGTTAGTATAAAAATATTAAAACATATATTTATAAGCTTATGGACAGTTCATTTAGAATTCTGATGTAATTTTCATCTTATTTTTTATAACAAAAGTTTATACATTTTGAAAGTTGTATTTTTTTTACAAGTTTTTTTAAATTATAATTAATAGTATGATTTGTGGTTTTATAACTTAACTTTAACAAATACATTAATAATAATTCACTATTTAACTTCAAATCCTAAAATGATACTCTTGTTCATAATTCAAACTTTAATTTAGTTTTACTTTTTAATAATTTTTCTGTAACAAAATATATAGATTTTTATAGTACTTGCTTGTGAAGTCCCTGGGTAATGAAAGAGGCTCTCCACTTTTTGTAGGTGCCACATTAGAATATTTTTGTAGAATATTATTTAATTAGGCTTAAATCTATTTAATACACTTTTATAAGTACTAAATATGTAAAAAGAAAGAATTTGACTTATACTGTATAACTTGTATAACTGAAAAAAAGGGGGAAAACTTAATTACATTTTGGTTGAACTTACTGTGTTTATTTAATTGATTAGTGAATATAATTTTTCTGTAATAGGTATACAAAATATGTTTTATTTTGTACTGATTTAATTGTATATAAACTGATAATACTTGTTTAACAATTTTACAAGGAAACTCACTATTTTTTTAATACTGGTTACTTTAAAAACATCTAGTTTTTTTTTAACTTAATTAGTTTTAAATTAAAAACAATATTTTTAGCAACTAAATTGATGACAGTAGTCACTAAATATTCAGTATTCAATATTCCCAAATAATTAATAAATCTTGTAACACTTATTACTTTTACCAATTGCTATAACTAATCCTCACTTCAAGTCGAGAATTCTTTAAATTTTCCATTATACTCTTGTAACAGAGGTTATTTTGTTTTTCATAGCTTTTTATAAGCTCTTGTAACAGATCATTATGTTGTAAACTTTTATTGGAATCCATTTGGTTCTATATTCTTAAAATATCTAGGAAACTAAATAGTTTAAAATTGATTATAAACAGCTGTTGTTGAAATATTTTTTCTGAATTATTAACTAAGTACACTTTTAATTAAATAATATATAATTAGATTTCATAAATTTCGATTAAGCTATTTTTAAATAAAATTGATAATCAAAAAAAAATGGAACTATAAATTTGACAACCTATTAACAAACATCAGGTACAATTTTAAGTTAAATAAACTACTAGTTCAGGCCAGGGGGGGTACAACATTTTTTTTACAAAAATTGACTTTGGCTTTTATATGAAAGCTTTAAGTACAAACTACTAACCAGTTTTTATAGAATTCAAAAATATAATTTAACTTTTGAGATATTTAATTTTTTTTTAAAATTTTCCACTATAAACGCATTGACCGCAAATTTTTTGGGGTCAATTTTCTCGGAAATTTTAAAATTCACTAAAAATCTATCTCCTCCTTCATTTTTCAAGCAATCTTCTTCAAATTTTCAGGAAACATTCCTTAGAATAAATGGAAAAAACGTTACTTAAGAATTTTATTGATTTAAAAGAAATAAAAATTTTATCACAAAAATTAAAAAAAAAGTGTTCTTTTTCAATAAAAATATATTTTTACAATTTTTTTTTCAAATTCCAAAGTAAGTTTTTTTGTTATTGTATATAGATTAGACTGTGAAAGTTTGAAGAAGATTGCTTGAAAAATGTAGGAGAAGATAGATTTTAAATGAAATAGTCTTTTTTTGCTGTTTTAGTTTTCCCTTCCCATACAAAACCTATTATGCGGCCCGACTTTGACTAGTCATATCTCAAAAAATAATTTGAATTTTTTAAAACAATAAAAAGCATCTTGAAGATTAGAAAAAACTCTATAAAATAAAATCAACTTGTAAAAAACATGGTTTACCCCCCCCCCTATGGCCTTCATATATATCTGTAACAAATTTTCCCTTTGTTATTAATTGTATATTAGTTTTGGCCACTTTCGTTATGTGTGGCGGTTAATGTTTTTATTGTATATAAATGTTGCTGATGTAATTTGGACTAATTTTGTACATATTCTTATAAATTGTTCTATCATTGCTGTTATTAATTTCAAAATAAAAGAGAATGTTGCAGGTTATATTAAGTTTATTATTACTATTTTTTAGTATACGTTTGGAAAAATATAAATATTAGTTGCTCAGATTTTAATCACTACATATATTTTTTTCTTTAAAAAAACAAATCTAGACATTTTGAACTTGATTGAAACATAATTTTATAAATGCTTTACAGAGCAAAATTATTCTGACTAAAATGTTCATTTTTATTATTCAAAGTTTTTTCGAATTGATTTTTGCAAGTTTATCAAATAATATCTTTTGAGTTAAAATGTCTGTTTAGCCTTTGTTTTTTAAAAGCATTATATATTATATATTATTCTGCAACTCTTTAACAATAAAAAAATAACACAAAATGTATATTGAATTCTTCAGCCAGTTTATTTATTTTTTGTTGTGAAATTTTTCTATATGTTTTTTTAAGTTTTTTGACAGTTAATTTATTTTTAAACATTTGATTTAAGGGCATAGGGAGATTAACAAGATGCTTTTCACAGATTATAAGAATTCAAAATAATTTTTTAGGGTCAAAGTCAGAGGCAGCAACAGAACCCTTATGGGAGGCACAAACTAAAACGGCAAAAATAGACTATTTCACTAAAAATATTTTCTTACGTTTTTTGAGATAACTACCTCAAAATTTTAGGAAGTGTTACTTGATATGTGTAAAAAATTATGTCAGAAACAAGTTTAAAAAAATTAAAATATAAAAACTTAATACAAAAAACAGTGTTTCACCCCCCTATGCCCTTAAACAAAAAAATATGTCAAGCTGTAATTTTAATTTGTTAATATGAAAAGTTAGTTGCTACACATATAACTCTTAAGGGCATAGGGGGGGGGGGGGTAAACACCCTTTTTTGGTTTTTTATCTTATTTTATATAGTTTTTACAAGGTTACAAGATGCTTTTTACAGATTTAAAAGATTCAAAATAATTTTTGAGATATAGCCGGTCAAAGTCGGAGGCAACAATAGGTTCCTTATGGGAGGCGCAAACTAAAACGGCAAAAATAGACTATTTCACTAAAAATCTATCTCCTCCTACGTTTTTTGAGATAACTACCTCAAATTTTCAGGAAATGTTCCTTGCAATATTTAGAAAATTCTGTCAGAAAGAATTTTTAAAAAATTGAAAAATAAAAATTTTATATAAAAAATAAACAAAAAAAAGTTTTTTTTTAGATTTTTTGTTATCAAATTTTAATGTTTTTATTTTTTTAATTCTGTTCCAACAGAATTTTCTAAATATTGCAAGGAACATTTCCTGAAAATTTGAGGTAGTTATCTCAAAAAACGTAGGAGGAGATAGATTTTTAGTGATTTCTAGTTATTTGCCGTTTTAGTTTGCGCCTTCCATAGGGTTCCTATTGTTGCCTCCGACTTTGACCGGCTATATCTCAAAAATTATTTTGAATTTTTTAAATCTGTAAAAAGTATCTTGTAGCTTTGTAAAAACTATATAAAATAAGATAAAAACCAAAAAAGGGTGTTAACCCCCCCCCCCCCCTATGCCCTTAAAAGAGAAATTGTTGGTACAATATTTAAATAAACTGTTATGAAACTTAATATGGTTTATATTTGTTGTTATAGCTAGTGTTGTTTAATTATGCAGAATAAAATAGCGGTTATGGTCGGTTTTAAGGGCGCGTATTTTACTTAATAAATTCATCTTTTTTAGAGGTACTTTTTGACAATATATTCAATTTTTTATTTACATTTATTATCAAAGTTGCTACAGTACTAAACTATATTTACTCTGAGGACAGGTCAAAATAGCACGAAGACAAATTTGCACGACATGACAAAATTTAACAAACAAAATTTTTCACAAAGTGTCAATTTTGAACGAAGATACTTTTGCTCACAGACAAAATTGCACGAGCGGACTAAAACTTACGAAGACAAATCTGCACGAAAGGACAATTTTGCACAAAGACAATTTTGCATTAAGGGTCAATTTTGCACGAAGACAAATTTGCACTAAGGGACTAAATTACACGAGGGGTTAATTTTGCATCAAGGTTCAAATTTGTACGATTGGACACTTTTGCACGATTGGTCAAAATTTCAAGAAGAAATTTTTGCACAAAGGGGCAATTTTGCTCTATAGTTCAAAAAAACAGAAAAATGGTATAAATTAAAACAAAATAATAAATAACTAACTAAACAAAAAAAAGTAACTGATTGAGGGTAAGAATAAAGGTAACAGTTATAGTAAATTAAATAAATAATAATTTATAAGTATTTTTATAAAAAAAAAAAGTAAATTAAAAAATAAAAATTAATTGATAAAAAAAAAGCTACCGACTGAGGGTAAGGGTTAGGGGTAGAAGTAAGAAAAATTATAAAAGAAATTATTATAATCAACGAGATAAAAAAATAAGATAACTTACCGACCGAGAGTAAGGATTAGGGGTAACAGTGATAGTAAAATAAACAAAATATTAATAAATAAAAACAATTACACAAATAAATACAAGTTTTTAGTTTAAATAATAAGATTTTATTTTTAACATTTTCAGTAAGATTAAATGTTAGAGAATCAATTGTTTATTTTAGTTTATTTATATCACAGTACCTTTATTAGTAACTTTTGCATTCTTAAAAAAAAAGATGCTTGCTCATTGGAACAATTGAAAGTTTATTACTGTTTTCTAGTGTAACAAAAAGTTTAATTAAATAGTTTAAAACATTTTTAATACATTTGCTAAAACGTTAACTTTTTTTAACAATGTAATGTTATAATTGTTGATAATCTAAAAAAAATTTTTTCTAAATTGTAAACTTAAAAAAAAAAGGATTATAAAGTAAACATTGTCAACAAGTTTAAAATAATAAAAATTTAAATACGATAATAAAAGCATGAAAGAAACTTAGATAAGTACAATTACAACTTTCATCATAATTGTAAATTTAACTGTCATATAAAATAATTAAATAAAGCTTTTCGTATTAACTTATATCTTAAAAGTTGACATTTTTTAGTTTAAAAATATTCTTTCTTCAAGATATTTAACATGATGCAAGTAAAACACTATAAAACCGTTTTTATCTCTTTATAAAGTACGACAAAAAAAGAACATTCGTTTCTATCAAGATAGCATAAAGTAGTGTTCACTGTATGACGAATATAAAAAAATGAAAAAATGAACCATGCCGTAGGTTTTGTACATCCTGTCAACCCTTGGGTTCATACCCAAACGATTGTGGGGTGATTTGAAAGATTTTGTTTTTTGTAAAAAATATGGAATCCGACGTGTACCGCTACAACTTTCTGCATCGCTTTAAAGAGATGACTCTTCATCATCTTTTGCTGCAGGCGGGAAAAACTTTTCCCTTCACTTGCTATATAAATGAGCCTTAACTGAATAAGTCATTTCGTTATAAATCATTCTTTATTACTATTGTTATGATTAAAACAAAATATATTTTTGTTACATAAGTATCGATTAAATCAAGTCAATTAACAGCTTAGCAAGTTATTTTAGAGTACATTAATTTACGTAAAATTTTGTCATTTTGATATAATCTTTTAATTGAAAAAATGTTCTTTTTTTTTGTTTTTACCATAAGATTTTGTTATAATAAAAAATTAGTAGTAATGATTTAATTTTTTCACTTATTTTGTCTTGTAGAAATTAAAAAAAAAACATATTTATCTTTTAATTATAACTTTGTTTGAAGTTTAAGTAGATTTTAGTATAATTTTTTTTTATTATAATTGTCTTTTTATTGTGTAAAGCATCTTTTAGAGAAAATCACATAAATTTAATTATTAACCAATGTTCCAATAATAATTAATAGATTTTCTTTTCGAAATTAGAAACTAGCTTCTTGGTTAGATTTTTTATTTTGCTTTTTCTGTTTTAATATAAGTTTTTGTTTAAGTTACTTTTGCTTGCTCGTAAAATAAAGGCTTAAAATATTAGTTATACTAGAAAGATTTTTTACAATTTTAATAATGTGTTTTTTGTTTCATTTACATTTCATTTCTTATAAAGTTAAAAGTACAAACTATACAGTTTAAAATTACATCAGCATATAAAAATTCTAAAACTCTTAATAATACTCATCACGTGGTTTGAAACGACCACTTTATATGGATATAAAAACTATTTTGAAGTGTTTTACTTGCATCATCTTAGATAACATGAAGAAGAATGTTTTTAAACTAAAAAGTTTTGTCAATTTTTAAGAAATAAGCTTATACAAGTAGCTCTATTTAATTATTTTTATGATAGTTAAGTTTACAATAATGATAATAGTTGTAATTGTACTTAACTAAGTTTCTTTTATACCTAGAGCAAAAAGTCACTGAAAGTTAAACAGACTTGTTTATTTATATAACAGTTCAGGTAGCAAAAAAAATTATTTTAGTTAGTCTACTTTATAAACTTTAATCAATTTTATTTAATCCCGAAATGTTTTAATTACTTTTGTAAGGTTTATTTCTCGACTTAAAATGAAGTGCAAAAAAAAAACTTTGAATGTAATGACAATGTTAACTTTATAATACGTTTTAAAATTACTTTACAGCTTTAATAAAAAAATATTTAACATTATCAACAATTAAATCTTTGTGTAACTGTTTTTAGTGATTTATTTTATTTATATATTTTACTATCACTGTTACCCCTAATCCTTACCCTCGGTCGGTAACTTGTTTTATTTTTTTCTTAATAATTATTTTTATAATTTTTTTACACTATTACCCCAAATTCTTAACTTCAGTCGGTAGCTTTTTTTCTTTAAAATTAACTTATGTTTATTTATTCATTTTCTTGTTTTCTTTTGAACAATATTTATAAACTATTTTTTATTTTTACTATCACTTTTACCTCTTACTCTTACAATCGTCAGAAACTTTTTTTGTTTTTTATCAAGTTATCTTTTAGTTTTTTTAACTTTCGTGCAAAATTGACTTTTGAATTAAAATTGTCTTAGTGCAATTGTATCCCTTCGTGCAAATTTGTCTAGGTGCAAAAGTATCTTCGTGCAAATTGACCCTTTGTTGAAGTTTGTTTTCGTGCAAAGTTGACCCTTAATGCAAAATTGTCTTTGTGCAAAATTGTCCTTTCGTGAAAATTTGTCTTCGTGAAATTTTGTCCTCTCGTGCAAATTTGTCTGTGAGCAAAAGTATCTTCGTTCAAAATTGACCCTTTGTGAAAAATTTTGATTGTTAAATTTTGTCATCTCGTGCAAACTTGTCTTCGTGCAATTTTATCGTAATGCAAGTTTGACCTATCCTCAAAGTAAATATAGTTTAGTACTGTAGCAACTTTGATAAAAAATTTAATATAATGTCAAAAAGTACCTCTAAAAAAGATGAATTTATTAAGTAAAATACGCGCCCTTAAAACCGACCATAACCAAAATAGCTAAAGATGAAAAAAGCTCATTTAAAAACATAGTAATTTTTCAAATTTTGAAAAAAAAAAGTTATTTTTGCAGCCTCAAGACATTATGTTTAACTTGCACTTATTTGTTTATTCTTTACAACTATGAATAATATTTCTTTAAAAATTGTTTGAAATAAATAAAAGCTTTTCAATCAATTTAATTCTGAAGATTCTTTTTAATTGTTTTTCAAAACATTGTTTAAATGTTTGATTGTAATACGTTAAAGTGTAAGACTATTTTTTCTTGCACCTTAAAACTTGCTTTTTAACATATGTCAATCATCTTGGTCTAAGAAACTCTCAGCAGTGGACTACATTGCTTATGGTTCCCAAGTTCCCAGGTCAACTGAACCCAAATTGTAATTTTGCTATCACATGCTCCATTTCCCACTTAGAAAGCACTACAGATGAAAAAATTCCTGTTAAGTCAGTGTCAGAGAGATCGTCGTTTTTTCGCTGGACAAAATCCGACTGGACAAAATTTTCAGCTTGATATTCGGCTAAAAACACAGTTAGTTCAAAAAAACTAAACTGGACAATTTTGAGAAGGACAAAAAACTCACTGGACAATTTTGAAAATGACGAAAAATCTCACTGGACAATTTTGAAATAATAAAGATAAATAAAGAAATAATATAAAAATTAAATAGTTTTTTTTTTAGATCGTAAATTAACAAAAATAAAAAAAAACAAAAAATTTCTTTACTTCTTAAATTAATAAAATAAAAAATTTTTTTTTTTTTTACTTCGTAAATTAATAAAAATAAAATAAAAATAATGATTTTTTTTGCTACTTCTTTAATTAATAAAAATAAAACAAAAAAATTTTTTCAGTTAATATTTTTTCTAGTTTGTAAATTGATAACAATAAAATAATTTTTCTTTTTTATTTGTAAATTAATAAAAAATAAAAGAAAATTAAATTACAAACACTTCAAACAAAACAAATCAAATTGAAAAATACTCAACTAAACGTTTTCAAACTTTGTGTTTGTGTTTTCCAAGTGTTTATCAATGCTTGATTTTTATTAAATTAACTCAAACTTAATTATTTTTTAAATTACAAACAATTACAATGCTACACAATTAAACTAGCATAGTCGCTTTTTGGTTTAAAAGCATTTCCTAATACACTTCTTAAATGAAAAATACTCAACTAAACGTTTTAAAACTTTGTATTTGTGTTAACCAAGTGTTTGTCAATACTTGATTTTTATTAAATTAACTCAAACCTAATTATTTTTAAAATAACAAATATTTACAATGCTACACAATTAAACTAGCATAGTCGCTTTTTGGTTTAAAAGCATTTCCTAATACACTTCTTAAATTAAAAATACTCAACTAAACGTTTTCAAACTTTGTATTTGTGTTAACCAAGTGTTTGTCCGTGCTTTATTTTTATTAAAATAACTCAAACTTATATATTTTTTAAATTACAAACACTTACAATGCTACACAATTAAACTAGCATAGTCGTTTTTTGGTTTAAAAGCATTTCCTAATACACTTCTTAAATAAAAAATACTCAACTAAACGTTTTCAAACTTAGTATTTGTGTTTTCCAAGTGTTTGTCAATGCTTGATTTTTATTAAATTAACTCAAACTTAATTATTTTTTAAATTACAAACACTTACAATGCTACACAATAAAACTAGCATAGTCGCTTTTTGGTTTCATATGATATTTCAAAGTCAATAAACTCAACAGTAGAAATCGAATGGGTAAGTATGATATATGTTTTTACAGAATGTTAACTTTATTTTATAAAAAAAACAATAATTTTTTAGCATGGTTTTGGAAAATGCGAAAGATATTTTCATCTTCCCTGTTTGAAAAACTACACTCAAAGTAAAAATTATGAGTGTGGATTATGTACTTAAACGTGTACAAGTGGATTATAGGACTTATATTACTATAAGTGACATTCCACTATAAAAAAAAAGTCAACCCAGTACAAGATTCTGGCTTCTACGTGGCGTACTGGTCGAGTAGCCGTACTAACGGTGAAACCAACAGCATCATATTAAGCAAAAAATTAAAGGGCATAGGGAGGGGTAGAATCACCTTTTTCACATTTTGGACATATCTAATTCAGTATTAACTAAACTACAAGTTGCTTGTAACAAATATTAAAGTCACAAGTATAATTTTGAAAACGTTTATTTAAGTTTTTTTTTTGTTTTTTTTTTCAAATGTTTGTAAATTGAAAAATAAATAATTTGAAGTTCATTTAATAAAAATCAAGCATTGACAAACACTTGAAAAACACAAATACAAAGTTTGAAAACGTTTAGTTGAGTGTTTTTCATTTAAGAAGTGTATTAGGAAATGCTTTTAAACCAAAAATCGACTATGCTAGTTTTATTGTGTAGCCTTGTAAGTGTTTGTAATTTGAAAAATAAATAAGTTTAAGTTATTTTAATAAAAATCAAGCATTGACAAACACTTGGAAAACACAAATACAGAGTTTCAAAACGTTTAGTTGAGTATTTTTCATTTAAGAAGTGTATTAGGAAATGCTTTTACACCAAAAAGCGACTATGCTAGTTTTATTGTGTAGCATTGTAAATGTTTGTAATTTGAAAAATAAATAAGTTTGAGTTATTTTAATAAAAAATCAAGCATTGACAAACACTTGGAAAACACAAATACTAAGTTTGAAAACGTTTAGTTGAGTATTTTTCATTTAAGAAGTGTATTAGGAAATGCTTTTACACCAAAAAGCGACTATGCTAGTTTTATTGTGTAAAACTGTAAGTGTTTGTAATTTGAAAAATAAAGAAGTTTAAGTTATTTTAATAAAAATCAAGCACGGACAAACACTTGGAAAACACAAATACAAAGTTTGAAAACGTTTAATTGAGTATTTTTCATTTAAGAAGTGTATTAGGAAATGCTTTTACACCAAAAAGCGACTATGCTAGTTTTGTTGTGTAAAAATGTAAGTGTTAGTAATGAAAAAATAAATAAGTTTGAGTTATTTCAATAAAAATTAAGCATTAACAAACACTTGGAAAACACAAATACAAAGTTTGAAAACGTTTAGTTGAGTATTCTTCATTTAAGAAGTGTATTAGGAAATGCTTTTAAACCAAAAAGCGACTATGCTAGTTTAATTGTGTAGCATTGTAAGTGTTTGTAATTTTATAAATAAATAAGTTTTAGTTATTATAATAAAAACCAAGCACGGACAAACACTTGGAAAACACAAATACAAAGTTTGAAAAAGTTTAGTTGAGTATTTTTCATTTAAGAAGTGTATTAGGAAATGCTTTTAAACCAAAAAGCGACTATGCTAGTTTAATTGTGTAGCATTGTAAGTGTTTGTAATTTGAAAAATAAATAAGGTTGAGTTATTTTAATAAAAATCAAGCGAAAAAAGTTTATAAATTAATTTCGTTTAGCGCATCCTCAGAATAATATTGCTAAAAACTATTAATATTATAGTGTTATTTTGGTTATATACAATGAATTTGAAATATCTAGCTAAAAATAGTTACGTCGTAAAGTATAAAAGTCTGTTTAGAAAAAGTTTGAAAAATAGAATTTAGTTGTACTAGGCTAATTTGAAGTAATTTATAAAACAAAATTGCTAAAACAAAAACATTTAAAGTAGTAGAAATTTTTACCTGAAATTAAGTTAAATAAAAAGCACATTACAAAATACGACAAAAACGACAACAATAATACTACTAAACACGCTATTTATAAAGTTTTTTATTGTAAAAATCTCTTAATTTGCAAATTTTTGCCTCGCAAATTCTAATAAGCAAATATTTTAGAGCTGAAAGATGGTAGGTGTTTCTAGATCGGGATAGAATTTTGAACCTATTATCCAGGTAGTTCTCGGCACAAATAGGGAGTTGAGAAGGTGCTGATGAATAGATGACTGTTCACCTTTAGGCTTCACGTCGTCATTAAAAATAAACCTTTTTCGTTTTTTCGTGACATGCTGCTCTCGCCTGACGTGGAAACGTTGAGATGTTTGACTTACGTAG
Organism: Thalia democratica; assembly: GCF_965202585.1. NCBI lineage: Eukaryota > Metazoa > Chordata > Thaliacea > Salpida > Salpidae > Thalia > Thalia democratica. Next base: position 24,557,612 of record NC_139170.1, on the reverse strand, counting down.
TCATTTCCGCAATGACATTTAAATATGTATACTACATTACTCAAATCATGGGTAGGTGTGGCGTTTTTCACAGTTCCGTTAAGCGGGCGGTTGGTGTTGTACACAACACGTAGCGAAACGCTGTTAAAGGTGGATTTTATAGCTAATGAAGCTTGCTTAGCCAGTTTTATTGAGTTTTCACCCATGTAAGGAAGGCGGAGGTAGACTGGGCAAGGATGTGGGCCGAAAGAGGGTAAGCGGTTCATTTTGGACCGGGTTGCCTTAATTGTCTTCTTGATGACTGTTTCGGGGTAACCTAGTGAGAGAAAAACTTTGCAGATGTTGTCAAATTCTAGATCCAAACAGTCGGCCGTGCAAATTTTGATAGCTCTGTTGGTTACGCATTGTATGATATTCATTTTAGTTTGGTGGGACAAAACGAATTCCAGGAAATGTAGTGTGGACTAAAATTTTCTTTTCTGTACACAGAAGTAGAAAAGGTGTTGTTGCTATTTCTAGTAATGTTAATGTCTAAGAAGTGAATTATACCGTAAATTTCTTCTTCAACGGTAAAAACTATGCATTTGCGCATCTTATTTAGCAAAGTAAAAATGTTATTGACATTGTTTTTTGATGTTAAAATAGCAAATACATCATCGACATACTTATAATACACAAAATGCTTAATGTTATCTAATGAAAGAAGACTATTTTCATCGTAACCGACAAAAATGTTAGCAAGAATAAGGCCTAAAGGGCTTCCCATCGCTACGCCGTCAATTTGACGATGCATGAGATTATTAAAACTAAATTGTACATTTTTCGTAGCCATACATAACATATCATTGGAAACAGATCTTGGGAAAGGAGGCGGAAGTAAGTCAGAATTGTACAACTGATCTAAACAGATATTTAACACTTCACCAAGTGGAACGTTTGTAAACAAACTTTTAATGTCAAACGAGACCATAAAGTTGTTCGGTTGGGAAACATTTAAGCTTTTAAGTTTATCAACAAAACTAAAAAAATCAGGTACTGTGTGAGTAGTGAATTTTTCTAATACTGGTTCTAAAAAAAAATAAAAAGGTAGATAAATTTTATTGTGGTAATTTAATCATAGATAAGATGGGTCTAAGTGGAATTTCTTTTTGTGTGTTTTTGGGAGTCCATACAACTTAGGGCGCTGTTAGCCAATAGGTCTGGTTGATTCACACACTTCTTTTGATATTAGACCTTTTACAAACCAACTTCTCAGTTTTCTCTGATTGCTGTTTTCAATTTTACTTGTGTGGTCAAGTTTATCGATTTGTCCGAGAGTAAAAATTTTGAACAATCATTTAAAATTACCATAATTTTTTCTATATGATAAACCTCATTTAAAATTACAATGATGTTTTCTTTCTCTGCTTTACAAAGTACTATGTTTGGATTATCTTTTAATCGTTTCAAAGCTTCATTATACTTATTACGCATTAGTTTATCGGAATGATTAACTTTAAGTGTAGTGTAACCGTCATCAATTGCGATGTTGATTGGTGAATTTTGTTGTTGATAAGCTGCTCTTATATAAGATAATGAACAACGGTTATTTAAAGTATTACAGACGTTCAGATGGAACGCAGGCTTAATTTGATATACTAGTACTTACAATAGAAATAATATCATAAAACTGGTTACATTAGTGCACGTGATTTATGTAAATATACAAGATTAATAAATATTGTGAAATAAGTTAAGTAGATGTAAGAAAACAAATTGCTATAAAAAATTCTACCAACTACTTCTTTGAGAGTATCGTAAGCACGCTAACTAAGTGTTAAACATTCTCTTGAATATGTTTATCATTGAAAATCGACTCGACAATAAAGTTTCCTATCCTCGTTTAATTAACACAAGTCTTAAATAAGCTTCATTCGCCTTACCGGCTCACTCGCCTCTCCGTCGTTGTGCTGTTTCACGTCGTTGTGTGCGTTATCTTCCCCGGCAGTAATCCCCCTCGACTCGCGTCTCCAAGCTAGGTTTTAAACTCTTTCTCTCAAATTTACTTCACGCTTATTTTTCTCATTTTCTATTCTCAATACCAATCGTGACGTCACTTAAAACATTGAAATTCTTTAACTTTAACTCTTCTGAAATAAAACGAAACATAAAATGTAATGACTGATTTGTCACAGTAGAATACGTTTGAGAAAGATCATTTAGTTTGGATAAACATTGTTCAAATTTAATTATCCGTAATTGTCCCGTAAGAATTTTAAATTCAGAAAAAATATTTTCTCGTTTAAGTTTATTGGGAGGAACGCAAAACTTTAAACCATGCTTTAAGACAAAGTTCTCATCATCATTAGGTAACTTTAACTACACTTGAAGTTAATCATTCCGATAAACTAATGCTTAATAAGTATAATGAAGCTTTGAAACGATTAAAAGATAATCCAAACATAGTACTTTGTAAAGCAGAGAAAGAAAACATCATTGTAATTTTAAATGAGGTTTATCATATAGAAAAAATTATGGTAATTTTAAATGATTGTTCAAAATTTTTACTCTCGGACAAATCGATAAACTTGACCACACAAGTAAAATTGAAAACAGCATTCAGAGAAAACTGCGAAGTTGGTTTGTAAAAGGTCTAATATCAAAAAAAAGTGAGTGAATCAACCAGACCTATTGGCTAACAGCGCCCTAAGTTGTATGGACTCCCAAAAACACACAAAAAGAAATTCCACTTAGACCCATCTTATCTATGATTAAATTACCACAATAAAATTTATCTACCTTTTTATTTTTTTTTTAGAACCAGTATTAGAAAAATTCACTACTCACACAGTACCTGATTTTTTTAGTTTTGTTGATAAACTTAAAAGCTTAAATGTTTCCCAACCGAACAACTTTATGGTCTCGTTTGACATTAAAAGTTTGTTTACAAACGTTCCACTTGGTGAAGTGTTAAATATCTGTTTAGATCAGTTGTACAATTCTGACTTACTTCCGCCTCCTTTCCCAAGATCTGTTTCCAATGATATGTTATGTATGGCTACGAAAAATGTACAATTTATATTTAATAATCTCATGCATCGTCAAATTGACGGCGTAGCGATGGGAAGCCCTTTAGGCCGTATTCTTGCTAACATTTTTGTCGGTTACGATGAAAATAGTCTTCTTTCATTAGATAACAGTAAGCAACTTGTGTGTAATAGGTATGTCGATGATGTATTTGCTATTTTTACATCAAAAAACAATGTCAATAACATTTTTACTTTGCTAAATAAGATGCGAAAATGCATAGTTTTTACCGTTGAAGAAGAAATTTACGGTATAATTCACTTCTTAGACATTAACATTACTAGAAACAGCAACAACACCTTTTCTACTTCTGTGTACAGAAAAGAAAATTTTAGTCCACACTACATTTCCTGGAATTCGTTTTGTCCAACCAAACTAAAATGAATATCATACAATGCGTAACCAACAGAGCTATCAAAATTTGCACGGCCGACTGTTTGGATCTAGAATTTGACAACATCTGCAAAGTTTTTCTCTCACTAGGTTACCCCGAAACAGTCATCAAGAAGACAATTAAGGCAACTCAGTCCAAAATGAACCGCTTACCCTCTTTCGGCCCACATCCTTGCCCAGTCTACCTCCGCCTCCCTTACATGGGTGAAAACTCAATAAAACTGGCTAAGCTAGCTTCATTAGCTATAAAATCCACCTTTAACAGCGTTTCGCTACGTGTTGTGTACAACACCAACCGCCCGCTTAACGGAACTGTGAAAAATGCCACACCTACCCATGATTTGAGTAATGTAGTATACATATTTAATAGTCATTGCGGAAATGACTACGTAAGTCGAACATCTCAACGTTTCCACGTCAGGCGAGAGCAGCATGTCACGAAAAAGCGAAAAAGGTTTATTTTTAATGACGACGTGAAGCCTAAAGGTGAACAGTCATCTATTCATCAGCACCTTCTCAACACCCTATTTGTGCCGAGAACTACCTGGATAATAGGTTCAAAATTCTATCCCGAGCTAGAAACACCTACCATCTTTCAGCTCTAAAATATTTGCTTATTAGAATTTGCGAGGCAAAAATTTGCAAATTAAGAGATTTTTACAATAAAAAACTTTATAAATAGCGTGTTTAGTAGTATTATTGTTGTCGTTTTTGTCGTATTTTGTAATGTGCTTTTTATTTAACTTAATTTCAGGTAAAAATTTCTACTACTTTAAATGTTTTTGTTTTAGCAATTTTGTCTTATAATTTACTTCAAATTAGCTTAGTACAACTAAATTCTATTTTTCAAACTTTTTCTAAACAGACTTTTATACTTTACGACGTAACTATTTTTAGCTAGATATTTTTAATTCATTGTACATAACCAAAATAACACTATAATATTAATAGTTTTTAGCAATATTATTCTGAGGATGCGCTAAACGAAATTAATTTATAAACTTTTTTCGAAAATGAGTGAGTTATGTTTAATTTTTTAAGTTAAAACCAGTACCAAAACCAAACTATTCAGAAATAGAACAATAAACACAACATTTGCAATTGAAAATGTTATAAAAAGACTGTTGAAATTTAAAGCTCAAAAGTTTTGACTTATATTTATGACTTAACTATATTGTTGTTTAAATTAGTATACAATTTTAAGTAATATGATTTTGCTACAAATTTAGAAAATTTTGTTAAATTGCCTTATTAGATAAAGTTTATGTAATCAAAAGTTTTTATTTGGCATTGTATTTTAATGTAAAAAAAAAAATTCTAGGGGCGTTAAAAACTCCTTATAATTACAAATAATATAATTTACTAATTAATTGGTGCTAGTTTAAGTTTTGAAACAGAGCTTCTGAAAATAGGGACAGTTTGAAAATAGCTCATACCTCTTATTTAAGTTGACTTTTTTGTTAGCATTGGCTATCTCATTTTTTTCTAAAATACATGTTTTGCAGATGATGTATATGCCTTTTATTTCCCCGATGTGGTGGAGGATACTCCATTTTGTGTCGTAAGTGATTTTGTTATGTTTCAAAGGCCAAATATATTTTGCTAGTTCGGTTCCATTGTCTTTATAAATTTTGAAACTGTTATTGTGGCTGTAACATCGATTTTTAAAAGTGTTTCCGGTTGAACCAATATAATATTTTATTTCCTTTTCAGTTGTTATCGTAGCTTTGTAATTTAGATTTTTTATTAAACAGTTATTATCAAGGGGGTATGAGTTTTTTGATCGGCAGTTACAGGATTGGGTATTAGTAAGTGATGCTTTGTTCTTCGGTTTTGTTGCTTTTATTTAAAGGTTTCTTGTTATGTGTTTGTATTATTACCTTAATATTGCTCATACAACTGTTAAACAGTTTACAGTTATTTTTGTTTAATATTTTATTCAATGTTTCGTTTTGCTTGCAGTGTTTATTAGTTAAAAATGCTTTGCCGATATTAGTTTTTACGGACTGGCAGAACGGAGGATTAAAGTAAATAATTTTCCTTGGTCGGTTTGTTTTCTTTTAAGTTTGGGTATTTATATTTTCTGTAAATTTTAGCTTATGTTTGAAATTGGCATTGTCTAAAGCGTTTTGGTACGTGGCTACATGGTTGTTAAACATTTGTTCATTTTTGGAAAGTCTAACAATTCTCCTCTCAATCATCGCTGGGAGGTTCCTTTTTATAACTTTTGGATGGTTTTATATGTTATTTATATATCTTACATCTGAATTTTCTTTACGGTATGGCTTATAAATTGTTAGTCAGGTTTAAAGGTGTATCTAAGAAATTACATACGGTTGTGCCAACGTCGATAGTTATTTTGAAGCCAATATCGTTAAATAGTTTAATTATTTTGTTTTTAATACTTTCTAGTGATTGGTTGCTTTTCCGTTCTATAATTGTGAGGCCGTCGTCTCTGTATGAGCCGATTTCGTTGGCGTTATAAATAGATTTAAGGCGGTGTAGGACGTACAGTCCGACAAGGTCGCAGAGCTCAGCGCCGAAAAAAGAGCCCATCGGTACATCAAATAACGCATTTTCATCATTTTTGATCAAAATTTTATTGTCATAGATTAAAATTGTTTTGCATGTGTGTTCAATTAATTTAATGTCCTTATCTTCTTTATCTGTATACTTTTTTGCAAAATTTATGGCTTTCATTAAGAGGTGATGTTTAATACTCGGGTAGAAGTTTACAACGTCAAATGCTATAAGGCATTTTTTATTTTTCTGCTCAATATTTTCAAACCATGTAATTACATCGTGAGAGTTTTTCCATTGTATTAAGGATGTTTTTGTTCATATATTTCTGACTGCTTTTTCTAGGATGATCTTACTAATGCGGCTTAACTAATTTTTCCTGGGTTTAAAACTCTATACTCAGTGTTATACTCTATACTTATGCAGCTGTAAACTTCGGTATTTTTTTATTTTTGTATTTTCTATCATGCAGATAGTCTGTGATTCTGAGTTTATTTGGTTGATTAGGTTTTCGTCAGATAATTTGTATGTTTTAGTTATATTGTTGGTTAAACGATGTAATTACATGGTTTGAAAATATTGAACAGAAAAATAAAAAATGCCTTATAGCATTTGACGTTGTAAACTTCTACCCGAGTTTAAAAAATCACCACTTAATGAAAGCCATAAGTTTTGCAAAAAAAAGACTTAACATATTTGGTTCTAAACACAGTTGCCAGAATTATTTAGCTATTTTTTCCCTCTTATCACTTTAATAGGAGAATTGACGTGTATAATTTTGTTTATATTGACGTGTAACTGTTAAGTATCGCCCAAGAGCTAAGTTTAACTGTCTTTGAATTTCAGTGAATGTTTTAGCCTACAAATAAAAAACTATGGTATAGTGGTATTCTTATAAACTTTCAGTTTTTGAAGATTAGCTTCTTTGTAACAAAGTATTTAAAAAATAGTTTTTGCAACCGAAAAGAACAAATTCCGATATTATTCTTTAGCTGATTTGAAAGTTGCTTGCAGTTTTTTGTTTATACTTATTATTTCCAAATGCAGAAGTCTGTTAGTTGGGTTCGCATTTTTTTTAGTTCGCACAGTTGGTTAAATTTGCAAATATTGAGTTCGCACTGCTGGTTAAGTTTGCTTAATTTGCAAAAATTGTAATTTAAAAAATTTGCTTAATATGTAACTTTTTTCAATTTTAAATTAAATGAATTTCAGTTTAAAATAAATTTCAAAATATTACTATTAGTATAGTGATTTCTATCTAAAATATTTAAACTAAATATATAAAAAACATTATAAAGTTAATAAAAACGTAATGTAAAACTTTTAAATGTACTAAATTTTCCAATCAAAGAAATCATTTGTTAGTTCAGAATTTTTTTTGTAAACTCAGTCTCAAAACAGCAGTAATAAACACTTAAAAAAAAAAGATATTTATAAGAGTTGTTTTTTAATTTTTATTAAAAGCCGATTACTTTTAAAGTCTGTAAATTATATTCTGTTTACTGTTTCAACTATGACTTTCTTTCTAGTTATATACAGTAAATTCAAAACATGTAACCTTTTTGTAATAAAAGTTGGTTTAGATTTTAACGACAATAATGGATATAACCAAACTTTTGTTTTATTATCAATAGAGTTATTTATTAAAGATATTAATTAAGTATTGAACTTTAATATTTATATGTTTTTAAAAACTAATTTTGACCACAAAGTGACGTTTAGTAAGTGTACTTAATGAAAAGGTTATTTTACAGTTTTAAGTTTAAGAAAAGTCTAGTTTGGTATATGAACTTTTATGTAAGCAGAAAAAGTTCGCATACCAAACTAGACTTTTTAAATCCTTATATTAAGTAATTTTAAAGTATCTAGTTTCTCGTAAAATAAGAAAAAAAGTTGTTTTATTTTCATTTTTAAAGCTGGTTTATTTTAGTTTGATTTTAATCTAACGAGTTTTATTAGTACAGCAAAGTTCTACAGTATAAGCATTTAGATAGTTTTTACATTCGAATATTACGTCATTTTATATTTTAAAACTTTAAACTACAATATAATCTTATTTCAATTTCAATTCAGATCAATTTAGTAAGATACAATTTTTGATAAGACTTACTACGAAAGATATTAAAAAATTTAAGAAAAAAATGAAATGTGTTTTGTTATATTTTTTAACAATTTTAAATTGCCTAGTTTAATTGTACTCAAAAATTAGTTTGAAACTATATTTGAAATTATTTTTACTTAAAAATTTATTTCAAAATATACTTCTTTAATCTTTTTTTCAAAATTTTATTGTATAACAAACATAACATATCTACAAAAAAATTAAGGTTTTAAAAAATATAGATAGTTTTGTCAAAATTTTTGCCCTTGTTTTTACTTTTCTAACTTTCACTTACTTTGTTTTGACTTGTGATGATCTATTAGCTTCTTTAAGTCTTAGTTAAGCATGTTCACTTTAGTACCTTACTTTAAAAAAAGTTAAATTGCTTCAAATTTCAAAAGATATTTATTTTTTATCCCTTCTTTCAGCTATCAGAGTTCTCCTTTTTGATTCGCAACAAAGTAGTTCTTGTAAGTCAATTTAACCGCATATTTATCGACCACTGATTTATTGGAATGCAACACCAGCACTTATTGTAACGATGTATAGGTATGATGATTTTCATTCAGATGATAAAATTTGTAAACTATGCTAAACATATTATAACCATTGTAAAATATCCACAAACACTTTTTTTAAACTAAGAATAAACAAAAAAGTACAGTAACCTGCCAACTAGGTACGCATTTTGAACACAGCACAAAAGTGCGTACCCAACCGGCTGTGCGTACCTAGGGAATTTTGATCTTAAACTACCTAAACTAGGCCTAATACAAACAATTTGATAGCCACTAAAGTTTATAAATTACTACTAAACAAATATCCTAAAAAATAAAAACTTTGACCATAAAAATAAAATGTATTTGTTGAAAGCATAACCAAAAATCTTAAGCACTTATTTAATACATGTACTTATATTTATATTCAACTCACAAATTGTTTTAATCTAACTTGTATTTACTTGAACATTAAAAATTTACATAGTACATGTGATGATTTACTAATTTTTAATAAATAAAGATAAATGAAAAATTTGATAATGCTTTAATTAAATTGTGTTTATTGAAAAAAGATAATTTAGGGTATAATATATCACTCCTGTTTACTTATTCTAGCAATTTTTTTCCTTTTTTTAAACGTTTTACATTTATGTTGTAATCATGGAGTAAGAAAAAATCAATTGCACGGTTCGGTATTTACGTTTATCCAAATTTTATTTTACAACCATATTTAAATCTTTTTGTATCTAGATGTTAATTGCACTGTTAATTTCTTAAGTTTGTCTAAACTTTACACAAATTTAAGATTTTTGTATGATTCTTTTGTCTAATTATGGGATATGCACATTTAAATTGCACTGTTTGGTAATTTCGGTAAAAAACAAAGAGTAATATGTTTATTTTAAGTATTTGATTTAATAAACAACTTCTAAGTTCATTACTTATTTTATGGCTCTTTTAATTAATTTAAATTCAATAGAGTATTTTTTTTTTGAAATATAGTATTTTTGCTATACTACTTTTAAGCTTGTTTTTTTGATTTCAAAGTAAAAAAAAGCATTTTGTATACAGTGTTTTTTCGGCTAAAAAGTGCGTACCTACCGGCAGTTTGTACCTCGGAAGTGCATACCTATTTGGCATGTTACTTTAGTCGACGATGAATTAATGACAATAGTACTAACTAATAAATTGCTATTAAATGTAAGTAATTGATTAAAGTGAATAATACCTTAAGTCAGTGATTCTCTAACTCTTAAAAAATCTGTGTGCAGTAGATGAATAAAGGAACATTCTTGTTCACACCTTGTTGAACAGATACATTTAGAAAAATGATACATAATTTATATGTAGCTACATTAAGTATAAAAATTTTTGTAACAAAAAATACTTTCTCAAAATAAATAAGGGTTCTTTGGTGTACAATAGTATTTGAAACAAAATACTTTAAATTTTTTAAAGTGGACTTTATTGCATTGCACAGTGGAACCGCAACTCGAAATAGCAAAAAAAAAAGAATTTCTCTTTAAAAATTTGTGAGTTTAAAACCAAGAGTCTAGCGCAGGGGTCGGCAGGCAGTTGGTGATCGCGGGCCAAATTTCAAGTTTACAAAGTCTTCGCGGGCCGCAGTTTTAGTTTTAGTGACATTGAATAATCTTTTGGTTTTAGTTTTAGTCACACTAGAGAAAAGTTTTACTTTTATTCACCTTATCATTTTAAATAACTTTTAGCTATACATAGAATGACTACTTAAATTAAATTAAATTAGAATAAAATTTACATTGACTAATATACTTAATTGTTAATAAACTATGTACTTTCATAAGCACTTACTAAGTTAAATACTTTTGTAATTTTACATACAATTTAACTCTCTATAAAAACTAAACTTGAAAGGCAAGTTACTTTTATATATTTGTTATATTATCAACCCCTTTTTTCATATTTCTAAGAATATTTACTTCAAAAAAATTTTTTTGCGTGTTAAATAGTTTACATTTATTAAAAAATTTAGTAATTAGTTAATTTAATAAAATTAATACCTGTTTGTATTATAGAAAGCTAGAACAAATTCTTTAACATAATTAATTCTCGAATACTTAAATAAAATATTTTATTAGTAACTAGTCTTTTACATGGTTGTCACTTAAAAAGCAAAAATGTCTGAGTTGTATCAAACCAGCCTAAGTTCATTAAAAGTTTAAAAAGATAGTTAATCGTTGTAAATCAAGCTCAAGTACCTACTAAAAATATCATCATCTTTAAAAAGTACACAAAGTGTAAAAAACAAGAAAAAACTACAATTAGTAAACTACACTACAGTCATAAAAACTATTCTCGGAATTCTAAGATTTATTTAAAGTGTTTGAAATAAAAGTTTCACACACATCTGAGTTTTCAAGCTTTTAAAACAGCCTGTTTGTGTAGCAACCCAGTTAAAACAAAGTTCACAACATAAAGAAATAACGAAACTTATTAACAGTAAACAAATTACATGCCAAAAAAATATAAGTCAGCTGGAATGGACAATTAACTTTCTTAAACATTTTTAACAAAAGTATAAAACTAAATTGAGTCATTAGCAAAGAGAAAAACGTCTTTTTTATTAAGCATTACAGCAATTCTTTATCTGCAATAAGAATTTAAAAATATTAGTTGTAAAATAAAAGACGAGCAACAAAAAAAAAAAAAACGTTAGTTAGGAGTTATTGCGAGAAACGATAAAAAAACAAATCACCAAAGTCAGTTCCAACAAAGCACATGATTATCTTCAGTAACTACAGAATTATCAGAAAAAAGTTGTTAAGGCAAGTTATAAAGTAATAAAATTTATTATTAATAATGAGATACCGTTTATAATTGAAAACTTTTTTAAAGAATTTTTGTTGGTAGTAATGAAAAACTTTTGTTTATTTCTTCAATGACAACAAAAAGTCCTATTAAGAAAATGCATTAAGGTTATAAAGTCGCATAAATCAAATTATGACTTTAATCAATATGTTAAGATGAGAGCACTTATAGAAAAACTATTGCTCATCTGAGAATTTTTATTAGAGATGTTTTTTTAACTTTGAAACTTTAGTATAATTTCTTGGTTTAGTTCAAACACGAAGCACAACAATCGGTGAAATTTTACAAGTAAAGGTGCAATGCACCAAAAGTTTTTGGAAGTACAATTTCTTCTTTTGTTTTTGTATAAAGTTTAATTAAAGTTTAAAAAGTGTCTTATAAAGTATATCAATATTAAATAACACTGTTAAGCTACTTTAGTATATTTTTTAATATACAAATGTTTATTTGCTAAATTCTTTGTGTCAAATCGAAATTTCACTACTTCACATGTAAAAACTGTTTGAAACTCCAGGCTTTTTCAAAAATTCTCAAATTCAAGTTTTTTTCCAAAATTTTTAAGCATGAATTTTCAATTTCAAAGCTTGAACTTGATATATTATAGCATATATTATAACTGAAACTAACACTTTGGGTTGAGCAAAACTTACATCATAAGTTTAATTTGCCACTCTTTTAAGCAAAAAAGCCAGCCTGAATTAACAAAAACATTCCTGATATTTTTGTACACAAAAAACGATTCTAGCCAAAAATACAAAAACTCATAAAATGACTTAGTTGGCCTGAGATTTGAAGTCTTCAAATAGTGATAGTCTGAGTGTGTGTCAATGTTTATAAACTATCCCTAAGTCTAGTTAATATTAAATAGGTAGCTCCAAAAAACAGCAAATGTGTGTATTGATATGCAAAGCATAAAAATTAACTGAGTTTAAAAAAAAAACATTGTTTAAAAAATGAAAATGTATACCTAACAAAAACTATACTAGTTTATGTCATATATATTGTTTTAATTGTGTCTGTACAAATTTAGATATTACATGAAGAAAAAACAAACTTAGAAAATTATGCATAAACTAAATTTAAACTAATTAAAGTATTTTATAAAAAGTGGTTTAAAATATGAGCATTTTTTTTAAGTTGGTTTGCATATAAATTAGTTCAAGTGCAAAGAAAACTTCTAAAAAATTAAAATGTGTCAAAACAAAACTTAAATAAACCTTTTTTTTTCTTATTACTATGTTATTTTAATTTTTTTTACACTAAAACATAATATTTACAAATAAAAAATATATAAAAGAAACTTAGGTATAAAAAATATTTGAAAGAATATCTAAGCTATAAAGAAATGACACTTTAGTTAATTACTGTGCATTACTTTTGTACAAAATGGAAAACATTTGCATTTAGTTTATTTGATAAATAGGTATAATATAACTAACTTATTAAATTCAAGCACTCTTTTTTCAGATAATTACTTGCAGTTGTAAAATAGAAGTTATTATGAAACTCAGAAAAATATCCTGTTAGAATGCTAATCTGTCTTTTTCACATTTTTAAATTAAAGTAGTAACTTCTTCTAAGTATTTTTAAATGTTATACAGAGACTTAAAACCAAACTAAACAAATTAAATCGAATTACCGAAAAAAAATTTACTTGAAATATATTTTAGCTCAGCGGGCCACAAAATTTTCTTTCGCGGGCCGCATTCCATTCAAAAAAATAATGTGCTCGCGGGCCGCAGATTTACCCTTTGCGGGCCGCAGTTTGCCGACCCCTGGTCTAGCGCATTTAGTGTTTCAAACTAAATTAAAACATTTCGTTTATAATAAAAGTTATGCCATTTGACAGAAAGCAATTTGAATGGATTTTTATTAGTTCAACTTTTGATGTCTTTAAAAATCAACTTTATTTATTTAACAAATTAAAAAGTTAACGGGTAAATAAAATCTATTAAAACACTACTTTAACATAAAAGTCTTTGATTGCTGTTTTCATAGTTTGAAAAGGTATTCTAAAGATTTATCTGGTAAACTGATTTAGTATTTTTATCAACATTTTTTTCTAAAAAAAAAAAAAAAAATTATTCATGTTTTTTATCGATATCATAGTAAAATTTCTAAAATTAAGCAATTTACGCGAGCAGTGAAAAGTAGATATGTATGTTTTTATAATGCTAAGATTTAGTACATTAAAAAAAAACTAAGAAAACATTTTTGCAGTGGGCCCAAATTGCATTTAATAGAAATAGTGAATGAAGTTTCTTAAAAATTCAATATTTGTAGTTTAATACAAATATTTTACTTTAATATATCCTAAGGTTAATTTATTAAATTTTCCAAATTATATGAAAAATTTCTAATAGAACAAGGGTTATCAGATTTAAAGTAGTATCACTTATAAAATGCTTTTGCTCTGTTTTTTATATTAAAAACATGTCGTTTTTAAATTAAAAGAGGCAAACTAAAACCATATCTTAATTAATTTGGTTTTGTAATAGCTTGTAGGTGTTTATTAGATACTAAATTTACAGTTTTTACAATAAAAAACTATTTATACTAAAATTATCTAATGGGAATTCAAAAAATTATTCTACAGGAGTTTTCAAATAAAACGTCTACTAAAACTGAAAAAAAAATGTCTATTATAAAAAATGGGCATACTCTGCCATTGTTTTGTTATTCTAATTTTAATCTAATTAGTTTGAAAACTTTAAAAATATATACATATTTATCATCATCTTGTGCCCAAAGCACCTAAAATTTAGAAGGTTTACTAGGGTGTTGATATAAAAATAAGCAAAAAATACATATTTTATTGATAATAATTACAAAAAAAAATCTAAATTAGTTTACAGTTTATTAAACAAAAAACATTGACACTCAAAATATTTAGTTCTAGTACCTGTTGCACAAGAAATTTTCAAATCGCCTCGCGCCAACTTGCATAAATTCTTTAGTTCAGTTTAAAGTACTAAATGCGTTAGAATCTTAGCAACCATAAATTTTCGGGCGCACGGCTATCAAAATTCTGACAACTTAAATTACGACAACTCAAATTCCGACAACTTTAACTCGAAAACTCACGTTCAAAAAACTTGAATTCCGATAATTTAAACTTGGACAATTCAAAACACAAGCTTTAAATTCCGAAAATTCAAATTTCGACAATTGGAATTCGATTATTCAAATTCCGACAGTTCAAATTCCGACAATTTAAACTCGTCAACTCTAACGTGATAATTAAAATTTTGAAAATTCAAACTATGACTATTCAAATTCTTACAGTAAACATTTCAAAAAGTGACATAATTAAATTTCAAATTAACAATTTTTCTCATTAAATATTATTTTTTGGATATATGATTTCAAAATTACATCGAACTTTTTTTTATCAATTAAAACTTGTAACACTTGATTAGTGTTTTGCAGTCGAAGGTGGCTTTCTTTCTTTTCTCTCATTTTAGCTTAAAACGGCAAAAGTAACGCCCGACTGGATGAGTCGCCGAGCTTTGTGTTTGCTTACGTTTCGATTTGTTGTAGCTTGACGCTAACGCCATTTCTTACAATTAGTGATGTATTTCACTAATTTCTTTATATACTATTAGTTTAAGCATTCTAACAATCTTACTACTTAATTAGGCTAAGTTTAAATGACAGCTAAGTCAATTCTAAACTCTAGCTTAAGCAGCCGTCAGCGATATTGTTATAACGCGTTAAGTCAGTTAATATCTAGGTCCGCGTAATATAAGTAACAATTTAAACATCGTGTGACAGGCGCATGGTGACCCTGGATATTTGAGCACGCGCTTTAATTAAGTCCGTAACCTTCTTCTCTTTTTTTTTTATTTCTACGTTTTGTAGATGGTGACCCAAAATTAGTTTAAAATTTTAAACATGTCTACTAGTATTGTTGACATAGACTATTCTAGACCTAGTAGTAGCCAACTTGTTAGGAACTGGAATGAATTTAAACAAAATAAATAAAAGTTATTAATTTCTTATTTTCCCTTTTATCGTCCTAGAGAAACAGTAGCCTTCAGAAAACTTAGTTGTAAGTAACAGATTAACTTCTTAAAAAGAAACTCATTAGATTGGTTAATGTGGAGTCTAGATAACGACCTCTACCAACTTATATTATGGGAAGAGCGCGTAGCTAACCGCTTAATGTTTATCGAGACCCGGTCTACTTAACAGACCATATAGCTCACCAATGGGCAGGATATAGGCGCACCGAAGTAATCGAGTCAGAACTCAATAGTCTCAAAACGATTATAACAGCCTGTAACGAAATCAAAGCTTTTAAACTAAAAATTGATTTGTTAAGAGCTGAGATTAGCAAAAGACAAAGTAGGCGCGATACACTCGAAAAAACGCAGTACGAGAAAATTGTATGGTTCGAGTATCAAGGATTTAGCAATACACAGTACCACGCCATACTAACTGAAACCTTTAGGGAGCTAGAAGTTATAAAATTTGTTTTGAAATTCCTTCCCTCATTAAGTCTTATCGAAGAATTCTTGCATACAGAATCCGTAATTACCACATTCGAAAATTTTTGTAGATACAACGGCATCGACGAATTATACTAAAGTGAGAGAATAAAATTCGTCTTATTTTCTAATATATTGTCTTCTAAAGAGATGTATTTATTTTTCAGTACTACGACAATTGAGCGCAGAAATCTCGTTAACTTAAAGTTATTTTTACGTAACACCGATAGAAGAGTTCGTGAGAAACTTAGGCGCAAATCTTTGCAAAATTTACGCGAATTAGAAGCCGAATTAGCCAAACTCGATTGCAAGCACGCTGTCAGAACAGCTGCTTTAGAAGCAAAACGCAATCACGCTGACGCCATACCGAATTATGACGTCACAAGTACAGAGCATAAAAATCAAAATCGACCTACTTCGGTCGTAATCGAAACAGCGTCACGTAATGCAGCAGAAAAACCTGATGAGAACCAACGGTCTGGGCAATCGCAGCCAGCATCATCAGGGCGAGAGTCAACGGTCAGCACCACCGAAGCCAGCACCTATACGACCAGCACTAATGATGCGAGCCATCTTAGCCAGCACCACAACGGGCAGTCCCAACGGTCAGCGCAACCGCAGCCAGCTCCAGAACAATTAGAGCCAACGGCCAGTTCAGAAATATCTTCCGTCAAACCGAAGAACGCACGGAAATTATCCTCGTCTACGACAGGAAGCGCAGCAGCGACGCCAGAAATTTCTTCCGTCAAACCGACAAACGTACGGAAATCATCCTCGTCTACGATCGGAAGCTCAAAAGCGACTACAAACACTTCTTCCAGCATTACTTCATCCGGCAAAGCGACAAACTCACGAAAGTTGCCCTTTTCTCTAAATAAAAGCACAGCAGCGATGCCAAACAACAACGAAACTAAAATAAATGTTAAGCCCGATCGCGAAATCTTAACAAAAAAAACATTTCTTACTTAAAACGCAAAACGATTGCGAATTACAAAAGACCTTTAAAATTTAGCTTAGAGCTGATTTTTAAAACAAACCACGAATTATTTTGGATTATATTTCACAAATGGCGATTTAAAAACGAAAAATCTTTAAACAACATCGAAGCACGCATTTCTAAAGCTAATCACGAATTATTTTGGTTCATTTTTCATCGATGGCGCTTTAAACATTTCAAAAACGAAAAACTTCTTAGTCAGAAAATAAATCGTTGTGAAACTTTGAGTACATGTTCGAACGCGATTTTCCACTGCTGGAAAATTAAATTAGGATGTTTCTGAAACTTTACGGTTAATTAACTCTTAGAACAGAAAGTTAAGACCACCAAAAGAGTAATTTGTTTTTATTTAATTATAGCAGACAACTAGTCTAAGAAGCTTTCTGTTCAAAGCTTATTACGAAATCGAGTCGTAAGAAATTAAAGGAGAATTTTTAGAGTGTTAAACTTTAACTTAAATTTTATGTCGAGCTCTTACTAGTACTATAAAAAAATTGCCTTAATTTGTAAACTTAATTTCAATTTTGTTTTAGCAACAATTTTATGTTCAAACTTTGAACTATAATACTTACAGTTGTACTATAATAACCCTAGTAATTGCTGGTAATAAACTTTATAACCATGTTTTTTTTGTTGTTGTACATCTCAGCGTACTTATAAAAACACATTTTTACTAAGGTCATTTGAGCTGTTAAAAATCTTATTCAGTATTTAAACTCTAATAAACAACTTTCCTTTTAACTTTCCTAGAATATTAAAATTTTAAAAACAAGTACAAAGTTCACTAGCTGTATATTTTACGAAAATAAGTTAAAACTTTTGAAATGCATGTAATTGCTTATTTTGTCAACTAACTCGTGTTAAATGTGAAATGTTTTTTATATGCTAAAAGTTTGTAGAAAATATTTCGTTTGAACTGAAGCTATAAATGCTTTCAAGTTTCTTAAAAACATACTTGAAAAAGTATCTTCTTTATATTCTTACTTGTTGTTAATTTAGTTCAAGTAGTTACTTACACTCTATTTGCACTTTCGCACGAAAAAGGGCTCGAGAATCGAAAGTCATAAACGAGTCAGCGAAGTAGAGGCAGAAATCTGATGTACCATCAGGAATACGACGGTGGCCGAGGTGGATAACAGATGAGGAGACCAAGCATGTACGGGAAAACAACGGGGAGCGAGTACTATCAGCAAAGAATTTCTGAAGATTCTTTCAGCTTTTTTTTGTAAACTGTTCAAAACTTTGTTAATTCTGTACGTAATCAACGGATTTCGTAGCATTTTCAAAGTACAAAAATACTTTTTTACAAATAATCAGATATAATTCGACGACAGTCGGGGGTCGTTTTTCAATTATTCTTTTTTATTAGAAGTAGTTTAATGATTTTTACAAGTTAAAACAAATTAAAGATACTTTTTTCCCAAACCTAAGTAGTAATTTTAAATTTGTAAAAGTAGTAGACAGAATGTAACACTTGATTAGTGTTTTGCAGTCGAAGGTGGCTTTCTTTCTTTCCTCTCATTTTAGATTAAAACGGCAAAAGTCACGCTCGATTGGGTCAGTCGCTGAGCTTTGTGTTTGCTTACGTTTCGATTTGTTGTAGCTTGGCGCTAACGCCATTTCTTACAATTAGTGATGTTTTTCACTTTGGCTTTTCAGCCAAAATAGCTTATTTTGTATCATACAGTCAGCAGTTGTTGTATTTTTTATCGCATTTTCTATTCATCGTAATACAGCTTTTAGTTTCTAAGACTCGATTTCTTTATATACTATTAGTTTTAAGCATTCTAACAATCTTACTACTTGATTAGGCAAAGTTTAAATGATAGTTAAGTCAATTCTACATTTTTAAAATATACATTTTTGTTGAATAATTAGAATCTTTAATTTTTTAGTAATGATACCACTCCATCATTTAATGCTAAGGTTTTTGGTGCTTTAAATGATCAAAACTTTCAGAATTTCTTTTTATAGACCTTTAGATAAAGTAAGCGTGTTGTCAAAAAGGTGTATCATTGATTTTACTAGCTGAATTTCCGAGAAAACAACAGATTATTAAGGGTTGGTTTTTAAATTTAAAAACTGCAATACCGGTTACTTCTCAGGTGCTTGTGTGACGTTTTCAGAATGTCTTGGTAAGTAAATGTTTTGGCTAGCTTGTAGCAGGGTTGCTTAAGTTTAAAAAAAATCTAAGTTGGCTGAATTTCTTCAAGGTTTTTGTAAGTGCAAGCTATTGTTGTCCTTTTTAGTGTTAAATTAAATCTAGAGTAAGAAACGTCTTAAATCAGGAAAAGATACTGTAATGCTTTTTAAAATTTGATTCATAACAAATAAATTCTACAATGTATAAAAAAGTTTTTTGTACATGATACATTTTTTGTAGCTAATCTAAATTTCAAACTTTTACATGTAAAATAGTTTAAAGTTCCAGATTTTTAACGAAGATAATTTTGCTCGAAGGGTCACTTTTATACAAGACAGGGTTGCCACTCTTTGAGCCAAAAAATCTTCCCTGAGTGACCAAAAATTTCCCTGAGTAACCTTAAATTTCCCTGAGTATTTTTTAAATCTAAAAAAATTTTTTTTCTCATTTTTAAAATTTTTAGCAAAGCGCTGTTGCTCAAGATATGCCAAATATTGGGCCCTAGAAGATTTTACAAATTTTAACAATTCAGAACTTAGTTCAACTGTGCTTGGTTCTAGACTGTATGCATATAGATGATCTTTGATCATTCTTCGGGACCTTATTGTCATATCTCCCATATTAGTTGATATTACTTCCTTATTTAAGCTAAAGCCCCGTTCAACACTTGCCTGGCCATTGTGAAGCACAAAAACAGCCTCAAGGACTCTTGTTAAATCTTTATACTTGCTTGGGATATCGAGTGTATCAAAATAAAAGGTGTCTAAACTGTGACTTTTTTCAAGAAAATTTTCAAAAAGTATTTGAGTGTTAGAAGAACTTAACAAATCAATGTATTGATTAATGCTTTCATCACCCTCTTTTGCTTTTAGTATCTTCATGCTGACAAGTTGTTGGACCAACCTTGTAAAGTTTCTGACACAACGGTCTTTACCCATTCCAATTAGACATGCCGGATTTAAAACAGCAGCCCTTCTTAAAAAGTTCAAACCAACAGTCATTCTTGTTTTAATTTTTTTTATTATAGCAAGTATAAAAAGTTTACATTCATTGTTAAATGACTTGAACAAAATGTTAGAAACTTTACCTTGATTTAGCAAATCTTGAATTAAAGTAGAAGCAGCACATCCTAACTCTACATCTTTTTTGTGAAAACTTTTATTTTGAAAATGCTCATTATTTAGTTCAAGTAGCTTTTTTCCATTTGAATGGGCTTCCATGAAAGAAGTAGTAAAAACAATATTCATTAACTTGTATACTAACTTCTGTATATCATCATACATGAAAGGAATGCTTGGGCTGTTTTCCTGATACCTAGTTAAATATGGAACCAAAATTGAGGCAACAAAGCTAAAAAAATTAAATTTCACAACTATTAATACATCATCCTTTATAGCATTGCTTATAGTTATAAAATCTTGACCTGGTGGCTGTTTGTAACCAGGCAGTTTTTTCCAGTACTGTACCATTTTAACAACATTAGGCCAAATTAAAATGGCTCTGTCAGCTACCTGCTTTGACTCTAACCATCTTGTGGCGCAAAATGATAAAGGAAAGGTTGTTGACCCAGTTTCAGTTACATAGTCATCTCTTCTGGCCGATGTGTGATCAAATAAGCAATGGAGATGTTTTAAAACTTTTTTTTATTTTCCAAGGTGTAGCTTCAACACCGGACTTGAATGCACCATGAATAACTTGCAAGCTGCAGGACCCTGTGTTAATAAGTTGAGGTAGACCTGAAGCCTCTCTATCAAAGTCAACTTTTTTTGCAAGAGCAACGTTCACATTTGGTCCATCCATTGAAATTTGGATCAAATTTTTTAGGTTTAACTCTTGAATTTCGGTCAATAGGGCTTATTTTAAATTATCTGCAGTACAGTGACCTAAAAATGCTGAAGTAAAATATTGACAGTGTACTTTTTTTCTTCATGCATCTCACCACCAAATCTAGTTACGTTTTTTGCAAGACTTTATTGAAACACTCATCAAATGAAATGGAATAAAAAGACGAGCACAAAACTGTTTTTTTTAAGACATCTTTAAAAAAAAGGGGCTATACCAAAGTTTGTTATATATGAATATTTGGTTCTATTCATGCAGAACTTTTTTTGCAATTTCACTATCAGGAAACATGGTAGTGAATAAAGTGTTATTATTATCGCAAGATATCCTGACTAGTTTTCTTTGGTACACTTGAGAGCCCAATAAATTTCAGCAGCTGTTGAAGAAGTTGCAGCTGATATACTAGTTGAACTATTAGCCCCACCAAAATAAGAAGTAATTGCATTATTTTTACTCTTAGAGGCTTTCAATTTAAGATGTTTTTTGGACATACTGTGCAATTTCAATGCCCTTATACCCATGTTGGATTAGGCCATTGGTGTATCATTACCACACCACTTACATTTAAATTTCTCTTTGTCTACATCCTCAAGTAACCAATCTTTGAAGTCTTCATGGTTAAGCCAACTTTTTTTAAACAAGGTTTTAAACTGTACTTAAAATACTCAAAATGTTACCCATAATACTTAAAAAGGCTTTTAAATTAAATCTGCAAAAAAATTGTAAAGTATATTAAAACATTCACACTAAAAAATTAATTACCATTACTGCTACTACATTTGAAATTATTATTTATAAACATAAATTTAACCTCTATTTTTTTAACAAAAGTAATACAACACTAATCTGTATTCATTTTAATTTTTTTTACTGAAAACAAGTAGTTGTAAACAAATAACAATAACTTTATTATTTAAAAAATAAGAACTAATAGCACAACATAGTGTTTTTTAAACTACATAAGTAACTAAAAATAAAAAGTTTATTAGAACTTTTCAATGAATAGTTAACAACAACTTTCATTTCTCTAAACTGTTTGATTTTACTTAAGTAAATATAAATTTAAAACTTAAAAAAACTACAATGTTAATACTAAGAATATTGAAGAACTAGCCGCAAGGCTAAAAAAATTCTAAATAACCACTTAAATAATAAAAATTACTTCTTTTGAACAAAATATTGAAACTGGATTAACTAAACCTCATTCTAGATCTAGAAAAAAATTTCCCTGAGATTTTCAAAAACTTCCCTGAAATTTAGAGAAAAAATCAAAACTTCCTTGAGTTTCCCTGAGTTAAAAGAAAAATGCCAAAATTCCCTGAGATTTTCTACAGTTTGAAAATTCCCTGAGTTCCCTGAGTGTGTGGCAACCCTGACAAGAGTAAAAAAAAAATAATAATATAAGTAAATTAACAATAATCAAACAAAGTTACCGACCAAGGGTAAGAGTTAATAGTGGATGTAAAAATGAAATTTCAACCCGTGCAAAAGTGTACCTTCGTGCATAATTGACACCTACCCACTCGTTAATACTAGCTCTTTTAGACGCTTAAGGTTGAGAAACTATGGCTTTCACAACCGTTATATTTACAAATACTCAAGTTATAGAGTTATACTATGCTTTAAATGAGCAACAAAATTTAATGACAAGTCTAGCAATAACTTTTTCGGCTGCTATATATCGATTTTGCTAATTAGATTTCAAACATCGTTACTAGATTATTTATTAATTTAGAATTTGAAGCAACAATTTTATGCTCACAACGGTAAAAGTCAAATTAAATTGAAAGTATACATTAAGTTAAACTGTATAACTTAAGTTTTAACAATTAATCAGAATTTTCAAAATGGCCAGAGTGGATACTGTAAACTATCAATATTACATTTAAAAAGTTCTTAAACAAAAAAAAAAAAAAATTATACAAAACACTGTATTTTGATGTACTAAATTTATTGGTATAAAAGTAACTATTGCACAACAATTTAATAAAAGGTAAGCATTAAGTATGTGTGTAATTCCAGTTTTTTCTGCAATACAAATGGACTGCTACATCATTAGGATATCTAGCAAAGGCACTGAAAAAATTGTAATTAAAAACAAATACTGTTTATGCGTAAAAAATATATAATAAATGAAGTACGTTAAAATAAGACATTGAATTTAATTTTTTTTTAGTATTAAAAAAAAAAGTTTTGAACAAAAAGTTTTTAAAGTTAACCAGAAAGACAAGCATTAATTTAATTAAAACTTTAAAGGTAATCGACAGAAACCTTCTATTCTTAATTAAAACTATAAAATAGCATAAAACTGTTTTTTTTTGTTGTGTCAGATATTTTTGGTTAAAATTTAGTTATAAATGTTGTACTATTTTTAAATCCTAATTAATACATTAAGATTTAGTCAATAAAAAAAAGGAGTAGTTGTTATACAAAAGTAACTATTTTAAAGAGAGCCAACTTCCCTAACTACTTAGAACTTAAAGCGTTATATTTATATATTGTTTATATGTCTCCTTTTTAATGTTTCACATAACAATGTACTATAACATAAAAATTATATGATTTGATTTACTTATGAACGAGCATTTATTTATTAAAATTCCTACAATCCCTTCTAACTCCCATTAAAGCGTAACGTTTGCTTTAAAAGCACTTACTTTTTTCTAGTGTAACACATTACAAATATTTTAATGTACAAAAGCAAGTAAATTCATTAAATTTTAAAAGTATATAAGATATTTTATTTAGCAAACTTCAAATTAGTTAAGTAAAAAAATATTGCTTACATGTAATCTTAAACTTCGTTTTTTTTTACTACCTTACATGCAATAACTAGTTTTTCCTCGACGCGTAAAAACTAAAAAAGAAAAATAGTACATTATTAGGATTTATAAAAAGGATATTTTAATTTTTACGGTATTGTTTAATAAAACAAAAACAGTTCAAATGTTTAAATATTCTTTCTTAACCTGTTACCGACTTGCTTTCCACAAACACCACACTTTTTATCTTTTGTTACGCAACATTGAACATTTTCTCCTTTTATTTTGTTCCTCTGTACCTAAAGTAATAATATTTAAGTTTCTTAACTCCTTAGTATGTCAACCGTTCTTTGTGAACTTTTTGTATTTACCTTATATAAAGAAAATATATATATATATAACTAAAAAAATCAACAAAGGTTTAATTTTAAATTTATTATTATTATTACTTTGCCAGAAAGCAGATAAATTTTACTGCCTGAAAATATCTGTACTTACAGTTATTATTTTGCTTGCATGCTACTAACAAAACTTTAAAAACTATTTAAATCAATAATAATGAGTTTAAAAACAAAAGCTTTTTTTCTCTTTGAAATATAACTTTTTTATTTTGTAACTAGTATTCTATACTAAAGAAAAAACTAGATTTAATCAAAGTTGATTAAAAATCTACATAAGTTTTACTAATACTACAAAATCCTATAAAAAATACTGTACGTTATATTAAAAGCCTAATTATATCTACAAAGTATATAAAAAAACAAACTTGTAAGTTTTCAGACATTAATAAATTATTTAGCATTTGTAATTGGTGTTTTTTTTTGCTCTGGTGTTCTAGAGTAGTGCAAATAAATTCTTCTAATACATTTAGTGGGGCACATTCAGGTATTAGCAAGATAGCCTATAAGTTTTTGATTAAAATAGCTTTTTATTGATATTTAAAAAAGTACAATTAAAAATACCATTTTAAGATTAAAAGTCGGTAATGATTAATTTGGAGTATACACTAGGGTGCTTATAAAAATTTTAGTGATCTACCGGATCTAAGATCCGGTTACGCCCATTTTTTTCTTGGATCCGGACTCGGATCTGGATCCAGTTAGTTTGGAAAGACTCTGTTTTCCGCGATCAGCTTCTTTCAGTTTTATATTCTTAGATTATTGTGTTTTGAACATTTAGTATTTATAAAATTAGTCAACCGAAACAGACTAATTAAAGTTTAAGTAATTCAATCATTTGTTGTAAAGATACAAGTACATACATCCGTTAGAGTAAAAATATTGAATTGTTATTTTAAAGTTTCTTGACGATTAGATTTTTCTACTGACTGTATAACTTAGTTCTATTTATAAACTTAAGATATTTTCTTTTGTTAATGAAAACTATATACTTAAATTTTGATATATTTCAATTTGTTAAAAGTCTTTAGAATTTTAATTTAACTATTTTAATCTCATTTAATATTTGATTACTATAACTTTAAGAGGCAGCAACTGTTCAACAAAATTTTCTGCGCGACAATGCATTTAACATAAAGGCTAAATAACGGCTTTAACTATTATGTTGTTTTTAGAATCCTTTTCAGCACCCTGTTTCATTCACAAGCTTCAACTGATAATTAAAGATTCACTGTTTTCAAAAAACAACATAACAGTTAAAGCCCGTCAAACTGTTAGCCACTTTAACTATTCTTCTACAGTGTGCGAGAAACTTAAAACAAAACCAAGTCAGTAAAAGTGCATAAGTGTCAATGCAAAAAGCCTTGCTACTTGTGCAAGATGTTGAAACAAGGTGGAACTAAAACTAACTTATGCTGATAAGATTAGAAAAATCACGAACAAGCGTCCAGAACTACGTCACTAAGAACAAATTTAAACCCGAAAATATTCTAACAGCCGATAAATGGAAACCTGTTAGCCTCTTAATGAACTGCTCGAACCTTTTACATAGTAACGCAGCAGTGTAGTAAAAACAACGCATTGCTGTCAAGTGTAATCCCGCATGCAGCAGTACTAAGAAAACTCTAATCATAAAGCTTTAGTACACCAGGTCAAATTAATTCTACGACCTTAGCAACCTTGGCAGAAAATATAAAAGAGCTTTCGAAAGAAGGTTTTATACTATTTATAAGAGCACACGAATAAACATTTATGATAACAGTTTGTTTTTACTCACAGCAGCTGTTAATCCACGGTATCGACTTGACTTTTTCCCTGCTAATCTCAAACAGAAGGTTGTAAGGCTACTAAAATCAGAAGTAAAAAGTTATAGTTGTCGTGCGACTGGTCAAAGTTGTCAAGTTTCTCTAGTACCGCCTAATAAAACTAAAGCTCAACTACTTAAAATGATGTTCCAAATTTTTTATGTCAGTTTATTCTACTTTTAAATCGGAAACAAGCGCAACACTCACGACAGTGAGCAAAAAGATTCAGTTGATCAAGAGATTGAGACAGAAATTAAGTTTTTTTCGGCTGAAAAAAGCTTATTTGCTGAAGAAGTTAAAAAAGCTGAAGTCTTGTTTTGGTGGAATTCAAACAAAAACAAAATACACACATGTTGCCAGGTTTGCAAAAAAGTATCTTTTAGTACCATCATCTTCTATTTATTTTGAAAGGTTATTTTTAGAAGCTGGTAAATTGTACGAACAAAAGCGAAACCGATTGCTTCCAAAATTGGCGAAAAATTGTATACCTTCATAACAACTTGAAAAAACAAGAGTAGGTTTCTTTGTAGCTTAATGACGTTGATATAAGCAAATTTTATTTACTATATTACTTACTTTCATTTATATAAACATAAACAGTTACTAAAGAAGTTATTGTTCATTTGATAGTTCGAACTTTTATAAAAAAAAGTATAATGTAAAGCTTAAGGGCATAGGGGGGGGGGGGGGAGGGGGAGGGTAAACACCAATTTTTGGTTTTTGATCTTATTTTATATAGTTTTTACTAAGTTACAAGATGCTTTTTACAGATTTAAAAAATTCAAAACAATTTTTGAGATATAGCCGGTCAAAACCGGAGGCAACAATAGGTTTCTTATGGGAGGCGCAAACTAAAACGGCAAAAATAGACTATTTCACTAAAAATCTATCTTCTCCTACGTTTTTTGAGATAACTACCTTAAACTTTCAGGAAACGTTCCTTGATATATTTAGAAAATTCTGTCGGAAGGAATTCTTAAAAAATTAAGAAATAAAAATTTTATAAAAAAATAAACAAAAAAAAACTGTTTTTTTTTAGTTTTTTTATTATAAAATTTTTATTTTTTTTAAATTTTGTTCCGACAGAATTTTCTAAATATTGCAAGGAACATTTCCTGAAAATTTGAGGTAGTTATCTCAAAAAATATAGAAGAAGATAGATTTTTAATGATTTCTAGTTATTTGCCGTTTTAGTTTGCGCCTCCCATAAGGATCCTATTGTAGCCTCCGACTTTGACCGGCTATATCTAAAAAATTATTTTGAATTTTTAAAATCTGTAAAAAGCATCTTGTAGCTTAGTAAAAACTATATAAAATAAGATCAAAAACCAAAAAAGGGTGTTTACCCCCCCCCTATGCCCTTAACATAATTAAAGTATTTAAAGTTTGGTATTTTATAAAGCATTGTTACATTTAAATTCTTTTTATTGTACGTCATACAGGGTACAAAATTCAAGTTTGGTCGTATAAGTAGCTTGAAATTTAACATTTAAACAGAGATTTCATACAGGTAGATTTTTTTATTCTCCATTGAAACTACATAAAACTTATGACAATTAGGATCCAAATTTAGATCCGGCCGGATCTTGAATTAGAAAAAAAAATCCGGATCCGGTAGATCACTGAAAAATTCGTCCTTCGAGTTTTCAGCTGTAAAATTTTACAAGTAGCAAGTACCAGAAAGACACCTTGTTAAGAAAAGTTCATAAAATATTGGCCCGATTAAAAAAATCAATATTATCAAAAATATACCTCTTTTGTAAGTTTTAGCACAACATTAAAAAAGAAAACTTTGTGCATTAGCTTTGATGTTTTTGGGTATCTTGAAAACATTTAAGAATTAGTTTAGCACCATTTTATACAAATTTCTTCAAAAATATGCAACATAGAAGTGAAAAACATTTAAAATTCAAACTTAAAACTCTAAACATTGTATTCGTTTGAAAGCTTTGTATTTTTACATTACAAAATTACTATTCTACCCTACCTCAGCTGATCATACCAGTAAAAGTCCGCACTTTGTTTTTGATTCTAAAAACTTAGTGAATCTAATGTCGGTATTTATTGTTTAGAAATATTGATTAATCTGCAGCATACACTTTATGATATTTTTAAGAAGATATAAACTTAAGAATTCAGAAGTATAAAACTAAGTTAAGTTCTGTTGTATGAAACAAACTAAGTTTTTTTTAGATGAAATAATTATATGAACTTTGGTTGGTAGTGTCGAATAGAAAAGAAGGTTGTCACAGTATCGGTATTAAGCAACTAGGAGACATTCTGAGCCTAGGAACTAAATTAAAAGAAAAGTTTGCACAATAGCCTCGAGTGCTATGAAGAACGAACTTGACAGCTGGAATTGCACAGACAGTGCTTTAAAAATGTTATTTTATACCACAAACAGTAACATTGTTTTTACCAGTGGTGTTTGTTTTCAGTTTTAAAAAGCAAATTTTAATGGCTTGCTTGCCGTTACCACGTTTTTGAAGTAGTATTAAGTCATGTCCGGAAATTCCTTGATGATGAAACATTTATAACTCGAAAAATTTGATTTTAAAGAGTACAAGAAAACTTGAACAAAACTAATTTTACTATAAAAGACTACCTTAAACTTGTTCAGCTATATCTGTTTTATTGAGGGACTGATAATAGCATCAAAACCTGAAAGTGTCAGCATATCAAAACAGATTTAGAAAACTTTTTATTCCCTGAATCTTTGCTGTCAACACAAATAAAACATCCGTGTTTAACCCACCTTTAATGAAAATCATAGAGCTCACAAACTTTTGTTTTTTGTGTGTGTTTTATGATAAATGACATCACTTTTAGAATTTTAACCTCCATATAATGATTTTAACTTTATGCAAGAGCTATTTGCTTATGCTGATGCTAGTATATCATTTGCATTTTCTGAAGTAAATTGTTTTAACGTGGTTTGTGGTACCTTGCTGGAGAATTTGTTCCTATGTTCTTGTTAATAAGAAACTAAAAACAAAACAGAAAGAAATTGCTACAAAATTAGGTTATCTTAAATGATTATATTTTTATGGGTAGATGTGAGAAATGCACAGTGCACCACTAATGCACTAACTGAAATTTGTTTAATCAAAAAGTCCAACTTTAAGTTAAATTAGCAAACTATATTTTATTTATTGAAAAACAACGTTTTAAAGCAAAAAAAAAACATATATAAGTTCTTAATCAGAACAGTTTAAGCTTGTGCATTTGTGACCTATTCCCACTTTTATAATACTTAACTATACTTGATTGTAAAATATCTCAGAACTTTGTGAACCCATATTTTTTCTAAAATGAAAGAGAGTTAGAAGTATAATCATTGTCAGAGTTTGTGCAGTATTTATTATGGATGTTTTTTTTCAAGCTATACAATGGTGCAATGCAATGGTACTTTTCTTTAAAAATAAGAGTTGTCAAATTTCATATGTATTCTGTATATGCATTTATTCTGTATATGTATTCTGTATATCTGTATCTGTATTCTGCAGGTGATACTTTTCATTGGCCCCAACCCATTTAAAATAAAAACATGCTCGCGGGCAGAACTTTTAGCTTTTATGAGCTGCATGTGACCCACAGTTTGCCGAATCCTGTGCTAAAGCTAGTAATAACTACTTTGTATATTTATGATCTTCATTTGAATTGAAACTTTGTTAAATGTGTTTTAACTAAGTATATTTATGTAACTAAGTATGATGTAATTATAAGAATATATAAGTTTAAAATTTTCTTCATTTTGCTACAACTGTATATTACACTGATTAAAATTGTAGATATATATTAAAGTTAAATAAAATACTTCGTTTGTTTTTAATTAAGTATAATAGTACACTAATATCAAAATTTTTATTTATCAAATTTGGTAAAAAAAAAAACAAAAATAATAACAAATTCTAGGTTTTTTCACGATTTTTGTAGAAAATTTCAGGTTTTATGCTTTTTGGCCACCCTGTTTAAATATTTTCTAAAATTTGTTGAATAAAATTTAATATTTCTCCTTGTATTTACAAAGTTAAGAACTTTATATTGTTCAATCTAAAAATAAATTACAACATTGTAAACTTATTAATTAAAATTAATTCTACAAAGTATCTTTTATTATAATTTCACTTACTTGTAACGGATCTAGTTTTTCCGAATGTTTATGTAAAACTCTTAAAGCAGCATCAAAGTTTTCTTTTGACTGTAAAAACATCTTGAACAAACTTAAGAATACCTGCGAAATGGTTTAACTTAAAAATTGTCAATTACAAAATATTTTAGTAATTAAATATACTTCAGGTTCATTGAACTCAACAAGATAGTCGAAAAAAAATTAAATAATGCTTTGCTGCAGTTTTTCGCGTATGTACACTAGTATGACATTTTTTTTTGCATATAGTTTTACAAAAACTTTTTAGAACTATTGTAAGAAAGTTCTTAATATTTTTCACTTTTTTAATATGCTTCATTACTAGCTTACAGGGTTACCGCAGATCGAGCTGAAAATTAAAACTTGTGACTTTTATAAATCAAATTCTTAAGACCGATTTAAAAATACATAACGAAAGACTTTTAAAATAAAGAAAATAAATATTCTAATTTATTTCAAAAATTCATTTAGACCCGGGAAAAATAATTGCAAAATCAAAAGTTTTTTGAAAATAACATTAGCAAAATGCAGTTTATAGATAGTAATGATAAACTTTCTCATTAAGAGCATGTTTATATCAAATTCCTGACTTCTTTTCAAAAACCAATTTTTTTCCTCACTTTGTGGCAACTCTGAGATTTAGTAAAAGTATTTATAAAAAATATTATTTTTCATGTGAAGATTGCGCTGACAATAAATTTTTATCAACTTATGAATACAAATACTAAAAATTAATAAGTATAGTGCATCTTGGTCAGTTTCAATCGCTTATAATCAATTCGTTTCAAATCAATGTTTTCACTTTAAAACTTAAAATTCCGAAACGAAAATATTTTGTTTATCATATTGTAATTTGCTTTTAATTAAACAATATTAAAGTTCTCAACTTTAGATAGTTATAAAGACGAGTTATATTTTATTCTCATACAATGTTTCACTCTTATATCAAATATATTTTTAAATTAAAACATTGTATTTTAAACTGATGATCTCATATAATTTGATACAACAGTGAAACATTGTGCTAAGAAATACATATCTGAACAGCTTTTTTCCGGTGCATAACTTATCTAAAAATATAACAGAATACATTTAATTTTTCTTAAATTTATTTTAGTACTTTCGTAGTAAGGCTTATCAGAAATTGTATCTTACTAAGTTAGAATGAATACAAACTAAAATAAAACCATACTGTAGTTTAAAGTTTTAAAATATAAAATGACATAGTAATCGAATGTTAAAAATTAACTAAGTGCTTATGCTATATACATTTGGTATAACTGTTCAAAATATAGTTTTAATTGTTTGCTAACAAAAGATCCTAGTAAAGTAACTTCACTGGAATATAAATAAAAACAAATTATACAGTAATCTTCCTTTATTCTACCAACATATGTTTCTGTGTGTCAACGAATCAACACACTTCAACTGGGTTGTTAATAGGAAACTGGATTTAGTTATCTTTAACTGGATTAAGTTATCTTTCCTATTAACAACCCAGTTGAAGTGTGTTGATTCGTTGACACACAGAAACATATGTTGGTAGAATAAAGGAAGACTACTGTATAATTTGTTTTTACATTTGGTATACTAATAAAACTCGTTAGAATCAAAACAATCTAAAATAAACAAGCGATAAAAATTAAAACTATGCTTTGAAAAAAAATTTAAAAAGAAACTAATTATTTTAAAATTACTTAATATAAGGATTTAAAAAGTCTAGTTTGGTATTAAACTTTTTCTGCTTACATAAACTGGGCCTTAAAGATTGAATACATAAGGCTTCCAGAATATGCAGTTGAAAAGAGTTCTCCGCTCTAACTGAGACTGAAAAATTCTCCTTTTTATAATTTTTAGCACACTCAGGATTGTCCAACAAATGTTGCCCAATCGCCGAGAAGTATTTTTTTGTTTGTTTTTCCGACTTTATTTTTAGTTGATAGGGCTAAATATCTGCGTTTTTTTCATAATCTCAACAAAAAGACACTGTCGGTTGTCTACTGAAATTAAAAAATAATTATGTTCGATATTTAAACGAATATTTTTTGAGATAAGCTTTTTAACTGTTTTATTCCCTAAACGAGACAAAGACTGAGAGAACATGGACAAGAATAAAAGACCATTTTGTTCCTCGACAATTGCTCTACCCATCCAATGAGCACGAACTAATATCAACTGGTGGCAAAATATTTCCAAGTTTCTACCTTCAAATGTTACTGCACTCTTACAAAGGTGTGCTCGAGTCAGTCAAAAAGGTTATAGAAAGTTTATTCTAAGAGATTTTGTATTGCAATCAACCTTCAAAATACAAGAGCATACTATCGTTGTCAACTAGAAGCCACATAAGAAAGTATGCCACAACTTATGCAATTTCGTGAGTTTTCTGCTAACATACGAGAAAGCACTGTCAAAAAAACCTTCAATTTTTTCCTTTTCGGTAAAAGTTCTGATATACATAAAACTTATTACAGTGGTATTTGTTTTGGTTTTATTGAATTTAAATTTTATCAAAGTTTTGTTTCGTTAATTTTTGTCTGTTTTAATAGCTTGTTTCGTCGAAAAAAATAATTAAATTAACGTAAAATTAAGTGTGCGTTTTTTATATGCATTGCATAATACAAAAGACGCAGATTATTGAAAACAAATAAAACAGTGTTTCGTACTTATCTGGCTATAATTACATAAAAAGCTTGCCCAAAATGGCCGTATAAACGAGAATGCACTGTACATTAAATCAAATACTTTATCAGAAAAATAGAAAGTATTTCAGTTTTTTGTGTAATTTTTAATTTTTATGTATTATTCTTGGAGTGTTTTTTGTTGTGTTTAAACATAATTTTCAATTTGATATCATTAATGTTTTTATTTTATCAAACATAAACAAATATACAGAAGTACTTTTCAACCACGCTCATCACTCGTGGTTAAATTTGCTGTAATAACATTAAGTAGTAATAACTAAGAAATTTAAATCTTTAATAAATTAATAAAACGTAACCCAACTGTACTAATTAACTAAATAAAGCATACATTTAATCACTTTCAATTTAAGGAAGTAAATGATATGGTCGAATAAACAGTTTTCTTTAGTTAGCATACTTTTGGTTTTAGGCTCAAGATGTAAATTCCTTCTAGAGTTTAAAAAAAAAGTCATTACGTGCACTTGATATTATTGTGAAGTTATCCACATTATAATAGTCAAAGCATTTCAAATTAATAATCAAATGTTAAACAATTTTTGAAGTAATGTTTACTTTCTGTAGTTTACCGACATCCTTCTCCCGCTTAGACAAATTAATCCTGTTTCAAAGATTTTTTGGTAGATGTTACTTAATTTTATTTATTAGATTGTAATTGGTACTACCTACGTATCTTTTTTTACAAAAACATACAAATTTATAGATTACATAGCTGGTTCAATGATGGGTATTACATATTTATTTTCAATCTTGAAGAGTTTATTAGTTTTATACACTACTCTTAAATTAAATGACCAGAAACAGTTCTCTATCAACTTCTTCAAACTATTTTGGACAGCTGGGTTTTAATTTTATGGTAACTTAAGATATACCAGACATTTTTTAGGTTCGAATATTAACAAAACAAATCTGGATTTTGTTATGATAATTGTAGACTTATGAGTCCAGTCGATATCCTAGAGCTAAAAAGATGTCTTCTACATTTGTCAGTTCTGTTTTAAACTTCTGCCCGAACAGATTTTCATTGCTCTATACGAATAATATAATGATAAGAATATAATAAATAGACTCTTTTTTGTTTAATAAGGCTGTATTAGTTGTATGGGATATAGTTACCACAAAGTTACTTTTTCTATAGATGTTTGTATAGAAGTTCTAATTGTGCCAGACTAGTTATTTTCCTTTAGTTTTTATTTTACACGAAGCTTCACCACTTAATTTTTTTTACAAAACTATATTCAAAGTTAAGAATTTTCAAAATTAATTAAGACATCATGACGTATTAGTATACAATTAAGCTTTAAAAAGTCTTATCGTCCTAATGTGAGTAAGAATCAAACTAAGCATATGTTAATAAATAAACAATTTAAAATGTTACTTGTCCTTCAGACGCAGTTTAAGTGTTTAGCTTTGGTTTTCGTTTTTAGATCAATATCGATTCCAAAATGTAAAGTACACACTGCTAAATTCAAGACTCTAAAACTTATTCAAATATTCGCGTTTTGGTACTGTGTAGTACTAAATAGTGTGTAAAATACTGTGCTGTTTCTAACAGTTCCGCTATAGTCTGCATTACTTCGGAATACTTGACGTGATGTCTCTCCTATATAGGAGATGCTTGATCGACTACGCAAACGTATTTGTAGATGACATTGCGTCGAACACTTTCAAACATTTGTTTTTTGTTGTTAAAATAGTTAGGTACTTATTTTTCAAGTGGATGTTAATTTCATTACTATAGCGTGTTTTTGAGAATCAGATTTGATAAGTTTTTGTAATATTAAAAGGTAATTTAACTAAGTAAACTGTTGTAAAATAAGAGAATCTTCCGATTTCAAACTTCAATTCAGTATTAATCTATTAGATTAATATAAATGAGTGACATAATAACTTTCATTGACAATATAATAAACAATACGTGACTTGTTAAAAATTACAATATTCATTAGAAAAAGTAAATCATTGCTGTAAAGCATTAAGTCTTTACTATAAAAAAAAATAAATATTTACTACAAGATTTGGAGTAAAATATATTATAAGCTAATAAAAATACTATTTATGGTTTACTGTTCAAGTCAAACATAATTAATTTTCAAATAAAAATAATAGGACAGAATAGCCTAAAGTTACAACATTATTATAAATTTAATAATATATTTTTCAAGCTAACTGTTACATTACAAATAACAATAGTTAAAACTCCAGGTTTTTAGTGACTTTTTTTTCGAAATTTCAGGTTTTTCCAGTGTTTTTTTTTTTGCATAAATTGTCTAATTCCAGGATTCTAGATTTTTTGGCAACCCTGATATTAGCTGTTGCTTTTAGACTTGAACAAAAACTTGAGACAACACGAATTATCATCTTGAAAGAAAAGCTAAACTTCTAACGTTTAATAACATTATAGATATTACTATCAGACAATTTTTCTTGGTTAATAGTTATTTAAGACAACACAATATTTTTTAGGAAAAATAATTTTAAAAATATTTAAATAGCTGATAATTGGTAAAATTGTATTTTTATATTATATTAGTCAGTTGAATATATTTGTTCTCCTTCTATTAAGTATAGATATGTTATTGTTTTTTTACAAGCAAAGCTATAGTATATAACTATCATAATCTAATTTTTTTTAAACTATTTATAAGTTAGTAAAATATAGTTTAAAAAGTTAAACAACAATAATTTGAAGTATACTACAAACAAACGCACAGTTTTATTGTTTTTCGGGTCTTCGTCATACAAATTTGTACAATAATGCTCTGCTTTATCAATATTGTGTAATTGAAATATGTAAATAGCGAGAGCTTTCTCGTGACTTCCCTGCTTTCCTAGAATCAGTGCTCGTTCCTCGTGCAACACTAAATTTAGAGTGAATTGTTATAAGTTAACCAAAAATATGTATACAGTTGACAACATAAAACTCGTTTATTGAAAAAAAAAACTTTCCATATGTCTATATAAGATACTGTTAAAACTAAATAATTAAATACAAGTTTATATAAAAATGAAACTTAGAAAAAAAAACTACTTATGAACATGTTTTAATACGATTAAACATTGTTCTTATAAATAGCTAAATATATATTTGTTGAATTAAAGTTAATATTTATTAACTAACACATGTTCCTGTTTGTTAACAAGTTAACAAACTTAAACGGAGCTCTAAAGAAAATAAACATTGTAATGAAGAATAGAAGCTAAAGTAGGTCTATATATGTGTTTTTTAACAAAAATAAAAACGAATACTATAGGTTATTGTGAATAATTTATACTTTTAATAACACATATATACACCTACTTTATCTTCTATTACTTTTTACAGAGCTCCGTTGAAGTGTGTTTTGTTTACACACAGAAACATGTGTTAGTTACATAAAGAAAGAGTACGGTTAAAATTTGTTATTGTCATAAATTCCAGTGAACTTGTTTCACTAGGATCTTTATTAGCAAACGATTAACTTTAAATTTTATAAAGTTATTTATTTACTATATCTTTAGGAAACAAAATTAAATATATGAGCCACAAATAACTATTTCTTTTTTAAAATTGTTTTAAATTTAGTTGTCAATAGAACAATAATAACAAAATAAAAATAATGAAAAATCAAGTATATTATAATTTGTTATTAACAACTGACTGTCTTCGGGAAATTCACTTAAAAGACACTGGGGATTGTAACTTTTAGAAATTTCTAAAAAAACAGTAAGCTTGCTTCGAGCTTCAACAAGACCTATGGAAGTTTCATGAACATCAAGATTGTTGTCTATAAGCAAGACTACGTCTGAAACAAATAAACTGATTGTATTGTAAGTTAACAGGTAACTTAATTATTTCATTTATTAAAAATAACAAAATAATAAACAATTTTATTGCAATATTATTAATTTTTTAAAACATGTTTTCAGAGTATGTTTATTTTTAACAGGGAAGTGTCCAACAAATTGATGATGGACTATCTAAGGGATTACCACTGGCTACCCTTTTAGCTAACTGTTTTTTAGTAAACTAGAAGATCTATTAAGCAGGGTTCGTGCGCGAATTTTTTTTCATTTAGCCTGACTGAGACCAATTTAGCCTGACATTTTTTCAAAGTAAGGAAAATCCCCTTTAGAATTCATTTTTGGTATTGGGAGGTCTTGATTAGTACTATTGTAGTCTTTGACTTCAACAAGTTTTATCTCAAAAATATTCTAAGCTTTAAAAGTCTGCAAAAAGCAACTCATAGCTTATTTACAACTCAATAATATAAGACTAAATTGTGAAAAAGGTGATTGACCCCCTATGCCCTTAACATAACAAATTCAGTGATAAGTTTAAATATAAGTGTTATATCTCATCTATTACTAGTGTAAAAATTTTGTATATAATACTAAACACAATTGTTTAATTTAATTAAGCACTAAGTAAAAACATTATAACCAGAAGATTTATAATAAAACGACGTGCATTGTTGCGTTTTATTAAAATTTAAACGCTTACACAAGTATTAAAATAAGTATAAAAAAAGTATTATAGTATTTTGACTAACACTTAAAATTGATACATAATTATAAATACTAAACTCTAAATAAATACAGTGATTGTTGATGTTGTATCAAATTTAAAAAGCTTACACTTAACAGGGTTCGTGCGCGAATTTTTTTCATTTAGCCTGACTGAGACCAATTTAGCCTGACATTTTTTCAAAGTAAGGAAAATCTCCTTTTAGAAGTCGTTTTAGGTATTGGGAGGTCTTGATTAGTACTATTGTAGTCTCCGACTTCAACCA
Organism: Thalia democratica; assembly: GCF_965202585.1. Taxonomy (NCBI): domain Eukaryota; kingdom Metazoa; phylum Chordata; class Thaliacea; order Salpida; family Salpidae; genus Thalia; species Thalia democratica. The sequence continues at coordinate 24,520,148 of NC_139170.1, read as the reverse complement.
GCTTTATCTCAAATAAATTTTGAGCTTTAAAATCTGCAAAAGCAACTCATAGCTTAGTTACAACTCAATAAAATAAGACTAAATTGTGAAAAAGGTGATTGACCCCCTATGCCCTTAACATAACAAATTCAGTGATAAGTTTTAATATAAGCGTTATATCTAATCTATTACTGCTGTAAAAATTTAATATATATTACTACACACAATCGTTCAATTTAATAAAGCACTAAGTAACAACATTATAACTAAAAGATTTATAATAAAACAACTTGCGTTGTTGTGTTTTATTAAAATTTGAAATGAAAGGTTTACACGAGTATTAAAATTCAAACAAACAGCTAAGTTGTTTAACTAAGCTGTAATGTTTAAACTGTATTTTTTAATGAATTTTCATAATTATGACGTATATAATTTACTAAAAACAAAATAATAAAGATTCTTAAAAGTTTTTTGAAGATTCAACAAAAGGTTTTAAGCCTTTATTTTTACAAATACTGACTGATTTTGTCTTTAATAACTAAATCATCATTAAAAAATAAATTCACATCTCAATTTGATCTTGAAAATATTTCTCAATTTTTTTTAACCAAAACTTTTTAAGCATTTGAACTGAGAAAAAATGAGATTCTCAAATTTTTAAATAGAAAAACTGGTTTAGCCTGACGCGCACGAACCCTGACTTAAATTGAAAAGAAAAAACCTTTAATATTTTGTTCTTGTAAATAAAAATGAATTGTACCCAAAATTTGTACTCCCACAAAACTTAGTACTTATATATTAAAGCTAAGTTTTAGTGTTGTGAATATCTCTAATTACTTTAAACAAACAGTAAAATATATGAATAAACTGCTAAGAGTTTTAATCTAAAAAGTATTTGGTATAAAGCCTTTAATTAGAAATTAAACAGTTCAATCAACTAAGCTCTGAAATACATAACTGATGTTGACAAATTCAAACAAACAGCTAAGTTTTTGAACTAAACTGTAATGTTTAAACTGTATTTTTTTATGAATTTTAATAATTATGACCTATATAATCTACTCAAAATAAAATAATGAAGATTCTTAAACTTTTTTTAGAGACTAAACAAAAGGTGTTAAGCATTTACTTTTACAAATACTGACTGATTTTGTCTTTAATAACTAATTATTTATTTAGAAATAAATTCACATCTCAATTTGATCAAGATTATGATTTTAAAAAGATTTCTCAATTATTAAAAAAAATAATTTCAAGCATATGAACTGAGAAAAACTGAGATTATCAAATTTTTAAATAAAAAAACTGATTTAGCCTGACGTTTTTCAAATTTTTTCAAAAAAATGATTTAGCCTCACTTAGCCTGACGCGCACGAACCCTGATTAAGGCAAGATAAACCTATATAGTATTGTAGGTATGTAGATGAAATATTTACTATATTTTCTAATGATAAAAAGGCAAATGAGTTCAATCGAAAATTGAACAATTTTATGAAGATCTTATATTAACTAGGGAATCCAGTATGTCGAACTAACTTCCCTTTCTTGACATAATGTAAAAATAAACAAGAACAAATTTACTACCTCAATTTACAAGAAACCATTAAATACAGGCGTTTTCCTAAATTCAAACTATTGTGTCCCACAAACATGGAGGAAAAAACTAATAAAATATTAACTTATCATAAATTGAAGGACTATATCAAAAGAATCAAAGAACAAAGAAATAAATAAGATAAAAAATATTCTACTAAGTAACGGTTATCAAATAAGTTTATATTTAATGAAACTGAAAAAGTTTTATCAAAGCCAATAAAAAGCAATACCTTCCATTAAAAAGGTTTCAGAAAATTCTATTTGAAATATGATAAAAAAAATTTAAATGATTTATATAAACATATAAGTAGCCTCTATAACAACAAAATGCTTCTCATTGAAAAATAAAATCAACAAATATTACAGGAGATGACTCATTTGTACGTTTAAAAGTCCAGGAGATATGGATACAAAGTATATTGGAGAAACAAAGCGATAACTGTTTGGCAGAACTATAGACTGAAGAACATACTAGACTAGACCAACAAATTAAGCAGTATTTTCCAATATTAAGCAATGTAAATTTTGTTAAAATTATGATGATATTCAAACTGTTTTGATGTAATTAAATTTGGTAAAAAATGAAGAAGTTTATTAGCGTTTTAAGCAATTCTGATTAAAAAAGTTTACACCAAAACTTAATTATCAACTAAACCCTGATAAAGAATCTAGAACTAAATTTAATTTTTTTGATAAGTCCATTTTTGTTCTTTTTATCTTTAACTAGTTTTTTTTTAATATGATTTATATTTTACTGACTGTTTTTTAAATTTACTCGTATTTATGTTTTATTAAACAGTTTGGTGAGTATTATTTGCTTTGAAAAGGAAATTAGTTAAAATTTGAAAGCATTGCTCAAATAAACCTGTTAAACAAAAAAGTATTTTTAATTGCAATTAATTGGTATCTTAAATCATGTAAACATTATTCATTACATTCATTTTACCACAATTTTTAAACTCTTCGTAACAATACAAGTATTACATATTTAAGAAAAATAGTTTACATATATCATTTAGCGATTGTTTCAATTTGTTAATTTTATTTTAAGTCACATTTTTTATTACTAATAAAACTTTTAAAAAAAGTATAAAATTTATTTTATACTTAATTTTTCTATGAAACCTAGCTACATCTAAACTACATAGTAAATGGGCTAATCAAAAATTCATTTAAGTAACAGCAATTTATTTTGTAAATTATTAAGACCCCAGATTAAGGGCATAGGGAGGGTAAAACAATTTTTTTTTCGAAATTTGACCTTATTTTATATATTTATATTTTCTATTTGTATAAGATTTATTTAAGCACTGACGAGGTCTTTGACAGAAACTTAGTTTGTAGATTAAACTTTTGAAAGAATAAGTTTATTATTTTATATAGTTTTCACTAAGCTACAAAATACTTTTAACAGATAATAAAAATTCAGAATAATTTTCGAGATATAGCCGGTCAAAGTCGGAGGCAACAATAGGATTCTTATGGGAGACGCAATCTAAAACGGCAAAAATAGACTATTTCACTAAAAATCTACCTTCTCCTACATTTTTTGAGATAACTACCTAAAAATTTTAGGAAGTGTTCCTTGATATATTTAAAAATTTCTGTCGGAAAGAATTTTTTAAAAAATAAAAAATTAAAATTTTATATTTAAAATAAACAAAAAAACATTTTTTTTTTGTAATAAAATTTGTATTTTTTAGTTTTTTTAAATTTTGTTTTGACAGAATTTTCTAAATATTGCAAGGAACATTTCCTGAAAATTTGAGGTAGTTATCTCAAAAAACGTAGGCGGAGATAGATTTTTAGTAATTTCTAGTTATTTGCGGTTTTAGTTTGCGCCTCCCATAAGGATCTTATTGTTGTCTCCGACTTTGACCGGCTATATCTCAAAATTTGCTTTAATTTTTTCAAATCTGTAAAAAATATCTTGTAGCTTAGTAAAAACTATATAGAATTTGATCAAATTAAGAAAAAAAAAGTGTTTTACACCCTCCCCCCCTATGCCCTTAATTTAGTCTATAGAATTAACAAAAAACATTTCGTAAAGTTTATATTTGTGTGAAAAGGAATACAAAATATTTATAAAAAATTTTTTGTTATTAGTATATAAGGTACATTACCTTCAGAATGTGTTAAATTTAATTGTGTATGTAATTTGATATAAAGGTCTTTGTACAATATTGCTAAAGTATTGTGAAATTCTTCGGTTTCATCTTCTAAAGAAAATATCAAATGTTCCTGTTTTGTTTTTGTTAATTATTTTTTAAAAATTTAAATAAACTTTTTAGAACTGTATACAGGGTTGCCACTTATTTTTTCAAAAATTTTCTAGGTTTTCTAAATTTATTTAAAGTTTTTAAAAGTACGCACTTTTGGGTCTAAGGTAAGATAATGTGTGTAAAATAGTGTAAAAACAGTGAAAAGATAATTTAATGAAAAAAATTTTTGATGAGGAGTAAAAATTTTTATTTATATGATAGAATTTTTGAGTCAAATCGAAATTTTACTACTGAACATGTGAAAATTGTTAAAATTCCAGGTTTTTTATTCAAAATTCCAGGTTTTTCCAGTTTTTTTTCAAAATTTCTCAAATTCCAGGTTTTCCAGGTTATTTTTGCCTAAATTGTCGAATTCCAGGTTTTTCAAGGTAAAGTTGCAACCCTGTGTATATATAGTCTTTTACCAAATACAAGCTTTAGGTTATTCTTAAATTAGCTTTTACAGTAATCAATAAAAATAAATAAACTTTTTAATGCACTAGAGTTTTTGATATTTGTTTTCTTTAAAATACAGTTTTATTCTATGTTTCATTCTTAATTAAAATATTGTATGTAGCTAAAATTTATATAACTAACTAGATAAGGTGTAACAAGGTTAGTAGCTTTTCCTTGAAAATAGTCAAGAACCGTATTTCTATCTAAAGACTCTGACTCAATTGTGTCAGCAGTAAAAATCTAAAAATATATTGAAACTATAAAAACTTTACATCATAGAGATATTCATAGAAATTATCTACTGGAAGAGAACAGTATGTATATTTTTATTATTATTACCTATAATAATTTTCTAGTTACAAATTAAACTAAATTAAATTAATTATACCTGAAGTATTAATTTTTGTCAAAACGCTTTTGTTACAAGAAAATGAACAAAGTGTTTAAAAATTAATTGATTTAGAACTAAAAAATCCATTAAAACTTAAGAAATACAAAAATAAGTATTGGTGTGTTATATACAGAGTTGTCAAAGGTTTTTTAAATATTTTTTGCCAGGTTTTCTGAATTTCTTTAAGGTTTCTTAAAAACAAAGTTTTGGTTTATTTTTAAAATAAAACAGAATTTAAGTTTAAAAAATGTCATAAATAGTATAACAAGATTGAAAAGATATTGTTAAGCTAATTACATGTGTTTTTTTATAAATTAAATTATAAATGCTACAAACAAAATTATCTATATGATAGATTTTCGTATCTAATCGAAATTTCATAACTTAACATGAGGTCGTAGGGTTGTCTCTGATGCTGTTGTTGTCGGTCATGTGGTAACGTTCATTATTTATTATAACTTAATATATAAAAACAGTTTAAAATTTCAGGTTTTTAAAAAAATTTAAGTTTTTCTAGGTTTTTTGGCCTAAATTGTAAGGTTTTAGGTTTTTTCAGGATTTCCATGTTTTTGGTAACTCTTTATATATAGAAGAAAAATAAATATGAATTAATAAATCAATATGCTTTTATCGGTCCGATTAGGGAAAATATATGACAAAAAGTGGAAGCTGAAGACTTTCTTACTTTCCATTAAATATTTTTAGATTTTCTTCAGTAAAAAGAAAACTTTTTTTAAATACTGAAATGGTCAACTATGTATAAATTTAAATTTGAGGTTCTAAATTGAACAAAAATAGTTCTCAACTTATTTGAAAATAAGGAGAAAAGTATACAACATTAATTAATCAAAATTTTATTTGCAAAACTCAGTTTCACCCTTTAAGGGATCTTCAGTTACAATTTAAATCTAAAAAATAAAAGTAAAACAAAACATGGAAGATACTAAAATGTAAAACATAACAAGTAAATTAGAATTTGTAACTTATATATGATGTTTAGAAAGTTTCGAGTCTTAAACATTAAAATTGTATGTACTAGAATTACTTAATAAATTGAAAACTTTAACTTAGGTATTGAACATAAAACTACTAAATTAAAAAAATACAATCAGCTTGAAGTAAATAAATAAACTAAATGACTTACATTTTACCATGAATAAAGGGATTTGAATTGAATATATAAGTTGATAAACTACTAGCTGTCTGTAGCTAAATTATACTAATTTAAAATTGCATTGAAATTTTTTTAGAATAACATCGCTTCTATTATTATGACGTAACTAATGTATACTTTGAACTAAGTTAATGTTATAATTTAGTTTTTATAATTTAAAGCTGGGGTTTTTTTTTAACTATTTAAAAGGGACTAAAAACGTTTTGCACTAATAAGTTAAAATGAATTTTAGTAAATAAAATGACATGCAAAACTAAATATCAAGCGCTTAAGTCTTGAAGTGAAGTTTTTTTAAGTGTGGACAATTAGCAAACAGTTCGTATCTTTTGTTTAAGTTCTTTATTTTATTGGCTCTTATTTCAATTATGTATTATTGTTGGAAGGTTTTTGTTCTAAATAAATAGCATTTGCAACTAAAAAGTAAAATGATAACCATTGTTATTTCGAAGCTTTTCGTCTTACTTCCATAAAACTTTATTAAGAATGAAAGATGAGTTAGTAATTAATTTGCAATAAGTTTGTAACTTGTAATATTATGACGTAAACAATAGATATTTTAGATTTGAAATGTTAATAACTGTAGATAGTAAATATAATAACTAAACAAAATTTAAAACAAAATTATAACAAAAAACACTTAAAACATTTAAATCAATATCTACTTGAAATAAAAATCTTTCGATGCGAATATCATTTACAAATATACTTGCTCTTAAGATCAGAACATCTCCTACGTAGAAGAGACATCCAGACAACTTTTCCGACAAATCGAAGACCACAAAGGATACGAAAAAAACAGCGCAATATTTCAACACATCTACAACTGTAAATCCTGCTAAAACACAAATATCTATGACAATTCTAAAGTTTTAAAGCGATATAACCTTTATAGGTTAGAATCAATGGTCATTGAGAAAGAAAACCCTGTATTAAATACGCAAATAACTTTGAATGGAAAACGAACAGTTTTAAGTATATATTGATTTAAATCTTTCAAGTGTTTTTTGTTATAACTTTGTTTTAAACTTTGTTTAGGTATCATATTTACTATATACAGTTATTAACATTTAAAATCTAAAATATCTATTGTAAACGTCATAATATTACAAGTCACAAACTTATTGCAAAATTAATTACTAACTCATCTTTCAGTCTTGATAAAGTTTTATAGAAGTAAGAGGAAAAGCTTCGAATTAAAAACGAATAAAACTATTTTACTTTTTAGTTGCAAATGGTATTTATGTAGGTCAATTACTATTTGTAAAAGTATTTCATACTTGTGAATTTTTGTAATTGATAGCTATTTAATGAATAATTTTATAGCAGAAATAGTATCAATGTTTTACAACAAATTAAAACGTACTTATATTACTATTTTATATATTATAGAAACTTTGAATCTACAAAAATACTCCTGGTCTTTCCAATTAATTTGATCCGAATGGAACTAGTTCTTTTTAAAATTAAGACCTGGCTGCACCCGGTATATTAATAATTGATAGATTATACAAATTTTGTAAAATATTTAATTGGTACTTATATAAAACCTACTATAGTACTATTTTTTTACTGAGTTGAACTACAATTTAAGGTAATAAAAAGCTGCTGTAGCATCATATAAATATATTTTATAAAGCGGTTGTCAAGTAATTTAAATATTGATATCTATTAGTATACTTAGCCATAAAAAAGAAACACTTGATTGAATTATAATTATTAAATAAGTTGTTTCAAAGTTTGGAAAATTAGAAATTCAATATTAAAAAATAATAATAATAAAAATTAACAAACTTTTAAACAATCCTGGGGGTTAATATCAAGAAGTTCATCTGCAAACCTTAATATCAAGTTCATGTGTGTGGGTCCTAAAAATAAGACTTTTGACTTTCATAAAAATACAAAACTATTACAAAATAAAATTACCAAGGTGTTGTAAGTATTCAACTAATTCAGATGCATGTCCGAAATTTTTTAATCTTTCAGATAAAACCATCAATGCTGTAAAAAAAAAAACATTTTAAAAACTAATTTTAAAAGTCAAAGTTTAAATATGATGTCTGTACAAAAAAAAACTGTTATAATCAATAATAGGTAAAAAAAATTAACCTTTTTCGTGTTTGTTTTTTCTTTTGTAAAGCTCAATTAGTTCTCTTGTCTTTGACATTTTCTTCAAAACTTTTTCTGACTCCTCTAAATGACAGTAGTTTTCTACTCTTAGCAAAGGACCTACCATTGCATCGTTAGTCTAAAAATATACTCTTTATATACTCTATTTAGAAACTTTTTATTTTTAAAAAAATTTATTGACTTTAAGTCTTTCAAACGGATGTACTAAAACTTGTGTTATAAAAATTAAAAAAGTTTTTTTTAAATATAAACGTTTAGAAAAGTTTAACTTGTAAATAAACACTTAAGTTTAAGAATAAAAAAGTAACTATATAAAGTTTAGAAATTAGGTAAGCAAATAAAATTCTATATTATATACACATAATCCAGCTATAATTTTGTTAGTAATATAAAAAGATATATTTAATCTGGTTAACATTTAATACTTAAGGTATTCCTTAACCATATTAATTATATGAAGTAGATCAAAAAAATACTTTATGTTTTCCATTACAGTAACCTGCCGCTTGAATATAAGAACGGAGGCATCATTCGTGGAAAAAGTTGATTTTATTTACACGCACACTGACAAGTCTACGTTTCACCACCGTCTAGCAGAGCACTGCATACACAGGCACAACAAACATTAGACTCGATGCGTATACTTGGTTTTTGGTTATTCTAAAATTTTGCAAGTCTAGTAAACGTGTCTAAAGCTTTACCGATGTGACAATTAACTTTTTTGACCTATGATGTATTTGACGCGTTACTTGAGTAAAGTTACAGAAAGTTTTTAACATGTTCTACGTATTGTCATCGATCTTGAGTATTGGTAGAATATATTTTCCTTGGACTAGGACTTGTTTTTTAAGGCTAAATCTGACTCAGTAGTATTGAACATTTTGGGTTGAGTAAGCTACGAATGCAACATCATAAGCAAAAAGAAGATTTTGTATTGTTGTTACTTGACTAATTATTTTTTAAAGATACATATATCAGTAGTGGACTTACAGTAAAATTTTAAGAAATTTGTTAAAAATTAACCAGAATATAGGTTTCTAGTGAAATAGTCTTTTTTCGCGTATTTTTGCACCTTCTATAAGGAAACTACTGAGCTCTACGATTTTGATTGTTTGAATCTCAACAGTTACCTTGAATTTCGTCAAGAAGTTTAAAATAGCTGATAGTTAAGACAAAACTCGACAAAACAAGATCGAATTGTTAAAAACTTTTGACTTAACAAAGTTGAAAAGAAAATTACGAGAAGAGTAAGAGCAAGTACGCATATTTACTTTAACCCACTTTTGAATTTTAATAAATCAGATACTTCCGTTATACTGGATAGTTGTCATTGTGTTTGTGTGAAAATACTTAATAATGTTAAAGAAACTTCGAGAAAATTCAATCTTTAACAATACCGCAAAAAATCCTTCCCTACTTAATAATTATTTTTACATAATATTTGAAAGTTTACTGGATTTAAGACAAAAAGATGTGAAAAAAGTACTTTTTTTTGTGAAAATACTATTTACTTTTCATTAAAACAAACTTTATATTTTTATTATACTTTACATAAAACATCATTTTAAAATAATTTTTCACTACTATGAAAAAATAGATGAATATGTATGCAAAGTTATTAATTAAAAAGTTTTTTTTCAAGGGTTGATTTTCTAACTTTAAAATTATCCATATTTGATTTAGAATAACCCCTTCAAATGACCTTGCGCCGATTGACAAAATTCAGTTGAAGAGATGTTTTTTTTGAAACTGTAATTTTATTAGAATCTTGAATTTCTGATTCTCGACAGCTAACATTTCTTACTTCTATTTGCGGCCGCAATGTGTGTTATATATATACTTACTAATAATACACTAAGTTTAACAAATACAATTGCTTCACTATTCTGTTAGACAAAACATCTCTTCAGTTTGTTTATTATAATAACATTTTAAAACACAAATCAAAATGTACATGAAATTAAGCAAAAAACTTTACAGAATTGTACGTCACTAAACAAACCATTAAAAATATAAGACACACTAAGTTTGCATAAACGTTCTAATTTATTTAAAACAAAATCTTTAAAAATGTTTACAATTACTAAAAAGTTAATTTCGTTTGTATAAAGCTAGACATGAACAAAAAATATATTTAAAGATTTATCTAATGCAAGATACAGGGTTACCAAATTTTTTTATCTAGTTTTCTCCAGGTTTTCAAAATTTAACGTTTTAGAGTCTAATTCTAGTTCAAATTGAAGTTTAAGATAAAAAACTGTGTTAAATAGTATAATTGTAACCCTAGGCCTGTATAAGAGATTACCTTTAAATAAAAAAGTTTAGTTAATTTCTATAGAACTAAATACAAGTGAAAAGTAGTTTATTATATTTTATTTTAAATTAATAACAGCAATGAATGAACAGTTTATAAGAATATATACAAAATTAGTCAAAATTACTGCTTACATCAACAGCTCTATATACAATGAAAACATTAACCGCCTAATGGCTAAAACTCAAGTGCAATTCAATAACAAGGCAAATCTGTTACATAATAACATTGAAAAGATATCTTAAAGCTTTTTTAAATGACAACTTTTTTTAAGAAAAATGACAACTTTTTTTCATCTTTACTATAGATTTTTCTATTTGAATAAGATAGATTTTTCTATGTCAAATCGAAATTTTACTACTTAATATGTAAAAGTTGTTTAACATTTCAGGGTTTTTCAAGGTTTTTTAGTAATTTTTGTTTAAAATTCTAGTTTTTTTTCAAAATTTCCCAAGTTCCAGGTTTTTTTAGCCTAAATTGTCAAATTCCAGGTTTTTCCAGAATTTCAGGTTTTTTGGCAACCCTGAAGATATTACCTATATATAGACATTACAGTAAGCAATAAAACTTTTTTAAGAAAACCATACCTTTTATTTTAATTAGTCTAATTTTTAAGTACATAAGTTTTTTAAGTACATTTTTAAGTACATATGTTGCATTTATTATTAGTAGTGTTTTTTAAATGCACTAAAAAAATAGTTTAAACAGATTTTTTTGAAGCCAAGAATGAAGTTTAACATAAGGTTTGATCACACTAATTTGATCATCAGACCACAAGCCTTCGTCCTTATTAGGACTCATCAGTCAATCACAACCTAAAAAACTTGCAGTCTTCAATAAACAAACGGTTTATTATGCCATCTACTAGGACAATGTATTAAATGTAGCACGGCAAAAGTCAATGCTGGCGTCACTGATCAATTACCATTAAACGATTGCTTCATGTGAAAGCATCATAGGCCGTTTGTAGATTGATGAAGTTTTATTCGATTTCGACTGACTTATGAGTCCTAATAAGGACAAAACCGGTCTCAGTCTACCCAAGGCTTGTGGTCTAATGATCGGTGTGATCAAACCTTAAATTAAACTTGAGCTTGTCTCACGGTATACGAAAGTGCAGGCTTAGGCTCTGTAGACTTTCGCTAATGTTTTCGTTGATCACTAAGAAAAAATATATACTTTGAAAAAACTATTTCAAAATTTAGAATTAGTCATAAGTAAACTAGACAAAAGAATTATTTTTACCAACTGTGTAACTATGATATTTTTTTTTGATAGTAAAATTTACATAACTTAAAAAAAGATCCATCAACATCAAAACTTTAAATAACATATTGTAAATTAAACTTATTAAGTTTTTTTTTTGATTGACTATTGTGACAGTTCTGTATGCAACTTTTGTTGTAGAGCTAAATATTCATTTATTATATAAGAATAATCAACTCTATTTCTATAGATTTGATATATAGTTGTTAAAACTTTAGAATTCTAAAGATTATTAAAAATTAAGTACAAAATATGCTAGTTTGAACAAAGCATAAATTTTTTACAAACCTTTAAAAAACACTTCAACAAACTAGTGTCAATAATTGTTAAAAGAGACTTTCTTGATTTTATTACGTTGTTACTAGGCATAATGGACTTTAAATTGTGTATTGTTGACGAAGATGATTTTAACATTTCAATTCTTTTCTGAAATTAAAAACAACTTCAATCTTTATAATAAAATAAAATACTTAAGAGTGAATAGCAATGTAATTTAAAATAAATTTTAAGTTATTGAAAATTTAGCTAACAAATTTGAAACACTATGTATAGCTTAATATTTTGTTTTTTTTTCATGTTTTACAAACTAAAAACTTATTTATAACAATAAAAAATTCAATAAGTATAAAACTTAAACGAGACTCAAATATTGACTATAAAGTACTTATACTTATTTTAAAATATAACAAAAATATCAAAATAAATCTAAATACGATTTGGTTCAATCTATAGTTTGAATTAATTTGTTGGCAGCGTCTTTCCTTTGTAAATGATAAGACTTTTTTCAATGTGTTCGATTAACATTTTTTGGTCTGTTTATTGTTAATGTGCTTGGGGCTTTGGGTTTTAATCTTTGTGGTCAGTCAATGCATTTAAAAGTTTGATGTTTTTCTACGATTGTCTGTACTTTAGCTCTGAAATTATACCATTTTAATTGTATCGATTATGCTTTGGAAAAAGAATAAAAATAAATAATTAAAAACAATAAAATACTGAACGGTTGCACAAATATGCAGAACCTAGTTCTGGAAGTCTGGATGTGTATATCGGGTCGATGTTTGTTCAAGAAAAAAATATGTCTTTATTTTTTTTGTCGGTTTGAGTTATGGCATTCTGGTGCGTTCGAATGACTTGGATAAATGTTACTTTTTTTATGTATAAGTGCGTGACTGTGTTGCTGATTGACTTAAGGGCCTCGAAATGTTTTGCTGAATTTCACAGTGCAAGTGAACTTTTTTTTTGTTGGCTAGAAGCTGGAAATTGATGATAAAATAAAAAATAGTGCAACTATGTTGGCAGCTGTTAGAACTCTCAAATCACTGAAAAATGTTGATGATCAAGTTACTTATAAGGACGTGAAAAGATAAGGTTGGCAAGATGTTCGGAAAACCTTCTAAGCCAAAGCGTAAATAAATTAATTAGCACAACTTTTATGTGTTAAAAGTCTTGTTTTTCAATGTTTAATCATAAATTTTAAATTATTATGCTTTTTTATTTAAAATAATATGTACTTTTTGTATTACTATTTTTAATTTTTGTCCATCTTTGTGTCTTTCAGTTTAAGTGACCCGGGTTTTGATGCCTGGGTCGAGCAAAAATAATAAACTTGCAATAATAATAACAAAAAATATACATTTAACTAAATCGTTTGAGTTATATGATGGAGTTTGAAACTATAAAGCTGTTTGGTTGGATGAAATAAAAGCTTTAAAGATTATCAAAAAAATTTAAAATAATTAGGTACTGTGTGAATTGAAAATTTTTCTAATGCCCGTTCTAATGGGTAGCTGTCTAAATTGCGCGAGCGTACGAAATTGCACGGAGATATTTTTGCACGAGGGGATAAAATTGCACTAAGATACTTTTGCACGGGTTATTTTTTTTTGTTTTGTTAACAATTATTTTTTTTAACTTAGTTTTTTTTTTACTATCACCGTTACCCCTAACCCTTACCCTCGGTCGGTAACTTTTTTTTTTAATATTTTTTTTATCGGCTATTTTTTTATTTTTACTATCACTATTACCCCTAACCCTTACCCTCGGTCAGTAACTTATTTTTCACTTTTTTATTAAATATCTTTTTAGTTTTTTTTTTATTAATAAATTTTTTTTTTTTTACTCAGGTGCAAAATGTAACTCGTGCAATTTTCTTCCCTTTTGTAATTTTGTGCCCTCGTGCAATTTTGGCTTTGTACAAATTTGGCTTCGTGCAATTTTGTACTCTCGTGCAATTTAGTCCCCTCGTGCAATTTATTAACCTCGTGCATTTTTGTTTTCGTGCAATTTAGACCCGTTCCCCGTTCTAATATAGTAACTAAAAAGCTAGATATACTTGACTGCGGATACTTATTCATCCATAGATCCTTTACCGAGAGATGTAGGTAATAATATGCTATGTGAGGCTTCAAAGAATGTAAAACTTAGCTTTAATGATCTCATGTTGGTCAAATTGATATCGTGGCAATGGGAAACTCTTTAAGCCTAGCTCATGCTAATATTTTTGTTAGTTACTATGAAAATAATCCTTTTTTAAGAAATAATATTTAGCCAATTGCGTATTACAAGTTATATTGATGATGTTTTTATTACTTTCCCTTCTAAAAATATTGTTAGTATATTCTTCACAGTGCAAATAAAATGCATAAATGCCCTTTAAAGTTTATACCATAAAAAAAAAAATTCTAAAGAGAATAATCTTAAACATAAGAAACAGCACAACGCCTTTTCTACTTTAGTGTTAATATAAAATAATTTCGAATTACATTTCTTAAAACTCTTTTTGACCAACCAAAAAAAATTTAAGATTATCCAATCCACTTCAAACAGAGCTATTGCGATCTGTACGGCTCACTTTTTAGACAGAGAATTAGATAACATTCACAAGATTTTTCTTCCATTAAATTACTTCCTTAAGCATTTATTATAAAAACAATTACGACAGATCTGACCAAGATTAATAGTTAAAGCTTTTTCAATTTAAATACTAGCCCAGTTTATCTCCGCCTTACTTACATGGGCGAAGCCACAATTAAGTTGGCTAGGCAAGCTTCACTAGCTACTAAATCGAGTTTTAATATCATATCGTTACGTGTTTTGGATAATACCAATCGTCTGCTTAATGGAATAATTAAAGATGCTACACCTGACCCATAAATAAAGCAACTTAGTATACGTTTTTAGTTGTCATAGTTGAAGCGATACGTAGGTCGTATATTTAAAGTTTCCATATCAAACGAGAGCAGCATGTAACGATAAGCTAAATAAGATTATTTTTAAATGGTGACGAAAAGCCCAAAGGTGAACAAACACTCATTCATAAACACCTCCTCAGAAATCCTAGTTGTGCTAAGAACAACATAGTTAGCATATTCAAAATTCTATTTAACTCAATTACTATTCGTTAGAATTCACAAACTAAAAATTTGCAAAAAACAAAATGTCTTTAACTAAATACTATATAAATAGTGTGTTTTTATAATGTCAGTTTTTGTAATGTTTTACTTTTTTATTCAGTCCTAATGTAATTTTTGTAGTACTTAACATTTTTATTATATCAATTTTATCTTAAACTTAACTTTAAATTACTAATTAATTAGTTAATTCCTAACTAAAACCTTTAGGCAGACTTGTTTTACAATTGACTCTTTAATATGTAACAAACTATTAGTAGGAAAATTTAAAAAATTTATAGCACAAATAAAATTTTATTTATACGAATGTTAGTTTTTATTTACCTTTTTCTGACGAGAGCTTACAAGAATATCAAAAAAAAAATTTAAATGAGTAACTTACGAATAAATTCCCTAACAAAAGTTAGTACAAAACAAAGCTTTTAAAAATTTTCAAGCAAACTAAAAAAAGATTTATATAAACTTTTATTTACATATGAGCAAATATAAAATATTACATTTATAGATAAGGATAAATACTCTCAACATCTACACTAAGCATTGCCATGAACATGGTTGCCACTGATCAAGCTGAGAAAAATTTACTTACTTTTCCTGACTTTTTACAAAATTTTTCCTGACTTTTCTAAATCAAACTCTTAAATTAAACTTATTCTAAAATACATAATCTAACACTTGAAACTATATAAAGCTTTCAATCTAATTTTAATACAGGTTAAAAACAACAGTTTTTGCTGAATTCTATCATCAAACTTCCAGTACACCACTTAAACCATCTATGTATGATTGATGTTTGTAATAAACAGCTCTATCAGCAAAATACTTGTATTATTACCTTATAAATAGAGCTTGTCTGAAAAAAGACACGATTTTGTAGCATTGCCTATCATATATGTATCTAAATAAACGAAACGACATATAAGGAACTTTAACAATTAATACCTTAAATCAATAAGGAATTTTTACAACTCAAACAATCAAACAATAACGAACTTTTACAGTTAAAACATCAAAACAATAAAGAACTTAATAAAATACTGTTTTTTTTATGTATGTACTAAAGTTATTTTCTCAGTTTTTTTATTAGCACTTAAACATCTTCATCAAATGAAGATATGGTTTCCTTCATCTGAACTGCATTCCGATTCATTTTCTTGGCAGTTAAAATCATTTGCCTCATTTTATTTAAATCGTTGAAGAGACTTGTTGAAGAGAATCTTTTCTCTAAATCAAGCCACAACTTATGGGCTTCATTTCTTTTTTTTTGGCACTCATTTATTTTTACATTCATTTATAAAATATTTTCTCATTTAGTTTGAAATTGTAACAAATAAGTTATACTCTTATTTACTTTAAAAACTTAAGTTACTCTACAAAAATACAAATAATAAGTAAACTTAATCTTGGCATATACCTCTCTTATAACTTATATTATAAATTTAAACAACTTTGAAAAAATTATAAAGAGGTCAAGTATACACATTAAATTGTTACATAAAATACTAAACTAGCTGCTTAGTTGTAGAGAACTCAATTATTTACTTAAACAAAAAACACTTTGACTCTAAAACTATGCTAGATAAACTTTTGTGTATATATCACAGTTTCACTATGGAAGTGTCCTTGCTACAGATCATCAATACTAAAAAGCTTACAAAATCTGCTTGTTCAAGTAGGGTACTTGTTCAATATGTTAATAGAAAATTTTTGCAGTTTTGTAAAGGATATTTTACTAATTTATACCAGATGAAAGAATTGGAAATAAAATTAAATATTTTTATAAATTTCTAGGAAAATTTTGTATTTTTTTTCTGATTTTAAAGGACTTTTAATTAATTTTTACCATTTGAAGGCTTTGGAAAACAATAAATTTTGTAAATTTAAACTGACAAAATCTGACTTTTTTTTTAATTTATCAATTTTCCTGACTTTTTTCAAAACCCCCCATTTTTTCCTGACTTTTTCTGACTTTTGTCATTTTTTTAAATTTTTCCAGACTTTTCCTGATTTCCTGACTTTTCCTGACCGAGTGGCAACCCTGCATGAAAAAGAACAATACACCTATTTTAAGTTACAAACATTATGATGTTCTACAAACTGTAGTGTTTTTAAAACAACCTTTATAACTTAGCGCAAAACAAAACTTTTTTTTATCTTTTGTAAGACTGGCTAATTTTATGCTTTAGTTTGAACAAATTTAAATCTTTTAAAATGAATATAAAAATTAGCAAATGTACACTGTACTCTTTGTTTATTAAACTAACACATGTTTCTGTGTGTTAGTTTAATAAACCAATAGATAATACGGCCATCATCAACAGAGTTGAGATGTTTCGCGCCATAGTAAGTGATCTCGGATGCTGTTGTTGTTGACTTTGCGGTATAGTTCATTAATTATTAGTTTTAGAGTTAGTTAGTTTTAGAAAGAGTATTGTGCAGGGTTGCCACAGATCAAGCTGAGAAAAATTTCCTGACTTTTTACTAAAATTTTTCTGACTTTTTTAAATCAAACTCTTAATTTAAACTTATTCTAAGATACATAATCTAACATTTGAAACTATATAAAGCTTTCAATCTAATTTTAATACAGGTTAAAACAACAGTTTTTTTTTGCTGAATTCAATCATCAAACTTCTGTTAATCACTTGAACCATCTGTGTATGATTGATGTATTTGCAATAAACAGCTCTATCAGTAAAATACTTGTATTATTACCTTATAAACACAGCTTGTCTGAAAAAAGACACAATTTTTTAGCATTTCCTAACATAAATGAATCTAAATAAACGAAACGCCATATAAAGAAATTTTACAACTAAAACCTTAAATTAATTACAAACTATCACAACTAAAACCTTAAAACAATAACGAACTTTTATAATTAAAACCTTAAAAGAATAAAGAAATTTATTAAACACGGGTTTTTTTATTGTATGTACTAAAGTTTATTTTCTCCATTTCTTTATTAGCACTTCAACCTCTTTATCTAATGAAGATATGGTTTCCTTCATCTGGTCTGCATCCCGCTTAATTTTCTTTGCAGTTAACCATTTGCCTCATTTTATTCAAATCGTTCTCATCTGCTGCCTCTACACTTGTCGAAAAGACTATTTTCTCTAAATCTACCCACAATTTGTGGGCTTCAACTCTTTTCTTTTTTCACTCATTTATTTTTTACTTCCAATTTTGCTGCCTCAATTATTTACTTAAACAAAAAACACTTTGATTCTAAACTTATGTTATATAAACTTTTGTGTATATATCACAGTTTCACTATGGAAGTGTCCTTGCTACAAATCATCAATATTAAAAAGCTAACAAAAACTGCTTGTTCAAGTAGGGTACTTGTTCAATATGTTAATAGATTAATTTTGCAGTATTATAAAGGGTATTTTATTAATTCATACCAGATGAAGGCATTAGAAATCAAATAACTTTGTAAATTTCTGGGAAAACTTTGCAATTTTTGTCTGACTTGAAAGGATTTTTAATTATTTTTTTACCATTTGAAGGCTTTGAAAAATAAATAGTTCTATCAATTTAAACTGACAAAATCTGACTTTTTTTTTAACTTTGTCAATTTTCTGACTTTTTCTGACTTTTTTTCATAAACCCCCATTTTTCCTGACTTTTGTCATTTTTTAGTTCTTCCTGACCTTGTGGCAACCCTGATTGTGTTATTTTTATATAATCCAGTGAATTTGTTTCGATAGGAGGTTTACTAGCAAACGTTTAACTTTAAACTTTAAGTGCCTATAAAAATTAGCTAAATTTTAAAATCTATTTAAGTTTTTAATATATCAATTAAATAAAACTAAGTGTACTGTACTTATAAAAAATATGCAAAAAATTTCCGACCAATTTAATTTATAGATTTTAGATAACTTTTTATAAAAAATTCAAAAGTTCCAAACTTTAGTAAGAAATTCAGTAAGAGCAATTATCCCGTTTTCTAACTCAGTGCCATGCATTTTATCAATCTCTTCGGGATATTTTAATTTATTTTGTTGTTTCTCAGGCAACAAATCAGAAAACAATCCTATAACTTGATGAGGATCTATATAAATATTTTACTTTGACTAACGACAATTAATTATTGTTTTTATTATATTCTATAAAAAAACTCAGCAGTTATTAAAATTAAATTCATTTTTATACTTGAATTGTAAAATTATACAGTAAAAAACATCTTGTTAATAGTTGAAACATTTAAGTTAAACCTTAAAAAATCTAAATCTTACCAACTAAAAGTACGAGAAAATTTTCTAAAGACTCATAAAACTTCCGTTGTTGAAACAAATCAAACGCATTCAGTATTTCAATGTGTTCTATTGTAGATATTTTTTGCTTTTCTGTCGACCATTTAGACAATTTCTATATGATAATAACTATAAGCTCAAAATAGTTTTATTTATAAAATATTAGTTCTAAATAACTTAGTAAAGTATAAACTTTAAATAAAACAGGACGAAAAAAAAACAAATTGTAAAAATTTTAAACTTGATAATTATAACAAACTGTATTTTAAACTAAAATATCAAACTAGATAGTTTTAATCTTACAGCTATTTGAAGTGCGAGTTCATATTCCTTTGCTTGAAGTAAGGCGGGAAGCTGCTTGCTTGCTGGCAGCTGCTGAAGCATCCAAATACTGCTTGATGATGAAACTATCACCCAATTACTGTTTAAAAATGTATACATACTATACTACAAACTTGTTTCTTTCCTTTAATAAGATTCTTAAAAGACACATCAATTTAAAACTTAATATACTCAATTTGTTTTATACTTAGCTTAAAACTAAATAGTGATTAAGTTTAAACATACAATATAGACTTTTTGAATATACGTTTTGGAAAGTTGTCTAAAACGGACATAATGAAAAAATATATTGTTATATAGCAGAATTGTACATTTTTTAATTTTTAAACTTTAGACATAAATATGTAACTTGTATCAAAACTAAGTTGATTTTTTTAACAAATATGATTATTAAAGACAAAAAATATTCTAATATTTATTTAAAGCTTGATAAGGTACTTGAAGTGAGTAGGTGCAAGTAATGTACGAAGGTACACTTTTGCACCGTACTACTTTTGCACTTATTGACGACACTTTAGCATGGTGTTAAACTTTTCTTCGTTTTGTTCTATACCCTTATCCTTTATCGGTAATTTTATTTATTTTCCCTCTTTTTTTATACCTATATATTTTATTACCACTTTTACTCCTAAACCTTACTCTTGTCAAAGTGTTTTTTTTTTTTTGTACAATCAGTGTTACCCCTAATGCTTACTCTTGATCAATATTTTTATTTTTTTATTACCTTTTTTTACTATAATTGTTACCCCTAACCCCTACCCTTGACGAAGTCACCGTGCAAAACTCACTCGTGAAAAAGGGACACTTCTTGCAAAAGTTTCTTCGTATAAGACTGACCCGTCTTGACTTGAAGTAGTCTAATTTAAAGCTGCTTTAAGCTTTTATCGAAGTGTGCACAAAATTGTACATAAAAATTTTCTTTTTATTCAGCAAAATAAAAGTCTTTGGTAAAAGTGTTCAAAAAGTACTAAAAAATCGGTTTTGTATTGTTATTGTTATAATCTATACTTTTAAGTTTTATATTTGAACCAATGGATAATATTTAACATTAAAGAAAGTATTGAACTCAGTTATAGCTTGATAACAAATGCAAAACATTTTTTTATAAAGTCACATATTTTATTGAGTTATACAAACGCTTTATAAACACATCTTTTTCAGGTAACATACTTTTTAATACAGAAAAGTTTTTACTTACTGGTAACGATAGATATTTTTTGGCTTGCTCAAGTCAATGCTTTGTACAAACATTCTTGGATGCATTGTTCTAACTTCAAGTAAATTGTTCATTACTGACAACAAATAAGGTGGATGAGATGCTGTTTAATGCAAAACCTTTAGATTAGTAGTTCTAACTATCTTATTGATTCAAACTTAATGAGGCTTCTGCTCCAGGATTTAAGGTTTTTTGGCAACCCTGATACTTAAGTACTATTTTCAATAAATTAGAATTTTATTTCCTCATTTAACATATTTTTCTTAAAGCAAATACTTTTTAACAAAATAGAAAAAGTTTTAATAAAACGAAAGATATCTGAATATGTTGTTATTGTTTTTTTTAAATAGTTGAGACAGCTTTTTTTTTTATCATTTATTGTATGTAAAACTTTGAATTATAATTTATAAACTGACCTATAGCGATAGGAGTTTCGCTCCAAGTAAACATGTGATTATACGTAATTTCTCCTGCACTATTAAAGAAGACACAATTTTCATCTCTTTGAAGTGCTATTTCATTTGTTCCAACCAAACATATGACAGATTCAGGTGACTTTCCTACACAAAAGATTCATTTATACAACTTAAAAAACTTAATTTACCTTCAATATAAATGTTTACCAGTAGGTGAAAGGTCTTTAGTAGTTATTTCTCCACTTAGTTGAACAAGCAAATATTCTCTTTTAAGAGCAACACAAACTGAATCTTTACACCAAGCCAAAGATTTTGGAGTTTCTGGTAATTGTACATCTGACTGGAAAAACAAAAGCCGAAGGTTTTACAAAACTTAATTCAATATAAAGTGAAATTGAATGAGTAAAGTTTTTATACCTTACGTACTATTAATACTATAAAAAAATTATTTAAACTGGTTGTTTTAAATATAAAACAGGCATTATAAGAAAATGACTATGGTAGATTTTGAAAAAAACTTTCTCAGAGAAAACAATGGTCATATGATAGAGCTAATATAAATCTAATTTTGCACGAGGGCACTTATGAAAGAGTCCTCAACTTTTCATGGCGTCCATTTCCACGTATTTATCCTGACCCTAACCATCATTCGTAACCATAATTCTAAACCTGATCCTAACTTTAAACCTGACCCTAACCCTGACTCTAACCCAAACCCCAACACTGACCTTAACCCTGAACCTAACAATAACTTTAACCACAACACTAACCCTGACCTTTCACCTTTGTGAAAAGTGATTCCGTTCAAAATTGTCACCCGTGCAAAGTTGTCACTTGTGCAAAATTTACCCTCCGTGTAAAAGTGATTTCATTAAAAACTAGTGATGTACCGGACTCACTATCCGGGTCCGGATCCGGCCGGATATTGCCATTTTTTTCTGATATCCCGATCCGGCCGGATCTTGATATGAAAAAAAAAATCCGGATCCGGCCGGATTCTAATTTGAAAAAAAAAGTCCGGATCCGGGTCCGGCCGGATCCTAACAGAGATCCAGCCGATTCGGATCTAGTTAGTAAAATAGAGCATACAAAGTATTTTTTCAAAAACAAACCCTGTGTAAATTAAAAAGAGTCATTTTCGTCAGAAAATACGATCGAAAATTAAACACCTACCGTGATTGGCTCATTTTGTACACGTGACTAATTTACATTTGTTTGCATTTAAACTATGAAACAAACATTTCAGAAATGCAACTCTTTACCTATGTTGTAAAATTAAAAACTTTACTACCAAATTGTCAACCTTATGGCTAGCTGTTCTACTGATTATTAAATTAAAGTAATTTTATACTCAGGCTAGTTTATACTCACTCTAGCTAATTTTTTTTTTTTGACTTAAACAGTGGCAACCCTGCTAGTTTGAAAATTTTTTGGAATTTTTGATAATCTAAGGCTGCCTCAGGCTAGTTTATTTTTTATAAAAACTCAGGCTAGTTTTAAGACTTTTTGAAAAATTCTGGCTAGTTTTCTTTTAGATTTTGAATGAGTTTGAGCTGATCCAGTTTTCAATATTTTGTGATTTTCTAGTTAATTTTGTTCAAGAACTTGATTTCAGATTGTTAATTGTAAATATTACCTAGAATTGTCAACCTTGAGGCTAGCTGTTCTACTTATTATTAGATTTTTTTTTTCAATTTTTAAAAACCTTATTCTGACTCAGGCTAGTTTATACTCACTTTACAGGGTTCCCATATCCCTAGATTTCTCTAGATATCCCTAGATTTCTCTAGATTTCACTTTTTTTTTAGTGCTGGACCAATTTTATGATATATATATATAATTTATTGAAATGATTATTCAAATTTATGAAAAATTAAAGCTTTATGAAACATATGTACCAGAATTTTTAAAATCGCCATTTCAATAAATTATTTAAAAGCCCTCCAAGTGGGCTCAGTAGAACGTGTTTAAGTTTGAACATTAACCTTATTTTATATGTATATATATATATATATAAATTAACATAATTTTTTTTATAAAGTATATTTTTATTTTAGATCCGGTCCGGATCCGGCCGGATATTGCCATTTTTGTCTGATATCCGGATCCGGCCGGCTCTTGGTATGAAAAAAAGATCCGGATCCGGTTCCGGCCGGAATTTAATTTGAAAAAACTATCCGGATCCGGGTCCGGTACATCACTACTTAATACACATATCCTTTAGTGTTTCTTGAAATAAAATCTTAAATTTAAGAAAAGTTTTTTTACAATATTTATAAAATCTGTTGAAACAAATTTTCTAAAAATAGAAAAATAAATATTAAATGTTCAAAAAAAGAAAGTCCAATTTTTTTAAAGTTTAAAAAGAAAAAACTTGTTTAATTTTTTTTAATTTCTTTAAAATAATATTCTAAATTTCTGTACAAACTATATAAAAAAGTTTGAAAATAATTGCTCAACAATTGTTGGAGGTGATAGAATTTAAGTGAGATAGTCTTTTTTCATGCTTTTAGTTTGTGCCTTCTATTAGAAACCTATAAAACTTTTTAATTTCGATCATTTTATCTCGAAAGTTGCAATGAACTTTTTTTAAGAAAAAAACAATTACAGTAACCTCTCGGATCTTTACGCACTCGTGACTTTACGCACTCTCGTTTAGTTACGCATTTCAGAATTCTATAAAATTCAGAAAATAAAATTTTAATTTTTTATAATATTGCACAAATTAGGTTTAATGTATATTTTTAAATTAAAATATGTTTTTGAATGCTAACACACCTCTCTATATCTTTAGACTTTGTAAATTTATGTTCTTTGACTAATTGATAAACATTTAGTTATACCTCCGTATATCAGAAATTTTGTAAACAATAAGAGATTAAATCAAAATTCTGAAATAAACATGACTGTTTTTAATAATGAAAGTATAATGAAATAATGAGAGTTTGAAACACAAAGAAAAAATACAGCAGTCTTGCATTATATATTAATAAACACCATTTTATAGTTGTGAAGAAATACTTAGTTATAAATTGAGTTTGCTAAGTAGAATAGAATATAAATGTCACATATAAATAAAGATAAAGATAATTTCTACTTATTATTAAAATAGTAAAACTATTTCTACTCGTATTATTGTTTTATAGAAATTCAAATCCTTTTTTTAGTATATGAATAGTTTTATCTGTTGTTTTCATATTTATAAATTAAGTAAACAAATTGTTAAAAGTGGGAAAGTGCCCAGTCTGCTTTTAACTAGAAGCAATATTAAAAAACAGCCATTTTAGTAAGTATATTTGGTACCTCTCGTTTCTTTACGATCTCTCATATCTTTACGCACTTTTTCTGTGGACACAATGTGCGTAAATATATGAGAGGTTACTGTAATGGCTTGTAAGAATAAGACTAAAAAAACAAGTTTTTATTCGCTAGCCTTAGCCGAGTTGTAATCTTAAGTTGTAAATTCTCTTATAATATAAACTTAGGTGTTGTTTATTTATTTTTCCCTTAAAAACTATTCAAATTTAACTATGTTGCGGAAGGAATTTTGTTGTATTTAAATAACACTTGCAACTTAACAAGAATATATTTTTCATTTTCAAAAATTTGTAAAACCTTAAGCCTTTCAAGTCTACTTAATTCTTTTTCAAAAGTTGAATGAATTGTAAAAAAAAAGTTAAATATTGATATAAAAATTTAAACTAATATAATAAAATAACTTTATAGTAAAACAAAAACTAATAACAGTAATTGAGTAAATATATTGTTAATAGGGCTATTTTTCCATTTCAAGAAACTTTTTATTTACTTTTGGTTTTTCTTTTTCAACTATCATCGATTTAAAGTTATAAAGCTCACTTCGGGCTCACCTTTTAAGGACTTTGAAACTATCATCGATATTGGAGTTTTGACATTGTATACAATGGTGCAAGTGCTCAAAAATAGCACTGCGTTTATCATTTCCTTTGTGGTCAGCAACTCTTCTAAACATTTGACGCGAGGTCTCCCAATATAGGAGATACTCTGGTCTAAAGGGCAGTTATACTTATATATGACTATTATATATGACATTCGCGTCAAATATTTCAGAACATTTGTTTCAGTGTTGAAGTATTCAGACACTTTCTTGGTGGTTTATGATGGTTTATTTTTACATTGTGTTTTTGAAAAACAGTTTTTATTTGTACAGTAACATCTCGCATCTTTACGCACTTATGACGTTAAGCACCCTCGTTTTATTACGCATTTTAGAATTCTAAAAAATTCAAAAAAAAAAATTTAAATTTTTTTCAATATTGCACAAATTAGGTTTATTGTATATTTTTAATTTCAAATATATTTTTGAATGCTAACTCATCTCACTATATCTTTAGATTTTGTAAACTTATTTTCCTTGACTAATTGATAAACATTTAGTTATACCTCATTATGTCAGAAATTTTGTTAACAATACGAGATTAAATTAAAATTCTGAAAGAAATATGACTGTGTTAAATAATGAAAGTATAATGAAATAATGAGAGTTTAAAACACAAATAATAAATATAGCATTCTTGCCCTATATATGAATAAACATCTAAAAAAGAAATCTAATGAAACTTCCTAGCAAAAAGTAGCAGTGATAATTAATAAATATAGAGCTTACAATTAAGACAAATCTCAATTGTTTTTTTTTAGTAAACATATCACTAATTTTCATTTGACGGTTTTTTTTTTTTTAGTTTAAGTTCTTCTTCTGTAACACTTGCTTTGCACAGCAAGCGTTGAAATTAATACGTGTATAGTTTTATCTTTTGTTTTCATATTTATAAATAAAGTAAACAAACTGTTAAAAGTGGGAAAGTCCCCAGTCTGATTTTAACCAGAAGCAATATCAAAAAACAGCCATTATAATAATCAGGGTTGCCACTCGTTTTTTCAAAAATTTTTCCAGGTTTTCCAAATTTCTTCCAGGTTTTTAAAAGTACACATTTTTGGGTCTATTTTTAGTTTTAAGTTAATTTCTATTTAAGAAACTGTGTTAAATAGTATAAAAATATTGTAAAATTACTTTAAACGTGTTTTTAATAAAAAAATTGATGATGACAAAAAATCTTAATTCTATGATAGATTTTTTGTATCAAATCAAAATTTTACTACTGAAAATGTTAAAATTATCAAAAATTCCAGGTTTTTCTAGGTTTTTTGATCGAAATTCCAGGTTTTTCCAGGTTTTTTTCAAAATTTCTCAAATTCCAGGTTTTTCCAGGTTATTTTAGCTTAAATTGTCAAATTCCAGGTATTTCCAGGTTTCCAGGTAAAGTGGCAACGCTGAATAATTATATTTGGTACCTCTCGTATCTTTACGATCTTTCGTACCTTTACGCATTTTTTCTGTAGACACAATATGCGTAAATAAGCCAGAGGTTACTGTACTGGCAAAAACTCTTAAATCGACCAATGATAATGTTTTAAAAATAATAACGTGTAAAGATTTTAAAAACGAAAAACAACTGTTTTTGAAAAACTCAATGTAAAAATAAAACCAGCATATACCACTAAGAAAGTGTCTGAATACTTCAACATTAAAAGCAAAATTTCTAAAATATTTGACGGGAACGTCATATATAAGATATTTAGCAATTTTTTTATAACTTTGTATAACTACATCATAATTAGTTTAGATTTTTATATTAATCTTTAAATCTGTTATGCAATTCATTTAACTTTTGAAATAGAATCAAGTACATTCAAAAAGCTTCCAGTTTTACAAACTTTTGAAAATGAAAAATACGTAAGAATTATCTGCTTGTTCCGAGAGACTTGAAAAAAAGAAAATATTTTTTTACTCCAGCTTAACACTATATAAAGCTGAGCGCTGCTCGAAAAAGGAGTTTTTTGCAGTTTTTTTACAATTTTAAAAAAACCATTTAAAACCATATAATATATCAAAACATTACTAAATGGACTTGTTAAAAATATTCTACCATGCTTTAAAAACTTGCTTAAAAAAGCTTTTGCTTACGCCAGAGTTAGAGTTTTGCGAAGTTAACAAAAATCTTGCGATAAAACAACTTCGACGCGTTTTCACATGC
The DNA here is from genome assembly GCF_965202585.1 of Thalia democratica. Taxonomy (NCBI): domain Eukaryota; kingdom Metazoa; phylum Chordata; class Thaliacea; order Salpida; family Salpidae; genus Thalia; species Thalia democratica. Next base: position 24,492,867 of record NC_139170.1, on the reverse strand, counting down.
TGAAGTCGACAACAGCAGAAAACTTCTATTTTAAGTTGAGGTTAAAACTACATTAAACTTAAAATTATTTTTCAGGAATAACTTCATTTCACATTTAAATTTTTTGTTTCCTTAGCTGAATAGCTATCAAATATAAGAAACTTGAAATGGTTTAAAATGAAAGACAAACTTTTTGCTAAAGTTAGTAAAAAACAACACTTTCAAAACTAAAACAAAAAATAAAAATGCAGCTACAGATCTTTAGCTGTTAAAAGTTTTATCTTACTTATTTCCTTTATTACACAATTTCCCAGCATTTCATTTCACAGTCAAATTCATTTTTGTTTTCTTGTCTTTTAGAACAAAAAAATATAAAAACTTCAATATTGGGAGTCACTGAACAATATAATAATTCTTTATATAAAAAGTTTGAAAAAACAACTTGTCAACACTGGAAGATCGAAACTTACAAATGCAGCTGCGAAAACTTAGACTGTTAAAAGCTTTGTTTTATTCATTTATATTTCAAAAATTCCTAGCTAAGGAAACTTCATTTCACAGTTGAATTTTTTTAGTTTCTCGAATAAAATAGCTATACATTTTAATATTGAGAATCAGTGAACAGTACATTTAAAATTATTTAAATAAAAATTTTTGTCTAAACTAATTTTTTTCAATACCAGAAGATAAAATAAATACATACAGCTGAGAATTTTGGACTGTCAAAAATGATCTTTCATACAAATATTTTCAAAGTTCTCTAGAAAACGAAGTTTCATTTGGTAGTTGAATTAGTTTTTAGTTTTTATATAAAATATTTATAACATACTTAAATAGTCGGAGTATGAAACTTACAATATATTTTATCTGAAATTTAAAATGTTTCTTGGAAAATATCTTTTTCAACACTAGAAGATAAAAGTTAAAGGATGGAGCTAAAATTTTTCAATTTGATAATATTTATAGTTTAACTGTCAAATAGATAGTTTCAAGACCTTTAAAAATTCAACTACACCACTGAGAAATATTGTTTTTATAAAAAGAAAACAACTAAAAATTAAAAGAGCATCTCTACCAATGAAGTAAAAATACCATAAACAATGCAAGCAAATTAACAACATAAACAGAGGAAGGTATTAATAAGCAACATTACTAAATTATCGACGGTTGATTTGATTCATATCACTTAACAAATAACATAGGCTGAAGTTTATTAAAACCGAAACTTAAACATGCTTTGGTAGTTAAAAAATCGTTTAAGCTGACAGAAAAATAATTCTTTTCTTATATTGCCTTCAATAAACGCTTCACGCTGAAATGCAAAAACTTTTTAAATCGCTCAAAAAAGTTGAACATGATATTTTGAAGTGATATTGACAACAGTATTGTATTTTAGCGAATATATACGTTCAGCTTTCGTTGTATTTTAGCGACTGTTTGCTCAGCATTGCACTTATTTTGTAGTCCTCTGACTTCAATAAACAACGCTGAGAAACGAAAGCAGGTGTAATTCATTGCACTTTCCGACTTTCGTTGATCGCTACAACCGTTTTTAGAGCTCAATTCTACGAAGAATTATTTTCCTGTAAGAATTCTACAGTGAATTATTTTCCTGTAAGAATCGCCAAAAGACGGAAGCAAGTGTATATTTGACCGGTATTGATTTCCAGCTTTCGTTGTTTTTTTAATAACCATTTCTCAAGTAGAAACTTCTATTGTAGTTCAACAAAGCGGACTTTTATACGTTTCATACGCTTTAAATCCTAGCTTGGCTCTGACTTCAGTAAGAATAGCTGAGGACTGTAAACAAACGCTAATACATCGAATAAAAGTTGCCTTGCAAACAAACCATCGAGCTCTGACTTGCATGTGTGTGAGTGTTATTTTTTATCGCTTGTTGTTAAACATTGTAAAATAAACTTAGAGTGCCGAACCTATACTTTAAGTATTAACAGAAGAAAGTAGTTAAGTAAGTGTAATATTAATCTAATTAGTGTATCGTATTTTGTGCTCTATTAAAATTATATAGTAAAGTATACGTTGACATTCTAGTCTATATTAAGATTATATATTAAGTAAATTATAGAACCTTTAAAGACTAAATTAGATTGTCAATAATAGAATCAGAGGATTATAAATATATTTTTGTTATGTTGCAAGTGGTATTTAAATATTTTAAATTTGATAACGACAACTTTACAGATTAAAACATTAATTTGAATCATCTTTTTTTTCATTCTTGTTTTTGTTAGAAATCTAAAAATATTGGTTACTGTAAAAACTAAAAAATTTCACTCACATGAAGTTGACTAAATTCACCATTTTTCCAAAAGTAAAACTGCAAAGTTCTTCTTACTGATACACATAATTTCAACTCATATGCAACAACTCCAGTAGATGATACTTGCGACTATTTTTGGTTTAGTAAAAGTAAGTTTTTAGTTTAAATTAAAAATACACATATTACCCAATGTTAATGTTTGTAAAAAAAAACACTTTTCCCTCAATGCCCTTATAAACTAAGAATTATTTAGAATTAGAATTAGTTATATATATTATACACTGCATTTGGTGCCCTTATATTGTAGTTGAGCTTACTTAATTTTTTTGGGGGGTAGCCATAAAAACAGCACAAAAAATTAGCTTTCTAGCTGTTGGCTAATTTGAGGTAATAACTTAATACATTTTTTTTAAAGTTAAGAGGCGAAGGGGTCATTTACTTTCTTTTGATAAGTTAGTTACATTTTGTAGAACCTTATCAATACTATAAATTGCTTTTGACAGTTATCTAAAAATAACCTTTTTTTAAAAACAAACAATTAAAATTGCAAAATTAATTTAGTTTCTTATGGTAGAAGCAAACTAAAAGATCAAAAAAACTTTATGTTTAAATGTTATTGTTTCCTAGAAGATATAGAAAATATACTTTTTGAGTAATAAATTGCGACCTTATTGTATGCAAGTGCATTTTACTTGAATGAACGACCAATTGAACTAATTAACTCAAAACGGGTTTATGAATGGACTAATGACAGTAGAAAAATGATAGACTTGAGGTAAAATTCTCTCAGTTAGTGAAAGTGAAATATGCTGCAGTACAGTTGTTTTCAATGAAATAAGTTTTGGTATTATTTTCATTTGTAAAGCTTATACTTTGTATATTTTTTATTGGTCATAAAAGCTTTTATTTTAAGGAAAATTATTACTTTAAAGTGTTTTTCATCTAAAGTTAACAAACTAAATTTAATTTCAGTCTATATTGTATCAGGATTGCCAAAGGTTTTTTGAATTTTGTTTTTAGATTTTCTAAATTTCTTATACTATTTTACTATCTCAAGAAAAAAAAAACACCATCAAAATTAACTTGCAGTATCTTCAAAGCAAGACAACTAACAGAGTAGCTACATTCCTTATTGGATCAATTGTAATGTATCTTTAACATCTCCTTGCAAAGACTTAAGATACAATAAACACATTACCAGCTTACAAAAGTACTGATAAATTGTGTGCAGTCTCTGCATTATTTGCCATGCATCACCATATTTGGTATCTTGTTGAAGAACTAGTTCTTCTGAGTTTGTTCAATTATAATACTAGTCTTTTAGACAAAGCTAAGGCTTCTGAAGCTTTATAAACAATCAAATAAATCAGGATCAGCCCACAATCTTCAGAAATAAGTATGATTTACCTAAACTTACTGTTTGTGCAGACTTTGTTGGAAGTCATTCAATGTTTTTCTTAAAATGTTAACTAAAATCATTCCTTTTCTTGATAAACCTCCATGACAATGGATTAACAACAAAAATTACTTAGAGGCAACAGCAATAATAAATGACATGAGTGTTATCAAGGTGTTGAACTTAGCAGCTGCTGTATAACTTCTTCAAGAATTGAAAACATGTTTCCAATAAAACTTACAAGTGACAAAGACAGATAAGAAGAAAAACTTAAATCTCAGAATAAAGCAGAATTTAAGAACCAGTCTAGTTTGATAATAATGTCAAAACTTTGGTTTACTTATGATTTTATAAAAATATCAACTACTACACTGAAATTTGTGGTTAGTGTTTTTTTTAAGATACAGAACTCCAAACGAGTGTTTGAAATCTTTTTGCAGAAAAGTACGAACAAATTATAAAAATATTTTAAACATAATATTATAAACAAAGCGAAAATTGTAAAAATATTTTGACCGAATTATCTACCTTTTAAAAATATCAATAAAAAAAATTCTCAAATTTCATTAGCTCAACTTAGTGCTTTTTTTATTTAGGAGTGCAAGTTTACTATAATTTCTAACCCGCGATCATTTATAACCCAATCATATCTAACCCTATCGCTTCAAACCTGATCTTTCCCAACCCAATCTTATCTAACCCAATCATTTCTAATTCTAACCCAATCTTTTATAACTAGATCTTTTCTAACCTAACCATGTTTAACTTGATTATTTTCAACCTGATTAAAAATAGTCATTTACAACCCAGTCATTTCTAATCTGATTAGCAAAAAATGTTTAAATTTAGACTTTTTTTTACTGAGGTTTTAATTTAATATTTAATTTAAAACCTAACTAACGTTAACTAAATTGTTCTTATATTAAAATTTAGTTGACTTTGTCTCAAACAAAACTTAATGTTTAGATAGCTTTATTAAGAAATACTTTGAATGTTAATTTTTAAATAACTTATTTAATCTTAAACTATCTTTATTGATTTTACTTTTTTTTATATCAATTAGCTTACATGGAACTTTTTTTTTAATTAAATAAAATTTACTAAACTGTTGGACTACTTTTCAAAATTATGTTCTGAAGGATTCTTAAAGTAAGCTGTTTTGACTATATATAAGTTAAATATATTTTTCCATGGGTAGAACAGTTGATGAAAGGAAAAAAAGTACAGTGATGAAGTTTTTTTGAGCTTTTTCTCGTAATTATACTTTATTTAACGTTAATTAATTTAAACATTTTCATTAACAAAGTTCTTTTTTTGGTTTTATTTTGTTTGGTCTTACATAGTTTCAATTCTTTTAAATGAAGTAACTATGAAAAAATGAACATATTAACATAAGTCTTTTTTTGGTAGAACTTGAAATAAAAAAGTGAATAAAGTTATATTAGTTTTCGGATTTTATATAAGAAAAAGTTAAAATTTTAAGTGAATTAACTAGACCTTTGATTTGATCACCCTTTGACTTGTTTTAGAAATAAACAAGTCTGTTTAAGTGTCAGTGACTTTTTGTGTTCTAGGTCTAGGTAGAAAATTGTTAATGAAATATAAATACTGTCAGCTGACATTTCATTTTTTGTGGTTTGTCAAATGAAATAAGTTTTATTTAGATAGGTTATACTATCATTTTTAACTAGACAAAATAAAAGTATTCAAGTTCGCCTAATTTTTGTTTAAATTCCATTATCTAAATAGGTCTGTGCAAGTTTTAGAACTATTTAGGCAAGTTTTTAATGAAAAGTAACTAACTATAAAATAGTTTAATCAATATTTACAGATTAGCAAACAACTATACTACGTTTGAGCTATACTTCAAGCATATCTTATAGAATGTAAAATGAAGATTTTTGTATCTGAATATTACATTTGCAAAGTTTTAACTTTTTAATTTACTTCGGCGTTTAAATATTCTAGCTACGTAAATGACAAGAAGATCTAATTTATAAATAGTTAAAACAACTTACTTTAAGAATCCAACAAAGCAGAATTTTAAAAACTGTCAAACATTTTGGTAAATCAATTACATTCAAAAAAAATAGTTTCTTATAAGCAGATTTATATTAAAAATAAAGTAAAAATAATGAAAATATTTGGAAACTAAAATAAGTTCAAATAAATTTATATATTTTATGTAAAACTATATAAACAATCAGGCTAAATATTTTGTTTGAAACAAAAAAACCAAATTTTAATATAAAAACAGTTTTATTAAGATTTGTTTGTTTTTTAAGTAAATCTAAATCAAGAAAAAAATATATATATAAACAATTTTTTTCTTATAGGGTTAGAAATAACCAGATTTAAATTGACTGGGTTAGAAATGATTGGGTTTGATATGATCAGGTTTGAAATGATTGGGTTAGAAATTATCTCTTCTTCCCATAGTTAAAAGGCAAATTCTGGATATTAAATTTCTCTTAAAGCTGGCATTCAGTAAAAATTATGTTAGTGGTAAAATATTTAGACCTTTTTTTATGATTTAAGACATAATTTCAAAGCTTCACACATTATAAAAGTTTTACCAGAAGTTGTGAAAAGAAAAAGTTCCTTGTAGTTGATGCAGTCCGACATAAAATTCCTACTTTTATACAAAGTTATAATATTTCTATATATGTCATGCACGTCTGGTGAACCTATACCTTTTCTCTCTAATATTTGATTAAAATTTAATACAGAATGGATGACAAGCAGGACTTGCAATGTTGGAGAAATTCCACTAATAATTTCTCACTGACTGGTACTTTTCAAAAAGCAGAGTCAGTAATAACTTTACTGAGTTCTTAAATAATTGGTTTGCTTTCCACATGTTCCATCATTAAAACACTTTTCATTTACTAAGTACTTAATAAGAGTGAACAAATCTTCTACACGATATCTTTGAATATATTTTATAAGAACCTTAACTTGTAATCACATAAGTTTAAAAGTAGTATATTTTTTAATTTAATTTTAAAAATTATCACAAAAAAATTGTAAGTATAACTAAAAATTGGTTTACAACTACACTAAAAAATTAAGTCTTTAGATATCTTATTTTGAATTTTATCAAAGGAAATCTAGTGTTTTTTTTTAATGCAGTTATGGAGTGAAATACAATGTTGTAAAAAACAAGTCTTACCCCATTTTTACCTAAAGTGTTATACTTTAAAATTAGTACTCTTTTATGTGTAAAAGTAACAACCTTTCAAAATAAAAAGCAAAATTTAGCATCCAATTTATTAAAAGCAACAAAAAAACTCACATCTATACCAGCAGAAAAATAAGAAGCACCTTTTGTTTTAGAAACAGTTGCAATTTTTTCATAATTGTCGAGTCTGTGGATAGATACTAAACCACCAGAAAGTGATAAGATAATGTCAAACTCATTTATTGCATACAACTGAGTAATTGGTTTATTACTTTGTGAAAACTGTTTATATTTTCCTAAAAATGTTGCTTCAACTCCTCGAGCATACTGTACTTGTAGATTCACCTGAAAAATATTTAGTAAAAGTAAACATTTGTGTATTTTAAAATATCTATACTGAACTTCTTTGAAGACATGATACTTTAAGGCCATAGTCAGATGAAGCACAGTGGGCTTGATTTGCCTTAAGTGGTAACAGTAAAATAAATATTTGTAAATAACTTAAATAATGATTTTTTATGTAGCAAAAGATTATACATAGAGAATTTCCAAACTAAAAAAATTCCTTTTATGGCCACTGATTTTTGAGAAATTTCTTTTAGTTTTTTCAAATTTCTTACAAACTGTGTTAAGTAGTATAATAACATTAATTAGATGCTGTAAAGCTAATACATTAATTACTGTGAATTTTTTATAATTAAAAAGGTATTTATGATGAAAAAAAATCTTTATGACAGACTTTTCATATCTAATCATAATTTCTTTACTGTAAATTTAAAAATTGGTTCAAATTTCAGGGTTTTCTAGAATTTTTTAGCCTAAATCGTCAAATTTTAAATTTTTCTAGGATTTAAGTTTTTGTAGCCCCCCTGTATTATAACAAAAGTTATCAGGCATTACCTAGCTCTTTAAAATATTTCTGCTATATATGTTTGTTTTATGTTAAATTATTTTTATGAAGTAAATAAAAATGAGGCAAGTTAAACTCTCCTTTTTTTTTTTTGGTTTATAATAGTTTTTAATAATGATCAGTATACATTAAACATTAGTTTTTGATTTAAAATATAAAATTATATCAAATTTATTTTGTTAACTTCAAAATTATAAATTCTGTTTGGTGTGTTTGAAGAATACATCCAAATCAGAAATCAAAAATAAGTTAATGGTATGAGGGGTGGGGGTTGAAATAAAAGAAGAGATAGATTTTTAGTGAAATATTCTGCTTTTGCTTTTTAAGTTTGGCCTCAAAAAAAAGAAGTTTTAGAACTCTTTAACTTGGATAAGTTATATCTCATAAGTTATTTTGAACTTCAATAAGCAGTAAAGATTCAGTGGCAGCTTTATCAATTTTGCAAAAAATGAGACAAAGTTTCATAAAAAGTATTTTAATCTCCCTATGCCCTTAATTTTAGCTACTAACTGTAAACATTTTATTAATTTTCTGTAAATCTAATAAACCTGAGGATTTTAAAAACGTATACATGTATATCCTGAGCTCATGCTTAAAGTAGTACCTCTACCTTTAAAAGATCACTAGAGTTTAACAAAAAACATGCAAAAAGTATATATACTTTTTTTCCAAAAACTAATGAACATTTTTTTTATAAAACTACTAAATAAACAGGGTTACCACTCATTTTTTCAAAATTTATTCCAGTTTTTTTAAAGTACACATTTTTAGGTCTATTTTAACTTGAAAGTTAAGTTTAAGGTAAAATATTGTGTTAAATAGTATAAAAACATTGAAAATATACTGTAAAGCTACTTTAAATATGTTTTTTATTAAAAAATTTTGGTGATGACAAAAATTTTCTATTTATATGATAGATTTTTAGATTCAAATCGAAATTTTACTACTGAACATGTGAAAATTGTTAAAATTCCAGGTTTTTTCAGGATTCTAGGTAAAGTGGCAACACTGAATAAAGCTTTAAAACACTTTTTTTAAATATTAAAAGAGAAATAAAATACTGCAGTTTTTTCATAGTTTTATCTGCAACCATTGCTTTTCTATTTTCAAAAACTTCTCAACTTGAACTGAGTAAAAATCCTTCAAATTTCTTTGCACTAACTAGCATAACTTTAGTCATAGATAGACTTTTTTGTTTTATTTGAAGCTTTAAATAAGGGTTTTTGAATTTTTTTCATAAAGCTACTTTTGAAGAAATAAAAAAAGCTATGGTCCCTCCAACAAAATTTCTCAAAAAACTACACATAAAGTACTTAAGACCTATTTTTATTTTTTGCTCTTCATCAGCATAGCATCAACATAGAATTACATCAGCATAGCCTAAAACAATGAAAAAATTAAAAATATTCAACTCGTGCCAACTTTTAAAAAATATAGTTATCATGCTTAAACACCTAAAAGTCGTAAAATAATAACATAAGGACTTAATAAAAAATAACTTATAAGAAAAAATTAAGTTATAAAATTAGCTTTAGATTTTAGAAAAATATCAAAATTAGCAGCAGTTTTGCAAAAAAAAATCAAACAAGACTAAGTTAGTTTGAGTTAATAAAGTTCTAAATTAAATTTTTTTGTAACAAGTCAGTATTTCTTATATTTAGTTGGTGTTAAATTTGCATGAGGGGACAAAATTGCACAAAGATACTTTTTCACAAACATACTTTTGCACGAAGACACTTTTGCACAAGCAGACAATTTTGCACAGAGTTTTTCATGGGTTAATGTTTTTATTTGATTTTTTTATTAACTTTTTCTTTCTTATTTAGTATCATGTTTTATTTATTTTTTATTCTTTTGTATCACTGTTACCCCTAAACCTTACCCTTGGTGGGTAGCTTTTATTTTTGTTTTATTCTTATTTTTTAATTTAATTTTTATTTGACATTTATTATTCTTTCAAATTCTTTCAAACTATATAAACAAAACTCAATTTTAGAACAAAATATATTTATATAGTTTATATAGTATACAACTGATGAAAGAAGCATGAAATATATTTTGTTCTAAAATTGAGTCTTGTTTATATAGTTTGAAAGAATTAATTTTTATTAGTTATTTTTCTATTTTTATTTTTACTATAACTGTTACCCCTAACCCTTACCTTCGGTCAGCAGCTCTTTTTTTTCTTAAATTATTTTTTAGTTTCTTTTTTCTGATTTTTTTTCGTATTACTCTGGTGCAAAATTGACCCTTGGTGCAAAATTGTCTTCATGCAATTTTGTTCCCTTGTGCAATTTTGGCTTTGAGCAATTTAGACCCGTTCCCCTTATATTTTCTTAAGCATTTAGAACAAGGTTCAGGGTCCGTGCGCGTCAGGCTAAGTCAGGCTAAATCAGTTTTTTTTTTTTGAAAAAACTGAAAAATGTCAGGCTAAATCAGTTTTTTTTTTTTTTAATGAAAAAAGTCAGGCTTAATATTTTTTTTATTTATAAATTTGAGAATCTCAGTTTTTCTCAGTTCACATGCTTGAAAATTTTTGATTAAAAAAAAGTTGAGAAATCTATTTTAAGATCAAATTGAGATGTGAATTTATATCTAAATAAAGATTTAGTTATTAAGGGCATAGGGGGTCACACCCTTTTTTGGTTTTTGATCTTATTATATTAAGTTTTTACTAAGCTACAAGATGCTTTTTACAGATTTTAAAAATTCAAAATAATTTTTGAGATATAGCCGGTAAAGTTGGAGGCAGCAATAGGATCCTTATGGGAGGGGGAAACTAAAACAGCAAAATAGACTATTTTACTAAACATCTATCTTCTCCTACGTTTTTTGAGATAACTACCTCAAATTTTCAGGAAATGTTCCTTGACATATTTGAAAAATTCTGTCAGAAAAAAAAAAATTTAATTAAAAAATAAAACATTTATATTAAAAATAAACAAAAAAACAGTTTTTTTTTTAGTTTTTTTGTTTTAAAATTTTTATTTTTTAATTTTTTTAAATTCTGTTCCAAGAGAATTTTTTAAACATTGCAAGGAATATTTCCCGAAATTTGGAGGTAGTTATCTCAAAAAACGTAGGAGGAGATAAATTTTTAGTGATTTCTAGTTATTTGCTGTTTTAGCTTGAGCCTCCTGTAATGATCCTATTGTTGCCTCCAGTTTTGACCGGCTATATCTCAAAAATTATTTTGAGTTTTTTAAATCTGTAAAAAGCATCTTGTAGCTTAGTAAAAACTTAATATAATAAGATCAAAAACCAAAAAAGGGTGTTAACCCCATATGCCCTTAAAGACAAAATCAGTTAAGATTTGTAAAAATAAATGCTTAAAACCTTCTGTTGAATTTCTAAAAAATTTAAGAATCTTCATTATTTTGTTTTGAGTAGATTTTATACGTCATGATTATGAAAATTAATAAAAATAATACAGTTTAAACATTACAGTTTAGTTCAACAACTTAGCTGTTTGTTTGAATTTGTTTGCATCAGCTATATTTTTCAGAGCTTAGTCGGTTGAACTGTTTTAATTTCTGTTTTAAGGCTTTATACCAAATACTTTTTAGATTAAAACTCTTACCAGTATATTCATATATTTTACTGTTTGTTTAAAATATTAGAGATATTCACAACACTAAAACTTAGCTTTAAGATATAAGTATAAGTTTTGTGGGAGTACAAATGTTAGGTACAATTCATTTTTCTTTACAAGAACCAGTATTTATTTTGGCCATTGTCAACAAGTTGAGATGTTTTATGCCATCGAATATAAACAATGAACTTCACCACACGATCAACAACAACAGCATCCGAGACAATCCTACAACCGGTTTTGTTCTTATTAGGACTCATCCGGTGAAGTTCATTGTTTATATTTGATGGCATAAAACATCTCAACTTGTAAACGATGGCCGAAATAAATACTGACTAAAACTGATAAAACGAGTGTGGAGAGTAAAATCTAACATTAAGCTGACAATGTCTAAGACGTTGGGCTGTGAAGATTTGCCATCGTCAATTTTTTGGACTTTACCCACAAACGGTTGCTTCAGTACTTTGTACTTAATCCCGCTTGGTTAGATCACGACAGTGGTTTCTCGCGACTATTTCTGCCTGATGAGTCCTAATAAGGACGAAACCGGTTGTTGGATTGTCTCGGATGCTGTTGTTGTTGATTGTGCGGTGAAGTTCATTGTTTATATCTTTAGAAGAACAAAATATTAAAGTTTTTTTTTTTTTAAGTGTAAGCTTTTTAAATCTGATATGACATCAACAATCACTGTATTTATTTAGAGCTTAGGATTTATAATTACCTATCAATTTTAAGTATTAGTCAAAATACTATAAAAAACATTTTTTACTTATTTTAATACTGGTTTAGTGTTTTGTTTTAAATTTTAACAAAACACGACAATGCACGCCATTTTATTATAAACCTTCTGGTTACAATGTTTTTACTTAGTGCTTTTAAATTGAACAATTGTGTTTAGTAATATATATTAAATTTTTACATTTGTAATAGATTAGATATAACACTTATTTTAAAACTTATCACTGAATTTTTTATGTTAAGGGCATAGGGGGTCAATCACCTTTTTCACAATTTAGTCTTATTTTATTGAGTTGTAACTAAGCTATGAGTTGCTTTTTGCAGACTTTAAAAGCTCAAAATATTTTTGAGATAAAGCTGGTTGAAGTCAGAGACCTTCTAATCAAGACCCCCCAATACCTAAAATGACTTCTAAAGGGGATTTTCCTTATTTTGATTTAAAAATGTCAGGCTAAATTGGTCTCAGTCAGGCTAAATGAAAAAAATTTTGAGCACGAACCCTGAAGGTTGCTGAAGGTTTTTTGAAATTTTACTTCAGGTTTGCTAAACTTCTTCCAGGTTTTTAAAAAATAAGTTGTTTAGGGCCTATTTTAGTATAAAACTAAAAGTAAGTTTAGAATACTGCCTTGTATAGTATGAAAACATAGATAAGATACTGTAAAGCTAAAACATGTTTTTTAGTAAGTAAAATTCTTAGGAACAAAAAAAAAAATTATCTATATGATATACGATTTTGTATCTAATCAAAATCTTATTATTTTACATGTGAAATAGTTTTTAAATTCCATGTTTTTCAAAGTTTTAAAATGATTTTTGTTCAAAATTTCAAGTTTTTCTTGGATTTTATCAAAATTTCGATTATTTTCAAGAATTCAGGTTTTTTGGTAACCTTGTTAGAAGCTTTTTAAAATTTTTATTCAGTTATGATAAAATTTAAGATGATAAAAGTTTAATTAAAACTTAGTAGTAAACTTATAACTCACTTTATAAACATAAAGATGACCTTTGGTTCCAATCAAAACTTTGCTCATAAAAACTTCTTTTAATTGGTCAGAATCATTTGTAGTTTTTGATTGGAAATCTAAGAAATCATTGATAACTAGTTTTAACATATATTTAAAATTTAAAACTATTTAGCAATCATTTACTTATAATAAAATATGAACAAAAATTAATAAAACATTTATTAAATAAAATGAATTTTAAACCTACCACAAACTGCAACAGATTCAATACTTACAGGTAGTTTTTCAACAATTGTGATTGTTTTATAAGCTTCATGCATGTTTTCATTATATTTTAAACTAAAAAACCTTTAAAAAAATTCAGCTAAAACCACATATTTCTAGCTTGAAAATTGTTTTACTCAAATATTTGTGAGATTTTCGTTTTTTTTTTTTGAGTTGAATTTTGTTTTAGCACACACAAGTTCATTATTATCATTTATTTTATTAATATTTCTTTGGAACAATTTTTTTATATAATATTTTCAAAAACAGGTCTTGAAATTTATATGTGGTTGCTTAAGTCACAAGAATCAAAGGGTGGATAGAATATTCAGTATTTTTTAGTACTTGTCATTTCTATCACTACTTTTCTATCTAACTTTTGAGTTTGTCTTTTTTATTTTATGTTTATTATTTGTTTGAGGGTTACTTGAATTAAAATACTATTTTGTTTTAGAAAAATCCCCTATTTAAATATGCAGCTTATATTTGCAAACTAAGTTTAGTAGAAGAACATGACTGATCAACAGAGTAGTTGTTGATTGAAAGTATTAAGTTGAAAATTTTTATACTCTATAATATAACATAGTTATAATAATAAATGTTAGAATTATTTTTGATTTTTGAAACAAATAAATTAAGTTAAAAATTAGTTATATACAAAGTAAAAGGCATTGTAAAGTAACAAACTTAACCTACGGTTCTTATTAATCATAAATCTAAAACTACTGACAAACAAATTACTTAAGAATGTAAATTCGATTAACAATAATTGTTGAAAAATTCAAAAGTTTAACGGAATATCAGCTTATTTATCAACTTAAACAATAAATATCTAAATTGTATAGCAACTAAAGACGTTGCAGCATTTAGTGTAGTATTCGCCAAGTATTCGAAGATTTTTTAAAAAGATAATTTATCATATATAAATAAAGTATATAATAAACAAAAAAATACTTTCTTGTTCTATAAGGTCTGAGGTTTTGAAAACAGTTTTTGTTTTTAAGTATAAAAGTTTGAACTTACCTTAAATTACGTCACAATACTAGTATTTCTTTTTCTCTATTTGATATCCTAAAAATACTTTGTTTTGGTGAATTCTCATATAAAGAGTCAAAGTTGGTCTTCAAAAAAGGTATGGGCGTCTTTCTTAAGGTCTGTAGTTCGGCAATTCAGTCTTTGATTTTTAATTTTTGACGTATTTTGCTCAAAAATGACGTTACTAAAAAAAGTCAGTTTTTGCCTTAAAAAAATAGTTCCGGAGAATTCTCATATAAAGCGTCAAATATGTACTTAAAAAATGGTAAGGGCGTCTTTCCCAAGGTCTGTTATTTTGCAATTCAGTCTTTGATTTTTAATTTTTGACGTATTTTGTTCAATAATACGTCACAAAAAAAGTCAATTTTTACTTTAAAAAACTAGTTTTAGAGAGTTCTTCTATAAAGATTCAAAGTTGGTCTTTAAAAGAGGTACTGGCGTTTTCCCTAAGGTCTGTAGTTTTGCAATTCAGTCTTTGATTTTTAATTTTTGACGTGTTTGTTCAAAAGTGACGTTCGCCTTAAAAAACTTGTTTCGGAGAATACTCTTATAAAAAGGTAAAATTGTTTATTTGTAATAGTGTAGGCATCTATCTTTTTAAGAGTTTTATTTTTGAAGTTTTTTTTTGGCTATCTATTTTTTTAGAATTAATTCATATAAAAATAATTGTTTTTTAAACTTTTCTTAATTTTTTTTCTTCATAGTGAAGATTAAATAGTACAAACATTTAAGAATCTTTCTCAGGTTTTGTAGTTTTGCAAATTAGTTTTTGATTCTTTTAAAAACCTTCCAAAAATGACGTCACAAAAAAAGTAATTTTTTGCTTTTAAAAACTTGTTTTGGAGAGTTCTCCTATAAGAGACAAAATTAATTATTCAAAATAGAATAGGCGACTTCTTCAAGATTTTTGTTTTTTAAATTTAACTTTTGATTATCGATTCTATTAAAATAAAGTCATAGAAGAATAATCGTTTTTTCAATATTTCATAAGTGTATTTCCTCAAAACGAGGATTAAGTGATAATAAAGATTAAAAATCTTTATCAACTTTTGTAATTTTGCAAATCAGTTTCTGATTGTTTTAAAGTCGTTTTATATTTAAAAAATTTAAATTTAATCTTAAAAAAAGTATTAGCGTTCTCTTTTACCTCTTTAGTTTTTCAAGCTAATTTTAAAGTTTTAAATTAACTTGTTCAACCTAATTAGATTATATCCATGATTCTTAAACCAATCTAATATAAAATGACTTGTAAAGTTTTTTAAATTGAAAAATTTTTAATGCTTAAATAACAATTTCCAAAAAGATTTAAATTCTGTTTGGTACACTAGTTTTTATTATTTATATAATTTTTAGCAATATTAATCAATAAAATAAAGTTTAATTAGAAAGAGTTTCAAAAAATAGTAGAAACGGCACAAAAAAAAATTAAAATAGTTATAAAAACAAGTTAATAAATTATATATTTGTCAAAGTAAAAATATTTTTTAAAACACCAGTACAAGAAGTAGTAAAAACAAATAATAATTTTAAAGATAAAAGTATAGTTAATAGAGTAACTGACTAAATTAATTAATTCAGATTGAAGTTAACTAAAACAAGTTTGTACTTTGTTTTTTTAAATAGAGTAAAAAGTCAGCTATTTACTGATAGCCGTTTGAAAATATTTTTAAAGTTTGTAAAACAAACTAGATAAATTGTGGTGTAATTTGGGAAAGTAAAGTAGAAGCGCAGTGGGTTTCAGGTTAGGTAAAATTCCCTTTTTATATTGTTTACAAAATTTTGATATTTATATCCATGTTTACAAACTTATATTCAAATTGTATCTTTACCAGGGCCTAAATTGAAGATGAAAATTTAATAATGTAGTTTATCAAACGACAAAAAAAAAACGCACAAAATTTTTGGTCCTAAGATGTGTTAAACGATACAAAGAACCTTTCGATTATTGAGCCTTGCACGACGGATATCTTTTGTAATATATAATAATTATTTTATAACTGTAATTATTATAATAATTATTATTATAAATTATATAATAACATATAATTAATAATAAAGTATATATAAATTATAAAAGTTATTATAATAAATAAAATATATAATAATTTTTATATAACTGTAATTATTATACATTATAATAATATGCAAAATAAATTTAAAAAAATAAATTGATTTATTAAACATTTAATTGCATTAATAGTTTTTAAAATATTGCATTTTAATGACTATAATATAACAAAAATTAAATATCTCAGATTAATTTATAAAAATTAAAGCTTTAGCAGCATGGAACATTAAAACGTAAAATTAAATTAAAATATTGCAATTTATATTATACAGTTTAAATTTAATTTGCTTATAATATAATATTAATATATATAAAAAAAATATACAAATTAAAGTATCTATGAAATGTATTTAATTGATTTTTTTTTAAGTTATTAAAATTTTACTATTTTTATGTAATGCGATTTAAATTTATAGTTTTAGAGAAATGCATTAAAACTTTAGCTGCATAATACATTATATATTTGATTAAATTAAAATATTTCTGTTCAAAAATAATTTATTTATAATATAATGTTAATATGTATAAAAGATAAAAATGAATTTAATTTTACCTGGGGTACACCTTAATGAACAACTTACCATGAAAATAACAAATCAAAAATTAAAAACAACTTCTAATTAAAAACTCAATACAACTTTTCTAATTTCATCAAGAAAACAAAGTTTTTCACGTTTGAACTCAATCAAACGAAATCATCAGTGGAAAAAGTTATGTAGTTTTTTTTTAAATATAAACATGCAAGAAGGCATTAGGCTAAACTATTCATATAAAATAAAAATATATTCATATAAATATTTTTTAATTGCAATATATCATAAAACATATGCTAAAATATCTAGTCAACAAAATTAAAAAAATTGAATTAAATTTATATTTATTATAACAAGTCATTATTGATATTAAAAAATGTTTTCAAAATAACAATTTGACGTAAACTAATTTACGTTATTTGCTTATCAAATTTAAAATGTATGTTTAATATGCGTTGTATAATAATATTATATTGTTCGTTTCGTATTAACTTAAAGTGCAATATTGAGTTTTATTGCAATATGTTAATAGCAATACGATTATAAAACATTTGCAATTAAATATTTATTAGTTACATAAAATTGTATATTCATTTTGTATATAATTATTATGTTATTAGTATATTTTGTTTAAATTGCAACATTTTAGTATAATTAATTAGATAAAAAAACTTAACTTTCGTTCTATTTAAAGTGACAGAATTGAAATATGTTGTAAAAATTACGATGAATTTAATTTCTAAAATAAGAACTTTAAATTGTACATTCTTTTACATGTTAATGTAATATAAAATATATTATACTAATATGTAAACTTTAATTTTAAATTTATGATTGGTATATAAATAATTTGAATATAAATTTGAAAAATTGAATATCAATATCAAAATGTAATATGTAACTATAAATTCTCCTTTGAAAAAGTTTTGATATTGAAAAAGCGTTTTTCTCTTAAGATGGCCATAAGATAGGGGTGGGGAGAAGGCTAATTTCAGCTTGATATTGGTCAAAATCATTAATATTTCAGGAAATATTACCAATATTTTATATTTAATGTAACAAAATTGTTTTTAATATGCTAAAATCTGAATTAATAGTTTACTTTCCACATGTGATGATGTGACAAAACAGAGTGCTTGTACTCAAAAAATATTTTACACAACAAATAAGTTATGAACACAATGCAGCCTGAATTATCATGTAATAGTGTAAGGTAATTTAACTAAAAATTCCTTAGGATTAATTTTATTTTTGTACTACAAAATGTAAATTTTTATACACTTTAATTAGATTGAAAATATATCAAGTATAATTTCAGCTTGATATTAGTTCAACATCATCCTAGCAGGTAACTACTAATATTATAGTTTATAATCAATTTAATTAATTCTGGTTATGGTTAACTTTAGGTGAGCACCAATACAAAATTGAAAATATAATACATTCAATGTCTAATTGAACCATAATTTTTGACTAAAATAATGATACTTTGTTTCAAACAATTTATATAAATACATAGAATGAAAACTAAAATAAAATATTATAGACTTAAATATTTGACCAATTTTATTTAACAATATCATAATCAATATAAATTATGTATTGCTATAATCATTTTATATTGTAAAAGATAAGGAATTAAATATTTAAGTTTATTAGTTCATAATATATAAGTTTAACTTTATTCATGTATTTCTAAAAGATTAATTTTTAGCTTAAAATTGTGACTAAATAAGACATCAAATGTATTATAACTTCAGCTTGATATTGGTGTTCATCTAAAGTTAACCATAACCTAAACTCTTCCTATGTATTTATATAGCTTGATTAAAACAAAGTACCTTTTAATATTAAACATCTAAGTCTAAAATTTTTAATTTTTAGATTGAAATTATGGTAAAATAAGATATTGATTATTATTGAATTTCAGTTTAATATTGGTGCAATATAGTACTAGGCTAGGTAAATACTGGAAAATTTCCTAAAAAATTGATCTGTAGCAAAACACTTTGAAAATAGTTACTCTGACCTGCAAAAGTTTGACAAAAGTTTCTGTGAAAATTATTATTGATGTGTGGTCTGATGGCATAGGGGCCCTAACGACAACTTTAAAACTCTCTGAGTTGAACTGGAAAATTGAAACCTAGTGGTTGACACATATACAAAAAAAATTTTTGTAGTATCTAATCTATTCAGAGAATTAAAGTTATATTCAACAAATATCAAAAAAAAATGTATATAACATTTGGTTATGCTCTTCAGGTCAGCACCAATATCAAAATGAAATTTGATGTGTTATTTAACCATAGTTTTAGGCTAAAAAAACAATACTTTGTTTTAAACAAGCTATATAAATAAATAGAATGAACTAAACTAATATTAAATAAACTAGAATATTCAATCAATTATATTTTACAGTATCATAATCAATATAAATTATTGAATAGATATAAACTAATTGTAATAATTAATTATAATAAATTGTAAAATAAAAGCAATTAAATACTTTAGTTTAGTAGTTTATGATATATAGATTAATTTTATTCATGTAATTTACAAAAGATAAATTTTTATCCCAAAATTATGATTATATAAGACATTAAATGTATTATAATTTCAGCTTGATATTGATAGTCAACATAAATTCTTGTATTGAAATAATCATTAAATACTGTAAATTAAAAGCGATTAAACATTTAAGTTTTATTGGTTTAAGATAAATATGTTTAATTTTGTTTATTACTTTGCCTTAAATCATGCTTAAAAAACACATTGAATATAATACAATTTCAGATTGATATTGGTGAAACATCATTCTTGGTAATTACCAAACTGCAAATTAAAACCTAGTGGTTGACACATATACAAAAAATTATTTAATTGTATCCTATTTCGAATTTGAAACAATTTTGTGTATGTAAGTGATAATTTAGAACACTTACATATGACTTATAGTAATATTACTATAATATTAGTAATAGTAAACATCACCATAACAGATAAAAAATTAGTAAAAACTAAACACAATATTTAAAACTCTTGTGTATAGCTATTTGTTTCTTATTTCTGTTTTTTTGTTAATTTCTAATTATTTGAATTTTGAGCACCTTTCTCTAGCTTGCATTTTTTCAACTGAAAGCGCAGTGTATTACTGACTAAAACTAAAAACAGACTGCGGGTACCCTTTAGTTGCCTGTAATTTGTATTGAAACTTTCAGTAATAAATTTGTTTTGTATATAATTTTTGATTATTATGGTTTTTTATGCTACATTAAAGTAAAAAGTATAGTTTTCCTTTTTTTTTGTTGTTCACTGAAAACGATAAAAATACAAACTATTATGTAAGAAGTATTTTTACTAACGACGCTATATTCATATGTTAAATCTTTTCGATGTTTTTTGAAAATTAACTTATAAATAACTTGTCTAATTATTCAGCGATAAGTTATAAAAGCTTTTTAAAATGTTATATTCCTAAAACCTTCTTAAACTATCAAAATCTTTACATTTCTGCTTTGAATACAAAAATATATTTTTTAAAGTCCATAGTTTTACAGTTCTTGGTTTCCACAGCAAAACAAACTCTAAATAAACTTTCTGAAAACATTTTTTGTAAACAATCTAAGCTTTCTTTATTAAATTTATATTAAAAGTATTTTAGATTCAAAAAGTATATTTTTAGCAGCATTATGATTTTTATTTAATAATAATACTTGTTAAAAAATAATAGATTCATTTAAGAACTAAACAAAATGCCAAAAAAAAAAATCATAATTGAGTCGACTTTGTGATGAGGAGCTATTTATTAAAACAGCTAACATTATTTCTTATATAAGTATATTTATGGAAAAAGGTTGTCATTTGTTACAAATTTATTAACATGTGTGTGATTTAAAAACATTTCCATCTGTTGAAATTTTAACTGAGCATGTTTGTTAATTCTTTTAACCAATGTTTATAAAATTTCTAAAGTAGTTTTAAACTTTTATCTTAATATTAGATTTCTACAATTTAAACATAAATTAATAGTATTTGACTAAAGGTATAAAAGAATGTTTAGATATTTAGTAGTTGTATATATATTTAGTTTTGTGTATTTATGTTAAATATTTTTTTCAATTTTTAAGATTTCGAATTTTCTCTTTTATACTTTTGTTAAGTTAACTTGATAAAACATATTTGAAGACATTTTATAAATTTATAAACAGGTGAAATGTTATGACAAAGAATGTTCTTTTAGTGATACTTTGGATGAGTAAGTAAGTGTACGTTTTATAGTTTGTATATGTTTAAATGTATTAAGAAGAACTTTATTTTTATTTTATTAGGTCGTTTAAATTTATTTAATATTTGATCAAAGAAGTACATTTTTGGTGTTCTTTTTATGGTCATGTTTATAAAGTGATCAAACATATTAAAAAATTCTACTGAAGTAGTTAATTTTTTAAGAGTTTTGTGTTGAAGGGGTGAAAGTCTCAATCAAAAATTTCTTCTTGTGTTATTTTTTTCAATTTTGGATGTTATTTGTTACTTCTGAAAACAAATTAAGTCTCTTAAAATGTAATTTACTGTTTAAAGCATTTTTTTTTCAATTGCTTTAAAAGTTTCATTAAATGTTAAGTCAACTTTACATCGACAAAAAAATTTTACTGGTGTTTATTTTTCTCTTTATTTTTACTAAACTATAGCTACTTAAATTTTGTTTATTTTAAATTCATTGATTTTTAAATGCTCAACTTTGATTGATTTTAATAATTAAGTAAAACAAACCAATTTCCAACTAACTTATAGTTAATAAAAGCTTAGTTTTTTAATTTATTTTAAAGCCGGTTGGTAGTAAACTATTTATAACATGTAATTTGATTTTTTCTATCTCAGAAAAAAAAAAACTAAAAGAAGCAATACTTTTTAAATATTATACTTTATTTTAAAGCTAAATATGTAATGTAAAAGAACTAAATAATTTTAGTTTTTTATTTACTAAATCACTGCTTAACACGTCAAACTTGTTATAAACAGTTTTTTCTTTTCAAAACTTGCAGTTTACAAGTAGCAAAAATTTCTAAAATATCAAGTTTTATTGAAGCTTTATGTAACTACTTTCTCATTACTCAATTTACTCTTGTTACTACTTTCTTCAAGCATGACGAGCTTATAGTACTTAAATTATGGCAACACTGCCTGACAGTTTTCTGACCGCTGCATCTGAACATTAAAATAGATTTTGTTAATCTTTTGGGATATAAGTTTTGGTGTACTTTTTAATTAATTATTCTACTGTAATGTTTGCATATAAATAGTTTAATTAATGTAGGATAGTATAAACGTTATACTATTATTTGAAAAACAATTTTAAAGTAGTATAAATATTTAAAAAAATCGATAATGAAATATTACATTTCAAAAATTAACACCCTAAAGAAAACGCCCTTACCATTTTTATACAACATTTTTGACTCTTTATATAAGAATTCTCTAAAAAAAAATTTTTATTACAAAAAATTACTTTATTTTGTTAACGTTATTTTTGAAGAAAATACGTCAGAAAATAAAAATCAAGAATTGCAAAACTACAGACCTTGATAAAGACGCCCATACCATTTTTTAAGTCCATATTTGACGCTTTATATGAGAACTCTCCGAAACTATTTTTTATGACGAAAAATGACTTTTTTTGTGACGTAATTTTTAAACAAGATACGTCAAAAATTAAAAATCAAAGACTGAATTGCAAAACTACAGACCTTAGGGAAGACGCCAGTACCTCTTTTAAAGACCAACTTTGAATCTTCATATGAGAATTCTCCGAAACTATTTTTTTATGACGAAAAATTCCTTTTTTGTGACGTCATTTTTGAACAAAATACGTCAAAAATTAAAAATCAAAGACTGAATTGCAAAATTACAGACCTTGGGAAAGACGCCCATACCATTTTTTAAGTCCATATTTGACGTTTTATATGAGAATTCTCCGGAACTATTTTTTTATGACGAAAAGTGACTTTTTTTTTGTGACTACATTTTCAACAAAATACGTCAAAAATTAAAAATCAAAGACTGAATTGCCAAACTACAGACCTTAAAGAAGACGCCAATATCTCTTATAAAGACAAACTTTGACTCTTTATATGAGAATTCTCCGAAACAAAATTACATCGAATACTTGGCGAATACTACACTAAATGCTGCAACGTCAACTGAAGAGAGTTTATTTCTTGAGTTGCCTTCGATATGAAGACTTTTATTTTTTAAACGTATAGTCAAAAAAAAAGTGTTCTAAGTTTTGAAGCTAGGAAGTTGATTAAACTAATTAAAATCAGTAGTATAAAATAATTTACTAACAAAGCATTGATCAAATTTTCAAACGACTGAAATGCAAAAATACTTACCTTTTAAATACCATTTTAAACTTAATAGTAAATACATTTTTCATTTTCAAAACTTTTATAAAACTTAAAGCTTTTCGAATCAACGTTATTCTTTATAATAGGTTAAATGAATTGTTAAGCAATTTAAAAAATTGATATAAAATTTAAACTAATTATTGACGTAGTTGAACAAAGCTATAAAAAAAGGCTTGAAAAATAAACATTGATAACAATAATTCACTTAATATGTTGTTAGTAGGGCTATTTCTCCATTTCCAGAAATTGCGAATTAAGTTTTGGCTTTAAATTTTTAATAAGCATCGATTCCAAATTATGATGCTCACCTCGGGCACACCTTTTAAGGACTTTGAAAATAGGGTCCGATTGTAACATTACGGTGTTTCCTCTATAATTTGCTAAGTCAGCAAAAATAAAAGTTTTTTTTTTTTAATTTATACCCTTTTCCCAAACGCACTTTACCCAAACATATTAAGTATTTATCAAAAAAAATTTAACAACTTTAAATAAAAACGTGTAAAAAAAACTTTTTTATTGCTGACTTTACAAATATTAGGGGAAACAACGTTACGTTACAACAAGACTCTTGAAAATATTATCGGTATTGGAGTTTTGATATTGTATAAAATGGTGTAACTGCTATGAAAAGCACTGCGTTTATATATTCCTTTGTTTTCAGCAACTCTTCTAATTTGACGCGAGGTCTACCTAATGTAGGAGATGCTCTGATCTACAGAGCAGGTATACTTATACTTTCGGCTCAAACATTCCAGAACATTTGCTTTTAATGTTTAATTCGTTTAATTCGACCTCAAGTAGGAGATCTCAGATTTCCGATGGTACCTCCAGATTTGCCGAACTTAAAAAAACAGATATTAAGGTCTAAATGTTAAGGCACTGTTCATTCGCTATGTACTTTATTTTCAACATATTCAAATTTTTTAACGACCTAATTGTCAATCTACTTTCGATCTATGTTGTTTATTTGTATTAAAACAGCAAAGTTAACGGTTTAAAAATACAGAATTATTTTTTATACCATTCTATAAACACTAATGAAAATTGTTAAAATATATTTTTTGTAATTCTAAAAGTTTGGTAATGAATACATTTTTATAATTTTACACTCTCAAAATGTTCTAAAAAAAGCTCCTTAAAAAAACCCTATTTGAATGTCTTTGAAGTATATATCATTATCTTAAGTTGTTATAACGGTATTCTCAGATTCTCAGGATTATTATTCTAAATATAAAAGTAGATAACATATTTTTTAAATTTATTTTTCATAGAATTAAACACTAAGATACTTTTTAAAAGATCTTTAAACAAACCTAACCGTGCATTGACTTTTTCTAAATATAAAATCACAAAAACGCTATTAAAATGTTTAAAAAAGGCTTCTTCAGAAATAATTCATTAGAACTTTTTTCAAAAATAATTAGCTTTTTTGTAGAGACGTTTAATTGCTGCTTTAGTGTATTGTTACTGAATAAATTACACTTATGTTTCTGAACTATAAATAAACTGTGAAATTCTGAACTGTGAAAAACACATTTAAACTTTAAACACTGTTAGATAGTTGTGAAACAAAACCTAACCTGACACGTTTGTAATACTAATAATATAATAATTAATAACTTAAATATAAAGTATTCAGTCAAAATAAAAATGTTCGAACTAATTTACATAAATTTTATTACCTAACTATAGTAATGTATGTTTTAACGTTTTTTAGTGTAGGGATGGGCTCATTTGGAAGCGGGCCGTATGTAGAAAAGTTTGTTTCTTTGCAAGTCAGTGCATTCTACTTTAAATTAATTTTAAAAAAAATGCCAATTTATTTATTTTGTTTAGACAAAATTCTATCTATATATCTTTTTTACTATATCTAGTTTAGTCTCCCGTAAATTGTAGTTAAGAACTTTTTGCTATTATTTTATAATTGCAGAATATCTAGCTAAACTTTCAATTTTGGTTTAGTAGGCAAGAATTATTTACATGCTTGGGAGTCGTAATTTTATCTTTAGCGGCCTGTGTTCCAATCTAATTTTGTAAACACTGGCTAGCCACATCTGGCCCACAATACAGTAATTACTTAAATTGTGTATTCGTATTAATATTTTGTAGTAAAAACTATAATTTACTTCGTTGTTTTATCTAGTTCTAATGGTGTTTTTTTTTTTACGAGGTTTGCCAATCTTTAAGTCGAAAAAATTGTGATGAATGAAAAAAATGAGTGACCAAAAACTACTTCAAGTCATCCTGAGTTATAAAAAAATTTTGACTCTGGGCAAAATGCTTATACCTTATGCTCATTCTTCTTCAAAATAACAAAATAAAGGTTGCATGCGTAAGCTTCTGCATTAATGTTCACTAAACTTATGATAAATACTGTTTAAAAGATTTAACTTTGTAAGTCTAAATCAATTGACGTTAAAAGACAAAGTTTTTGGATTATTTTATGTAATCATTTTAGTTAACATAATATATGATAGAAAATAGTTTGAATTTTATTTTGACACTTTAGTTGACTAACTTTAATCTTACCACATAAATTACACACTTGAATGCATATTTACTAGCTTAGTGTTAATTAAACAGTTTAATATAACTAATACCATTGTAAAAACTAACTAAGATTTAGAACAAAATTTTCAATAGAATTTTAAAGAATAGTTAAGAGCTAGCCGCAAGACTTTAAAAAGTCTTTTTAAACTATGTTCTTGAACAAATTTAGATATATAAAACAACAAAATATTGAAACAGGCTCAACTAAATCTCATTCTTGATCTAGAAAAAAAATCTGTCCTGAGATTTAAAATCTTTAAACTATCCGGAGACTTAAATAAATAGTCAAAATATCCTGTGATTGTGGTAACCCTGTTTTATTATAAATGAAAGGAATAAATAAAGTGGTATATTTTAATTTGATTTAACAGTAAAAGTTTAACACTGTTGAAAGGTTCTGAGTCAATTTCTGACAGTAATTTCTTTGTCAGATGGAATTTTTAACAAGATTGTAATTACCTAATAATTGTAATTTTAGCACGTTGTTCTAGTGCATTATAACTATAAAGATAATTACTTTTTTTTATTTAATCACAACTTTAGTGATAACGTACTAAACTGTGTTACTGACAAAAACTACATTGAAAGTGTTAGACCTTTTCTTTTATTGGTTTGTTACAATACTCAATCAGTTTTATTTACTATACATAAAAGATAAATGTAGTATTGATTCTATAATTAGATATTTTTTTATAAAATTAATCACGAAAATACTTTTTAAGTTTCTACCAAGTGTTTATTAAAAAATATTCTAATTAGTATTGATAATTTGTTTATTACCTAGTTGTTGTTTTGTTGAGATATTATGACATTGTTTTGTTGTACTTTATTTGATAATATTTCAACGTTATTTTTATTAACTTAAATAGTAACCAAGTAATCATAAAGTAATGAAGAGAATAATAAACGAAAAGACCAATTAGTAACAGTTTAAATCATTTAAGTTTACTTACGTTATAATTGATCTACATTAAAACTAAACAAAATAAAAACAATTCTTAAAAAGTATAACAAAAATAAAGAAACAGTCAAGTTAATTTTTTTTTGCTTACATAAGCAGGTTTCCTTAACAAAATACAAACGACTTTTAATTTAATAAAATCGAAATCATTACTATAGGTTTTAATAATTTTTAATCTATTTAGATTATAACTGTTTGCACAAATTGAATTCTTAACCAAATGTTCTGTAATAGATGAACGTTTCGATGCATTTAAAACCTTGACAGGTATACCATCTTTCTTATCTGAAAAGCAAAAATTTTCTACACTCCTATACTCTTTTCCTTAGATGTATTGTTGCTAATCCAATATAACTTGCTTTACAACAGCAGCTGTATTGGTAAATTAACATACTTTTATTTAAGTTTGATACTGGATCCTTACCACCTAGTGTTGATAGTGGTTTAGAGGTAAAGATAATTCTAGGGTTTGCTGCATAATAAGTATTACTTATTAATTGTCTAATTTTTTTTCTAACATTTCTGAGCCTTTACTAATAAATGGAATTTTTAAAGTAACTACACACTTTTCCGGTCTTATTGTCTTTATTCTATCCAATTTTTTTAAATATAAATTAATTTTTTTGTTAACTAACATTTGTGGGTAACCGCTTTTATTTAATAGTAACTTGATGTTTTATTTCACTTATTAGCAACTCTGGGAAACAATTTTTGTAAGCACGATGACACAAAGTTCCAATTAAATTTACTTTTCTCTTTAAACTACAGTTTAATTGAAAATTTAAATAACATCCTGTAAAAGTTTTCTTTTTGTACACCGAAGTTAAAATTCTATTTTATTTTGTTTTTTTTTGCAAATAGTTATAATCTAAACAGATTTAAAATTATTATTATTTGTAGTAATGTTTTCGATTTAATTCAATTAGGAGCCATTTGTATTTTGTTAAGGAGACCTGTTTTTTGAAGCAAAAAGATTTTGACTATGTTTCTTTATTTTCGTAATACTTTATAAGAGTTGTTTAAATTTTATTTAGTTTTACTGTATATCAATTATAACGTAAGTAAACTTTAATGATTTAAACTGTTACTAATTGCTTTTGTCGTTTATTAATCTCTTGATTACTTTATGATTATTTGGTTACTATTTAAGCTTGTAAAATATTTTTACTTGTTAGCTTTGTACTCTACTGATGAAAATTGCACGAAATAAATTTAATTTTACTAAAAATGTGTGTCTTGTATTTCTTATTGTATAATTACTGGTCACATACGTTCCAATATTCATTTTATTATACTAAAATTTGTTATCAAAAACGTAATAAACCACGTTTAAAAACTCATATAGTGTTTTTATCAGAAAACTATAATTTAACTATTTTTTAATTTGTTTATTTTTAAAAATATTTTATAGGTGTTTTGTTTAAAAAGTAAATAATATTGATTTTGCTATTAGATGAACTTTTAGTAAAATAAATTCACTAAAATACTATTAATCTGTTCATTCAAAATAAATGTTCTAATTTATATATTTTTTTATTACCAAGTAGTTGTTGTGTTGGATTATTTTAACGCATTAGTGTATTTAAAAAAAAGATAACAATATTACTTTTCTTACCCAGTTTTTTAGTGAAACTTGACTTTTTAGTAAAAGTAATGCTTAAAGAACGTTGAAAAGTACTGTAAAAAGTTTCTAATAGAAAAAAGTTTAGTTTTTTTTTTAATTAACATTTCTATTGCCTAAGTAGTTGTTATGTTAGTCCTGGACAAGTTGTTAAAGGTATCCAAGTGATGTACGACTCGATAACCGAAAGGTTTTTTCGTACACCAGGTCCTGAATCAAATAATTTGAGGGCTTTTTTTGTCGCTCAATAAACACTACTTACGATGTTTAAACACTTTATTGACGTATTTTAACCAAAAACAATTTATGTACTTTTTTATACTAAGATATTTTAAAAATGTACTACGATATTTTAAAAAGTCATAAACAGTGTTTCTTCAAAAATCTACGACTTAAATTTTTATATTTTAATTGGTATGTTAAAATGTTCTAATAGTGTTCTCGTTTTTAGTTATTAACATGAATTGGTAAAAACTTGAAATTTTAGTATAAGTAAATACTAAATTTTATTAAATAAGAATTTAATTAATTACTTAATATTTTTACTTAGTTTTTAAATTAAATTGTTCTACATGAGTTTTTTGTTTTTATTCTAAATGAAAAGCAAAAATTACATGATTTTGTTAAAAACGGATTTTATAGTAAAATTGAGAAACTAAAAAGTTTCAGCAAAAAGTTTCTTTTAAATAAACATACATAAATCTAATTTTCCATTGAATTTTATCTGTAGAAAAATTACGAATAACAAGTTTAAATTGTTAGTTTTTACTAAAGAATAAAATTTATTTAGTAAAACATCATAAACATAAACAACACAATTGCAATCCATAAAAAGAATTTAGACATAGCCTCACTCTCCTGATAGAATGGTTGTCCACGTGCAGGTGCGGGTCTTCCGATGTTAAAGTTCAGTAATCCGCCAATAACAGAGAACGGAAATGCACCAATCCCAAAACTCATATGTACTCTGTGACTATCACCAAAACTAAACCCACCGAAATTTCTCTTTAAAAATCAAAAATAAGTTTATTAATTTCAAATTTATTATATCATTATATTTAAAGTGAAATATTGATTTTACTTGGTTTTAACATTAATATATAATTTAAAACATGATAAAGTAGTGATGTATTTGTTGATCAGTTACTACTTAACTTTAATAAAAAAAGATTTATTTTTGTTACATTACGTAAAAAAATAAATTCATTATGCAGATAGAAGTACATAATTATTTTCTAAGTATTTAAGTTTTTCAAAATACATTAAGTTAGCTAAAGAAAAAAAAAAATTTTGTGTTGGAAATAATTAATAACAGTTTGCTTATATTTAATACTTTAAAGTTGTTTAAGTTAAAACTAAAACTTATTATGATATAACACTATTAAAAAAATCAAGGTGTCCGTTTGATGGCCTGCTAACGCCGGCAAAATAGGTACTGCCTGAGAGTCACCTGCAACTCCAGCAGTTGCAGGGCGTCGGCAGGTACCCTTTTGTACGAATCTCTTAAAAAAGTGTCTCTTACTCATTTTACTAATCTTTATAGAGCCCTGTCTTAAAATACTTAATTTTGCACCTAATTTATTTATATAACTTAATAAATCAGTACCTAAATATCACGATTTTATTAGTAAGTACCAATATATGTTAATATTATCAATATCTACCTAAATGTCTAAATATCACAATTTCACAAGTAACTATGAGTACATGCCAATATCAAAAAATTTACCTAAATGTCTAAATATCACAAGTAATTATGAATATATGCTAGTATCAAATGAACTACCTAAATATCTAAATATCACAACTTAATAGTAATTATGTATATATGATAATATGAAAATTTCTTACTCTACTTAATTTAAAAAGTCACTCTTCCATGGCAAAAATATATTTTAATTTTAACTTGAAATACTTACTAGCTTACAATTTACTTAAACAAATAATTTGTACATCTATTGACCACTTAAAATATATAGAAACCATACACTTACTAACTTATCTATTTACTTTAACAAATAGTTTGTCTATTTATAGACCTTTAAGTAATTTTAAGAACTATATACTTACTGATTTTACTATTTACTTAAATAACTAATTTGTTAATTTATTAAACAATAAAAAATATTTAAGAATCATATACTCACTCACTTTACTGTTACTTTAATAACTAGTTAAATTATTAATTACTAAATTTTCCTTAATAACTATGAAATTGCTTGTAAGTTTAAATGTTTATTACAACAATGAAAGAAAAATTAAAAGTAACAAAAAATAAGACTTACAAGACAACTTTCCAATACATATGTCAACCAAGATAAATTTCCAAAACCTACTTAAACTTTAACACCAAAACTCTAGATGAAACTCTGTCTCGAAAAATGTTTATGTTTTTTAAACCATAGCTTGTTTGGGGAAACGTAACTATTAGTTTTTACATAAAAAAAGCGGAATTAACTATTTTGTATTTAACATGAATGGTCGAACGTTACAAAGGTATGTTATACTTTAAGATAACATTGTTTTTTTATATATAATAGTTAACTAGAATAATAAAAATTTGCATAATTTTAACTGAATTTTAAAGTTTTAATTTATTATAATAATTTTACAGAATTTTATTTGTGATACATAAACTAATTTTTTATATCACAAAATTTTGGAGTTAAATTCTATATCTAGTAATGATATAAATGTATAACTTATTAACTTTTTCAAAATAATAAACCGGTTTAAAACCAAGTGCAAATGTACTGCGATTGCGTTTTTCATTTTCAAAATTGACTATTAGTTATTTTGGCTATCTTCATTAAGGCATATTTTTTTATGCCATTATATAATAAGCACTAGGACTAAACTTTTGTTAATGGTCGTGCAGTGCAGTCTAATGCTTATTTTATAATTTGAAAACAAAGATAAAGAAAAAATTTATTAGAAAAAATACGCAATAAAAAATTCTTTTACCTAAGACTGTAGTAAAATAATGTGTTTTGTCTACGTTTTTATTAGTGTGGTAAAGTTCGTAAACGGTTATAAGTTATTATTTAAATAATAAGTTTATAAGTAGTAACGGAAAAATATTCTTCGTTTTAAATATAAAACAGACAACTTTTAGAAACTTACAATAGGCTTGCAGCAGTTGTGAATAATTGAGAGTGTATCAATTTTGCATGTTACTCAGTACTTTAAAAAAGAATAAAATGTGAAAATTTTGCATTGACATAAACTTATATTTTTTAAAAGTATCTAATAACTGTTAATAACAATTATGCTTAAAGTTATCTTATCAATCATTTGTGTTTAAATATATATGGTGTTTATAGATTATAGTTTTATTAAGGTTTGTATGTGTGTAGTGTTCTTTTTATTTGGTTTAAATCTGTTTTAGTTCACGTTATAAAATTTTTATCACTATACTACTAGAAAATGATAGCTTTTATAATAGGGCACGCAGAATCAACACAGATCCCTATACTTCTACCCTCATATATCCCCTAAATTATCCTACAAACACCGTAGTGGTTACACAAAACCTAAATAAGTTTAAATAACTTACTAATAAACCTGTCTTAATTGTTAGTACAATAAAATGTACAAATTTTTTCGTCTTCCAGTTCCTAAAGCAGTTTTTAACTAAAGCGTTGTAAACTCTTACAATGTGTGTTAGAGAAACAAGTAGACAAAAAATCAGCAGTCAATTTAACAAAAACAAACTCTAGTTTCAGGTTCAGGACGCTGAGCTTGTGGTCTGGGAGGTGTTTTGGTTCTTGGGTCAGTGGAATTAGCGCTGCCACGACCGTAAAGAGGAATAACCTTGTCACAACTGATACCAGCTTTACAAACTGGACAGGTCTGATGATTCGGTTTGGTTTCTAACCATTGATTCAGGCAAGGCCAACTGTTAAGGATTACAAAAAACTTATAAACAAAATTTTTCCCAATAGTTGAAATATATCTATTAAAATTGTAATAGTACATATAAAAAACGATTTAACTGTTTAGTAATTTAAATACATTAAGCATTTAAATTTACTAACATACGAAGATCTAACTTAAATAACCGCCGACGGCTATAACTATAACAGCTGACGGCAGTCGTATAACCAAGCAAATATCCTGATTCGTTTAAAATTATAAAACATTGTGTAATTTTTTTGTGAATGCATTAAGTTTGTGGACGGCAAGCTTTTAGCTAAAATCCAGCTTCAGCAAAAAAAAAAATTAGCATTTAAAAAATTATACTTAGGGTTGCCACATGTTTTTAGCAAGTTTTCTCCAGCTTTTCAAAATTTCTATCAGGTTTTAAAAATTACACGTTTTAGGGTTGATTTTTAGTTTAAAATTAAGTTTAAGATAAAAACTGTGTTAAATAGTATAACGACATTGAAAATATATCTTAAAGCTTCTTATATATGTTTTTTTAATAAAAAAGATCTGATGATGACAAAAAAAATTATCTATACGATATCCAATTAAATTAAACACTATTCTTTCTTTATTACACTAACACATGTTTCTGTGTGTTAACGGGTTAACACACTTCAACGGAGCTCTGTAAAAAATTACTGTAAGGAAAGAACAGAAGCTAAAGATTTTAATTTATTAAAAATAAGTACTATAGACTATTGCAGATAAATGGTTAATAATAGATACAATACATAATATTAAATCCAACTGTTATAAAACTGTATAATATTTGATAATTAACTGTCTAAATTAGATAAAGTAAAGTAAAATAGAAAACAAAATAACAAATCATAATATAAAACCACTTACATGAAAATCAAGAAACTACAGATTCAAAATATTTAAACCTTACTAATCATTGAAAAAAACATATAATAATTATGTTACAATTTTACGCTTTTAATATCCCCATTTAAAACAGTTCGATTAACTATAAAGTAAATAATCTATTCTTTATGTTTGGAATAAATAGTAACGCTCTTTAATTTTAAAGAGCTTTTTTGCTATTATTTTTATATAATAAGTTATCCTTTTGTAAATGAAAGAAATAAATCAACAAACATTAACAAGGTTGCCACTTTTTTTTTCAAAAATTTTCCAGGTTTTTCTAATTTATTTCTGGTTTTCTAAATTTCTTTAAGGTTTTTCAGATTTTTCATCCAGGTTTTTGAAAGCACATCTTTTTTGATAACTTTGAGTAGTAACATATTGTTTAGTTAAAAAACTACTGTTCAAAAGATATAAATTACTTAATATTTAGAGTAAGTATTGCAACTTATTCTATTATGTTGGAACCTGTACTAAATTCTTATAAGATGGTTGTTCAAAAGCCGTTATGTTGGTTTAATACAAATAGCTAAAAGTCTACTTAAATTTATCTTAGTTTGAACGTGTTATCTTTTATTAGTTCTTGTTTAAATATTTTTATAAATGATTATTTGATATTTTATAAGTACTGTCAGCTTTGTCTTCCTGCAACCAAGCTTTGTACTGTGGATTATCCAACTATGCATGACGGAATTTAAAACCTACTAATTTTACTTTGTCTTTTGGCATTGTAATTGATAAACTTTAAATACTCACTTAACTATATAATTGTGAAAAAAAACTTTTGTTATGTAAAAAACTAAATAAATTTTATAAAAAAAATAATAGGTTGTAAATTATAAAAAATACTACTGTCTCACAAAACTTTTTAAGTATTTTAAATTATTTACTGTCCTTCAAAACGCTGACGTCTCACTTAATATTTTATTCCTTTAAAAACAAAAAATACATATAAATATAACTATTTCTAATTTTTTACCTGTGACTTAACAAATATATTTTTTTAATTTACAGTGTCTTGATATTAGTAATAAAATTTATGAAAAAGTTATCAACAGAACCTAATTCGTAGGTAAAGATAACATTAAAAAATAAACAACACCTACATTTAAAAAATTAAAATCCTTAAATCTAAAAGTAACTTTTAAAACAATTTAAATTCTAGAGAAAGATACTTAAGAATGTTTTGAATAAAAAGATAGAAACTATTTTAACTATTTGTAAAAATTTTATAACATTTTGTTACAAGTACAAAGTAATGTTTTTATTTTTTTCCTAATGACTTCCACTCACTAACAATATCAACAATTAGCTAAAACTACAGATTTATAAGTCATAAATACTATAAATATTTTATTTTTTTATATATTATAAAAATTAACAAAAACTCAAACCTAAACCAGGTTTTTGTTCAAAATTCCAGTTTTTTTCATAATTTCTCAAATTCCAGGTTTTTTTAGCCTAAATTGTCAAATTGCAGGTTTTCCCAGGTAAAGTGGCAACCCTGCATTAATTACTGAATTAATAAATTAATCAATAGTTAAGGCAATTAAAACTATAATACTTCAGATGATATATATTTGTAAAATGTTTTTAATGGTTAATCTAAATTATAACAAAAGTAAAGTTAGATAAAACTTGAAAACAAATTAAAGTTAAATTAAAAAAACAAAGCACAAAAAAACTTAAATTGTTAATAAGCTTTCAAAGCCCTTGACCAATAATTAAATTACAGTGCTATACTTGAAACACCACAATTTCAACTGCATATATATTGCATATTAAGTAAGATAATTAAGGGCATAGTTTAATTAAGGGTCCACCTTGATTTTTACAAGTTGGTCTTATTTTATAGAGTTTTATCTGAGCTATCAGACATTTTTAACCGCAAAAATTAAAAGTATTTATTGAGATATGAGCAGTCAAAGTCGGTGACCTCAATAGGTTCTTAATGGAAGGCGCAAACTAAAAACACAAAAAAAGACCATTTCACTAAAAATCTATCTCCTCCTTCATTTTTGAAGCAATTTTTTTTAAATTTTCACAGAAAGTGTATTATTAAATTTTAAAAAGATTAGTGTAGAATTATTTTAATTTTGAAAAATAAAATTTTTATTAAAAAAAACAACCTATTTTTTGTTTTTTTTTTATCTAAAATATTTATGTTATAATATTTTTAAAATTCCAACATTCAAAGTCTTTTTAACTATAAAAGGAATGTTTCCTGAAAATTTGAGGTCACTATCTCAAAAAATGAAGGAGAAGATAGGTTTTTAGTGATTTTTTTTAAATTTCCGAGAAAATTGACCCCAAAAAACTTGCGGTTCATACGTTTGTATCGGAAACTTTATATAAAAAGCTCAATATCTCAAAAGTTAAATAACATTTTTTAGTTCTATAAAAACTGGCTTTTAGTTTGTACTTTAAGCTTTCATATAAGATACAATGTTATTTTTAGTAAAAAAAAAATGTCGGACCCCCCCTATGCCCTTAATTAATGCTTTGGAAAAAAGCATTTGGTCATTATGATTAAAAAGATATTATACAGATGCTATAAATATAAAATAAATTAAAAAATGTAATAAATTACAAATTTGTGTTTAATATGAATATATAAATGTAAAACATAAAACAACAAGGTGCTTAAATGCTAGGTAAAAACCTGCAGTAAAAATCCTCTAGCCGATCTATTGGGCGTAGTAGGTAAAAAAGCACGGTTTATCTTACAGATTAGATTTTTTATTTAAACATAAAAAGTATCAATAAAAATACAAAAAAAGGTTTAAGGGCATAGGGGGTGCAACATTTTTTTTTTACTAAAAATAACATTGGATTTCAAACGGTTAAAAATGTCTGATAGCTCAGACAAAACTCAATAAAATAAGAACAACTTGTAAAAATCAAGGTGGACCCCCCCCCCTATGCCCTTAATTTTAATAAGTTTTTATTTTTTAACTAGATAAATTTATACATGTGATTTATTTAAATAAGGACTGCCTAAAAAAATTTAAAAAGATTCATTATAAAATAAAAGAAAAGATAGATTTTTTGTGAAATAGTTTTCTTTTGCACTTTTGTATTACATATTTTATAAACAGCTTATTGAGCTCACAGACTTTGATTGCTAGTATCTCAAAAATTACTTTTAGTTTTGTGGTAAAATGTATCTGATAGCTAAAACAAAACTATATAACATAAGATCAACTAGTAAAAAAATAAGATGTATACCCTATGTTTTTAAGAAAGTAAACTTTAGTATGAAATTTAATTATAAACAATAAAAGGGTAGATCATGCCAATTCAATCACAGACCACAAGTTTCGGTAAACGTTACAAAAAACTTTTTACTTTAGACCTAACATATATTTAAAAACAACACTCTCAGCTTTTCTTCAGTAAAAGCATTTACTAAATGGTCTGGAAGATAGGTCCAAATATTACTCAATAACAAATTAAATGTTTGAGTTTTAAGCCATCTACATATGTAGTTTTAAATTTAGTCATTAAATTTATTAATTATGTTGGTTTTTTTTTTAGTAAACTTATTTTTCAATCATAAACAAACCAAAACAAGTGACCACAATAGCTTATGACAGCATCTTTAGCAGTATCTAAACAAATATTACATTCAAATTGAGCACTACCAGGTTCTGAATTTTCTTGCTGTTGATTCTGTTCTGCTGTTTCAGCCATTTTAAAGTCTTTATATTTTTTTATAAACAAACTAAACTGAGCCTATAAGATAAAAACTTGGTAAAACAACTATTTAGGATATAAGATAACTTATAAGTTAAGGGCATAGGGGGGGGGGGTAAACACCCTTTTTTGGTTTTTTATCTTATTTTATA
Source organism: Thalia democratica (assembly GCF_965202585.1). Classification (NCBI taxonomy): domain Eukaryota; kingdom Metazoa; phylum Chordata; class Thaliacea; order Salpida; family Salpidae; genus Thalia; species Thalia democratica. Next base: position 24,455,747 of record NC_139170.1, on the reverse strand, counting down.
TAGTTTTTACTAAGCTAAAAAATGCTTTTTACAGATTTTAAAAATTCAAAATAATTTTTGAGATATAGCCGGTCAAAGTTGGAGGCAACAATAGGAACCTTATGGGAGGCGCAAACTAAAACGGCAAATAACTAGAAATCACTAAAAATCTATCTCCTCCTACGTTTTTCGAGATAACTACCTCAAATTTTTAGGAAATGTTCCTTGCAATATTTAGAAAATTCTGTCGGAACAAAATTAAAAAAAATTAAAAAATAAAAATTTTATAACAAAAAAACTAAAGAAAAATTGTTTTTTTTGTTTATTTTTTATAGAAAATTTTTATTTTTTGATTTTCTTAAAATTCCTTCCGACAGAATTTTCTAAATATATCAAGGAACATTTCCTGAAAATTTGAGGTATTTATCTCAAAAAACTTAGGAGAAGATAGATTTTTAGTGAAATAGTCTATTTTTGCTGTTTTAGTTTGCGCCTCCCATAAGGTTCCTATTGTTGCCTCCAACTTACCGACTATATCTCAAAAACTATTTTGAATTTTTAAAATCTGTAAAAAGCATTTTGTAGCTTAGTAAAAACTATATAAAATAAGATAAAAAACCAAAAGAGGATGTTTACCCCCCCCTATGCCCTTAAGATGGAGTTGTAATAAAGACTTTAAAAAACCAACAGTTAGAATAAAAACTATAATACAATAAATTTCATATAAATAAAAAAACTTCTGAAACTTAGATATATTATAAAAAATCAATACTACCTACTCATTCTAAACATATTAAACTATATATATCTTGAAACTAAGATGTATCAAATACAAAATGCCATAGAGGGGGGTAAGCCATGTATTTTACAAGTTGATCTTATTTTATAGAGTTTTTACTAAGCTTCAAGTTGATTTTTACCATTTCAAAAAACTCAAATTAGTTTTTGAGATATGACAGGTCAAAGTCGGGCAGCATAATAGGTTCCTTATGAGGAGGGAAAACTAAAACAGCTAAAAAAAACTTTTTTTTTTAATCTATCTCCTCCTACATTTTTCAAGCATTCTGCTTTATACTTACAGTCTAATCTTTAAACAATAACTTAAAAATATTACTTTGGAATTAAAAAATACCTCTTTTTTAAGACTTTTTTTTTAATTTTTGTGACAGAAAATTTTATTTTTAAAATTAATTTAAATTCATAAGTAACTTTTTTTTTCTTATAATGTAAGGAACATTTCCTGAAAATTTGAAAAAGATTGCTTGAAAAATGAAGGAGGAGATAGATTTTTAGTGTTTTCTTTTTAATTTCCAATAAAATTGACCCCAAAAACTTGAAGTCCAAACGTTTGTATCAGAAACTTTTTACAAAAAATAAATTATCTCAAAAGTTAATTATCATGTTTTAATTCTGTAACTGTAATTGTCTCAATACAGACTTTGTACTCAAAAAAAAAAAGTGATACAAATATAGCTTGCCACTAAAGCAATTTCAATAGGTAGAACCAGTGCCGTAGCATGGTATTTTTGTTAGGGGGTGCACAACATTTGCTGATTTCAAAAAAATCTCCTACTTATAACTTTTGTTATAAGCTATATAAAAACCTTATTTTAAGTACTAAAGTTAAAATAATCTACTTAATAAAAAAGTCTAAGTTACTGTTTAAAAATACTTACTAATTTCACAATTAAGCATTTTTTAAACAATTATAGCTAGTTTTTAAAACTAATATTCAATTATAGTTTTCTGTACTTGCACAACTATAAACTAACTAACACTAAATTAATACTTATTTAATTATTGATAAACAACAATTCTTAAATGAAATAAAATGTTTTGCTAGTAACTAGGAAAACTTTACCAAAATTATTAATATCTTATATAAAAAATTATGTATATAACAGCTAAACATTAGAGATATATGGCAAAATAAAAATTAAAGTTAAATAAAAAATGAGCAAGAAAATTGCAAAACAAACTACAGGTAATAACACCTGATTACAAATATATTTCTTTAAAACATGTAATTTTTTTTTCAAAAAATCAAAACAATTCTCAATACAAATAAGAAATAAAAGGTAGAGTTTAGTCAGACTTTGTTTTGAATAGACAGAATTAACAAAAATAACAAAATATATTTGATAGCTCACCAACCAAGAAAATAGAAGATTAAATTTATTTTATATAAAATCTTTTTTTTTCATGTACTAAAACTTTTAGAACAAAAATAAATAGTCAAATTTAGCTTTCAATACAAAGAATAAACAAGTAAATCAGAATTTATATGATAGTTCACTGTTTGTAAACTTGAAAACTAATATTTTTCAAACAACCTATAAAAAAAGGGTTGCCACTCTTTGAGTCAAAAAATCTTCCCTGAGTTTCCCTAACTTTTTTCAAATTAATTAAAAAAATTATTATTTTTTAAAAATTACAATGTTGATAATAAGAATATTAAAGAACTAGCCGCAAGGCTTAAAAATTTTTAAATAAGTACTTAAAAATGAATAATATTAACTTTTTGAACAAAATATTGAAACTGAAACTAAATCTCATTCTAGATCTAGAAAAAAATTTCCCTGAGAATTTTTTTAAAATCTCAAAATTTTCCTGAAATTTTAAGAAAAAACCATAACTGCCCTGAGTTTCCATTAAAATTGTAGAATTGAAATTCCCTGAGTTTCCCTGAGATATTCTATATCTTGAAAATTCCCGGAGTGTGTGGCAACCCTGTAAAAAATAAGAAATTATATTAAAAACAAACATCTAAAAACGCTTTTAAACCTAAAGAAAAACGTTCAAAGGATGAAAATTTTATTAAAAAAACTAAATAAACCTAGTTTGAAGATCACTTTTTTATTTGAATACGTAATTTTTTTTAGCTTTATTAACTTAAAGATTTGTAAAAATTTCTAGAAGGATAGTTATAAATTATATAAAATTTCACTATTTGAACAAACAATAATAATTTATAAAAGTTTTTTTTTAACCATTTGAATTTTGAATTGCATTCTATAGTTATAGAAACATCTTGTGTTGGTCTGCTCTTTTAAAACTTGATCTTTTTAATCTTCAAAAATTAGGATTTTTTTTTTATTTGCAACAATCTATACAATACTACTGATATCACTTTTCATATTTGTTTTATCAAAAATACTAATGATAACCAAAATAAATGTGTATTTATTTTTTCATAAACTACTGTATACTTTTTAAAAAAAAAAAATCAATTAAACTAGAAGATATCAAGGTTGCCACTCTTTATTAAAAAAAGTGTCCTAAGGTAATTAAAACTTGTCATAAGTGACCTTACACAGTCCTAGGTCATTATGAAGTTTTACAAGCCCTTGAAAGGATTTCAATTAATTAAACTAAATAATTGAGTTCTTCAAACAAAATTGGGTTTTACACACGAATCGGGGCACACGTTTTTGAATATTATTTGCAGGAACTTTTTACTATTTTTTATGATATTCAATATGTACTTTCTGACAGGTCCAAATTTCTGTGATTTCAAAAAGTAAAGACGTCGTAAGGTAAGAACTTTGAGAGGTACGCACCCGCGTAAGGTACGAACTATTTAAAAAAAATATTTAATTATTTATAATTGGTTTGAGATACTTATTAAAGACTAAATATTTAAAAACTTTTTACAGGTGTTATCAGAGACGAAGACAAGCTCTTTAAAGCAAAGATAGAAAACTGTAACTACTAGTGACATTTCAACTACGTTTGACATTTTTACTATATCAAAACTTTATCGTCAAATAAATGAAAATTTTAATTTTTATGAAATATGTATTTAACTACGACCAACTAAAATTAAATAAAAAAAGTTTAGTAATATATTTAGTTAAACCAAAGTTTAATCAAACTTGTACTAGTATAGAACTGTTTAAAATAGAAAACTAATTATCGTTAACAGTAGATAAAAATAAGAATGCAACTATTCATGAGAAATGAAACTCTAAAATTTATCAAACTTTTTAAGTTTAAACTAACTAAGTTTAAGTAACTTTTTAAGTTTAAACTACAGATCTTTTTTTTTAATAAATATAAAAACAACTTGAATTTAATTTTCAAAACTAATTAAGTATTATAAATTTACTATATTTTTATAGTAAAGATACTACTCAAAGTTTTTGTTTAACTTTGTTTATTTTTTCATTTGCTTTGTTTGCTAAAAATTAAATTTAAAAAAAAAAAATTAGATTGTTTTTTTACAATTAAGATTTTTAAAGTATTAAAATATTTTTAAATCAAATTAGTTCTAAAATATTTGAACATTTGTCAAAAGCTAAACCTGGAAATTTTGAAACTATTTCCTTAAATATGACTATTTACCTAAAGCTTAGCTATAAAAAGCCGTTTCATGGCAATTAAGAGGCGACTGCTACGCTCTTTTTATTTTTATTTTTATAAGAAACAAAAGTAAAACATTGATGTTAACAATATTTAAAATGTGTATTTAAAAAAAGACACTACAGAGATTGCTATTTTTTGATAATATGACAATGAAATTACATTAATTTGTTTTATTATTTTTAAAATTTTATGCACGCGTAAAATTTCTTGTTTACTTAAACCAAAATTTCGTTATTTTTTTTTTTAATTAAACATTTATTGCACACAGTATGTATTTGCTTGATAAAACAATAAAACATTAAATACATCTTTATTTTTTTTAAAGTATCTCCACAATATGTATATTTTTGTTTATTCAACAAAATAAATTTGTTAAAATAGTTTTATTTAAAATATAAATTGTTGCACGCATAACTATAACGTTGCAAGCTTATGTTATGCTAAAGTCAAGTCAGTCATACAATGTAGTAATTATGCTTAAAAGATAATTTTTAGTACGAGCATAAACTTAATTCTATAGACAAATATATAAATTTTTCAAAAAACATAAAACTTTAATGTCAATTATTTTCCATACTTAAAAACTATCTAATTTTTTTTTTTTTATTTTAGAGAACGCACCTTTTTCTTTAATTAAAAAAAAACTGGTTTGGGGTTTGAATTATTTCATGGTGTCCCTCCAAAAATAAAGGTTTTTTTTTCATTATTATGGTATTAAAACAAAAAATAAATATTTTATATATATTTTTTTTTTTTCCTTAGTTTTCATGTTATTTAAACTGTTAGATGTTTATTTTATAAATTATGTTAATATCTTATACGATTTGGCCCCAAAGCAAAATGATGTATATTACCCTATCATTTGCCTTGGCCATTTCCTAGATAGAAAATTGATAAAAGGAAAAAAACAATTAATAAGAATGTGAATTACAACAAACTTAATTAAACTAAAATAATTTAATTAAGTTTGTTGTAATTCACATTCTAATATTTTATAATAATAAATAATAATCAGATATGTTATAATAATATTTTTTTTTTTTATATTATAAAAGTATAGATTTTCAGAATACTTGAAAATCAGTATTAATAACTATATTAAATTAAATAAAGCATAAATAGTATTATTTTGAACTATCTACTATTTTTATAAAAACTGTGTTAAAAAGTTGTTTAAATACTATCCAACAATATTTTATCGTATTTAAAAACTTCATCTTTTTTTTAACTTTTACCTATTTTCATTATATACGATTTTTATTAAACTATTTTGTCATACAATAACTTACCTTAAAATTAAAGTGCTAGCATTTAGTTATATGTACAACACAACAGTAATATCAAGGACTTTATTTATTAAACGAAGTTATTTAAAAATATTACATTTTTGACATAGAAAAAAAATTGCTGTTTGCTAATAAATCGTTTAAAAACTATATAAATTAAAAATTACTGTTTATAAACATATTAACTCTAACATTTGTACCTTAATTCAAAAAAAAATATTTATTACTTGGACTTTAAAAGAATCATAAACGAAATAATTAACAAACGTAAAAACAAAATACATATTTTTTCTATAAAAAACTTTACTTTTAAACATAAAGCCCCTGATAAAAATTAACTTTCATTTAATAACTGTAAAAAACTTTAATTAATCAAAATCATTTAAATAATCTTTTAACTAAAATTATCTAGTTTGTAACGAAAAACAAGTACTTTTCAACAAAATCAATTAATTTGATTACAGTGAACGTTGATTAAAACGAAATTAAAGCAGTAAATTTGAAGACTTACTTTACACTTAAACATTAGTATACGTAGTTAGGTTATAACTATAACGATAATTAATAAAAAAATTATTGAAAATTGTTTATAACATGTTAAAACGTTATTTAATGATTTGATATAAACAAAAAAGCAAAACTATACTTTTTAATCTTAGAATTACAGATAGCTAAAAAAATCAAAGCTCATTGATGTGCTGGCTGGCTGAAGAGGAAAGCTTTGCAGGCCTTCAGGAATAAGTGATCAAGAGCCAAGAGCCATCTCTTTAACATAACACATAGACTCTTTTTTTTATTGTATAATTTAATAGTAAGTTTATTTTTATATCGATTTGTAGTAATATTTAGTTGCAAATAAAATTCGAATAAAAAAATCCATTCCGAAAAGTTAAATTTTTATCAAATTAATAAAGTTACTTATTTTATTATCATACTACCATAGTAAACTTTAAATACATTTAAAAACCAGTAACTTTTTGCAAAAAAAAAAATTGCTTGATATATTGTTTTGTTTGTATATTAAAATGTTTAAGAATTTATTAAAATTTTTGTAGCTAAGAACAACGTTAATTTTATCCACTTCCGATAATTAAAACTACAAAATATTTTTTTTAATATACAATAGATATATATTTTTAAATATACTACTATGTAAGATTTCAAAAATCCGCTAACATTTTTGCAGATTTAGAAGTATATAATAAAAACTCAGAACAATGTATTTGATATTAAACGCTATATGCATGTTTTAATTTAAAAATTTTGTTTGGTAACACAGTACCAAAACAAACAACTTTATCTAAACTTTTTAAGACAAACACTAAGAAGTACGGAATACTTGTTTTCCATTACAAACTATATATATTTTTTTTAAAGATTATTTAAATTTTTTTGATTATTCTAAGTTTTTTACAGTTATTAAATGAAAGTTGTTTTTTATCAGGAGCTTTATGTTTAAATGTAAAGTTTTTCATATAAAAAAAAAAGTATTTCGTTTTTTCGTTTGTTTATTATTTCGTTTATGATTTTTTTTAAGTTCAAGTAATAAATTTTTTCTTTTAATAAGGTACAAATGTTAGAATCGATATGTTTATAAACAGTAATTTTTAATTCATATAGTTTTTAAACGATTTATTAGCAAATAGCAATTTTTTTCCTATGTCAAAAATGTTATAGTTTTAATTAACTTGGTTTAATAAATAAAGTCCTTGATATTACTGTAGAGCTGTTAAAACACTGTTGTACATATAACTAAATACTAGCTTTTTAATTTTAAAGTAAGTTATTGTATTTACTTAGTTGAAATGACACTATCGTTAGAGTTAAATAAGGCCTAAAAATCGACTTAATTTTTATAATTAATTCACAGCGATATGTAACCTACATAAACCATAATACTAAAAGAATAAAAAATAGTTTAAAAGTCGCATTGTTAAAATGACACTGGTATATACAGATGAAGAGTCACCTAAAATTAAATTAAGTAAGCACTTTTTTTCAAAATAAAACTGAAAATTATTTAAAATAAATCTGAAAAATTCTATAACATTGAATTTCACTTCGATATTGGTGCCCACCTAAAGTTAATCATAACCCAAAGTTTTGTATAATTTTAGTATGAAAGTTAATATTTTTATTTTTCTTATAAAATTTTTTAATATTAAAATAAATTTAGGTTTTAAACACGAATCGGGGCACACGCTTTTTAACATTATTTGCAGGAACTTTTTTCTATTTTAGATATGCAATATACATTTACTAACAGGTCCAAATTTCTGTGATTTTAAAAAGTAAAGACGTCGTAAGGTATGCAGTGCATGTTTTGTACTATACTATGCACAATTAAAAATTTTTTTTTAACTCTTCATAATTGGTTTGAGATACTTATTAAAAACTTAACATTTAATAACTTTTTGCAGGTATTATCAGAGACGAAGAAAAGCTCTTTAAAGCAAAGATAGAAAACTGTAACTACTAGTGACATTTCAACTACGTTTGACATTTTTACTATATTAAAACTTTATCGTTATTTTTATGAAACATGTAGTTGACTTAAACCAAATAAATTAAAAAAAAAAGTTTAGTAATATATTTAGTGAAATAAAAGTTTAGTCAAACTTGTACTGGAACTTTTTATAATTATTATTATCAGTAGATAAAAATAAGAATGCAACTATTCATGAGAAATAAAACTCTAAAACTTATCAAACTTTTTAAGTTTAAACTAACTAAGTTCAAGTAACTTTTTAAGTTTAAACTACAGATCTTTTTTTTAAATAAATACAAAAACAACTTGAATTTAATTTTCAAAACTAATTAAGTATTATAAATTTACTATATTTTTATAGTAAAGATACTACTAAAAGTTTTTGTTTAATTTTGTTTCTTTTTTCGTTTGCTTTGTTTGCTGAAAATTAAATTAAAAAAAAAATAGATCGTTTTTATACAATTAAGGTTTTAATAGTATTAAAATGGTTTCAAGTCAAATTAGTTCTAAAATATTTGAACATTTCTTAAAAGTTAAACCTGGAAATTTCGAAATTATTTTCTTAAATATGATTATTTGAATATAGCTTAGCTATAAAAAGCCGTTTCATAGCAATTAAGAGGCGACTGCTACGCTCTTTTGAGTTTTTTTTTATACACGAAACGAAAGTAAAACATTGATGTTAACAATATTAAAAACGAGTATTAAAAAAAAAGCCACTACAGAGATTGCTATTTTTTGCTTAATATCACAATAAAATTAGATTAACTTGTTTTATTATTTTTAAAACTTTATGCACGCGTAAAATTTCTTGTTTACTTAAACTAAAATTTTGATAAATAGTTTAAATATATTAAAAAAACTATTGCACGCAGTATGTATTTGCTTAATAATACGATAAAACTTTCATTTTTACTTTCAAGCTACTTTTATACTACTTTTAGTTTTTTGACTACTTTAGAATAAATATTATGTTTTGCAGAAGTCAAGTCAGTCAATATAGTAGTTACGCTTAAAATGTAATGTTAAGTTTCCAAAACAAGTATTTATGGATAGAAGCTGTTTTTAAACAAAAAAGGTTAAAGTTAAAGTATTTTTGAGGCTAAGTTTCTGATACAAATAATAGTTCATTTTGAAATAAATAAAGATTCATATTTAAGATTGTTTGTTAGTTTTTTACTTAGCTTAGAAATTCGGCTGAAGCTTATACTTTATAATATTGTTTACCTAACGATATGAACCGCTTAAAAAACTTGGTCTAAATACCTGGTGTAAGATCAAACCTTTTGGTTATCGAGTCGTACACAACATGCTTACGTTTTTCAATCAACGGGCGGATCTGGAAAAAAATAGCTTTTTGCGGACGGGAGCATTTCAAACTAGCAATTACCGGATCCAATATCCGTATCCAGCCGAATAATGACTCGGTTTCTAATTTAATTAAAAGTTTTGGAACCGTCCGGACTCCGGAATCTAATTTTATGGAAACATTTGATCGCTTTTTTTAATCCTTCAACTTTACAAAATTTTCCAAGTCTAAGAACTTTAGATGTAGATTGAAACATGTCAGATGTTAAAATAATGTCTACAAAATAGAACTGACATTGTAATTGACAAAGGTACGTATGGAAAATATTGTACTTAAAAAAAAAATTTGCTTGGGGTAATTTAACAAAAGATATTCAAACTATTTAGAACAACAAAAAATATAAGAACAAAATAGTGTAATTATTAGTACACATTAATTTAAAAAATAATTTTTTAGCATGTTTTTAAAGTGAGATTCTTATAATTTTGTTTTGTAAAAATATGACTCATATTTCTATAAAAATATTGTTATATTGTTATTATATTGTAATTTTATATTGTTAATAATTTAGTTAATATATTGTTTATAAATTTGTTATACCCTTTTCGGGCCTGTCACTTCGCTCGCGGGTCGGTCATTTTCATTAGGGGCCGGATTCCAATTAAGTTTAAAAAATGGTCGGGGGCCGGTCATTTTCACTCTGCGGGATGGATCCAGCCCGCGGGCCGTACGTTGCCCACCCCTATATTACGATATAATAAATTATTATTTTTATCTTTAACGGATAACACAAACGAAAATTCATAAAGTTTTGATATAGTAAAAGTGTCAAACGTAGTTGAAATGTCACTAGTAGTTACAGTTTTCTATCTTTGCATTAAAGAGCTTGTCTTCGTCTCTGATAATACCTGCAAAAAGTCTTAAATGTTAAGTTTTTGATAAGTATCTAAAACTAATTATGAAGAGTAAAAAGAGTTTTTTTTAATAGTGGGTACCTTACGCGGGTGCGTACCTCTCAAAGTGCGTACCTTACGACGTCTTTACTTTTTGAAATCACAGAAATTTGGACCTGTTAATAAATGTATATTGCATATCTTATAAAATAGAAAAAATGTTCCTGCAAATAATGCTAAAAAGCTGTGCCTGATTCATGTGTAAAATCTAAATTTAACTAAAAAAATTATTGTTTGTCACCAGTTTGAAATAATTATATTATAGTAAACATTAAATGTTAACTAATCATCAAATTACTTAAATATTTCCTTTTTTAAACTTACATTTGCTTTGTATCTAATTAATGCTTTCCTAAATTTTTCATTAATATGGTTTTTCTCATACTTGCTTGCCTTTTTAAAGTCTAAACCTAGACCTTGATATAATTTTGAAAAAGCTTCTGATGTTTTTGTTTTCATCTAATAATGTAAAAAAAAATTTACCCTTGTCCGCCTTTTTCAACAATTCCTCCTTTTTCAAAAGAGTTTTTTTACTAAGTCTTTATATCTTTTTAACTTCTTTTGATAAAGATAATGATGTTTGTGGAGTGTTGTTAGATCTAAGTAAGGCATTTGACTGTGTAGACAGAGAAATTTTATTAAACAAGTTGGAATATTATGGAGTTAAGGGGAAAATGCTTAAATTTTTAGAATTGTATCTCACTGAAAGAAAACAATTTGTAGATTTTGCAGGGCACACATCAACTTGTGAAAGTATCAAAGCAGGAGTGCCACAAGGCTCGGTTTTAGGACCCTTGTTCTTTCTGGTGTACATCAATAACTTACAGAATAATACAACACTAAAAATCATAAACTTCGCTGATGTTACTTTATTATATACAACATTTAAGAAAAACACATATAAAAAAGATAATGAATACCTAAACTCCCAATTAAAAAACGTATCAAGATGGTTAATGGACAACAGGCTTAGACTAAATGTAAATAAAACAAGATACATGCTCTTCCACTCCGGCAAGATTGATATTTGGAAAAACATAAACTTAGATATAAAAATTGGTAATTCAACTATATCAAAGGTAAATAGTTATAAATATTTGGGTGTTACAATTGACAGTAATCTTAATTTGTCTAACCATATTGAAACATTAAAAACAAAATTACTAAAGACAATAGGTATTTTATACAAAACATGGTACTATTTAAATCAAAACTCTTTGTTTTACATTTTTAACTCACTTCTTATGAGTCATGTTAGATATGGATTACTTTGTTGGGGTAGAGCAAGCAGAACCAAAATTTCTGAGATCAATAAACTTGTAAATAGAGCTATAAGGTGCATACATTTTAAAAGTTGGAATGAAAATATTAGTAGCATAAAAATATCAAAAAAAATTTTAGATGTTGAAAACATGTTTCGGTATGAGTTAGGAGTCTTTATGTACAAATTCTAAAAAAGCATGTTGCCTGTTAATTTCAATCCTTACTTTACAAGTATAAACAAGATTCACAACCATTCAACGAGATTTTCAGAGACAAGTTACTTTTTTCCTCAAGTAAATAGTCTTTACGGTTCTAAGTCCTTGTCATATCTTGGATGTAAGGTATAGGAGGAAATTCCAATAAGCTTAAAAGAACAAAACTATCTTATAGCATTTCAATCTGGACTGAAAAATGTAATGCTCAGAAATCAATCAGACAATCAGAAATCAATCTTAATTTTCAGTTTTAAATAGTATCTCATAAAATGATTTCTTAGTTATTAGGTTTTACTCTCTATTTATTTATTTTTTTTTTTTTGTGAAAAATCAATGGCAGCTGTGTTGGCTGGGTGTGAGCAGAGTTTATTTGGTCCTGGGTATAAATTTTGAACAAGCATTTTTTATTTACTAACTTAATTTTTTTTTCTATTTTTATGTGAGTTTATAATTAAGTATGATTACAATTTTATTTATTTAATATTATTTTTAAATATTTTAAAATAATTGTTGAGTTTGTTATAGAGTAACAGGGTTTTTGAACAGATGTAGTTGAAACTTACTTAGTTTATTTTTATTTCCAAGTGAGAATAATTAATTATTTTTTTATTTACTAAAGTAGTTGTTAAGTTTTTTTTTCTTATTTTTTGTTTTCTTTTTTAAACATTTAGTTTTAGAAAAATAATTTATGTTAGTTATAGCATTTTCACAATTTCTCCCTTTTTGTTCTATTGTTGACCTTTTTATTGCATTTTTCAGGGTTGCTCTTGTAGAGAGGGCAACAAGAAAAATGTGAACGTATATGATCATAAAAATTGAAATCTTTGGGAGGAGACGGTGTGGTGCCCATGGTAGACTATGATTTTCATGGTTAATATTGGCAGTAATGGGTTTAAAAAAGAGTGCATACCATTTTTTTTCCTTTAAGAATAAATTTCTTTAATTAGTTTAAGTTAAAAAAAAATCATACATTTAACTTAAAATTAGATTATATCAAAGTTTAAATAAAGCTTATCAAAGTTATTTATACATATATGGTGTGAGGCTCGATGACCGAATCCATTGACCATAGTTGTGAGCGTTCACTTTTTTCTTTCTTGGCATTGACATACTTAGTTGTTTGTTTTTATTAGAATATATCTAAGTATATTAGTATTTAACTAAAACTTTTAAGTAAACTTAATAAAATGCTACAACATATTTACACCATAATATTAAATAATAATAATTATTACCTAGCCCTTTAACAAATCCTATTTATTCTATTCAATTTTAAAAGGAAAGTATAAGATAAAAAATCTTGTCCACAAATAAATATATATGAAACATTTTTTATTGAAAGTAAAGTTTTTTATTCAAAAGCACTATACTGGTACTTTTGAAATTACAGAGTTTCAACTTTTTGAGTCAAAAAATTGCCCTGAATGACCTTAAAATGCCCTGAGATTTTTCATATTATTAGAAGAAATAAAAAAAAATTTCAAAACCAACAAACATTAAGTTTTTAAATTAAACTGATTCTAAAAATAAAATTAAACTAAGTCAAAATCTAATACAAAATCTATAAAAAACAAGACTTATACTTTTTAAAATTCCAAAAAATAGCCTAGAACTGTACTAAAAAATAATAAATGCCCTGAGTTTGTAAGAAAAATACAATGTGTTTATTAGGTTTTTCATTATTATATCTGGTATTTTTTGGCGTACAGTAAGTATTTTATTTTTTATAGTAGAAAGTTAAATTGCATAGTTGATCACGTAGTTCTACGCACATGGAACAAGGTTCTAGAGTTTTATTGTTCTAATTTAAGTACGAGCGGTTTTAAAGTGTGTTTACTAGGCTTCTTCTATATTTTCATTATTATTTCTGGTATTTTTTGGGGTAACGTAACTATTGTATTTTTTTTAGTAAAAAGTTAAATATTTTTTGATCACGTAGTTCTACGCACATGGAACAAGGTTCTAGAGTTTTATTGTTCTAATTTAAGTATGAGCGGTTTTAAAGTGCGTTAATGACTATAAGTAAAAAAATTGGAATGTGTTGAAAATCTTGAATATAAATATCTATGAAACTTTAGCCTCGTTATGACTTTTGCAAAATATTTGTAGCCTGTGGCAGCTGATTATATTTTTTTTTTGATTTCTCAAACTCAGCTAGACTTTCACAAGACTGTAAAAATGCTCATGGTTAGTAAAGTCCGTTGCTTTCCATTAATTGTGATAGATTGAACTACAAAATTGCCAAATTTACTCATTCCAGATCCATCATTGAAGTATACAATAGTTGAGTTGTTACAAATCATCATTTGTTTAGTAATTGAGCAAATAACTATTGCTTCTACATATAAATCAAGTCTGTTAGTATTACAAAATGCTGGCAAAGTGTTCATATCATATGGTTTATTAGGTTTTTAAACTTTACTTTTTTGTTATTTTCCTTTTTCTATTTGTGGAAACTGACATACTTTTGAATTATAAATCTTCATCAACCATTTATACACCCTATAGATTTCCCAAGTATTTCACATTAGCTATGACTCAAAATGAGTATGCATTGTTTCTCAAAAAACATTCAGGTATTATATGTTTCACTTCTTTTCTTGTAAGAAAACTTTACCAATGCTCTGTAGAACTCACAAATAGATTTAAGCTTTATTTTTACTGCATTTAATCACTTTGTGTACACAGGGCAAAACACCCAATCAAAAACTATGTTAACCACAATGTTTGCTAAACTATTGGTGTTGACTGACCTCTATGTGCTTTTTATTCAGTTAAAGTAACAGTTAAAACATATCATTACAGAGAGTATGTTTTACATTAGAAAATTCTTTGAAGAATGAAAACAAAATACAATTACTACAATGGGTATCAGGGGTGGCTTGAAAAACCTGCAAGTAAAATTTCCAACTTGCAAAATGCTAAGTCTGCAAAGTTTAAAAAAATAAATACAAATCATTTTTTTTTAAGTTTTTTAAAATTTATGCCCTTATCCCTATCCCAACTTACCCAAAAGTATAACAAAAACATAAGTTTGAGTGTTTAAGTTTAAAAAACATGAAAAAATAATTGAAAATTTTGCTAACTATGCAAATTTTGGCCCAAAAATTTTTGACAATTCTCCAATTCAAAATCTTTGGTAGCTAGCTTTCGGAGTGAGACAACTCAAGCAAAATTTTATTGTTAGCTTTAAACACAATTTGGAACCGTTTTAGAAGGTAATAAAATTTTTTTTTTCTAACACACCCCCTCTATTTATAGACTGAAATTTTTAAAACAATGCTTTTTAGGGTATTTTAAATTTTTGAGGCTGAAAACACTGCAGTGAGTTTAGGCTGTGCTTTTAAGAATCAATGACCCTGTTGTGTATGGGTAGAAAAAAGAAGGTTGCTTAAATAAGAGGGTTGAATTTATATTCTCTTGTCATCATATGATAAAGCTCCTCTTAAAATACAATAAATTTTATAGTTTTTCATAGTCACTTAAGGGCATAGGGGGGTAAACTTTTTTTCACAATTTGATCTTATTTTAATTAGTGTTTACCAGGGACGTAGCTTGGTACGTTTCTGCAAATGTACAGAAACGTATACTTGTGTTCAAAAAAGCTTGCTTTTATTTTAGCTTGAAAAGACTCTGCTTTCTTAGCTAAAAGTATTCATTTATGCTTAGTTATGCCCTCCTTTGAGATAATTTTGACATATATGTACTCTTTAGCATTTTTAGTGTCGTATAAAAATTGAACAAATTAAGGGCATATGGGGGTAAACACCCTTTTTTGGTTTTTGATCTTATTTTGTATAGTTTTTACTAAGCTACAAGATGCTTTTTACAGATTTAAAAATTTCAAAATATTTTTTGAGATATAGCCAGTCAAAGTCGGAGGCATTAATAGGATCCTTATGGGAGGCGCAAACTAAAACGGCAAATAACTTGAAATCACTAAAAATCTATCTCCTCCTACGTTTTTTGAGATAACTACCTCAAATTTTTAGGAAATGTTCCTTGCAGTATTTAGAAAATTCTGTCGGAACAGAATTTAAAAAAATTAAAAAATAAAAATTTTATAACAAAAAAACAAAAAAAAAACTGTTTTTTTTGTTTATTTTTTAAATATTTATTTTTTATTTTTATCAAAATTCCTTCCGACAGAATTTTTTAAATATATCAAGGAACATTTCCTGAAAGTTTGAGGTAGTTATCTCAAAAAAAGTAGGAGAAGATAGATTTTTAGTAAAATAGTCTATTTTTGCCGTTTTAGTTTGCGCCTCCCATAAGGAACCTATTGTTGGCTCCGACTTTCACCGGCTATATCTCAAAAAATATTTTGAACTTTTTAAATCTGTAAAAAGCATCTTGTAGCTTAGTAAAAACTATATAAAATAAGATCAAAAACCAAAAAAGGGTGTTTACCCCCCTATGCCTTCAAACTCTAAATTACTGTAAATCTTTCTGCAAGTTTTTGCATCTTGAAATAAACTTATATATTTATATATATAATTTACTAGGAAAATGCAATTTAAAAAGTTCCTGAACATACGTTTCATAGAGACAAAAAAAGATTGTCTTCAGCTGGTTCAATTTAGAATAAAAAGCACTTTGGTAAACAGAGGTTCAAAAGTTATACAAAAAAAAATGACGCAAGGACTGAATATTGTACATTAAAAATATTCTGTGCAAAAATTTATCTTCCATCTAACTAAAAAAATTACTAAAATTCACAAAAACCATAGTTAAGTTACCATAAAATTTATTGTATTTTAAGAGGAGCTTTTTCATATATTGACAAGACAATATGAATTCATACTCTTATTTAAACAACCTTAAAATACAATGAATTTTAAAATATTTTATGATCACATAACTGTGGTTTTTGTGAATTTTAGTTGTTTGTTTAGTTAGATGGGAGATAAATTTTTGCAAAGAATATTTGTAATGTACAATATTCAATTTTCGCATCATATTGTTTTTTGTATAAATTTTGAATCTCTGTTTACATAAGTGGTTTTTATTTTAAAATGAACCAGCTGAAGATTAAAGACAATCTTTTTTGTCTTTATATAACGTATGTTCAGGAAATTAAAAATTTCATATTCCTAATAAATAATTAAAAACCCCTTCAAGTGATCTCTGTAGATAGTGATTAAGTTTAGATAATCACCTTATTTTCTATATATATATAAGGTGAACCATGGTCCAAAAAGCATAACAAGAACATATATGATGTACCAATGGGAAGCATCCATGACCCGGAAATACAATATGATCTACATATCTTAGATAAATTAAGAAGGAACAGATCTTTAGTAACTATGGTTTAGTACTTTAAATATTTTTTTTTTAAATTTCAATCAATAGATTCATATTAGTTTACAAAGACTTCTTAAAGTCTTCAATAGCATAACTTTCAAACTAGGTTGTTTTTTAGTTTGCTAGTTTTGTATTTCTTTCTATTTCTATAAATAATCAGAGAAATCACTGAATGTTACTTTTTTATCTATTGATATTTTTAACCCAGCATAACTCAAAGAAGTTTATATTTAATAAAATCTCAGGATAGTTTAAGGATTTTTAATGATATCAGGAAAGACTTTTTCTAGACCTAGAATGAGATTTAATTGTTTCATTTTCAATATTTTGTTATTTTATATAAACATTTTTGTTCAAAAACATGATTTTTATTGATTTGAAATGTTTATTTAAAAGTTTTCGGCCTTGTGGCTAGTTCTTTACTATTCTTAGAAATAACTTGTAGTTTTTGTTATAAATCCGTCATAAATATTTTTCATGATATAAGTTTATTTATGCAATTGAGTACTTTATGTGGTGAGATGAAAATTAGTTCAATTAAATGTCAATAAAAAATAAAACTATTTATATAATATATAAATTAAGGGCATAGGAGGGGTAAACACCCTTTTTTGGTTTTTGATCTTATTTTATATAGTTTTTACTAAGCTACAAGATGCTTTTTACAGATATAAAATATTCAAAATATTTTTTGAGATATAGCCGGTCAAAGTTGGAGGCAACAATAGGATCCTTATGGGAGGCGCAAACTAAAATGGCAAATAACTAGAAATCACTAAAAATCTATCTCCTCCTACGTCAAGGAACATTTCCTGAAAGTTTAAGGTAGTAATCTCAAAAAACATAGGAGAAGATAGATTTTTAGTAAAATAGTCTATTTTTGTTGTTTTAGTTTGAGCCTCCCATAAGGAACCTATTGTTGGCTCCGACTTTCACCGGCTATATCTCAAAAATTATTTTAATTTTTTTAAATCTGTAAAAAGCAACTGTAGCTTAGTAAAAACTATATAAAATAAGATCAAAAACCAAAAAAGGGTGTTTACCCCCCTATGCCTTTAACTAAAATGGTTACATACAATTCACCACAAATTTTTTTTTAGTCTAAATTAATATAAACTTATAATGTTGAATATTTAAAAACAAAATTTTTCATAAGTTTAGTGAACATTAAATGCATAAGCTTACACATACAACCTTACTTTTAAATATTAAGAAGAAAAATGAACATGAGGTATAAGTAGTTTGCGCCAGAAGCAAAATTTTTTTTTTCAATAATTTGAAAAACACTAAGGATAACTCAGGCAGTATTTTGACTTTAGTGGAAAACCTGTTTTGTCTTATGTTATTATTTTAAAATTTTATCATAAACTTAGCCAACTCAAGATAGTTAAGGCCATAGGGGGGGGGGGGGGGGGGCGGGGGACTTTTTTTTTTACAAAAAATAACTTTGGCTTTTATATGAAAGCTTTAAATACAAACTACAAGTCTGTTTTTATAGAATTAAAAAATATAATTCAACTTTTGAGATATTTTATTTTTTGTAAAAAGTTTCAGATACAAACGTATGGACCGCAAATTTTTCAGGGTCAATTTTCTTGGAAATTTAAAAATTCTCTAAAAACCTATCTCCTCCTTCATTTTTTGACCTAGAGACTCCAAATTTTCAGGAAATGTTCTGAATCTTGGAATTTTTAAATCTTGAAAAATAAAAATTTTATCCACAAAAAACTAAAAAAAGGGTAGTTTTTTGACAATAATTTTTTTTTTACTCAAAATTAAAAAAATTCTACAATAGATCTCTTTAAAGTTTAATGATACACATTCTGTAAAAAATTGAGAAAGATTACTCAAAAAATGAAGGAGGAGATAGATTTTTAGTGAAATAGTCTTTTTTTGCATTTTTAGTTTTCGCCTTCCATAAGGAACCTATTGAACGCCCTTTCTTTGATCGCTTATATCTCAAAAGTTACTTTAAGTTTTTTTAAGCGGTTAAAAGTGTCTGATAGCTCAGATTAAATTCTACAAAATAAGATCAAGTTGTAAAAAACAAAATGGACCCCCCTATGGCCTTAATGTAATTCAGGATAGTTTTTGCTCATGCAGGTTTGCTTTTTTTCCTGTTATGCTTAATAGTTGACTTGCTAAACTGTTGTGAAAAATAGTTAAATTTTATAATTAAATAAAAAAAAAATTATACGCTAAATTGTTGTAGTATTTGTTAGTTTTTTGCAGGTATAATTTAGATATTAATTATGTGCTTTGAAAAAGTTTGGAATTTTCCATTTTTGGATAATTTACAAGATGAATTAAAAAATGATGAAGTTTGTGTTGTTGGAGTGTTTGGTAAATCTTCTTTTGGACATTGTACAAAAAATTTAGTTATAAACGAATTGATTCACACTAATATTTTCAAGCCCTATTCTCCTTTTAAAAATACCAATAAATTCGATTCTAAAGAAAAAGAACTTGACTTTAAGCCCCATATAGAGGGGTTTTATGACAACAAAAAGCGTATTTTTTACTTGCATCTTACTACAGTGTTTGATACTAGCATGTTAGCTGAAGCATGTGCTAAAGTAAACAAGTTAAAGACATTTAACAACAATCCAACAGAGTTTCATAAGTTTTTCAAAACTAAAGACATGCAAATTGTTCTTGCCCTAGTGTTTTTGTTTTCTGTTACTCATTTTATTTTACTTATTCATCCAGTGTCTACATTTGATATAAGTTATGATAGGTTATTTAAACATGTAAACTTTGTGAGAACTAAATTACAAACAGCAATCAAAGAAGTTTTAAAAGAATGTCCTGTTGGTAGAGATTGGTGGGTAAACGGTAGACCTTGTCCACCTAGAATTCTTTTTGTGTTTTTTAGATGTCATCTTAGCTCTAGTCAGCTAAAATCAGAAAATAAGAGTTTTGGAGATAAAAAAAGATTAACACAACATTCTACTTTGGCAAGATTTCAAATAAGATTAGAAGACCAGATTTGGCGTATTTTTCGGAATAGTAGAGTATTAGGGAATGTTGCTACAAACAACTTGTTTACTGTACCATTAAACTTAATGTTTTGTCATATAATGACAAATCAGTATAATGATGTCAAAAATAACAGTGATCCAATTAAAAGTATACTATTTCTATTGAAAGAGTCTAGTACAAAACACAGAAATTCTAAAAATATATCAAAAGCACATGAATTACTTTACAGTGACCCAGCAAAATGGAAGGATTGGGAAAATAGAGAGTTTGAATCATGTATCAACAGTAGTCTTATGGATGAAACTAACAATATTGAGAATGAGAATTTAATATATAGTTTTATTAAACCTCATGTAGATGCAGTTCATAAAAATGAAGGATTTGATGACAATAATAATTGTAATGCTGTACCTCCTAACTTTGAATTACCTATTTTAAAAAATTGGATTATAACTGCTCAAAATTTATATAAGTTGTTTTTTGATTTAGGTATGGACCCAATTGCGAAAAACTTAGATGTAAAAGACAAAGAAATTTCTAATAAAGTAAGTGAAGTTGTGAATCACATGCAAGCTAAAATTGATCCAGAAACACACTTTAGTGAAACAAACTGTAACAAATTTTTAAGGATTGGGACTAGTACTTACCAAAGTAATTTACCTTCACATTACACCAGTAAAGTTCATAACAATCAACTTCAACAAGCTCTTGAGTTTTACAATACTCATGCCAGAGGTCCAGCTCGAAGTAAGTATGAAAAAATTTTGTATGATGAATGTGATGCTTATTGGAATGACGGAAGAAGACTTTGTGAAGTCAAGTCACTAACCGGCCGTCATTGTGTTCATAGATTTCATCAGCTTCCATCATCAAAACCTTTGTCTCTAAATAACCTACCTACTATGAATCATTGTTCTAGGTCAAGATCTCTTGCTTCTAGTAATTGTGGAAGAGTACAGTTCCAAAGAGAAGATCCCTTTACTCTAAAAGAGGCAAATTTTGACTTTTACAGCTTATTAAGTCAAAAGACTCAACCAATTATAAGTAGTGATATTTATTTATTTTCTACTTACAGCAATCAAAAATCCAGTAATTTTATCAAAAATGATAAGGTGTCTAAAGCTGTCATTACAGAAAAAAAAACTACAGTACCTCCTGATTTTAAAAGTATGAGTTTAATAAAAGATGATCAGTTGATAAATTCTAAACTACAGTTATCAAACAAACAAGTTAAAAATGAGCTTGAAAGCTATTTTGGACAAGACTTACTTTCACTTGAACAAAGTACAACTCATAAAGAAAGTCAAGATATTAAAAGTATTAACTGTAATACTGATTTTAAGTTATCTGAAGATGGAGATGGAAGTCTTAGTGACTATGGTAATGATTTAAGCCAACATTCACAAAGTAGTAAGTACTCCATAAGCTCTTTTGAGGATGTTAAAGTTGCCAAAAATAGTTTTACAAATGGTATGCTGAATTCACAAACTGATGATGGTGTTCTACCTTTATATTCATCTTGGAGTCTTATAAGAATATCACCTTATTCTTCTTACAATCCTTTGGTTGGACTTGAAATGCCTGGTTTTCTTAAAGATTCTAACTTTTTATTACCCTGTGAAGTTATTGTTGAAAGCACAGAAAACTCAAAAACTGAAAACTGGCCAGCTCCTGGGGAATCATCTAAAACAATTAAAAAAAATAGAGAAGCAAAACTTACCACTCCAAGAGAAGTTTGTAAAGTATATGTAGGTTATGAATATGAAACTAGCAGAGGTCATAGATTTATTTGTTCTGCACCAAATAAAGTTCATAAAAACTACACAGGATTAAACAAGAATCTAATAAAATCTCTGCTTGAAAAAGAAATGCCCTTATATGCCCCAAGCCCTATAAACACGAGGTCAGGGAAACCATTGTTAGGTCAGCTAATGAGAATTTATATTGCTATTCCTAACAATCAATCAATAAAGGTTTCTATTAAACCAAGAGTTGTACCTGATTTGTCATCTGATGCACCTATGTTTTATCCATGTAAAGAGGATATTCAATTGCGTCACAATTCTTTATGGGTTTTAAGACTACCTTATGTATATGTAAATCAAGAAGGAGTTTCTTATCATTTAGCAAAAGATCATTCTAATTTGAGTGGGTTTAAAATTTTAAAGATGTTAAGTATAAAAGCTAACTCTGCAAACCTAAATGAAACTACAGATTTATTAGGTTTATTAGAGGTTTAAATTTTAAATTAACTAATTGTAACTATTTTAAGTTAAATTTTTGTTCATAATTTTCGATAACTTTAAACTTGAAATAGTAAACAAACAAAGTTTAAATTGTTCAACGAAAAATAGTTACAAATTTTTATTTAATATCTTAAAGTAAAAAATCTAATGAAATTAAAATATAGTCTTCTGTATACCATTTACTACTGATACATGTTAAATATTTAAATCTTTTATACACGTGTTTAAAATAAAAATATTTAGTTTTGTCACTTTGATAGTTGAATTTAAAGAATATTGTTCTACTGTTATGAATAGTTTTTAATAATTCTAGTAAATATATTTAAAGGCATTTTGAACTAACAATCTCTCATAAACATTATTAAAATACTATAAATATGGTGGACCTAGTGAACTATGTCTCTCAAAACATTAACAAAATTAGATGGAAACCACATAAATGCTCACTTGAAAAACCAGAAATGTTTGTAACTGGTACTACTAATGAAGAAGTAAGAGGCTTCGTATTATTTTTATTCTAATACTAGTTTTTTTGTTTCTATTTTTGATTTATTCATTAAAAGATATTAAAGTTTGAATTAAAATAATGTTTTTGTAGATTTATCAATATTTTGAATTAAATTATCAAGTAAAATTATATAAGTTGAGTGATAGTCACCTTTCGCGAATCTACGCACTTGTTTGGTTACGGACTCCTTTTGTTACTCGTTTTAAAATTCCAAGGAAAAATATTTTGAAGAATCTTTAATATTGTAAGTTGTTTTTGTGTATTGAGTTCACAATATATTTAATTTTTTGTATATAATTTTAAATACTAACTCATCTTTATTTTTTTATATATTTAGCTTTGTAAAATTATGTTCCTTGGCGGTTGAATAAATATTTAATTGTGCCTCAGTGTACCTTGAATTTTGGTAATTAAGAGCAGTTTGAAATAAAATAATTAAAAAATTATGTTTGACTAACAAGCATTACTAACAACAATGAAAGTACACAACGCAATCAATACATATCTAAAAAAGCAGCCCAGAAGAAACTTTCCAACAAAGTGGGGCAATAATATTAATAAAAAACATGCATACATATTACACAAATCTTATTTGGTTTTCTTAGTAAACAAATCTCTTATTTTTAGTTACTTTGTTCCTTGCCTAATCTAGATTAAACTTTTCTTGCATGCTATTAGAAAAAATATTTATATTAGAAAGATATGAAAGACAAGTTTAATTTTAGTTGGGCATGGAACAAAGTAAAAAAAATAATTTTTTAACATACACATAAATAATTTTTATTAAAAAATTTTCACATACATTTACAAATTGAATGAAAACTATTTTTGTAAACAAAAAAGTAGTTAAGTCTACAATTTGTATTTAATCAAATGCTTTATAAGAAAACAGTCAGGATAGTACATATACTTGCTACCTCTCGTATAGTTACGTTCTATTGTTTTGTTATGCACTTTTGCTGTGGACGCAATGTGCGTAGATTTGCTAAAGGTGACTGTATTACAACTTTATGCATAAAAGTTATACTTGTTATTTATTTGTCAATTTCTGTATGTAAACATAGTTTGACTGTATAAAATACTACAATTAAACTAGGGGTAGGGTTTATTTGCGTAATGTTTGCTGGACGCATAAAACTATGTGATTAGATGTATTTTGGTTTCATAAAGAAGAATCTAAAAAAGTTTCTTCATAATCAAAAATTGCTGCCCGAAAAACTTATTTGACCCCCAAAAATCACATGCTTATCTATTTTTTGAGTTTAACAGATAAGTGACTTTTACATGTCCTAAAATTGGAATTTATTTTTGAAATACAAGCTTATACTTAAGGCATACATTTAATGAAATTTCAACTGCTTTTAATGAATTATGTCATCATGATCACACATGATATGCGATATTTGTCTTTAAAATGGTAATTTTTGAAAAATTAAAAACTGAGCTGGTTGTTTAGTCTGATTTATTATTTCTATTTTAAAATAAAACTTCATAATTATATTTACTTACCTTTAGAATTTAGGTGATGTGGTATGCTATGTTTATTAAGGAGATGTTTATGCAATAATTAATTTAGTTATAAATGTTAAAAAAACTTTAAACAATTATTAAATTGGAATAGAACTAAAAAATGAAATATTAAAAAGTAAAAAAAAAATCTAGTGAAATAGTACTGTAATGTATTAAACATTAAACTAATAATTGCAAAATAAAGATTAAGATTAAATATATATATAATATTTATCGAACGAGTATTTATCTGTACTATCACTGTATCATTTACACATGTACACTTCACAGTACTGCAAAATGACTAGTACTTTTTAAAATTATACTATAGAATAACTGGCACATCCAGTGGAGGCGTTTGACCGCTCTAATTTGACAGTTTTGGCTGAAAAAGTTAGACTTTCAAAAAAGCATCAACATTTGAATCCAACAGTTTTTTGTCCAAACTATTTTTGCGAGGAAAAAAAAAAAAACTGGATGTGCAATTTTATTCATATTAAATTAGATAAGCCATGAAAAGTCAGTGCACAGTATAAGTCAAGCATATCTCTTTGATTACATTATGAAGACAGAAAACAAAGCTTAGCTGCTTGCAATTTATCATGAACACAGGTTTACTAAAATTCTTAACAAGATGTGTCTTCATGCCGCCCAAGTATTTGATTTCTAAACAGGTAGAGAATATTGATTTGAAAAGTTTTGTTTGTCAAATCTACCACGTGCTACTGAGCTTAACTTATTAACTAAGGACGAACTGGTAAGACTCCTAACAAATAACTTATAATCTTAAACGTATCTTGCCAGATTTGGAAAGCGAGTAGCAGTGGCAAAGATTGGGAACCAACGCTTGACGGCAAAACAGATAAGAAATAACTGTACATAACTTATATCTGGTTATTTTCAATCTAATGCAGTTGATATTAAAACTTTGTTGTAAATTTGATGGGGAATGGAATGTTTATAATGAAACATCTATTACTTTTTTATTGAGAAGTTATATCAAAATAGCTTAATTAGTATAAGGATATATTTAAAGACAAATAATAGATAGTTTTTTCATGTTTAATAATATTATGTTGACCTTATTATTGCAAACAAATAGTCCATTAGATTGTATCAATCATGTGTCGGTTATTTTAATTATTACTTTTAATAGTATTAATCATTTTGCATTACTGTTAATTTTGCATTATCTATTACTTTTTTATTGAGAAGTTATATCAAAATAGCTTAATTAGTATAAGGATATATTTAAAGACAAATAATAGATAGTTTTTTCATGTTTAATAATATTATGTTGACCTTATTATTGCAAACAAATAGTCCATTAGATTTTATCAATCATGTGTCGGTTATTTTAATTATTACTTTTAATAGTATTAATCATTTTGCATTACTATTAAATGTTAATACTAAATGATGCAGTGCAATGTTCGTTTTACTTTGAAGTGTTCTTTATTTTGCGATCATTTCATGTTTAATGTAGTATAGCATGATATTTCCTAGAGAAAGTATGACTTTTTAATTAATATAAAACTTAAACAGTACTTTTTATTTATCAAACTTAAACAGTACTTTTTATTTATCAAACTAACACATGTTTCTGTGTATTAACAAGTTAACACACTCCAACAAGGGTAGCTGTCAAAATTGCACGAGTATACAAAATTGCACAAAGACACTTTTGCACAAGGCGATAAAATTGCATAAAGGGTCCTTTTTGCACAAAGACACTTTTACACGAGCAGAAAATTTTGCAGGGAGACAATTTTACATGAGCAGAATTTTTTTATTTTTTTATTAATTTTGTTTTTTTATATTTACTATCACTGTAACCCTTAACCCTTACCCTCTGTTGGTAAGATAGTTTTTTTGTTTTTTATACTTTTTTTTGTTTTTGTTTTTACTATCACTGTTACCCCTTACCCGTGGTCGGTTATTTTTATTTATTTTTTTTTTATTAAATTATTTTTCTTTTTTTTTTACTCTTGTGCAAAAATGAAACTTGTAAAAAATTGACCCTTAGTGCAAAATCGTCTTCGTGCACACTTGCACTATTGTTCTCGGGCAATTTAGTAACCTCATGCAATTAAGACCCTTTCCCCTCCAACAGAACCATTAAAAAATAATGTAAGGAAAGAATAGAAGCTAAAGTAGGTGTATATATGTGTTTTTTAAAACTAAGATTAATTACTATAGATTATTGTAGTAAATGACAGATTTAATATATCATGTTAAATGCGATAAATTTAAAACAATATAATATTATTAAATATTAAATACTTTGTCAAATACTAAATCACCATTTAGTTTTATGAATTAGTGTTTCTTCAAATTTCATGTGAGTGGTTTATGTTTTGATTTGTTAATTCTTTTTTATATTTTATATTACTTTATCATAATTTTAGATTTTATAATTACAAATATTATATAGTTTTATAACAGTCCGATTTAATATTGTATATCGTATCTATTACTAACCATTAATCTACAATAATCTATAGTAATTAATTTATTTTTAGTAAACACATATATACACCTACTTTAGCTTCTATTCTTTCCTTACAGTATTTATTTTTTTACACAACTTGTTGAAGTTTGTTAACTTGTTAACACACAGAAACATTTTTTAGATTAATAAAGAAAGAATACTGTTTAATTTTTTATTATATATTCCACCGAAATTGTCTTGTTAGGATCTTTATAAGCAAACAATTAACTTTAAATTTTGAATAGTTAAGCATTTTTTAATTATTCATATTGTTTGTTTTTATTCGTGAATAATTATTTGAAGTTTTTTTTAAACATTTATAAGTAAATAAATTGTCACATCAAGTATCTCCTTAATATTCATACCACATCACCTAAATTCTAAAGGTAAGTAAATATAACTACAAAGTTTCATTTTACAATGAAAATAATAAATTATATCAATCAGCCATGGTTTTTAGTTTTTTAAAAATTACCATTTTACAGACAAATAATGCATACTTAGTGTGACTATTACATCATAACTCATCAAAAGCAGTTAAAATGTCTTCAAATGTATGCCTTTAAGTACAAGCTTTCATTTAAGATATAAATTACAATTTGTAATTATAGTGGTTACTACAACTGTTATAAATAACAGTGGCCCATGGAAATTTTTCATGTAAACAATGCAACCTGCAAGCAATTTTTCTCAGTTTGATCAGTGGCAACCATGATATAGCATTTATAATTAATAGTTATTAAGTAATGAACTTAATTGTAAATTTTTACCACAAAAAAGTATTTATATTGTCTTTAAAAAGAATAATTTTTCCTGAAAAGTACATTGTGGGCTATAGTTTGACAATCCCTGCTCTTTATTCTTATTCTGTAAATAAGTAATTAGTAATTATCTACTAGATCCAAAACATTAGTATCCTGCCTGATCTGAATCTGGATGTTGTTTTAGAATTAGTATCCAGCCAGATTGGGATCCAAGTCTTGTTTTGAAATTATGATCAGGTTGGATCCTGAGCCTGGTTTTATCTTAAAATTTGAATTCAGCCAGATCCTATATATCACTCAAGTTTTCCTTTTATATACAATGTAAGTTTTAAAACTAATGTAAAATACGCCTGAAACTTTTTTGCTCTTCATCATGAACTCTAAAAAGTTATAAATATGTTACAAAACCCTCAAATATGTCTTTTACCTTTTTGAAACGTTATTTCGTTAGAAACAACTAAAACGAATAAAGTATATTCAAGGACCTACTGAATCCAAAGCCTTAGGATTCAGCCAGATCCGCTTAGTATTTTAAAAATAGGACCCGTTCGGATCTGAATAATATTTTTATTTTATATCCTATTCTGAATACTAGGACCGGTAAATCACTAATAATTAGTTAAAGTTTAAATTTCTAAAATTACAGAGAATATTTGGTTATTAAATATATCAACTAATTTTTTTATATAAATAACCTAATCACTAATAATTAGTTATAGTTTAAATTTGTAAAATTACAGAGAATATTTGGTTATTAAATATATCAACTAATTTTTTTATATAAATAACCTTACTTTTGCTAGCTTTAAAATTGTTAATATATTTTGTAGCAAAATACATTAGGACTGTGGAATATTAGTCATTTAGAAGCAGACTCAAGTATTAAAGATGAATTTTTTGTTGAAAATTTCGAAGATAAAAGTCCTAATTTGGTTTCAACGTTCAATATTGGAGGTAAATAAACATTACATTTTAATCTATAAACAGCAAACTGTATTAAACAGTAAATAATGAACTTCACACGACCAACAACAGCATGTATTAAACAGGAGACATCACTGAATTATTGTTTTTCAAGAGCGAAGGAGTTGTTGCTAGTACATCTGCTGGATCTGTCTCGTATTTAACTTTTGACAGAAATTTTGTTAGTTTTAAAATCTTATTACTTTATTTGAAAAGGTTTAACTTTTAAAAAATTAGGATATGACTAGGAAAATTAAAGTGAAACTAAAAAAATGTTGTTTACCTAATAATTTATAACATTAACATTTTAAACTAAACATCTAAAATACATTTCCTCTAACATTTAGAATTTATAATTTCATAAAAACTTTTTTAGAATTATGTTGAAAATCAACGGTAAAACGAATAGAGTTTATTAATTAACTATTTTGTTTTTAATTTATATACTATAGTTTACTTCATAAAATACAGATTATAGAGTCTATCTTAGATAATTTTCAACTATTAATTTTTATTAATTATGTATCATAGGGTTTATGGGAAACTTACTATATACAAATAGTTGAAAAAAAACAGATTTTAAGTTATATAAATAAGAAAAGCCAATGTTATTTTATTATGTATACCTAGAATTTAAGGGAAGAATTAAAGTGGAGTAATTTATATGGGTCGTTTGGTGGATGTAGTGGAGTTGATGTTTACGGAGAAGGTATTGTAGCATGTGGAGAAACAGGTGCAATTCATGTTCTACACTCTGGACGTATCAATCCAATTCATTCAATATGTTGGTTATGATACATAGTTTAGTTTTGGTAAATAAAAAACGCCTAGTATAAACTATTTTAAACACATTTTATAAAAATTTTGGTATTGTACTTAAATCAATATGGTGTACAAAACCGTTATTTTAAATAGTGTTCTAAAATATAAATAACAAATATAATGAGAGTTTTACAGCTTACTTTGAGTTCTATTAAAATATTCGTATAAAACGTAACTAGTTATTTTATAAGGTTGTTCAAAAGTTGTATTTTGTTGGAAGAAAATATATATTAATAATAAAAATTAGCTTGATAAAGGTTACGACTGAAATTCAGACGGAAAAATAAAAAAACCTAGTAAAGTTTTCACTTATGGTTATTGCGTAACTGTTAACTGACTTAAATTTTACTTTTAAGATAGATAACGAATTATATAAAAATAAAGTTTCTTATATTTTTCATAGTTTCAAATTTATAAGAGCTGAACTGCAATGTTAACAACTTATAAGCTTAATATCAAAATACCAATTTTTGTTACCAGATTTAATAATAAAACTGAAAACATTTCAATCTACCACTCATAAATGAATTAAGTCATTTATTTCACTTCCTAATGATAAGTTAATTGAATTAATTACAATATTTGATATCAACCTCATTGTGTATTCTTTTCGGTATAAATTTTTATTATGGTTGTCAAAAATAGTTAGATTAGTAAAAGCTAGTGTTTTTGATACAACCCTATCTATTTACTCCCTAGCTGTTTAGTTAATAAATTTTTTTGTTTAAAATCAAAACTAAAGCGTACTTATTTTATATATAACATATTTTGAAAAATTACTTCATGAGATACACGTAATAAGGCTTTAAATTCTTAAAACCCAAACAAGCAGGCCCATTGGAAAATCAAAACAACTGTTTTTGTACGCAAATACTTTATGGACTTATGACGTTTCGCTGTTCATGTAGTCTTTTTAAAATTTTACAATCTAAATTTTTCTGTTCTTCCATTGAAATATATACATACTAAGCTAAAGTTGTTCTTATGTTAAAATGGCTTATACATTTTCAACATCTTAGGTTATCATTAATACAATTATGTAGTTAATTAAATAAGTTAATACAAAAATATTTACTTGCAGGGTTGCCACTCGGTCAGGAAATGTCAGGAAAAATTAAAAAAAAAATGACAAAAGTCAGAAAAAAAAATTGGGGGTTTTGAAAAAAAGTCAGGAAAAGTCAGTAAATTTGAGAGAATTAAAAAAAGTCAGATTTTGTCACTTTAAATTTACAAAATTCCTTGTATTCAAAAGCCTTCAATTGGTAAGAATTAATTAAAAGTCCTTTAAAGTCAAAAAATTTCCAAAATTTTCCTAGAAATTTACAAAAATATTTAATTTTATTTCCAATGCCCTCATCTGGTATAAATTAATAAAATACCCTTTATAGTACTGCAAAATTTTATATTAACATATTGATCAAGTACCCTACTTGAACAAGCAGTTTTTGTTAGCTTTTTAGTATTGATGATCTGTAGCAAGGACACTTCCATAGTGAAACTGTGATATATACACAAAAGTTTATCTAGCACAATTTTAGAATCAAAGTTTTTTTTTTTAATATTTGAGTTGTTTATAACTAAGCAGTTAGTTTAGTATTTTATGTAACAAGTAAATGTGTAACAAGTTAATGTGAGAAGAAGAATTAAAGATTACATGTATGCTTACAAACTAGAACCATTTTCAAGTAAACGTCTCGAAAGATATGCAGATGTCGGTAGCTACCGCAAGACCAAGGTATGTTATATTTTTTAGAGTGTCACGTTTTAGTGTTAGAGTAATATTTTATAATTAAAATTCGTTTAAGTATAATTTATTTATAGATTTTTTTTATCAGATATCAAGCATTTTTAAAAGAACAAAGGCAGGAAGCGATGGAGGATGAGGAGGAATCAGAGGCAGCTGAATTGGAGGTAAAAATAAATGAGTCCTAAAAAAATGAAGCCCACAAGTTGTGGCTTGATTTAGAGAAAAGATTATTTTCAACAAGTGTAGGGGCAGCAGATGAGAGCGATTTAAATAAAATGAGGCAAATGATTTTAACTGCCAAGAAAATGAAGCGGAATGCAGAAAAGATGAAGGAAACCATATCTTCATTAGATGAAGAGGTTGAAGTGCTAATAAAAAAACGGAGAAAAAAATTTTTAGTACATACATTGAAAAAAACAGCATTTGATTGTTCGTTATTGTTTTAATGTTTTAACTGTAAAAGTTCGTTATTGTTTTAAGGTTTGAGTTGTGAAAGTTCCTTATTGATTTAAGTTTTTAATTGTAAAAGTTCCCTATAAGTCGTTTCGTTTATTTAGATACATTTATGCTAGGAAATTCTAAAAAAATGTGTTTATTATTGTTTCAAGGTTTTAACTGTAAAAATTTGTTATTGTTTTAAGATTTTAGTTCTAAAAGTTCGTTATTAACTCAAGGTTTTTATTGTATAAGTTCCTTATATGTCGTTTGTTTATCTACTAGATACATTTATGCTAGGAAATGCTAAAAAAATTGTGTCTTTTTTCAGGCAAGCTGTGTTTAAGGTTATAATACAATTATTTTGCTGATAGGGCTGTTTATTACAAACATCAATCATACACAGATGGTTTAAGTGATTTACTGGAAGTTTGATGATAGAATTCAGCAAAAAACTGTTGTTTTTAACCTGTATTAAAATTAGATTGAAAGCTTTATATAGTTTCAAGTGTTAGATTATGTATTTTAGAATAAGTTTGATTTAAGAGTTTGATTTAGAAAAGTCAGGAAAATTTTGGTAAAAAGTCAGGAAATTTTTCTCAGCTTGATCAGTGACAACCATTTAACTTATTATCAAATCAAAAAATACTAAAAGTTACAGTTGACTAAGGCCTAGTTAAGAGTTAAACTTTAGTTCAGTTCGTTTAAAACGTTTTTATTAATACGTAAATCAACGTCTAAACAATTTTTACTGAACATCTACAAAGTACATAAATAATCCCTAAAATATATGACTTTTAAAGTTTGATTATTATTTTGTGTTTTTTATATATTATTATTACTTTATATTTTATAATTTTTTTGAGTTGAATATATGGCTAAAGCAGATTTAACACAGGAATGAATTCAAGTTAAATATAAATGTTTTTTACAAATTGTAATAAATACATTTCAATTTTGTTTTAATTATATGCAGGGTTGCAAAACAACCTAAAATCCTGGACAAGTCTTGAATTTGTCAATTATGACAAAAGAAAACCTGAAGAAAAACCTGGAGTTTTAAGCTAACTTTACATGTAAAGTAACTAAATTTCGATTAGATACAAAAAAAGTTCTGTACAATATTTGTTTTAATTACGTAACAAACAAATTTAAAGTAGCTTTACAGTATATTTTCAATGTTGTTATACTATAAAAAACGGCATTTTAGGTTAAGTTTAATTTTATACTTATAATGAACCAAGAAACTTCTTTTTTTTAAACCTGGAAATAATTTAGTTTAATCAAACATTTATGTTGATCATCTTAGTTTAATGATTTTTCGCTGAGTTTTCTATCAAATTCTATATAAGTAATAAAGTCAAAAAAATTGAGCTAAGTATTATAAAACAGTAATTTTGTTTAATCAAACCTTTATGTTGATCATCTTAGTTTAATGATTTTTCACTAAGTTTTTTGTTTGTAAAGAAGGGAATAAAATTAAAAGTCGTAAGTTTACGACTTTAAACTCTTTGTCCGATTTGTTTTCTAGTTTCTAAAAAGTTTTAAATTCTTTGATTCTTAAGTTAAAAGAATTTATACTGACTGATATGCTTAAAAATTATTTTTTTGTATCGTTTAACTGATAACGTCTTAAGACTTTCATAATATATTAATTGTAGATGATAAAAATAGCTGCGCCTTAAACGCAATCAAGTGGCTGACTAATAACGAAGTTTGCGTGTGCAACACAATCGGTCAGCTACGTCTTCACGATCTGCGCAGTAGTGGACACGACAGAATTGAGATGACCAGCGATGATACGTCATCGCTCAACTCGCTAGCACGTCATCCAACACAATCACACATAGTTGTTGCCGGTGGAGATGACGGTTGTGTTACTGTTTTTGATGTTAGGAAGGCAGTTGCAGCTGTTGCTAAATTGCAGATCCACCAGTTTGATGGTTTGTAAACTTATCATAAACCGATAAAAGTTTTATTTGGATGTGTTGTAACCATTATGTAGGTTTTATAATTGTATGATCGACACCAGCAATTTGTAAAAAAATATATTTAATTTATTAATATAAAATTTAATACAATGTTGCCAATATCCTGGAATCATAAAAACCTTGAATTTGTCAAATTATGCAAAAACAACCAGGAAATTAAAAAAAAAAACTAGAAAAACCTAGTTTTTTGATGTAAAATAATGAAAATTATATTAGATACAAAAAATCTATCATATCCAATAACTTTTTTAAGATCAATTAGAGTTTTATGAATTATAAAACGCAATAAAAGTAGCATCACATTATATTTTAAATATTTTCTTACTGTTTAATATAACTTTTTACTAAAAGTGAACTAAAAGCTTATACTTTTAAAAACATTAAAGAACTTTAGAAAACTTGGAAAAAATTTTCAAAAAACCTTTGGCAACCTCTTTTATAGCTATTTTGGCAATCTAAATTAAATAATACAACATGATGCACTTAAATAGAAAGATCATAACTACAAACAACTTACACTTTATTTTTAAAGAAGCATTATTCTATTATACGTTTAATCCTAAATAGAAAAGTTCGTATCTTACATAAATATAATAAGACAAATTATTCGATTTACTTAGCAAAAATTTGTTTTGTTTTTAGAATCTTTTTTTTTAATCTCGATAATTGTGCATTCTTCAAACAGTTGCTGAAGTCCGTTTCAGTCAAGAGTCGCCGGATTTTATGTACACTTGCTCAGGTGATCAGTCAGTAAGAAGACTTAACGTATCATCGAGTATAAAAAACTCAATACAGACTAACTCAAGCGACTTAAGCGCTTCTCCTATGCAAATAACTGAAATAGTTTCTGATTGCGGATCTGGTGTTAACTCCATTGATGTTTCCTACTCCATTGTATTGTGTACAAGCGAAAATGAAGCAATTTATATGAAGTATGACGACTTCTAGTTTTAAAATGTTGTTTAAAGTAAGGATTTGATGGTTGAGTGTTTTTCAGATATTAAAAAATAAGATAGGTTTTATTTTCTTCTTTATGCTCTAATTTAAAGTTGAGAACAACGTTATTAAGGTTTTAAGATTAACTGGTTTATGTTATGGTGACGCTTAAAATCACTTTAATAAATGTTGTATTGTGTTATAATAACGACTTTAATAAGCATAAGATCTTATTTAACTCTAATATTCTATATTTTTGATTTTTTTTTTAATACATGGACGCTTTTGTTAAACTCAAATTTATTTCTACAGACAATTTATAAGATGTGATTTCGATTAATTTTTTTATCAAGATTAGTTCGGAATTGTTAACTTTATAACTTTAGAATTAGAAAATTCTTTTAGTCAGAATTTCCGTTTTAACAGTTAAATATATTTTTAATAATATTTCTATATTTTTTTAGCTTTTATTTCTTCGGTTTAAATAGCTTTCGTAATTGTAAATATAATTTAGAATTATCAAAACTTTTTGCATTAAACAACTATAAACAAATCTTCAATAAGCTTTACATACCCTCAAGAACAAGCAATTATTGTTCTTTATTTAAGAAAATGACTCATTGTAAGTTATTATTATTATTTTAGTTTAAAGATGTATTTTAGCTATATAGTCACAACTCAAAAAAAAATTTAATTACCATAGTGTATTTATATCTAATATATTAAAAATTATATATTTAACTAAGCTGTACTTTTCATTTTAAAGTCCATAAAAAAGTATTTTAAATTTTAATAAATAACTGAAATTTTTAAGTGTGTACTACTTTTCTTAGAACAGTCCTGTAAAAACAGTTTAAAAACGACTATAAATTAATGTTGTTGGACAAGACATTAAATTTTATCATACTAAAAAATAAATATATAAATTAGTGCAATTGTAAATTTTATTTTTGATATAAGCTTTTCATCCTGTTCAGTTATTTTATAAAAATAGATGAAAAAAAAAAGTATTAAGATAAATTTATTTTAAAAAGACTTCGATTTCAACAAGTAAAGTATTTAAATTTAACGAACTGACATTGCATTAAAAGTTTTACGCTTTTATACTTCGAAATATATAATGGTATTGTTAATGACTATTTGTGTTGGTCAAAAGTGAAAAAGTTATGGATAATTTATCATCATAAATATAGCGAGTAGGTGTCCCTTTTATTCAGTATAAATCTATGCGGTTGATTTTTATTGAACTATAAATTAAATAAAAACTTTAATTCAACCAAAATGTACTTTTAATTTATCAACCTAAGGAAATATAGAAAAAAAATATTATTTAAAACTAAGAATGAAATTAGTGAATCTATATTTGATTAAACCGGTTGGGTCAGTTACCCCACATGTGTGTGGGTTACTAAAAATTCATAAGGAAAACATTCCTTTGAGGCCCATTTTATCTTTGGTAAATTCAGCACATCATAAATTGGCAAAGTTTTTAAACTAGTCTTGAACCAGTTTTGAAACACTTCAGCATATTATTTAAAAGATTTCTTTAAGTTCGTTGACGAAAATAGAGATATGGAGGAAAATAATACGTTAATTGCATCGTTTGACGTTAAAAGTCTTTTTACTAACGTACCGTTGGAAGAGGGCATTTAAATTTGTGTTGATACATTGTATAAGATAAGTAAATCTACAATTAAGGTAATGAACTTATGCAACTTCTGGCATTTAGTTTTAATTCCTTTATTCACAACAAGATGGGATCCCCCTTGGGGCCAATATTGGCTAGTATATTTATGAACTATATTGAATTAAAAGTTATTCCTGCTTTCAAAAATATATTATTGTACCTCAGGTATGTTGATGATTATTTTTGTTGGTTTAAAGCGAGAAAGTTATTGATGATTTTTCAATTTTTTGGATAACGCTCATAACTATCAGTTTAGCAAAGAAAAAAATAATAATGAATTTGCATTTTTAGATGTACATATTAAACGAAATGAAAATATACTTTTTTAAATTGGTGTATAAAATGAAAACTTTTACAGTTCGTTATTTGAATTTTCAATCCAACTGTAGTTTAAAAAGTAAATCTAATCAGAATCTGGTGTCATCGTGCTCAAAAAATTTGTTCCTAAGAATTGCTAATAAGTGAAATCAAACAGATCAAGTTACTATAAAACAAAAACGGGTACCCACAAGAATTAGTTAACAAAACAATTCATTTAAATTAGAAACACTTGGATAAAATAAAGACATTAGGACCTGAAAAATGTGTAGTTACTTAAAAAATTTCATTTATTATTAAAAGCTTAGAAATGTTAAAAAAAATGATAAAAACTTATTATGCAGCAAACCCTAGAATCATCTTAAACCACTATTAACACCAGTTGGTAAGGATCTAATATCAAACTTAAATAAAAATATGGTAATTTACCAATATAGCTGCTGTTGTAAGCAAGCTATATTGGATTAACAACAAGATATCTAAGAAGAAGGATAAAAGAGTATAGAGAATTTTCGCTTTTCAGACAAGAAAGATGATATGCCGGTCAAGGTTTTAAATGCATTTAAACGTTCATCCATTGCACAACACTTGGTTAACAATTCAACATGTGCAAACAGTTATAATCTAATTAGATTTAAAATTATTAAAACTTGTAGTAATGTTTTTAATTTTATTAAATTGTAAGCTGTTTGTATTTTGTTGAGGAAGCCTGATTTCTGTAAGCAAAAATACTTTGACTATACTGTTTCTTTATTTTCATAGTACTTTATAAGTGATGTTTTCATTTTATTGATGTTTAGTTTTACTGTAGATTTGTTATAACGTAAGTAAACTTAAATGATTTTAATTGATTTTATTAATATATTGATTACTTTATGATTATTTGGTTACTATAAGAGTTTTTAAAATTTTATCACTTGTTAGCTTTGTACTCTACTGATGAGAATTGCTCGAAATATATCTAGTTTTATTGAAATTGTGTGTCTTGTATATCTTATTGTATAAACACAATATACCTAAATAAAAATTACACTAAAGCTGAACTTATTTTAAAATTACAACACAAAGTTTATTATGTTTTTTATGATTTATGAGCACATTTCAAACAGGTCTTTTCAGACTTTTTTTTATTTATTTTTACTTAAAAATTTTATCGTCTTTTGCTGGACCAAATATTTAGACTGTGCTATTGTCTTAAAAACGTAATGTTTTTACAAGTGAAAATTAGTCAGTTTTCAAGATTATCTAACAACCTAATCCCGAGACCAGTAGGTACTTTGTGGTCGCGGCTTGCGAGCTAAAAGTCTAAATTAAAAAATACTTGACTGTAGTTTTAGCTTTTACTCTACATAACTGACCCAAAATATCTAGTGTAAGTTATGAATTTATTGTGAAAAGTACTATAGGTTTGTTGTCCTTTTTACAATTTCATTCTTGGGCCAAGTTTTTGGGCCGCATTTTATTTAAATAAAAACAAGCTACTGGCCGCAGTTTGCGACCCCTGGTTCAATCCATTATTTTCAATATACTTTACAGTTACAAAATCTTAACCAATTGTTCAACTTCAATGTTAAGTATTTGTTGAATAGTTTGGTACTGGTTTTAACTAAAAACTTTAAACATTAGTCGCTCATTTAAAAAAGGTTTAACAATTAATTTCGTTTAGCTCTTCATCAGAATATTCTTGCTAAAAACTGATACTAATATAGTGCAAATTTAGTTATAAACATTAATTTTGAAATACATAGCTAAAAATTGTTACGTCATAAAGCATAAAATTATGTTTAACATGTTTAGCTAAACAAAATTAAATAATAAACTTTTTTTTAAATGTGTAATAGACTTATGTTTAAAGTTTTTAGTTAATGTTGAATATAAAAATGTTACTTGTGAAAATGTTCGTAAAACGAAGAAAAATAAAAATACGCATGAAGACATTTTTTTAACGGTAAAACACATTAGTCTCATGTCCCTTTACAACGTTAATAATTTCTAGGTGAAAGTGAGTATGTCACATCATATATAATTTTATCAGGCTTAAAAATTTTTACATTTTGATTATAAATAAAACAAAACCTAGCCCGCGAGCATGTTTTTATTAAATTGGATGCGGCCCATGAAAGATAAAATATGCGACCCGTAGAAGGTACATTTTACTGGAAATTCTATTACAAAGAGTAAAAACTACAAGTGCTGATCGCGATTATTTTTGTTTTAGACTTTTAACTCGCAACCACTTAATACCTGACGACCCCTGTTTTAGATAGATAAAAAAAATCCTTAGTGACTTGCCGTGACAAAGCTAAAATCTCAACAAAAAAACTACAGTGTGGGAAAATTATGAAGCTTAAATTCCCGAGTAAGTGTTCACCGGCGCACAACAAAAATGCATTTATAAATATTTGCTTATTTAGTTTTTTAACATATTCAATATTAACTAATTTAAACAAAATAATATTAGCTGTTGAAAACTCAAAAGATGCTAATATAATCTTTTAAAAGATTCAAACATAAGATATTTTTATAACAAACAAAGAGCTCTTATTAAACAAAGCTAAAAAAGTAGCAAATGCTTTTACAGTCATTAAGAGTGTAAATTTTATAGGACTTTAAAATATTTGAATTTTCGTTATAAGAAAGTTTTGTTACAGGAGTTAAATTTAAGAGCCTTAAGTTTTAATTTTATTAGTTTACAAAAAAAAAAAAACTGAGTACTGTATTTTGTTAAAAACTAAGATGAAATTAATGTTTATTAAAAAAATTTCGTAAAAAACAGCTTTAAGATTTTTTTAATCAACAAACTGTTATCTCGTAGCTTTTGATCAATAAAAATAACTAAATGTAGTTTTCAGGGGAACGGGTCTAAATTGCACGAGGGGACAAAATTGCACGAGAACAATATTGCACTGACCGTTCGTGAAAAAGTGTCTTCGTGCAAAAATTTCCTTTCGTGCATACTTACCCGTTCCCAGTTAAAAAAGGAAAATTAGTTATTAGTCATTACAGTAGACTACCGCTTAAGTACGCACTTTTTTTGGTACGCACCACGCCTTAAGTACGCACTTATCAAGAAAGGTAGAATGGCCAACCTGCTAGGTTAGCCTGAGACTTTCACAAATTTTAAACTAGGGTGAGTAATCCTGAGTAGTCTAAGTGGCCTGAAATTGTGACAGTCCTGTTATTAAATGTTAATAAACTAAATACTTATGTAGTGGTCGCAGAAAAGTAAAAAGAATAATGATATTTGAGCTGTAATGCTATTAAATAAATAAATGTAGATGACAAAGCTAAAAAATCCTACAAATACAACACAGTTAAGTCATAACTTAATTTAAATGTACACACATTGATGTTTTGAAAATGTTTGGTAAACACAATGTAGTTTGGTACTTTACCTCTAACAAAACATGGCTTAATATTCTTTTTTATACCATTGACTGACATTGATTTTCTATATTAATAGTATGTATTAATTATGTAGAAACTTTTTATAGACAAAATAAATCATTTTAAAATCTAATAAAAAGTTTTGCAGATTAGAATTATGTATTAAATGTTATTAAAAATAAAAAGACTTGTTTATTTGGCTTAATTATTTGGTGGCTAGTTGTAAGAAAGAAAACAAACAACTAAAGTTCATATTATACTATGTCTTCAAAAATTACGCACTTCCCGTGCTAAGTACGCACTTTTTGGTCGGGTTCAATTTGCGTACTTAAGCGGTAGTGTACTGTAGTTTTTAGTAGTGATCTACCGCGTCCAGCTATTTTTTGCCTGAGTCTGGTTTCTACCAGATGCTAAATTTAAAAAAAGATCCGAATCCTAGCTGAGATTTTGCCGGATCAAGATCCAATTTATTTGATAGAATTAGTTTTCTGCGATCAGCTTCTTACAGTTTTATACTTAAATTATTGTGTCTTTACTGGTCTTCAGCTCCTTTTAAATTTTTATCTAATCTATTAAGATTGTTGTTTTTGAAAATTTTAGAACTATTTATTTATAAGCATATGTTTTAAAGTGCAATGCATATATGAATCTATATTTCAAATATATGTTAAATAAAAAAACGTACAGTATTAAGAATATTATTGAAATTAAGAACTGAGAAATTTTGTAAAAGTTTCTAATTACTGATATAAAAAAAAAAAGAAAATTAAGATTTTTAAAATTTAGTTACCACAGATGTTTTTGTGTTTTTGTAACTTTATGACTGTTGAACAAAGTTTACTTTTTTGAGAATAAGTAAATATTTCATAAATTTAGTGACATAAATTTATTTCCAAAGTATGAGGTAAAATAAAATTTATTTCTTGTTCATTATTTAGAATAGTTTAAGGTATTTTCAACTATCTTCAACTTTTCAACTGTCTGTTTTGGTTGTTATTTCTGTAATTCTAAATCAATATTATTTTTTGCTCAGTAAACCATTAAACCTGCAAAAAAAAATTCTAGTGCATATTCAAGGAAAATAGTTCACGTAAAAACTGGTGTATATTTAAAGAAAAAAAGTTCACGTTTGGCAAGATACCCAAGAACAACAGATAGTTAAAATGCTGGTTAAATTAAAAGATAAAAAGCATAGTTGTCGTAAGACTTGTTGAAGGGTCTGAATATTCTACAATTGTGTCGCTGGTTTACTGATCTGTTTTCATAGAGATAAAACTATCCAACCGTGAATTTTGATGCTTACAACCATATTTTGGCGCCACAAGTTGTTACAATTTAGCAAAACACTTAATTTAAAATTCAACAGTCTGTTTCACAAAGACGAAACCTTACTAGAATCTTAGATACTAGGTAACTACTAGAATTACATAAGTCCTTACCCCATCTTGGATGTAAAGTATGGAAGGAAATTCCAAAAAGCTTAAAAGAAAAAAAATATCTTATAGCATTCCAATCTGGATTAAAAATGAATTACTCAAAAATCAATCAGACAAAAGTCACTTTACATTTATTTAGATAGTTTTTTTTTGTTTTGAAACATAATTAAGTTTATTTTTGCTTTCTGTTTTCTTGAATGTAGTAATGTAGAATATTAGGCTAGAAAAAACGAGAGAGTTAAAAAAAAACACTCTCTCGTTTTTTCTACAGTAATTATGCATTAGAAAGTTATACAAAAAAGTGTAAACTGAAATATATTTTGGTTTACACTTTATGTTTCCACTTTGAAAATGATTTGATGGTAGAAGCGAAGTTGGTTTGTACTCATAGTTTTTGAACATGCAGTTTTCGTTTACTAACTAATTTATTTAGTTTTTATAATGTGAGGTTTGTGATTAAGTATGATTATACTTTATTTTTTTATTTTTTATAAATAATTGTTAAGTTTATTTTATAAGTAACAAAAGCTTTTGAACATGTATAGTTGAATTTTTTTTTTTTGTTATTTTTAGTGAATTTTGTTAAATAATTTAATTATTATTTACTTAAGTAGTTGTTAAGTTTTTTTTTTTACATTTAAAAAGAACATTTAGTTGTACATTTATGAATACAATTTATTTATTTTCTTACATGTATCTACTTACATCAAGTTAAACAATCGAAAACAAGTTCTATATTCGACTTTCCCCTCCATTACTCATTTTACCTTTTAAATATCCTTTTAATATTTCGTACTTACAATTTAGAATACCTCCTCTGTGCGATAGTATATATTTTGAGAAAAATGACAAGTATAACGTCATAGTTGACAAATAAGACGAAATACTCGTATAGATTATCGGTAATTCCCCTCCATACTAATTTTACTCTTTAAATATCCTTTTAATATTT
Organism: Thalia democratica; assembly: GCF_965202585.1. NCBI lineage: Eukaryota > Metazoa > Chordata > Thaliacea > Salpida > Salpidae > Thalia > Thalia democratica. Next base: position 24,413,408 of record NC_139170.1, on the reverse strand, counting down.
CGTACTTACAATCTAGAACACCTTTTGTGTGCAATAGTGTATTACTCGAGAAAAAACGATGAGTATTGACGTCATAATCGACTGTATAAACAAAATACTCGTAAAAACACCAAATTATCGGTAATTCCTTCCATTACTCATTTTACTCTTTAAATATCCATTTAGTATTTCGTACTTACAATCTAGAACACCTCATCTGTGCGATAGTATATATTTCGAGAAAAAATGACGAGTATTGACGTCATAATCGACTGTATAACACGAAATACTTCTAAAAGTATCAAATTATTGAAAATTCCGCGTTATTGCACATTTTACTCTATAAATATCTTTCTAATATTTCGTACAAAATAATCATAAATTTATTTTATTATAATTATTGTACATTTGTTGCTGTTTTTACTTGTTTTTTAATTAATAGCATTTTTAGTGTATAATTACGTAAAATCGAATTTTAAAAATAAAATATTTTTAGTAATACTAACCTATTGTTCATAAGTACCTGATTTTTAGTAATTTTTTATAATTAAATTTTTAATAATGTAACATACTTAAACTAAGTAAAGAGTGTCATTAATTAATATGTCACCTTCGCATATAAAAAATAGTCAGTCATATTGAAAGCCAAATTTATTACAAACAAAAAATATTTACTGGTAATTATTTACTATCAAGCAAGTTATGTGGTTAAAAAAAATATTAAAGGTCATTGTTTTAGTTGAAACTGATTAAGTCATAATACCTTTTTCTATTTTTTTAATACGTTTTCTTAGTTTTTTTATCTGAGTTTTAACATAAATGCTTTTTAACTATTGGTTTTTTTTTTATCAGAAGTACGTTCCCTTTAACTATTTATTCTAAAATTACGTAAAATTAGTTTTTCATTAATATTTATTCTTGAAAAATTCATTAATACTTGGTTGTTTATACTTAATCAAAAAAGAACAGTGAAACTTTAAAAAACAAATTGTTTAATGTAATTTAAGTTATTTTTTAAGTAATATTATTTTAATTAAAGTACGCAAGTTTTTTTTTTTTAAGTCAAGTTGTTTAGGATTTTTTATTAACATATGCTTGCTTTTTTAATGATATTGGAATTTTTTGTCCCTGCTTTCTTAATAATTTATTAAAAATTTTACAAATCATCAACGCATTAGTGGAATATTTAGCGGGACAAGTTCCTTTCTGGTATCTTTGAATGATATTTTCTGAAGCTCATTTTGATGGAGTCCAAAGATTTACATTACCAGTATTCTTTTCCACAAATACATAGCATAAGCAAGCTGGTAAATCATTTTGCTTTCCACTTCGTACAACATAACCGGTGTTTAAGCAAAGTTAAGACCAATGTATCTCCGGCAAATTATCCCGCTGATCTTAATACGAACCCAGAATACCTAGTGTAAGTTAGTTTTGCTAAAAGTTAAATAACTACCAAAAAATCCAAAATTGTCCCCCTTTACTAGCTATTGCTTCCCAACTATCGGAAACCCTGCTGTAGATACTCGTAATAGCATATGTTGCTTTATATCTTTATAAATTTATATAGTGTGAACATTTTGTTCTACATTTTGCGCAAAATTTTGAAATCAGTTTTTTTTTTCCGTGGATGTTTGAGTTCATAGATGACAGTATTCTGAGAAGTTGAGTATTGATTACAAGACTGAGCAACTATAAACTAATAGACTGACTTTAAGATCAGCTTCCTGGCTAGAACTAATAAGTATATTTGACTAATTAATAATTTATCTTTGAACAAATGAAAACTATTTTTATTAGCACAAAACTTTCTCAAACTAAACTAACTCAATTTTTTAAATTTTATTTTCATAACAATGTTTCACTCGTTTAAAATGCAAAAGATTTCAGTTAAAACATAAAATTTTAACAAAAAAAACCTATATGTAAATAGAACTTTTATTGTGATCTCTGAAGTAAAAAGTTTTATTTATTTAACAACAGTTTTACTAGTCTTTAACTGTTTATTATTTTGTAGTTCTTTTTACAATTCCAGTTATTGTGTTTTTTCAACAGACAGTAAGAAATACAATTAGATAAAACAATTTTTGTTGAAATTTTCTTCAAAAAACTTTTAACCTGATTTAAAGATTATTTAATATCTAACTAGCAACCGTATTTTTTAGCTTATCTAACACAGAAATAAGCTCTTCACTAGTTCTTTTTATTAGAGTTTTTTTATTAAATGTATTTTGTAAACTCAGATTGATGTTCTATATGTGCCACTCTAGTGGTAATTGTCTCTTTTTTACTTTCTTCTTTTCTCTCAAGCGAGTATAAATTCAACAATCGCACGTAATTTAGACTTTTTAGTTTCTGCTGCATTGCAGCAGACTGAAGTCAGTGCAGCTCTTCGCTGCACTTAAGTTTTAATGGTTTCAATCTTGTTGTCGAGTTTATTTCGATCTTAGAACACTTTTTGAGTTTGATTTAAACGTTTAAGTTTCTTTGATTCGAGTATTGTCGTCTTTTAAAAGAATTGATAATTTGATTTATTAGTGTAATGTTGTGCAGTATTTTATCATCTTTTTGTTTTGCAAATTCATTGTAAATATAATCATTATCACAGATTCGAACTAAGTTTAAATTAGTATAAGTAACTGATTTATTAAACCTTTAGTAAATAGTAAGTAAGTCATATTAGTTTATTTAAGTCAACTATAATTTAAGCGTTATCTGGGGGCATCTACTTTACAAGTTAGAGCGCACGTTGCGTTATAAACCAGGCCCCAACAGTGTATAAGTAGAATCCTGGATAGCGACGTATACATCTTTTTTACAATTAAGTTAAAATCCCTATTTAAATTAGTAGCTAAAAACTACTTGTTAGTGTTCTCTAATTTTTTTTAATCTTATTTTATACGATTATTTAATAAGTTAGTAACAATAAAAGTAAATTAAAAATGTTTAATAGTGTTTATAAGATTTTGTGAAGAATTTTAAATATTTCTGTATAGTCAAGTTAGTTTTTTCTTTAAATATAAAGTTAGCATTTACAATTTTATTCAGTAGCTAAAATGTTTCATTAGTGTTTATTAGCAAGTTTTACTTACCCTTAATATAATTTGTTAACAAATTTTTTTAACAGTTTTATTCATAGTAGCCTTAAGCTTTGTTACCGGTTTACAGTAATTATTTGTTATGTGTTGAAATATAGTTTGTAAATTTAAGCTAAGCCTTAATTTTTTCATAAATATTTATTTCAAATTTTAGAAATCTATAACAATGTTATATCTTAAAATTCTAGATTGCAACAGATCGAGCTAAAAAAAATTTACACAATCAAATTCTTAAACAAAACCGTTTCAAAAATACATAACCAAATATAAGAAAGATTTTAATTTACTCCCAAAAATTTAATTAGACCCTGAAAAGATAAAATAAAAAGCATAAAATAGTTTTTAGTTATAATAAACTTTCTTATTAAGAGCATGTTATTAAACTTCCTGACTTTTTTCTCGTTTTTTTTTTCTGAAAACCCTATTCATAAACCTTATTAATGAGTAGAATAGTATTTCAAAATTGTTTTGATAATCAATAAACTAGTTTTTATTAAAGGTTGTAAAAAAAAGTAAACATTTTTCTAAGCTTTCTTAAAAAAAATATTGTTTAAGTTATTGTTTTCCTTTATATGAAAGAAGTAACTTTTTTTGTGAGTTATATTTAAGTCATAATTTTTTTTGATTCACTTAGTTGATTGTATTTCATTTTAACTATTGCTTTCTTTTTTGTTAGTTGTATTTATCACTCCTTAAGTTTTATTATCTTGTACTTAATTGTATGTAAAATAAAATTTCTGTGTGAAAACATTAGATGTTATCATTTTATAAGTAACTCGTAAGTAAGCGCACGCAGAATAAATTCAGATCGCAATATATTTCTCTCAACCCTTAAGACCCTCAACAACATCTTGTGTTTACAGGAAAATATAGTAGTTTAAAAATTTCAAGCAAAATTATAGATGAGTCAATAGCATAAGTACTTATTCTAAAGCTGTTAACATTTAAATTTTATACTGGTTACCTCTAAATAATTTAGCAAATTATTAATACATGTAACTTAAAAACGCTTTCCAAACAACTTTAATGGAAATATATATAATAAGTTTCTTTATTGTATTTAGAAACTATTGATCAACCATTGAAAAAGATTTAAGTTTTATATTCGATTTAAGTTTTTATTTTATAGTTTAATTTAAATTCTACATGCAGATATTAGTTCTACTAAAAAACATGGTATTTTTCTAATTTGCTTTTATATTATTTAGATTAAGTTAAGTAAAAACTTAAAGTAGTTTTATGACATTTATCAGCTGATATAACGCTAGCAAACTATAAAGTGGAGTTAAAAAAACATTTGCATGATACTTCTCACAACACTCTCGTTACTTGTGCTTTTCAGCTAAGTTAACACGTGCTTCACAATTCCGCCACTAAGCAGAGGTTTTTGCTTGGCTAAAAGACAGAAGTAGGTTGCTTATAAGTGCAAAAAAGGAGGCAATTCTGTTTCATGAATTCCCTTCTTGTTGCTGTCTAAGATTTTATTTAAAAGGAAGTTATATGATTTGTAATTAAAACAATTTATGTTAATAATCTTTGATTGAACTTAATAAATAATATTTGTAAAGCAAGATTTATTATAGTTTAGTTTACAACAAATATGTATCTTAAAAAAAGTTTATTAAACGACAAAAAAAGCGCTCAAAATGTTTGGTCCTAGGACTTGTTTTGTCAAAATCTATTTAGACTAAACAAACAAGTATTATGCTAGTTTGAGTTTCAAATAAAACATTCGTATCAGTTTAATAAAATTACTAATAGTATAACCAAAATTTAACTGACGAGTTGAAACTCCTAGTAAAAAGTACAAAAATATTCAAAACTTTGAACAAGGCACAATAAGTAAACATAATAATAAAAAATCTTCATGCTTGATAATATTCTGAATACCGGAAAGTAAGTAAAGTACTTAATTATCTTGTCAAAAATGAAGACTTGGTACATGATACTAAAAACACGTATTACAGTTAATTGAAACTAAAACTATTTTTTAGTGATTGATTTAAATGCAAAGAAAAAAGTCCTCTCCAGTCTCTGTTTAATTTAACACTTTAAACTTATAACAAATCTGTAATAAATAAATACTAAAGAAAACTACAAAAATTAAATTTACCTCAAAACATAAACATTAATGTTAAGTTTAGTATATCACCTTTTTCAGCAAGTATCCAATTATTACCTGCATAATTAAGATACAAACCTAAGTAATGGTATTAAGGGCATAGGTGGGGGTAAAACCTTTTTCACAATTTGATCTTATTTTAAATAATTTTACCGAGCCACAAGATGCTTTTTACAGATTTTATAAGTTCAAATTTTTTTTTGAGATATAGCCGGTCAAAATCGAAGGCAACAATAGGTTCCTTATGGGAGGGGCAAACTAAAAGTGCGAAAGTAGACTATTTCACTAAAAATCTATCTTCTCCTACGTTTTTTGAGATAAGCACCTCAAATTTTTAGGAAATATTGCAAAGAACATTTCCTGAGAATTTGAGGTAGTTATCTAAAAAAACGTAGGAGATAGATTTCTAGTAATTTCTAGTTATTCGCCGTTTTAGTTTGCGCCTCCCATAAGGAACCTATGGTTGCCTCCGACTTTAACCGGCTATATCTCAAAAAATATTTTGAATTTTAAAATATGTAAAAAGCATCTTATAGCTTAGTAAAAACTTCATAAAATAAGACCAAATTGTTAAAAAAGTGTTATATCCCCCCTATGCCCTTAAATTAAATTATTCAAAAATTATATTGTACTCAAAATTATCAAGCTTAGGAAACTAATAAAATTTAAGTTGTTTATTTATGTCAAGTTGTTCAGAAAAGAAAATAGTACACAGGCAAACTTAATTTATTAGGTAATGTCATGATACAGAGTGAAAAGTTGAAAAACTTAAAAATTTGTATAAGCCAAAAGTATATATGAAAAACACTTTAAATTTGAAGCTGCAGAAACTTTATTGATAGTTACTAAAAAAACTTTTAATCAAAACCTCAAATTGTTTAATAATTTCAAAAAGCTTAATAATTTAGTATAATCTCTTTAAGAAATGTATGCTTTTATACCAAGCTATAGTTCAAAAATAAAAACAAAAGTTTATTTTTTATGAACGTGATTGTTAACACCCATTTATTATTAATAAACGTCTTTATGAATCACTATTGGCGGATTCAAAATTAAGAAGACTTTTAAGTAATATAAAAGTCATTTTTCCAATTTCAATACTTCTTTTAAAGTTTAGCACTTTTGTTTAACCATAGTATAAAATTTTGTTTGTAACCTAAAAACACTATTAACTTAAGTTTTTTTAAAATATTACTAAAATGTACAGCTTTTATCAAATGTTTAAAATAATAACAGCTTAAACCATAGTATTAAAATTGCTGATATTAAAACTTTTTTGAACATACTAAACTTAGGAGTCAAACAAAAACACTGATTTTATATTAATAGGCTATATCCAGTACATTGGGTATAAATTATACTAAGAACTTTAACACACTTTTGATTTTGTAATAAACTTACTTCTAAATTTTATAACATACGGTATTAAATATAATTTTTATTATTAATTAGATCAACAAATCTGATAAATAAAACCAGCAGCAAGACAAAAGCGAAAAAAGTGCCATTGTAAACAAGTAAATGTTTTTGTTAAAACTACTACTTTTAAATTATTTTATTATTTTTTAAAAGTTTGAATCAAATTTAACAATTCACTTACTTATTGCTTAAAATTGTAAACTTAAGTACAGTGAGGTTATTATTGTCTTCTCAAAGGTTGCTAATCAAACAAAAAAAGTCAAAAAAAAAATCCTGAGTGACCAAAAACTGCCTTGAGTTATCCTAAGTTTTTTCAAAATCTTCCAAAAAAATTACCATTTTAAAATAAATAAAAATCAAGTTCTTCACAAAAATGGCTAAAAGAGATCAAAATAATGAAATTTAAACAACTAAATCTTATAAAAAATCTTGAAAATATGTCTTTAGATTTTTAATAAATTATTGAAATATATTTTTTTTAACAAAAATATCATGATTCAGCCTGAGTTTTTTGTAATTCAAAATATCCTAAGTTATCCTGAGATTTTCTAAAGTTTCAAAATAGTGAGGCAACATTGAGATTATCAAAAATTATAGTTAACTATTCTAACATCTACAAAAATTATATAATCAAAAAGCAAAGTTTCACAATTTACAAAAACAATTCAAAGAACAAAAAGTCTCATTTTAGCATATTATAACAAGATTGAAACCTACTAAAGAATGGGACTTCCCACTCATGAGGTACCTTACCTGGAACATTGCTTTCAAAGTATGAAAACATTGGAAATAAGTATTTGATTCTTTTACTACGCCCATAACTTTGAGTGTTAGCTAGCATATGGTAATATAGAAAAATACGTGAGCTTATATAAAAAGCAACAAAAACATCAAGAGTATAATGTTCATGAGCAGCTAAAATAAAAAAAATCCCAAATAAGTTTAAAATCCATGAAGCTGTGTGCAAACGATACCAGTTAGCAGGAGTGTACTCAGTAATAAAATGATTAAGCAGAGTAAGGCATGATGTATGACCACTAAACATATAATCACCACATGTTTGTACACCACTTAATGACATACCTAGTCCTAAAGAAATTTCAATAGCTCTTTTTATTCTACCCCATGTTGAAGGGTAATACGTAGCAACACAGTCAAGATGGTGTCCAGGTACAGATAATGATGTAACAAACATAGTAACAGATCTTAATAAAAAAACAGTACCAAAAATACTGCACATCCTTCTTAATAAAATACACCTATGCTTGTGGCATAATATAATGATTGCAAAGATTATAAATAGAAGAATTCCACAAACTTCTGTAAGTTTGAAAGCATATGGTATTAATGGCAGATTATCAAGAACAATGTCAGGTAAAGGTGGGTATTTTTCTTTATCTGGCACTCTTTCATGCACTAATACCATAGTAAATGCAGTCCATAGAAATGAAACAATTACATAAAAGCCACTTACTAGTAGCTTATTACATTCTTTTGGGAAATATTTTTTAGTTGATGTCTCTGAATCACTAGAACTTCTTATTTCATCTTCAAATTTGTATTTCTGCTTTTGTCTTCTTAAATATGATAAATCCTTTTTTATTGTAATTCTACCTTTAAATTTTTTTAATTTTGAAAATTCTTCATTTATATGTTGAAGTTCTTTAACTTTGTTGTATAGTTTTTTAATTGGTGAAAGTTTTTTTATGCCTAATGGAGGCGTTCTTAAATCCTGTTCAGTCAAACTCAACAAAACCTCACCATCTACTTCATTTTCATCACAAAACAGCGTAGTGTACTCAGAAAACCCTATATTATTAAGCCATTGTCGAACATCTTCACAAGTCCAGTTTATAACATCATTTATTACCATCACAAGTATTTTAGTACCTAAAACTTTATACACAAAGAAATATTTAAAAACAATATCATATAAGTTTACAAAGTTTTTTTTGAAAAATATTTTAAAATAAAGTTTAAACATTTTGCAACAACTTTAAATAAATTATTAACTATTAAATATATTAATAACTTTTATATTATAATTAGTAAGAAAGTTTTATTATTTTCAAATAAACTTCAAGAGAGATCAAAATTTTTAAGAACTTTATAAAAATTGTTTGTTTTTAAAGGTCGCAACTAGCATCAACAATAAACTTAGAAGCTTTAAGAACTTTGCCTGATTTTTTTAATCAAAAGCTTAATAAAAAGGTTAAAATACTATTTTAACTAAAAAATTAATCATTTTAAAAATAATCACAAATTTTCTTAAAACAAATATTTTAATAATAATCAATAATGAAAGTATAGACAAAAATTTTTCAATTTACCACATATAATACATAAAATGGTATGGTTACATGACAATTCAAATTTTAGAATTCCAAATCTTAACCAAAAAGGGGCCATACCTTAAGAAATAATAAATATTTAAGAAAATTAAAAATGCTCATATAAATTAAATTAATAAGATAATAATAGTAAAAAAAGTTTAAAAAAATGACTTTACAGAGTTTTCAAAATGAATTAACTTAAAAACTTTTTTAGTCATATCTCAATAAAAAATTTCAAAAAGTATCAAATTAAATTCTAAAAAATTATTTAAAAAAAAAGCAAAGAAAATAGATAAAATTTTATAAATAAGTACTTAAACTTAAGTTATAAAAACACTTTTTACTTAATAATATATAAAATACCCAATTTATATATTGTAAATTAAGATTTGAAAAAAAAACAGCTCTTTTCATTAAATTATGTTTAATTTAACTAACTTATATTTTCTAGTATAATTGAAACAAAGCAGAAGTAAAAATAATTTATTTTACATAGTTTACAGCAGGGGTCGGCAGGTCAAAAAGGAACATTTTTTTATGTGCTTTAAAAAACATATTTAAAGACAACTTTTTTGAACAAAAAAAATTAGGCGATAGAATATTTTTGAAATATAACACAAAAATTTAATTTTAGTGTTTTCGAATATATTAATATATTAAACTAGTTGAATAAAAATTTTAATGAGACCCGCGGGCCGCAGTTTGCCGACCCCTGATTTACAGCAAACCCATAACTCATTAAAATACTGCTGATTATTTGTTAATAAAATAATTAGTTTGAGATTGTAACAAAAAACCTATAATCATTTTATTTTACCTTCAGCTGTATTATATTAACTTTTTTTAATATAAATTAGAACAAAAAGCATTCACAGACATTGCAAAAAAAAAAAACTTTAATGCTGCAGTGGTTGTTAATCTACAAACAGTTTATCATAATTTTAATACGATCCAAGAAAACATTGGAGACATTAGATAAATATTATTAATAAACAATTTTTTTCAGAATTTTCAGATATTCAATGAAAATTTATCTTCTCCTTTATTTTTGAGACAATTTACTTTAACTTTCAGAAAATGTCCTTTTTTACATTACATGCAACTTGTAGAAACCATATTATTGAAAGATAAAAGCTTAATGACAAAAATATAAACAAAATCTTTTTTTTTGATAGTCTTTATAAAAAAAACAATGTTAAATTTTAAAATTAGATTTCTAGAAACTCTTCAAGATTTTATTTTAAATTTTTTTAAACTTTGCTCAAAAACTGAAGGAAGATTTATTTAGTTACTCAAAAACGGAAGGATGATACAAAATTTTATTGAAATAGTCTATTTTTGTCTTTTTAGTCTGTGCCTCCTATAAGTAACCAATTGATCTCTCTAACTTTGATTGATTTTGTATCATAAGCTACTTTAAATATCTTAAAAAGAGTGAAAAGCAACTAGTAGCTTAGTTTTATATGTAAAAAATTAAACTATAACTTAAAAAAGTTATTTACCCAGCCCCCAAATAGCCTAGTTGTTGAGTATAACTCTGTATTATATGTTTTGATACTTAGTCAATCATCTTTAAATAAATAATTTTTTGCTTTAAATGAGTTAGTAGGAATGTAGAGTTTGGTAGCTCATTGGAGCGTACTTTATTGTCTGGTATTATCTTACAATTATTTTATATTCTTTAGCATGTGGTAACTTGTCTGATTTTTCTATAGTCAAAGGAAATCAGTGTTTTTTTTTTTAGAAAATTGCAATTATCTAGGGTTATCCATGAAAATGCAAGAAAGTGGGAAACCTGTTTCAGCACTTTTTAGTTGGCACTTATTTTACACATGCAGTAACTAAAAGAAAATATTGTTTATTGAACAACAAAAAAAACAGCTCCAATTAATTGTTTATAAGACCTGGTGTTCAAAATTTTTATGGATCTAGTTTAAGGGCATAGGGGAGGAGGAGGGTAAATTACTATTTTCACAGTCTGACCTTAATTTGTTGAGTATTAATTAAATTATATGTTCCTTTTTACCGATTTCAAAAATTCAAAACAATTTTCAACACATTGCTGGCTAAAGTCAAAGATAAAAATAGGTTCCATATGGTAGAGGATACCTAAAACAGCAAATAACTAGAAATTACTAAAAATTATACTCCTATGTTTTTGAGATAAATACTTCAAACTTTCAGGAAATGTTCCTAGCAATATTTATAAAATTATGTCAGAAAAATTTTAAAATGAAAGTTTTTTCATAATTTTTTTTTAATCACAGTATTTTTAATTTAAAAACTTCATTCCTAAAGAATTTTCTAAATATTGCAAAAGAAAATTCTTAAAGTTTAGAGTTAATAATCTTAAAAAAATTAATTGATAGATTTTTAGTAATTTCTAGTTATTTGCTGTTTTAGGTCTTTTTTGAAACAGTCTTTTTTTTTGCCTTTTTAGTTTGCCCCTCACATAAAGAACCTATTTTGCTCTTTGACTTTCACCTTCTATATCTCAAAATTTATTTTGAATCATAAAAATCTGCAAAAAGCAACTTGTAGCTTAGTTTAAGCTCTAGAAAATATAATAAAATTGCAAAAAAGTGATTAACCACTTTTTAGTTGCCCACATGAAGCAAACTTTTAAAATAAATGTCTTTTTTATTTAATATTACCCCTTGACTAGTTAAATACTCATTTACTTTCTTGCCTTAATACTGGTTATTTCCACCTGATAGCCAAAATTGTCACCAAGTGGGCAATATTGCTCGCTTTGGGAAACCCTGTTATACTTATAGATAGGGATTTTAGACATTCAAATAATACTTAGTAATAATATTACTTTCAGGGTTGCCACTGGATTTTGAGAATTTTCCTCTGGGTTTTCTTAATTGCTTTAAGGTTTTTGAAAAAACACAGTTTTGGTTTATTTTCAGGTTAAAGTTATGTTTAAAAACTGTTTTACCTAGTATAACTACATTAAAAATATACTGTAAAGCTACTTAAATGTGTTTCAAAAAAAAATTGATGATGACAAAAATTGTTTATATACATGGTATATTTTTTTGTCAAATCAAAATTTTACTACTTAATTGTTTTAAATTTTAGATATTTTAGTGATTTTGTTTAAAATTCCAGGTTTTTGAGTTTTTAATAAATGTGTATTTAATATAAAAAAAACATCTTTACAAAAATCAACACTAAAAAGCTTGGAAAATTTGAAAATGGAAATATATGGAGAAATTATAAGTTGAAGGCTGACCTTGGAAAAGGTCAGAAGAGTCTTTTTAAGGAGATAAGGGAAGCTCATAAGCAAAAAGAAGAAAATCATTGTTTTAGAAGATTTTGTTAGCTTTATTGGTGATGGCTATGAAAAAGTTAAGAATGAAAATGAAACAATGAAAACTCAAATAGAATTAGTTAAAGCTGATAACATTAGACTATCAGAAACTGTTGCTAAAGTTGAGGAGGGTGGTGACCTGTACCAGAAAGTTAACCAAATGGACAATTTTTAAGGTCAAACATTGAAATACAGGTGTACTGGTAGAATACTTGAAAATTTAGAAAGTTTGGTAATGAGCACATTTAAAGTATCTGTGTACTAGAAAAAAAGGACATTGTTTCATTTAGAAGGATGAAATCAACTGGAATGGCTAAGATAAGAAGAAAGTTTTTAATCTTATTTTGCTTACATTTAGATCATTTGACCAAAAGGTTAAAATCAGGAAAGAGAAAAATAAGTTGGCAAACGCTAATCTTAAATCCATAAGTAAAAATACTGACAAGGTGTACATCAATGAGAATCTGACACCATTTAGTCGGGACTTTATTTACTATACAAGAAGGTTCCAAAAGGCTAATGGCTGGAAGTTCTCTTGGTCCTCTGGTGGAGTTGTTTTGATGAGGGAGAAAGAAACAAGCAAGGCTGTCTTTATTGTCTGAAAGATTTAGGAAAATATTCCAAAAAATAACTTAGCATATAAGTTGTAAAACAACCTAGAAGTTAAAAACATCTAATAATAAAAAGTATTTACTTAAAACATGTTTTACTTATATAAATTGTTCACTAAGTTTAATAAAATACTACCTAAACAATGTTTTATAAAATCCTTAAATTAAAAATCAATCAAAAATAAATATACTTAAGTCACTGTAAAAAAAAAATATAAAAAAGTAAACTATATATCTGTTGTATAAAATATTTCCTCTTATCATTTAGTATAAAATTTGCAACAAATAAATATACTCTCATTTACTTTAAAAACTTAACTCTACAAAAAATACAAATAATAAGTAAACTTAATTTTGGCATATACCTCTTTTATAAGTTATTTTATAAACTTAAACAACTTTGAAAAAATTATAAAGAGGTAAAGTATACACATTAACTTGTTACATAAAATACTAAACTAACTGCTTAGTTATAAAGAACTCATTTACTTGAACAAAAAACACTTTGATTCTAAAATTATGCTAGATAAACTTTTGTGTATATATCACAGTTTCACTATGGAAGTGTCCTTGCTACAGATCATCAATACTAAAAAGCTTACAAAATCTGCTTGTTCAAGTAGGGTACTTGTTCAATATGTTAATAGAAAATTTTTGCAGTTTTATTAAGGATATTTTACTGATTTATATCAGATAAAGGCATTGGAAATAAAATTAAATGTTTTTATAAATTTCTAGGAAAATTTTGGATTTTTTTCTGACTTTAAAGGACTTTTAATTAATTTTTACCATTTGAAGGCTTTGGAAAACAAGGAATTTTGTAAATTTAAACTAACAAAATCTGAATTTTTTTATTATTTTATCAAATTTCCTGACTTTTTTCTAAAACCTCCCATTTTTTCCTGACTTTTCCTGATTTCCTGACTTTTCCTGACCGAGTGGCAACCCTGTGTTTGTGTTTCTTTTTGCTAATGTATTGAAAATATTTAGATGAAAGCATACAATTTATAGTTAAATAGTTTAATAAAGACTGATTTTGTATGCAGTGTAGGTCAAAAATATTTATAAAATCTCCTAAAACTGATATTTGTTGTGATAAATGGTTCCATTTAAATTGTTAATAAATACCCAAACGTAAGTTTAATTTTTATGTTAATAATGAAGATCCTTTTTGTTGTATAGACTGTGTAAATGAACTAGGATTAAATATTGTTGGGAGTGATGATTTCTGCAAATCTCAATAAAAAAAATCTTATAAAAATGATTGTTTGCTTTATGAAGGCTGCTTTAAATGGATACATCTTAAATCAGGGTTGCTAAATGTTTTTGACATATTTTCTACAGGTTTTCAGATTTCTACGCTTTTTAGGGTCTATTTTTAGTTAAAAATTAAGTTTAAGGTAAAAAACTGTGTTAAATAGTATAACAAAATTGAAAAGATATCTTAAAACTTCTTTAAATATGTTTTTTAACAAAAACATTTTTTGATATGGACAAAACTTTTTTTCATATATATGCCAGATTTTTGTGTCTAATTGAAATTTTACTATTTAATATGTAAAAATTGTTTGAAATTCCAGGTTTTATATTAGTTTTTGTTCAGAACTCTGGGTTTGTAGTAATTTTTGTTCAAAATTCTAGTTTTTTTTTTTCAAAATTTCACAAATTCCAAGTTTTTCAATGTTTTTTAGTCTAAATTGTCAAATTCCATATTTTTTGGCATGTCAGTTAAATGTTTCACAGTACCAGTTAAAAGGTTTGCAGAAATGGGCAAAAACAATTTACCTTTTTTTTTTGTGAAACCTGCAAATTAAAAATTTCTGCATGTTTTTAATGTAAATTGTGTTGTAAGACTTTAAAATTTGTTTAACTTGTTTTTGTGTTTTCAAAAATGTCATGTTAAGTCTGCTACTGAAAATAAGTTGAAACTTAGACAATGCAAACAAAATTATTAAAAGTTTTTATTGTGATAGATGTAAGGAGACTGTTTTTCCCTTTCAGAATGTTAATAACTTTGATTATGATTGTTTTTATCAAACTTTTAAGCATAGTATTTTAAAATAAATAATGAGAGTAACTAAAGATTTTTATAGTGTGAAATTTAAAAAAAATCTATTAAGATTGTTTATATGAATATAAGAAGCTTGAATGCAAACTTGAGTGCAGTTAAGGGGTTGCCTGATGTGATTTGTGTGTGTGAAACATGGCTAACTAATCTGAGACCTTCTGTAAGTAAGTTGCTAGATATGATTTTGTAAATAAATTGTTAATAGTAATCAATCTGGTGTTGTTGCACTTTTTATTAGCGCTCGTCACTCTAAAGGTTGTAAAAGGTGTGTCTTTTGAACAGTGTGATGTGGATGATTTATTGGTTAATATTAAGCTTGAAAATAATAAATTTGTTATAGTTGGTAATGTATATAGACACCCAAGCTCTGTATTTGCTATTGTACACAACATTTTCTTTATGTTCCAGATTTATTAGATGACAAGAAAAAATATTATATAGTTAATGGTGATAACTGTTCAAAATATAGGTTTAATTGTTTGCTAACAAAAGATCCTAGTGAAGTAACTTCACTGGAATATAAATAAAAACAAATTATACAGTAATCTTCCTTTGTTCTACCAACATATGTTTCTGTGTGTTAACGAATCAACACACTTCAACTGGGTTGTTAATGGTGATATAAATATAAACCTATAAAATAGATATCAGTTTACTTGTGACTATTTGGATTGTATTTCTTGTGCTGGTGCTTTGTAATTTAGTTGATTTCCCAACTAGACATTCTACTGATTATTTCTCTAATTTTGGTTTCTCTAAACAGGGTTTGATGTAAAACACAATAGATTTACACTTGCTAGCTCTACTCACACAATAAAAGATTTTCAAAGAAAATGAATTTTATAACTGAAAGACCAAGAACAAGACTAGGCCTAAACTGTTTTAGTTACTTGGGTCCCAAGTTTTGGTCTAGTGTCCCTGAAACTTATAAAAACTTTAAAAAAGATTGTTTGAAATTTAGATATAAAAACTTTTTGTTGAATAACTACAAGGAGTAGATCTAGAGGGCTTCTGCATGTATGTTTTGTTTGTGTTGAAATTTGATTGATGTTATTGGGGCATCAGATTGTGATGTGTTGGTCTTTATTTTCTGAGTGTCCTGTTAATGTTAGAGTGATTTTTATAAATTATTGAAATAAATTTTGTTTATTGTTAATTTAATTAATTTGTTTTCATTTTGTTATTGTGTTAGATTTAAAAGAGTTCAATTTATTTATTCTATTTCTTTATATTCATTAGAAATTAGAAGTAAAAGTATAAATTTAACACAAAATGTTTATTTATTTATTTTTAGTTATTTATTTTATATTTATTTGATTTATTTAACTTTTTTTTTTGATTTTTGTACCAAGTACCTAACAAATTTGTAAAACACTTTTTATTTTATTGATTGTAGTGTTGATATATATATATATATTTTTTCATTCTAAATAGTTACTTTTTTTCCTACTAATTTTTTATTTTAGTTTGTTACTTCTAGAACTAAATACTTTAAATTAGATATTGGTTTATTTGAGTTTGCAACTGCTGATTGTGAGTTCACACTGGTGGCAATGATCACATGATTGGATTGTTGATGTGTTTTTTGTTGTAGCTACTTACTTGGGGTTTTGGGCTTCATTGTTTTCCCACACTTTGTCGTTTTTGATGTTGAGATTTTAACCTTGTGAGTGTTTGCCAAATGGCGTGTCACCAAGGGTTTTGTTTTCGAATGAAGGGTTAGGATTAGTTTTTATTTTGGTTAGTTAATTTTTTTTTTTACTAGTCAGATTTAGTTTTTTTTTTAATCAAAAAGTAATTTTTTTTCTTAGTTAATTTAAAATATAGGGCAAGTGGAATAATACGTGATGAGCTGAAACTCACTTGCATGACCTTCAGAAAACGTTTATTGTTGTAGAGGGGAGAGTGGGTTTCTTCTGATGTTTTCCTACCTTTAATGAAAAAAAATTCTATAATTGATCATGTTTATTCTAGTCTAGATTGTGAAAAGCTAAATGTCAATGTGGATTATGATATACTTGGTATTGGTGAAAAAAAAATGTGAAAAGTCTAAAAATGAGTATTGATATAGGAAGTCCTTTTAGGACTTCAGTAAGCTTGAAGTTGGAGTTTTCTGAATAATTTTAGTATGAATTTGGAAAAAAATGGGTTATACACACAAATCAGGGCAAACGCTTTTTAACATTATTTGCAGGAACTTTTTCCTATTTGTATGATATTATATATATAATTACTAACAGGTCCAAATAAATGTTTTAAAAAGTAAAGACATTGTTAAGGTACGCACTTTGAGAGGTACGCACCTGCGTAAGTACGCTCTATTTGTTTTAATTTTTTTCTAACTATTTATAATTGCTTTGAAATACGTATTTAAAACTAAATATTTATAAACTTTTTATAGGTGTTATCAGAGACGAAATCAAGCTCTTTAAAGCAAAGATAGATAACTGTAACTACTAGTGACATTTCAACTACGTTTGACATTTTTACTGTATCAAAACTTTATTTTCAAACAAAAAAATATTACTGCTTTTATGAAAAATGTATTTGATTAAAACCAAATAAAATCAAAAAAAAAAGTTTAATAATAAGTTTAAATTACTTTAGTCAAACTCGTACTAAAACTGTTTTAAATAAATAATTAGTTATATTCATCAATAGAAAAAATGCAACTATTTAAAAGAAATGAAACTCTAAAATATAATAACTTTTTAAGTTTAAACTACAGACCATTTATTAAATAAATAAGTAAACAACTTGAGTTTAATTTTCAAATTTGATTCATCAATTTTTGTCAGGAAAAACCTTAATCAAAGCGGTACAATATTTAACTAAACAACTATAATACAACAACTAATTTAATAAATAAACACAAATTTATTAAGTATAAGTATTTTAAATTAACACTAAACGAGTTTAATTCTTATTTTTTGTTTTCACACAATTAAGGTTTTACCATTTTAACCACTGAATCGTATAACAATAATATATAGCATAAATTGTTTAGAATTATTTTAATTTTATTCTTTTAAATGTTAACAAACTAAATCAATTAAAAAATATTAGCGAAAATTATCTTACAATGCTGAAATCTGAGAGACCAGCTTAAGTTATCATAAAGTTTTGATTTTACCATTTTAATCTTTTGACCAAAATTAAGACAAACTTATGCTTTCTAAGAAAAAGTAGTTTTTTTAATATAAAACTCCACTAAATTTTATTAAAAAATGTAAAATTAAACAAGTATAGAATATTTTTGATCAAAATAAACAGATTAATCTACTAATTAGGTAATGGTATTAACTTGATAAATAGTTTTAATATATGTTTTAAACAAGTAAAGAATAAGCTTAAACATATTTAACTGTACATCTGTATCAAGACTTAAGTCGGGGCACACATACTTAACTGTAATCAAACAATATATACACCTATTTGGCACGACTGTTTTTTTAACTCTTTTTTAATTTTAATGTTGTTAGAAAAGTTTTCGTATACATTTTGTTTATAATTTACTAAGTAAATATATTACTTAGAATTTTCGTTTTAATTAGTTTAATTTTCGTTTGTGTGAAATGTTGAAGACAAAAAAAAACTTATTTTATTATATCGTAATAGATTGTATGAACATGTTGTGTACGACTCAATATTCAAAAGGTTTTATTTTAGACCAGGTATTTAGACCAGCTTTTTTGAACGTTTTATATCGTTAGATAAACAATATTATAAAGTAAAAGCTTCAGCCGAATTTTTGAGCTAAATAAAAAACTAACAGACAATCTTAAATATACCACTCTTAATTTATTTCAAAAAGAACTATTATTTGATTATTTGATTAATGTTATCTTAAACGCTTTCATTAAAAAATTTTTATGACTCTAACTAATGCTTGCATCGTTATAGTTATGCATGCAACAATTTATAGTTTAAAAAAAACATATTTACCAAATTTTTATTGTTGAATAAAGAAAAAATTAAATATAGTGCAGATATTTATTAAAAAATAGAATTTATTGAAAGTTTTTTTTTTATCGAGTACTTACATAGTGTGTGCAATAATCTTAAATATAACAAAACAACTTAACGAAGTTTTATTTTAAATAAACAATAAATTTTACGCGTGCATAAACTTGTAGAGAAAATAAAGCAAGCTAACCTAAGTTTATTGTTATATAAAGCAAAAATTTTCAAACTTTTTTGTGGTTTTTTTAAATATACATTTTTAATACTGTTAAAATCAATGTTTTACTTTTGTTTATCATATAAAAAAAACTAAAAAGAGCGTAGCAGTCGCCTCTTAATTGCCATGAAACGGCTTTTTACAGCTCAGCTTTAGGTAAATAATCATATTTAAAAAATAATTTTGAAATTTCCAGGTTTAGCTTTAGGCAAATGTTCACATATTTTAGAACTAATTTGACTTTAAACTATTTCAGTATTTTTAAAACCTTAATTATATAAAAACGATTTAATATTTTTTTTCTAAATTTGATTTTCAGCAAACAAAGCAAACGAAAAAAGAAACACAGTTAAACGAAAACTCTGATTAGTATATTTACTATAGAAAAGCAGATTGCAGTTAATTTATTATATTTTTTAAGTTTTAAAAATTAAATTCAAGTTGTTTACTTATTTATTTAAAAAATGGTCTGTAGTTTAAACTTAAAAAGTTATTATATTTTATTTAAGTTTAATAAATTTTTGAGTTCATTTCTTTTAGATAGTTGCATTTTTATCTATTGATGAATATAATTAATTTTCTATTTAAAACAGTTCTAGTACGAGTTTGACTAAACTAAGTTAAACTTATTATTAAACTTTTTTATTTTATTTGGTCTTAATCAAATACATTTTTCATAAAAGCAGTAATTTTTATTTATTTGAAAATAAAGTTTTGATACAGTAAAAATGTCAAACGTAGTTGAAATGTCACTAGTAGTTATAGTTATCTATCTTTGCTTTAAAGAGCTTGACTTCGTCTCTGATAACACCTGTAAAAAGTTTATAAATATTTAGTTTTAAATACGTATCTCAAAGCAATTATAAATAGTTAGAAAAAAATTAAAACAAATAGTGCGTACTTACGCGGAAGCGTACCTCTCAAAGTTCATACCTTACCTATCTCCTTACTTTTTTAAAGACATATTTTAGAAATTTGGACCTGTTAGTAAACATAAATTGACTATAATATAAAATAGGCAAAAGTTCCTGCGAATAATGTTAAAAAGCGTGTGCACTGATTCGTGTGTAAAAATAAGCTTGTGTGCAAAAAATTGTTAAGATGTTTAAAAATGTTAGAATGAACTTGAATGTGTTTTTAGTGGGACAGTATTTAGTTATCATGCTCTTATCTAAATATTAAGTAAAAAAGATCAAAAACTAAAAGTTAAACGATGGATAACAAAAGGTATAATAATTTCAATTAAGTTCAAAAACTTAATGTTTAAATTTGACTAAACTTCAGCTTAGTTTAAATTTGCCATTAAAGACAAAATTTAAAAAATCTTTAAAACAGTGTAGAAGAATGCTCTAAGAAAATATTTTGTAAACAAGTAGTTTTTAAAAAATTAATGAAACAGTAAGAAGCCATGAAAATTGTGTTAGTATTGTTTCCACTAAATCTACTGATTACACTTAACTCTAGGTGAGCAAGTTTTTGTTCAATATACAGGAAATTTTCAGCTTTATTTTTAATGATTTTCTATTTTATTTTGAAGCCCTGCTTATGTACTTATATTACTGAATGTAATTTTATCTGGCTACTTAGGTGACTTCAACTGAATAGAATAGTATCATTTCAACAATGCGACTTTTAAACTTTTTTGTATTCGTTTAGTTTTATGGTTTATGTTTGTTACATATGGCTGTGAACTTAGTATAAAAATTTACTCGTTTTGTAAGGCTTTGTTAAACTCTAACTATAGTGTCATTTCAAATTTTATTTTGCATTATTAAGTATATTAATTGTTTCTGTTCTTTTGAATAGTATTAGTATCGGAAAAATAAAGAAAATACTTATGCACGACAGTGTCATTTCCACAATGAAACAAGATGTAACTTGGTGTCATTTAAATTTTTTTTGATTTGTAATATTTTATGAATAAACTATATAAAATGTATTTATTACATATATTTAATAAAACTTTTTTGTTTATTTTTCTAATTATAGATTATTTCAAACATAATGTTAAACAGTATTATAGAATATTTAAATTTTATTGAAAAAAATTGATTTAAAATAATGTAAATACTTTAAAATTCTCTTGCTGTATGTTTATTTAATAACTTTAATATGTTGCAAAAAAACTGCTTGAAATTAAACTTTAGAACCAAAAATTAAAAATATTTGTGGATTTGTATAACATATGATCTTTATTTGAAAATATTATACGAGCATAGATTTTAAAAATATTTGTAAATCAGTATTAATAACTATATTAAATTAAAAAAAGCGTAAATAGTATTGTTCTTAAATTAAACTTTTTGCAAGTTTAATAGTTATATTTTGTTAAATAGTTGTCACTTAAATGTTATCTATCAATATTTTATCACATTTAAAAACTTCAGAATTTTTTTTAAACCACTCACCTAACTTCATTTTATACAATTTTTATTAAGTTTTTTGTCATACAATAACTTATTTTATACTTTATATGCTAGTCTTAGTTATATGTACAACACCAAACTAATTACAAGGAATTTAGTTATTAAACGATATTAAAATGAAACTATTACATTTTCGACATATGAAAAAAATTGTTGTTTGCTAATAAATCGTTTAAAAAACTATACAAGTTTTAAATTACTTTTTAAAAACGTATCAAATCAACTATAACATTTGTACCTTAATTTCAAGGTAAAATATATTTATTACTTAGTCTTAAAAAAAACATAAACAAAATAACAAACAAAAAAAAAACACATATTTTTTATGAAAACTTTTACTATTAATTAAAACTCCCGATAAAAAAACAATTTTCTTTAAATAAATATAAAAAACTTTTATAATCAAAATAATTTAAACAAATTTTTAATTCAAACTATCTAGTTTGCAACAAAAAAGGACTTTTCAACATAATTATTAAATTTGATTACAGTGACGTTGATTTAAACATATGAAAGCAAAAGACAATACTTATGAATTATAAAGTCCTTTCAGCAATAAAATAAGGTCTAACTTGATGTCATTTCAATTTTTTTGAGAATTTTTCTTGATTCGTAATATTTTATGAATAAAATATAATATGTATTTATTTCATATATTAAATAAAATTTTATTGTTTTTTTCTAATTATTGATTATTTAAACAAAACATTAAACAGTATTACAGTAATTTAAATCAAATTGAAAAAAGACTTTATATAGAATAATTAAAACAATTTAAAACTCTCTTCCTGTATGTATTTTAATATATTGCAAAAAAAATGCTTGAAATTAGCTTCGTATTACAAAAAACAAAACCAATGATTAACAATAAGTTTCTTTAACATAAAGGAAAATAAAGTCAAGAGTTCTATATATTTTAAGTGTTTTTAAAACAATTAACTACGGTTTCTATAACTACAAACAAATTAGGTACACTAGTTTAAATGCTTTAGGACCAAATAGAAAACTAATAACAACATCTTCATTTCATAATTCTAAGCTTTAAAAAGTTCCGAAAAACAATAAAACAAGAATTAAACTACTTAATTTTTTTTGCGATGATTGTCCTAAGAAACACACATAACATTAAAAAGTAACCTGACCTGCTAAATAAAATTATTAGTTTATGCAAGCATAAACTTCGTTTAAAAAACTAGATATTTCGAATTTTTTATTGTATAGTTTAATAGTATGTATTTGTTTTCATATTTATTGTTTTATAGTTATGTTTAGTTGCAAATAATATTCAAATACAACAAAATCATTTTTAATATATCAAAACTTTATCGAAAATTAAAAAAAAATATTATTTTTATTAAACATTTATTTGACTAAAATTAAATAAAAATTAATTAGGTTTAAAATAAGTTTAGTTAAACCAAAGTTTAATCAAACTTGTACTAGAACTGTTTTAAATTGAATATTATTTATATTTATTAGTAGATGAAAATTAGAATGCAACCATTTCAATGAAACGAAACTTTAAAATTTATTAAACTAAAAAAAATATAATAACCTTTTAAGTTTAAACTACAGACCTTTTATTTTATAAGAAAAAAAACAACTTAAATCTAATTTTCAGATTTAATTCCTCAATTTTTGTCAGGAAAAAACCTGATCATAGAGGTACAAGATTTAACTAAACTACTATATTACAAAAATTAACCTAATAATTAAACTAATGAACAAAAGTATATTTTAAGTTAACACTAAATGAGTTTAATTATTGTTTTTTGTTTTTACACAATTAAGGCTTACCATTTTAACCACTCAATCGTAAAACAAGTGAAATTAATTAATAATAACAATAATAAATAGCATAAACTGTTTAAAACTAGTTTATTTATATTTTTTAAAATGTTAAAAATTTAAAACAAAAAAATGTTATCTGGATTTTTGTGACCTGAGAGACCAGCTCAAGTTAACATAAAGTTTTGATTATACCATTTCACTCTTTTGACCAAGATTTAGCCCAACTAATGTTTTTTAAAAATAAGTTAGATTATTTAATACAAAACTCCACTAGAAATTATTAAAAAATTTAAAAGTAAACGAGTATAGAATATATTTAATAGAAATAAACAGGTTAATCTACTAATAAGTAATGATACTAACTTAACTAATAATCTAAATATATGTTCTAAACCAGTAAAGAATAAGTTTAACTTGATTAACTGTACATCTGTATCAAGACTCAAGTGTAATTAAACAATATATACGCCTATTTGGGCACGACTGTTTTTTTAACTCTTTATTGATTTTAATGTTGTTAAAAAAGTTTTTGTGTACATTTCGTTTACAATTTACTAAGTAAATATAATATTCAGAATTTTCGTTTTACTTAGTGTTTTTTTTCGTTTGTGTTACTTGGTTAAGACTAAAAAAAAACTTATTGTATAAGATCGTAATAGGTTGTATAAGCAAGTTGTGTAGGACTCGATAACCTAAAGGTTTTTTCTTACATTAGGTCTTAGACCAACTTTTTTGAGCGTTTTATATCGTTTGATAAACAATATTATTAAGTATAATCTTTAGCCGAGTATTTAGGCTAAACAAAAAACTAACAGACAATCTTAGATACACCACTCTTAATTTAAGTCAAAAAAAACTATTATTTGTATCAGAAACTTAGCCTCATAAATACTTTAACTTTAACCTTTTTTATTTAAAAACAGCTTCTACACACGACTCATACTTGTTTTGGAAACTAAAGATTATTTTTTAAGCGTAATTACTTTATTGAATGACTGACTTGATTTTAGCAAAACATAATACTTTTTCTAATGTAATTTAAAAATGCTATAAAACATAAATTATTGCATAAACTTTTATACAGAAATCTACTTTTTCATTGTTTAAACATGTACAAATATAAAACTAATTATGCTGCATTTGTATCAACGCTTTTATTACTTACGAAAAAAAAAACATTTTAATAATACTAACAACTTAACTATAAAGAAACATCTTATAATGTACAATAACTAAAAGCTTTAATACTTTTAACTAATTACTTTAATTTAACTACTAAAACATCATTCTGTTCGTACAGGAGTGGCCTCCCGCACTCAACTAGCAATTTAACTAAAGCACGAGTTATACACAAAAACCTTTTTAGTACTACAAACATATTACTTTTAATTAGCTGAAAAATTAGTCTTCTTCTTTTTCGTATGGGAATGACTTCCCGGACTCAATTAAGAAATAATGAAGCTTGTTTAATTTGTGCTTTTCCAAAAACAAATAATTAAACATATTTTGTACTATTTTTAACCCTTCTCCGCGACCACTAATGTGGTCCTTCAGATCCCCCAAAAACCTTTCTACCGTTTGGGTATATAGCTAACCTTTTGGTAAATAATCATATTTAAAAAATAATTTCAAAATTTTCTGGTTTAGTTTTTGAAAAAGTGTTCAAATATTTTAGAACTAATTTGACTTGAAACTATTTTAATATTTTTAAAACCTTAATTGTATAAGAACGATCTAATGAAAAATGTTTTTTCTTAATTTAATCTTCAGCAAACAAAGCAAACGATAAAAGTGACACAGTTAAACGAAAACTTCGTGTAGTATATTTACTATAAAACTATAGTATATTTATTATGTTTTATTAGTCTTGAAAATTAATTTCAAGTTGTTTATTCATTTATAAAAAAAAGTATGTATAGTCTGTACCTGTAGTTTAAAAGTTATTAAATTTTATTTAAGATTGATAAACTTTAGGTTTCATTTCTTTGAAATAGTTGCATTCTTATTTTTATCTACTGATAAATATACTTTTTTTTTAATTTAAAACAGTTCTAGTACAAGTTTGATTAAACTTTCGTTGAACTAAACTTATTTTAAACCTAATTATTTTTTATTTAGTTTTAGTCAAATAAATGTTTCATGAAAATAATAATTTTATTTATTTTTCGATAAAGTTTTGATATATTAAACAATGTTAAACGTAGTTAAAATGTTACTAGTAGTTACAGTTTTCTATCTTTGCTTTAAAGAGCTCATATTCGTTTCTGATAACACCTGTAAAAAGTTTATAAGTAATAAGATTTAAAAATTAGTTTTCTAAAACTTATTAAAAATAATTAAAAAACGTTTAATAAATTTAGTGCGTACCATACGCGGTTGCGTACCTCTCAAAGTGGGTACCTCACCGATTTCTTTACTTTTTAAAAAGCTTATTGAAGAAATTTGGACCTGGTAGTAAATATATATTGAACATCATATGAATAGGTAAAAGCTCCGGCAAATAATCTTCAATATTGTGTGCCCCGATTCGTGTGTAAAACCGAATAAATGTAAGGGGGCGAAAAGGGGGCTATTTTAGAATTTTTTGCAGACATTTAGTTTTAACTTTTTAGCTTGCTTCTTTACTTATTTTAGCCTGCTATCAAATATTTGACCCTGAGGTAAAACTTAAACAAAACAAGTCCATTTCGTTTACGTGAAGTTTAGAGAAAAATCAAAAAGTTTAGGACTCCTCTTTTCAAGTAATTTACATATTTTTATTCATATCTTTTCTCATTTAACAATTACATAGGTCATAGACGAATGGAAATCCTCTCACCATTTCATAACCTGACATATATGCCATTTGTGATCATAACTGCTTTTTTAAAAATCTATGTTATCGATTATAAACTATCACCCTATGATATTTCCAATTGTTTCTTGAAAAGTCACTAAGTTAGACAAAAAAACTCTATTAAAGTCATTTTTGCAATAGAATAAAAAAGTCGTAATAAATTAGGATAAATTTTGTAAATTTTGTTTTTGAGCTTGCACTTCTAAATTTAAAAAAAGTAACTTTTGATTATCATGTATTAACATATTTCTTATCTATGTTTGATAATTCTTAAAGAAGTGGGATGGTTATAAAAAGGAAACTGTCTAGAAAGGTGTTTGGCTGTTTTTAATTGTGTTATTGATTATTTTCTTAAACGGATAAGGTATTGGCAGACAATCTTGTTAAAAGAAAAATAAAAAATAAAAATGCTTATATGTCAGACTTATATGGTAAGTTCTACCATCTGAACAAAAATTTACAAGGTAAAAATTTGAATCTTGTGAAAGTCATAAATAAGATAACCAGTTTTAGAAACCAACTTGAACTGTATGGAAAAAATTTCAAAAATAATCAGTGTGCAAGTTTGGAAAACTGAAAACTTTAAATAAGTGAAGGTGATGTAGAAGTGCTTTCATCTCATCTGAAACAGTTTAAAGGTGACATTGATAAACGGTTTAATTACATTTTTTGATTAAATGTCACGAAGTGGATTATGGATCCCTTCGAAGCAGATCTTTTTGAAGTAAACGTTTACTTATAGAAAACCTTCTCAGACTTACAAACTGACCTTGAACTTAAAGTAAATTTTTCGAAAGAACGATAAAAAAGCTTTTTGACTCAACAAAAACTAAGGCAAAATTTTTCCATCATTTGGGAGGAAGTTAGATTGTTGTTTATAGCTTTTCCTTGTAGGTTGTTGAGAAACCTTACAGTTCAGTTATCAACATCTTTAGCAAAAGATCTTATCTAGATATTTGTAATTTGTGATTTTTTGGGATATTTCTTATTTAACCTGATTTGATTGTATTTAAGTATGCTTTTTTTAATAAAAATCTATTACGTTATTTGTTCTACAACAGGTTTGCTTAATGCCTAATGGATATAAATGATGGTAGACTTCCTCTTGAGTTCGCACTTTTTACCAAAAAAAAGTACTTTCTTAAATTTGACTTAAATAAAGTCTATTACTAACTAATTATTAATAAAACAACAATATTTATAATATTTTATAGCTTATACAGATCTATTGTTTTAAATGAATGCTTATTTTATTTTTAGTTGTTTTTATATTTATTCATAACATTATTGCATTATAATATATTGAAATCTTCCACTTGTATAAAAAATTATCATGTTTTTTTGAGTTCGCATTTTTTGGTTTTGTTAAAAGTGTGAACTCAAGCGGAAGTCTACTGTATTAATTAAGTGGTTTATGATTTTAAAGTTAGTACTAGTTTTGTTTTGACCTGGTTAACTTTGTAGTTTATATTTGTCGTTTTACATCACACAAAAAAATTTAATAAAATAGTGATTTAAACGTTTATTTGAAAGATATTTATTTGACAGATTTTTGTTATTACTTGTTGAATCTGCATAAATAAAAAAAAAATTGATAACCATTAAAGTTTTTATTTCAAAAATGATTATTTTGGCTTTAAAAGAGTTTAGATTTGAGGTCTCTATTTGAAATGACTTCAATTTTTAACTTAAAAGATTTTAAAGTTAGTTTTACTTTCTAAGCTGAGTTATTATCTAAAAAAATGTATATTTTAAGAAGATTGAAACAATTAGTACAATTATTTTTTGCTTTATCTTAGTTCATAATATTTTGAAAGTTAAAATGTGTTGTTTATTTTAACAGTTTAATCCTAGCTTTAAATTTTTCACTATCTTCCTCTGTTAAATTATTAGAGGCTGATTGCTAGATTAAAAATTCATTTTTGAACTAAATTAAATAAGCCATTAAAAAGACTGCTACAGTTACAAAACAAATTTTAACCTAATAAAAAGTTTTTTTAATTGATTATTTTCTATTCACAGAAATAACTGTAAAACCTTTAGTTTGCTTTTTAGTTAGTTTTCTTTAGTTAGAAAGTAAAATTGTTAGAGTTAAGGTTTAATTTTTTAAAGGTTATTTCAAATAAAACACTATTTAATGGTATTCTACTATAAAACATATAGTTAAAAAAATTAAATTTAAACTTTACAACTAATTTGCTTATAATATTTCTTAGTATTAAAATTAATAATTTTACTGTATTAACAGAAGCTATTAAAGAAACCAGTTTTTATGTGAGACAATCTACCAGTCGGTCAATCTTCCTCAAACTAGATCAGCAATGATGTTTTAATATTTATTCCATAATGTGTCAGATAAACTACTTAACCTTTTGTAGTTTTTCTAATCTCTGGTGTAGAAATTTTTAAATATTCTTGTTTATAAAATAGTTTAAGTATATTGTGCGGCTTAAATAAGTAAATGATTTCTAAATTTCCGAAATTCGTTATATGAGAGATTATTATAATGTCAGGTTTCAGTTAAGATTTTAGATGGGTAACTTACGGTCCATATCAGACTTGCCAGAATTTGTTTTTGTCTTAATTAAAGCTGTTCAAATGAGAGAGTTGATAAGCACGCGCTGTAGTAAACAAAAGAAAAAAAGAGTTTAAAAATTGAGAGAATAAGCTAAAGAAAAAGTTTGCAATGCACTTTTATGCAGTTCTCAACTATATTTTTCCTTACGTTTATAGGTTTAAAATGTTTGAATAACTATTTGTGTATTAAACATTTCTCTATTGTTATTTGTGGTTTATTTTATTAGATAAAAAGTTTATTAATTTCAATAATAAAATATACTTCATAATGATTGAAACATTGAAAATGAAATATTTTCTATAAATTGAAAAGTATTTTTTTTTGGTAACTTAACATTTTCATAAGATTCTTGCTTAAACTGAATAACTAATTCGCTTTTATATAAAGTTCACCTACTTATAAATAATTTTATTCTACTAAGCGCGATTGTTAACAATTGTTGACCAACTTAAACTAAATTTTATTATTATTTTGAAAGATAATTTAAAAAGTCCTTAAATTAGTTTATTCCTTCAAAACAGTATCTTTAACAAAAATAATAAGTGTTTTCATTTAAATTTTAGACATATTTTTTTTAGAAACAATATAAAACTATAAATTTACAAACTAATATCTAAGGAGTAAATTTTTACAATAAAAAAACTTTTATATATATGAGCTTAAAACTAATGTATTTTTCATTTTATTTACTGTAACTTAATAAACATTTGACAAAGCAAAAAAAGTTTAAAATATAATAAAACTGTAATATTCACTTTTAAAGTTACAAAAAATGAAATTTTTTTAATTGATGAAACAAGAGAATTGAAATTTATGTTTAACTTTTCAAAGGAACACTTTATAGTAAAAAGTGAAAACTTTAACAAAATTAATTTATGACTACATTTATTAACAAGAATAAATAAGTGTTGTCATTTAAATTTTAGTCAGAATTTTTTTTTAAACAATAAAAAACTATAAATTTACAAACTAACATATATGGGTAAATTTTTACAATTAAAAAACTTTCATATCTATGAGCTTAAAACTAATGCATTTTTCATCTGATTTACTGTAGCTTTGTGCCGCTTACGCGGTAATTGTCTCTTTTTTACTTTCTTCTTTTTTCTCAAGCGAGTATAAATTCAACAATCTCGAGTAATGACGAGTTCTTTTAGTTTCTACTGCATTGCAGCGGACTGAACTCAGTGCAGCTTTTCGCTGCACTTAAGTTTTAATGGTTTCAATCTTGTTGTCGACTAGATTTTGATTTTAGAACACTTTTTGAGTTTGGTTTAAACATTTAGTTTTTAGTTTCTATTATTCGAGTATTGTCGTCTTTTAAAAGAATTGATAATTTAGTTTATTAGTGTAATGTTGTGCAGTATTTTATCATTTTTTCGTTTCCAAATTCATTGTAAATATAATCACTATCACAGATTCGAACTAAGTTTAAATTAGTATAAATAACTGATTTATTAAACCTTTAGTAAATAGTAAGTAAGTCATATTAGTTTATTTAAGTCAACAAAATTTAAGCGTTATCTTGGGGATTTTTATTATACAAGTTAAAGCGCAGGCCCCGAAAGTGTATAAGTAGAAACCCGGGTTAGCGTCATGATGACCCGGACGTCCAGCTAATTATAGCTGGAATTGAACACAGATACCTTCATTAAAATTTCTACGTTATTTTAGATGGGGACAGAGTGGAATAAACCTGATTTAATAATAGTATAAATTTGAGAAACTTTATGGCATTTATTTAACCTAGTCAACAGGTTGGTAAAATTTATAAAAATAAGTTTGAAATTTCTAGTTGGAAAAACAACTAAGTAGTTCGAGTTTGTGATAGATTTGAGTTGTTTTTTTCTAATGGTAATTAGTTTTATTGTGTTTGATTTTATGTTAAAGTGGTTTGGGAAAGGCTAATCGACATGTGTTAAAACTAAAATGTATTTGTGGTGTATGATATTATCGCAATTCATCGTTGAAGCGTTTTTTAAAGTTAATTTTAAAACTTGTACGAGCAAGTTGAAACAAAAGTTAGTCTTGTTTTCAAGTTGTTCCGCCGTCTCGTCAAATTAATTAAATATCGTTCAATCGTTTTAAACATTTTATCAAAAGAGAAATGTTCACTAAAAATTAAAATGAAATTAAAGGCTTCTAATAATAAAACTTTCTTATAACAAAAAGAGTTTTAAACGTCTAGAAAAGTTAGCAACTGTAAAGTTTAATTGTTTTGTTTTCAGACAATCGTTTTAATTTGAACTATAACGGATAATAAACTTATTAAACTGCATTTAAAAACATTGTTGTTTTTCGTTCGTCCTGGTAAAAATACTTGTATGAGGTTATTAAAACTTGTTTTCGAGTGTATAATAGGTTATTAAAGTGAAATGTCTTAGATTTATTAGACTTAATTTAATTTTATATTTAGCAACAACGATGTTTCAAACCAGTACATTTAAAAAAGTTCTTTTCGCCTAAGTACTGTACTAATTACAATATACTCGAACTTTAACTGTTTAATGAGTTTTCGTTAATGTCAAAGGAAGTTTAAACTTTATAACCAGAAATTTTACAACCTCAAACTCAATGTTTTACTGCTGAAAAAGTTGTTGTATTGTTAAAGGAAGTTCATACTTAAATGACAATTCTTTACAACTTCAAGTTTGAATACTAGTAACAAACTTTATTGGCATGTTTTTTGTTGTTTTAAATCTAACCGTATTTATAAAAAAAAAACATTTTTAACGAGGTCATTCGAGCTATTAAATGTCTTACCCGGTATTTAAAATCTGAAAATAAAAAAAGATTTTGTTTAAAATTTGTTAGAATATTAAAGTTTTTAAATCAGTACAAGTTCACAGGCTTTATACTTTTACAAAAGGAAGTTTAAACTTTTGAGACGCATGTAATTGCTTGTTTTGTCAACTAACTCGTGTAAAATGTTTTTTATGTTAATTCTTGTAGAGAATTACTTCGTATTAATTGAAGCCACAAATGTTTCTCAATTACTTTAAAACTTAACAAACTTTAAAGTTAAAATATAAATAGACTAAGTGATTAATGTAATGTTGTTGCTAACTAGTAGCATATAAGTTTGTAAATTAAATTTTTTATTTTTTAATGTTTTAACTTGTTTTTAAAAATTTATATCAAGTAGTGACGTACATTCTAATTGCACTTTCGCACGAACGGCTCGAGAAACGAATCGGCGAGGAGCGGTACGAGGAGACTTATGTACTGAGAGGAACGTACGAGGAGAGGAACGAGGAGATGAAAGAGGTGATGTATGGAGAGACGGATCAGAGGATTCCGTAGCGCCAATAGACCGTTAGGTGAGGCCAGGAGACGGATTCCGTAGCACCAACAGACCGTTAGGTGAGGCGAGGAGACGGATTCCGTAGCGCCAACAGACCGTTAGGTGAGGCCAGGAGACGGAATCCGTAGCGCCAACAGACCGCTAAGGTGAGGCGAGGAGACGGAATCCGTAGCGCCAACAGACCGTTAGGTGAGGCGAGGAGACGGATCAGCATAAACCGGTCAAACGACGTGGAGATGTACAAGGGCGGAGCGAGTTCCAGCAGCGAATAAATTTTTTAAACTTTCTACATTTGTCTGTCATTTTGAAAACTGTATCATATTTTTATTAATTTTGTGTATTTTAAATTAGTTTATAGAATTTTTCAAGTAAAGTAATGCTTTTTAAACTAAGGAGATAAAAGTCGGCGGTCGTTTTTCGTTAATTTTTCTATATAGGGAGTTTTAAGCATTCTTACAAGTGTTAATGAATAAAAATTAATGTTTTTTTTTCGGAAAACCAAGAATAAATTCTTAAAGTACGAAGGTAAGAGGAGAAAATGTGCCGCTTACGCGGTAATTGTCTCTTTTTTACTTTCTTCTTTTTTCTCAAGCGAGTATAAACTCAACAATCTCGAGTAATGACGAGTTCTTTTAGTTTCTACTGCATTGCAGCGGACTAAACTCAGTGCAGCTTTTCGCTGCACTTAAGTTTTAATGGTTTCAATCTTGTTGTCGAGTTGATTTCGATTTTAGAACACTTTTTGAGTTTGGTTTAAACATTTAGTTTTTAGTTTCCATTATTCGAGTATTGTCGTCTTTTAAAAGAATTGATAATTTAGTTTATTAGTGTAATGTTGTGCAGTATTTTATCATTTTTTCGTTTCGCAAATTCATTGTAAATATAATCATTATCACAGATTCGAACTACGTTTAGACTAGTATAAGTAACTGATTTATTAAACCTTTAGTAAATAGTAAGTAAGTCATATTAGTTTATTTAAGTCAACAAAATTTAAGCGTTATCTTGGGGCATCTACTATACAAGTTAGAGCGCACGTTGCGTTGTAAATCAGGCCAATAATAGTGTATAAGTAGAAGCTTCGGTTAGCGACAGCTTAATAAACATTTCACAAAGCACAAAAAGTTTTAAATATAATAAAACTGTAATATTCACTTTTAAAGTTACAAAAAATGAAATTTTTTTAACTGATGAAACAAGGGAATTGAAATTTATGTTTAACTTTTTAAAGGAACACTTTATAGCAAAAAGTGAAAACTTTAACAAAATTAATTTATGACTTCTGCTTCAAGAGTTGTTATGTATGATATTGATAAAATAACCTCTAAAACATACTTACTGTTTGTTAATATTTTTAACTTGAAGTGTTAATTTTTAAATATGAATAGGAAAAAATAAAAAACATTCTTAAACAATATATAAAATATTATTGATACATGGCTTTGCAAATTGATCTGAAAATATTAATATCCAATTTTGGAATATTTCATTTAAATGCGTATAACAGTTTTATTTCATATTGTTTGAAAATAAAAAGTATATTGGTAATTATTAGTTTAAATGTGTAGAGATACATGTTTAGAATGTTTATTAGAAATCATATAAAAACTAGCATATTCTAGTATTATAAACGAGTTTCTTAAATTAAACGTAGTCAAAGTTTTGTGTTGTTGGTTTTGTTCTAAAAATCAACAAGATCAAGCTGCTGATCAAGCAGTGCACTGAAAATGACTTTAAGTTTTTAACTTTTTTTAACATATTGCAGTAGATAAGTTTTCAAAACATTTACTACTTATAATAATTAGTGAATCTGTAAAACAGATTTTAATAAGACAAATTAAGGTTAAAAAATGTAGAACAGCTATAAAATTTAAATGAAACATATCATGTAGATAGTCAAGTATTATTATTTTGGTAATACAAGCTTCTGCAAATAACTAACATAATAACATAAAAAAAGTACTTTGTTACTTTATTCTGAATATGGCAAAAATTTATAAAAATTAAATTTAAATACACAAAGTTAAGGGGAAAGCAGATTACCTTTAAACTCAAATACAGACTCAAAACATTTCAGATACTTTTGAAATACTTGCTCTTTAGATTGATAATTATATAAAATATTTTCAACTAAAGATACCCACAAAAGATTAAAGTACTATTGTAATATGTCATATATAAAAAGTATAATCATTACAACTTTTATAAAAACAATTGAGTCCAAAGCACAAAATTTTTTTGTAAATTCTTCATAAACTTGCTAGTCAACAATATTTGTGTTTTAATAGTCAAAATTATATTATTTCAATACAAATATTGCTTGTACCATATTAAATATTTAGTACATGAACTAAGCCAAAAATAAAAATAGTATGTAATTTCATTTCATAACCATAGAAAATAAGCTAAAAATATACTTTGTATTTCATTTTATTTTTCAAAAGTTTGCACAGTTTTTCATAGTTTGCAATTATAAATTTATATTTAAAATTTTTTTGATATATATTTTTTTAATTAAAACTATCATTGAACTATTTGAGCCATATGGGAGTATGAAGGGGTCAGGTTTTTATTTACAACTTTGATCTTAATTTGTAAATTCAAAATTGTAAAATTAATCTTAGTTTTACCTTTTTTAGAAAATGAAAACAAAATTTTGAGATTTGATTGATCAATGTTGATTGTAATAAGTTGCTTATAAAAGGAGAAAACTGTAATTGTAGTTTTCCATTTAGACCTATTTTATTTTAATTTTTAAGCAATCTTTACCTGAAAAAACATATTTTAGAGAATTTTAAGAAACATATATTTAAAATGTCTATTAAAATATTTTATTTTTTATTAAATTAAAATTTTATTTAGAACTATTTTTAATCATACAAGGACCAGTTTAATAAAAAAGTCAGGTCATGAGCTTTAAAAACTGAATGAATATAGGTTTTTACTGATATCTTTATTTGACATTTTAGTGTGCCCTTTCTATAAAATTTCACAGTACTCTTTGACTTTATTAGCCAAAGTCTCTATAATCAAAATAGATCTATTTTCAGTAAACAACTACTTTTATCAGTATCAATAAAATATGTTAAATTCCTTCACCCTTCCCTCTTTTTAATTTTTTTATATATTAATCTTACTTAATTTTTTTTATTACCTTAGATGTGTGGTAGTTTCAAATTACTATGAAAAGGTATAACTTTATAACTTATCTAATAAACTAATGTAATCATATTATACTTATTAAAATAGACTAACACTCTTATCCTTCTTTTAAACTTGAAAACCAAAGTGGCAACTACATAATTTAATTAACTAAAAAATTACAAAATATTGAAAAAAATATGTGATGTTTAAGTATATTTGAAAATAATCATAAACTTTAAGTATAAAAATAGAAGTAGAATTCAAGTTACTATAAGAATACTTTTGTTTTTAATACTAATAATAAAAATTAAAAAAATTTCAAGCAAAATACAATCAAATTCAAATAAAAAGACAAAACTGGTTCTGAACTTTATTTAGTTTGCTAAAATGAAACCATAACTTTACATTAGACCTAAACTACACCACAACCAGGGGCGTAGCGTGGGGAGGGACGCTGGCGCATGCGTGCCACCCAAAAAAAATAATAATAAGTAAAAAAAAAATGCAATATCTTTATCATTTATTGTTTTTTTTTTGTTTGCTTAATTTGTCTTTTTTCAACTATGTTTTTCTACTATTCGAAAAGTAAAACGAAATTTCGAATATCAATTAGTGACAAGTTAGGGAAATTACCCAGTATACTGATTCGGTGCGTAATTGCAAATGCGTAATTGAAAAACTCCATAAGGAAAAATTTTATAACTTCATTAGCTTCATAAGAATTTAGACTCAAACAGTACGCAACTAGTTAGTGCACCGCAGTAGTATAACCTTATGACAGATATTTTTAGATAGACAAATGCTAACATTTTGTTAACAAACCATAAAGCTAAACCTTGTTTTATAGTGCTAATGATTCAAGAAAAAACAAACTGTAGTAAAAATAGCAGTAAACAACTCCTAATAAAATTAAAATAAATTGATAATAAAAATAAAAAATACTAACAACATAATTTAAAAGAAAAATAACAAAAAAAGAAAAAAATAGTTAAAACAAAAAATAAACAAACAGTTCATACTGTGATCACAGTTTTAATCTCACTATACAAAAAGTATTGTTTAAACTAACTAAACTTAAAATTTTTTTTAAATTATTTTTTTTTATTAAGATAACAAACAAATCAAACTTTGTTATTTTATCAGCCATAAAGTTTAAAAATTAATAAATTTTGTAACAAGTTATTTTAAAATTTCTTTAGTCACATCATGAATAAATTTGTAGCAACTTGTAAAACAGAATATTTTACAATCAATTTAAAGTCTAAAAGACACAATTGATTAATTTTAAATTTAAGTTTATTTTGTTTTAAATCAAATTTTAAATGATATTTAAAAAAAAATTCTTTCTACTAACTGTTTGTAGTATTTAAAAAATGCCATTCCCAAAAGATCTTAGAAAAACTGACTTTAAGATAAGTGAAAATTTATATTTCTTGTGAATTTTTAAAAGCATTGAAAAAGTTGACCTTAAAAAAATTATTTTTCAAACATTTTGTTTTGTATCAGAAACATTTAGTAAAATCTTTCAACACACTCAGGATAACTCAGGATATTATGAAGTTTTGGAAAACTTTAGTATGACTCAGTAAAAATCATGATAATCTGAATGTTTTAAGTATTTTTAAGCTCAGGCTGACTAAGGATAGACTTGTTTTCTTTAACTCAGGGTAGATTTAGTGGTTTTAAAAGCTTTGTTATAAAGCTTAGTTTCTATTAGTTTAAAAACAATATAAAAATTCCGTAAAAGAATTTAAAATGCTTATGATGACACATGACATTTTTAAACTAATTCAGGACAGTTATTTTGACTCAAAGAGTGGCAAGGCAATCCTGATATCTTCAAAGTTAATTGTTTTTTTTTTTTTTTTTTTTTAAATATGTTTCATAATACTAAAGAAAAAGTAAACATTTGTTTTCATTAATTTTTAGATTATTATTTAAAATAATATGCAAAGTAATATTGTATGGAATGTTGCAAGTATAAAAATATGTCAGGTAGGAAAATTATCTGAAGTTCAAAAGCTTGAATTGAAAAATAGCAAACCAACACCAGATATTACTATTACTCAAGACTGCAGTTCAAATGGTATGAAATTTTTAATTTTAATTTTGTTTATATTTCAGATTTTCTTCATTTATTAAGATTTATTTTTACAGTTTTGTATTGTAACATAGGTAAAAATGTAGAAGTTAAAAAAAAACTAGCTCTTAAGATTTATCCTACAAAAATATTTAAAATTTTTAATTTTAATACTAAAGATTTAACATTTTTATATAAAAGATAAAGATAGTATATTAAAAGCTGCAACAAACTAAAAGTATAAGTTATTTTGAGTTTAATACAATTCTTTTTTGTTGATATAAAATAGATATTGAACATTATTTAGAAATTGCACAGAGAAACATGCTTTGAGGTATTAATTGTTATACTTAGTTGACTATTTATTTTTTAGTTTAAGGCCATAGGAGGGTTAAGCCATGTTTTTTAGAAATTGACCTTATTTGAAATATTTTTTTTAAGCTTTAAGATGCTTTTTATTGTTTTATAAAATTCAAATTATTTTTTGAGATATGACCAATCAAAGTCCGGCCGCATAATAGGTTATCTATTGGAAGGAAAAACTAAAACAGTGAAAAAAGGCTAATTTGTTTAAAATCTATCTCTTCCTGCATTTTTCAAGCAATCTTTTTCAAACTTTAACAGTTTAATCTTTATATAATAACAGAAAAACCTTACTTGTGAATTTAAAAATTTGTAGTAAAAATATATTTTTTTTGAAAGAAAAAGACTATTTTTTTAATTTTTGTGATTAAACTTTTATTTATTTTAATTATCTAAACTCATAAGTAACATTTTTTTCTTGTAATTTAAGAAACAGTTTCTAAAATTTGAAGAAGGTTGCTTGAAAAATGAAGTAGGAGATAGATTTTTAGTAATTTTTTAAATTTCCGAGAAAATTGACCCGAAAAATTTGCGTCCCAAAAGTTTTAATTTAGGGAATTTTTTGAAAAAAATTTGCGCACCCCCTGATCAAAATACCACGCTACGCCACTGACCACAACACTTCTTTAAAGTGGTTTATGAAGTTTAAAGGTTTTGTCCAGTTATCAAAAAAGATAACTATACCATTTTATTTATCTACAAAATCTCATAAAGTAAAAAAAAACTTACATGAGTTAATTTTTGAGCTTTAGAAAAACAACACTTGCATTAGTTGATTTTCAGGTATTTTAGCTACCTTCATTCATAGTGTTTTATAAGAAAAAAGGGTATTCCCCTACGCAAGAGACTCATATACTGTAAAAATTGAATCATAAATGATTCATTTGACAAGTCTGGTCCAGATACAGTCAAATTTCGGCTCGCTAAATAACTTGAAAACTACTTGTGCAACACAAAAAAAAATTTATTTTTTGATAATTAATATTTTGAAAAACGCTTTCATTTTGGTTTTTAGTTTACAGTAGTACTTCCTAGATCACAATAGTACTAATCATTTTATTACTATTTTGCTCGAGTTTTTTTATTTTCTTGTATGTTAATTTTAAAATTACGCAGTCCGCAAGTACATTTTTTAGCAATTCAAAACTAGAAAGTATTTTTTAGTAATTATGACTTGCTGACTACAAAAGTTGTCTACCACTAACCTAAGGATTCATTAGTTTCAAAACAATACATATTTAAAGAGAATTGATTAGAGAATACATAGGCTTTTTTTTAATTAAGTATTTTAATACACTTTACTGGGCTTATTAAAAAAACAACTGTAAATTATTTTCTCAAGCCCTGAAACTACTTTAAAAACAGCCCAAAAGTGCATGCATAAGAAGTACCAGACTAAATTACATTTTGAACACAACTTTTTTGGCTAAAAAGTGCGTAGTCGAGAATAAAATTACTTTATTTTATAAAATACTGGGGAGCGATTTTTTTTCAAATTTCTCAAAAGGGGGCGATTTTGTAAATTAGTTTGGGTCCTGTTTTAAACTCTTTACATTTATATATCTATTTATAATAACAATTGTTTTTTTCAAGTAATGTTATCTATAAAAGTTTAAATTTCACTAAAATAAATAATTATACATTTAAATTAATAAATCTTTAAATTAGAATTAAATGTTTGCCTGATGGTGCAGGGATTTTAATGATGGTTTTGAAATCTCTCTAAGTAAAAAATTTCAAAAAATCAAGAATCAATTTTGTGGCCAACACATATACAAAAATAAAACAATTCAAATTAAAATTTCACTTAGAAAAAATGTTTAGAATTCTACAATTAAATTGAAATATTGTTAAATTATAATTAAATGTTTGCCTGATGGTGTAGAGATTCTAATGATGGTTTTGAAATCTCTCTGAGTTGAAAATTTCAAAAAATCAAGAATCAACTTTGTGGCCGACAGATATACAAAAAAAAAAAAGAACTTAAATAAAAATTGAAATTTCACTTGAAAAAATGTTTAGAATTATACAATTAAATAAAAATATCTTTAAATTATAGTTAAATGTTTTGCCTGATGGTGCAGGTATTCTACAATGGTTTTGAAATCTCTCTGAGTTGAAAATTTCAAAAAATCAAGAATCAACTTTGTGGCCAACAGGTATGCAAAAACAAAATAACTTAGATAAAAATATTAAAACACTATTAAATGGTAAAAGAATAAATTTCCAGGTGGTAAAGTGGTCTAAAGATGATTTTGAAAACACTCTGAATTGAACTTTTCAAGGTTTAAAAGCTTCACACAACATTATTATATACGATCAACTGAGTAAAATAAAACTTTAGTAATCATATTGGACATTTTTCAAGTAAAACTGTACTTACTAGTTCAAAAACAATACTTAATCAAAAATTATTTACATTAAGTAACAATTTAAAATGGGAACTAAGAGCATCTTAACAATAAGTTTCCAGAAAAATGCCACTTTAAAACTTTTACCTATTATCACGTCACAATTAAAATTTTATCTTAAATCTATTTCAGCTAGGCAAAAACGACCATTTTTTGTTACGGAAACTTTGTTATAAATTCAACATTCATTATTCAAAATTTATCAAATAACCAAAACAAAGTCAATAAACAACGTTTTTAGTGATATTGTCCGCTCGGAGGGCCTGGTAGCCCCGACGAAATAGATATTGCCTTTAAGTCATTTGAGATCATCTTAATATACTCTTACTTACAATATTAGAATATCAGAATATCAAAAATTAGAATATGAATAAAGGGAATATGAATATCATTAATGGGAATCAATAACATTAACAAATACTAATAATAATATGAATATTTATAGAATCTAATAATTCTAAATAATTACATATCAATACAGAAAACTTAAACTATCACTAATATATTAATTAAATCACTAATACATTATAAACAACTATTTTTTACTAAATTTTGTTATTTAACAAATTAGAAATGTAAACTTGCAATTAAAGAAAGTCAAGAGAGAATAACAGCATTTACAAGGTAGCAGTTCACAACAGGTTACACCAAGTTCTCTGAAGCCCTAACCATGTTACTCTCAATCCCTATCATTCAACTCTGACCATATAAAAAAGTATCTTTAAAAAACAACAAAACTTATCTACTGTTACGTCATATGTTTTGATTGACGTAACAATAGATAATTTTTGTTGTTCTTAGAAATATATAACTATTTTGTACTTTTTCGAATAATAGCCTAACATTAAAATATTCTAAGATCTTTTTTTTCTTTTTATTTTTTTCAGGGGGTTAACAGGAAACCAGTAAAAACACACCCCTGGTTCACAGCTATATGTAACATACATAAACCATAATACTAAAAGTTTAAAATTCGCATTGTTGAAATGACACTATTATATTTAGTTGAAAAGACACCAAAGGTGCCAGCTAAAATAACATTCAGTAAGTAACAACTCTCAAAATTCAAAATAAATTTAAAAGTCATTTAGAATATTGCTAAAAAATTTCTGTATATTAAACCAAAGCGTGCGCACATAAAGTTAAGCATTACCTAATTTTTTACTAACAAACTGTAACAATTGTATATATCTAAAACAAAGTATAAAATATTTTAAGAGGCCTAGCCAAAACTTTTTAAACATAGTAAAAGGATTTTGTACTTGAACAAAAAACTTTAAAACTTGGCGAACACATAGATGTTTAAACATTTTTTATCATGTATATCTAAAAACAGTATTTCAAATTTCATTTCAGTAAAAATTTCAATGGCCTGGCCACAAACTTTAAAACTTGGTTATCACATATATATTTAAAAATTTTTTATGATGTAAATCTTAAAAAAGTATTTCAATCTCCATTTCTGTAAAAATTTCCAACGCCTGGCCACAACTTTTTAAATTATAGTATCATTTATTAAGTACAAAGTAAGCTTTTATACATGTAAAATTTTAAATTAAGCTAATAGGCATCTTTTTTTAAACATTTTTACAGCAATTAAACAATATAATATATCATAAATAAGTTTCTCATAAAGGTTTTTTTATTAAGATTTACTGTGAAACATTTAGAATATGTTTTGATTGCCTCTACATTGTTTGCTTTAGTTAGAGAATGAAAAATTTATCTCAGTACTTTGATGACGTCATTAAAAAAATAAAAATTGAACAATCTTGCAAAATTTTGCATAAATAAACTGCTGCAACTAGGACACCCATAAAAGGATACCAATAAAAAGATCTACTTTTTCGTATACGTTGTACGTATGACGTAAGATTCTAGTAAACTTAAAACGGGTAGGACTTTTTATGGGTAGTTTTTTTTTGAGCAATATTGGGTACTTTTCATGAGTATAATTGCAGCAATTTTGCAAAAAAATGCTCCAATATTTTGATGACGTCATAGCATATTTTGGGTAGTTTTGATTTTAAAATTATACAAAAAAGTTGTAAAAATACGTCGCGCTGAAAAGTAAATTGAACAATTTTACATTTAAAAATTCTATATAAATGGCTTCATTTAAAGTCGCACTGCTAGTTTTTGGAGCTTTATTTTTGTAAACACAAGAACAAGCGTCTCTGTTTATAAAAAATACGCTTTCTATTTAATTTTTAATTGTAAACAAATTCAACAACATATATAGAAATAAAAAAAAACTATTTTAAATATTTACTAAGTTT
The DNA here is from genome assembly GCF_965202585.1 of Thalia democratica. Lineage (NCBI taxonomy): Eukaryota > Metazoa > Chordata > Thaliacea > Salpida > Salpidae > Thalia > Thalia democratica. The sequence goes on along the minus strand of NC_139170.1, from coordinate 24,371,067 downwards.
TAATGAAATGTAATGACAATTATAAAGTGGGTTGTTTTTAATTTATATGTAATTTTCTTTGAGTCATGTGTACTTTATAAACTTATTTACTAAGTTATAACTACAGAAGAACACTAATTAAATTTACTAGTAGTAATTACTAGTAATTTTGAAATCATACATTTGAAACTTATTTAACATGATACAATAAGACTTCTTCTATGTTATGATTTCCGTAAAAAACATACTTGACCAGTTAATATAATAATTAAAGCCGGTAATGTGATGTGTATAGATAAACTAAAATAAGGCATAAATAACCAATTTAGTTTTAAATTAAATCTAAAGAGACTACTCTCATTTTAGACTACTCAAAACTAAAATCTAGTAAAGTTTTAATTTATTGTAAGCTGTTTATCATAATTATTTAAATAATACTTTAAACAAGCCATAAGGGTTCTAAAATTTATTTATAACAAATTTTATTACTTGCTCTTATTTCTAGTTAAAGCTTAAGTTAAAACTGTAAAATTATTCAATTATAACTATAACATTTTATTATACTACAAACTTTAAATCGAATTCAAAGTTAACTTTAGTTGTATACAAAAATAAGTATCTCCTGTAATTTTAATTAATAAATAAAGAAATGAAACATTTTCGCATTTGTTAAAAATTTATTATTTTAAACTATGTTAATTTTTTCACACACACAACAACTTAAAAAAAAAACGTTATATTTACCTAAATGTATAAGATTCATAATTTATGATAAAACACAATAAAAAATTCACTTATCTTAAGTATTTAAAATAATCCAAACATATTTTGAAAAAATTGTTATTTTAAAAGCAGAAAACAAAACATCTATCTATAATACTTTTAATACTTAAACTTTTTAATATAAAAACAAACAATTTCTTCCGTTAAATGTGTTGAAAAATTTAAAAACAGGTATATAAATCTAAAACATACAATCTTTAGTATAACGAAAAATGAAATATCATTAGTCCTAGGTAATCTTCTTTAAAATAAGCAATTTTCGGTTATTAATATTAATACTACAGAAAATTAACACAAAAAATCTAGTTTAAATGTTTACTGACAGTTATAGATCATAAAAAAACACAAATCTGATTTTATAAAATAAGCAGTTAAGTATGTAACCATGATTTACTTTTAATTATATGGTCAAAAATTAAAATAGACTAACTCAGATAAAAATTTCTTTTTACAACTGAACTAAAACAGCACTTAAAAAAACAAAGTTAAATCTAACAAATAAAGAAACTAAAACGAAATACTGAAACATACACTCTTTAGTATAACAAAAAAAAAATGAAATGTCATTAGTCCTAGGTAATCCTGTTTAAAAAAACAATTTTTGGTTATCAATATTAATACTACTTGATATTTAAACAGAAAATTAACACTTAAAAATCTAATTAAAATGTTTACTGACAGTTATAGATCATAAAACAACACAATTCTGATTTTATAAAATAAACAGTTAAGTATGCAAGCATGATTTACTTTTAATTATATGGTCAAAAATTAAAACAGACTAACTCAGATAAAAATTTATTTTTACAATTGAAATAAAACAGCACTTAACAAAAACAAAGTTAAATCTAACAAATAAAGAAACTAAAAAGAAACACTAAAACATACACTTTTTAGTATAACAAAAAAATGAAATATCATTAGTCCTAGGTAACTACTTGTGCACTAATAATTTATACAGGCAAGTATAGTACTTTAGTTCAATCACAATAAAAGTATGTGAAAAAGAGTTCAAAAATTTTTATTTAAGTGAAGTTCCTAAGTTTGATTAGGGCCACTTAACACTTGACAAAGTGTACACTTTGACACATATGAGGTTGATAGAGTTGCAGTCAAATTACAATTGGGATCACCCATAGATAGTATTCCAATCTTAAACTAAATTTATTTAATACAAATTGCACATTACTTTTCATAATCTTTGGTACAGCATCTAAAACTTTGTCACACTTTTCTAAAACCTTAAAAATATCTTTATGCCTTTTAATTTCAGTATAAGGTTTGATATATATACCATCTATATTATTGACAATATCTTTGTTATCTGTATTATTTTTTAAAAATAATTTTTTAATTTTTTAATAGACTTTTTTTATTTTTTTCTTTCAGTAGGCTTAAAAAAGTGTTTTGTGTTATAAAAATTACCACCTTTTTTATTTTTAGCATTAAAATTATTTACAAAATCATCTGAACTATCACTGGAATAAGTTGTTTGAGGCTCATTTTGTTTATTGTTTTTAACTGTTTTAAACAAATTCTCACTTAAACTTGAATTAACATTAACACTAGCATTTGAAAAATCATCACTGTCTTTATCATCGCTGTCAACAATTATAATTCTCCTTTTACTTATTTTGAACTTACTGTTTTGCTTAAATTTACTTACCAAACTAACAAAATGATTTGGCTGCCAATATTTATTAGTAACAAAAGTTATGGAAGACCATTGAATTACAATACTTACTTCATTTCCATAAACTTTAGAATTAAAAATTGTGTTAAGCAATTTGGCTATAGTATTTTCTAGACCATTTACATATGGGTAGAATGTATTTATATGTATATTAAGTGCCTATGCTCTGCATGCAATGTGGGCAACTCCCATCCACGTTTGTGGTGTTCCCACTTGCATTGTTAAAGAAAATACAGAGTCAAATGTTAAGTGTATGTACTTTTCTCTTATTTGTACAACTGCATCTTTGTTTTTAACCATCCAAATAAATATTTTTAACCTAATTTTTCTATGATGGTCTTCAACACCATACAGGGACTGGGAAATAGCCTTAAACAAACAATCTCCAGCCCCTGAGTTTTGGATTGGTATGCAGTCTGTGGGTAATCCTAATTGTAGTTTGACTGCAACATCATCAACCTTTTGAGGTGGTTCAAATTGTACATTTTCTCGATATGGGTCAAGTGGCCCTAAACCAAACTTAGGAAGTTCTTTCAAAAAAATCTCTGTAAAATCTTTTTCACCTAAGTGTTTCCACTTTTGAATGAAATTAAATGCTTCTTTTGCCATTTTAGTAACTTAACACTACAAATATACCTGTTAGTAAAACATTAAATTTAGTTTAATAATAATAATAAATACTTAGGGCTTGGGGAGGGTGGGGTTAGTCTTTTTTGTATAACTTGATCTTACTTTGTTGAATTTTAACTAAGCTCTAAGTTACTTTTTACAGAAATTTTATATTAAAAAAGTTTTGTGAGAAATAGCCTGTTTAAGTTGGAGAATACAATAGGCTCCTTATGATAGGGGTTAACTTAAACTACTAAAAATCTTTCTACTCCTACGTTTTTGAGATCAATACCATAAACAGATATTTTTAAAACTTTCTTCATGTTTTCAGAATTACTTCTAAGTTTTTAAGGCAACAAATATATTGATCTATCTATTATAGCATAAGCTAATAAACTTAAGGTAAATAACTATCTTAAATAGTATAACAACACTAAAAAAATATTGTAAAAACTTAAAATGTGTTTATAGTTAAATAAATTTATTGATAGAAATAAAAACTCATACATATGATAGATTTATTATATCTAATCAAAACTTTATTATTTTACATGCAGAAATAGTTTAAAAATCACATATTTTTTGGTGATTTTTGTTTGAAATACCATATTTTTTCTTTTTATTTTTATTCCACAGACTCAAGGTGTTTTCAGTTTTTGTTTAAACTGTCAAGTTCCTGGATTCCAGGTGTTTTGGCAACCCTGTCAAATCTTAAGGAAATTTACTTTGAATATTTATAAAAAGAAAGAAAACAAAATAAAAGATGACAATAAAAACCTATTGTACTCACTAATATAATTTTTTATCTCAAAAATTTGTTTTAGTATTAAAAATCTGTATAAGGCTACTTGTGGTTTACTTAAAAATCTGTAAAATAACATCAAGTTGTAATAAAGCTGATCTACACCCTTCCTGTAACTACACTAAGATTTTTTTTAAATTTCGTTCAATTTTTTCCTAATTTAACATACTTTTTTAATTACAAGTATTATTTATTTTTCTATAAAAAAAAGTCATCAGAATTTTAAGTTATTCTAGGATTTTATACAACATTCCAAGATTCCAATAAACATCTAGGTTTGATGACCATCATTTTAGCTTTATTTAAAACTAAAAAAGTGCTAGGTTTCATTGAATTACAAAACTTATGTATAACTATTTAAAAATTTTTCAATGACTTAAAGTCATCAATAATAAACTAAAAAGGAAAAATTAAAAAGATAATAGCTTAATTTGTTTTGAGTTTGAAATTGTAACTTACACAAAAAATATCAGAGTTAGAAATTATATTTCTATAACTTTAATAACAAAGGGAAATGTTTTGTACTCTTTCATTGTTTTTATTCAGATTTATGCATTTTCATATTTAAAAAATAAACAATGTGAATTTATCATAGGCCTGGACAGCAATTTTGCTTTGTTTACAAAGTTTAAGCTTCAAAACTACCCAAAGTAAAGTTAATGACGTCATCAAAATATTGGGTACTTTTTTTGCAAAATTGCTGCAATCAAAAGTACCCAATATCTAAAACTACCCATAAAAAGTCCTACCGACTTAAAACAAAATAATAATATGTTAATTTTTGACGTCACAAACAAAAAAATTGTTCTTTCCTGTTCGATTACGACAAATTTACTCATTCAATCACATTCAAATTTTTTATACCAGGGTTGCAAAATGTTTTTGGCAAATTTTTACCAGGTTTTCAAAATTTCCTCCAGGTTCTTAAAAGTACACATTTTTGGTCTACTTTTAGTTTAAAGTTAAGTTGAAGGTAAGAAACTGTGTTAAACAGTATAAAAACATTGAAAAGATAATCTAAAGCTACTTTAAATGTGATTTCTAATAAAACAAAATTTTGATGACGACAAATCTATTTATCTATATGATAGATTTTTTAGGTCAAATCGAAATTTTTCTACTTACAATGTTAAAACTGTTAAAAATTCTAGTTTTTTTTCAAAAATTCTAAATCCAGGTTTTTCAGGTTTAAGGTTTTTCGGCAACCCTGGTATACATAAAAGGAAGACGTAAAGATTCTAGTAAATTTAAAACGAAATAAAAAAAAACGTTTTTGACGTAAAAAAAAAACTGCTTTTCTAAACGATTACAGCAAAGTTACGCATTCAATCGAATTCAAAATTTATTACGTAACAAGTATGACGCAATAATTCTAGTAAATTAAAAAAACATTTTTGACGTCACAAAAAAAATCGAAAAGGAACTAGAATTTTTTTAAATGTCATCAAAAATATTGTTTTTTGTTATACATATGCTAGAGTCATAAATATAATATGTCATACTTATTACGTATACAAAATTTGAATTCGATTGAATGCGTAACTTTGCTAAAATCGAACAGGAAACCAGATTTTTTTTTGTGACTTCAAAAATGTCTCTTTTTTTTTAAATTTTACTAGAATCCTTACGTCATACTTATTACATAACAAATTTTGAATTCGATTGAATGCGTAACTTTGCTGTAATCGTTTAGAAAAGCAGTTTTTTTTTGACGTCAAAAATGTTTTTTTTTTAATTTTACTAGAATCATTACGTCATATTTATTACGTATATGAAATTTGAATTTAATTTCGGTAGGACTTTTTATGGGTAGTTTTAAATATTGGGTACTTTTGATTGCAGCAATTTTGCAAAAAAAGTACCCAGTATTTTGATGACGTCATTAACTTTACTTTGTGTAGTTTTGAAGCTTAAACTTTGTAAACAAAGCAAAATTGCTGTCCAGGCCTATGATAAATTCACATTGTTTATTTTTTTAAATATGAAAATGCATAAATCTAAATAAAAACAATGAAATAGTATAAATTATTTCCCTTTGTTATTAAAGTTATAGGAATATAATTTCTAACTCTGATATTTTTTGTGTAAGTTACAATTTCAAACTCAAAACAAATTAAGCTATTATTTTTTAAATTTTTCCATTATAGTTTATTGTTGATGATTTGAAGTCATCGAAAAAATTTAAACAACTTATACATAAGTTTTGTAATTCAATAAAACTTAGCACTTTTTTAGTTTGAAATAAAGCTAAAATGATGGTCATCAAACCTAGATGTTTATTGGAATCTTAGAATGTTGTATATAATCCTAAAATAACTTAAAGTTCTGATCACTTTTTTTTAAAGAAAAATAAATAAGACTTGTAATTAAAAAAGTATGTTAAATTTGGAAAAAATTGAACGAAATTTCAAAAAAAAACTTAGTGTAGTTACAGGAAGGGTGTAGATCAGCTTTATTACAACTTGATGATATTTTACAGATTTTTAAGTAAACCAAAAGTAGCCTTATACAGATTTTTAATACTAAAACAAATTTTTGAGATAAAAAAATATATTAGTGAGTACAATAGGTTTTTATTGTCATCTTTTATTTTGTTTTCTTTCTTTTTATGAATATTCAAAAATATATTTCCTTAAGATTTGACAGGGTTGCCAAAACACCTGGAATCTAGGAACTTGACAGTTTAAACAAAAACTGGAAACACCTTGAGTCTGTGGAATTAAAAAAAAAAAAGGAAAAATATGGTATTTCAAACAAAATCACCAAAAAATATGTGATTTCTAAACTATTTCTGCATGTAAAATAATAAAGTTTTGATTAGATATAATAAGTCTATCATATGTATGAGTTTTTATTTCTATCAATAAATTTATTTAACTATAAACACATTTTAAGTAATTTTACAATATCATTTTAGTGTTGTTATACTATTTAAGATAGTTATTTACCTTAAGTTTATTAGTTTATGCTATAGATAGATCAATATACTTGTTGCCTTAAAAACTTAGAAGAAACTCTAAAAACATGAAGAAAGTTAAAAAAAAATCTGTTTATGGTATTGATCTCAAAAACGTAGGAGTAGAAAGATTTTTAGTAGTTTAAGTTAACCCCTATCATAAGGAACCTATTGTATTCTCCAACTTAAACAGGCTATTTCACAAAACTTTTTTAATAAAAAATTTCTGTAAAAAGTAACTCAAAGCTTAGTTAAAATTCAACAAAGTAAGATCAAGTTATACAAAAAAGAATAACCCCACCCTCCCCAAGCCCTAAGTATTTTTTTTTATTAAACTAAATTTAATGTTTTACTAACAGGTATATTTGTAGTGTTAAGTTACTAAAATGGCAAAAGAAGCATTTAATTTCATTCAAAAGTGGAAACACTTAGGTGAAAAAGAGTTTACAGAGATTTTTTTTAAAGAACTTCTTAGTTTGGTTTAGGGCCACTTGACCCATATCGAGAAAATGTACACTTTGAACCACCTCAAAAGGTTGATGATGTTGCAGTCAAACTACAATTAGGATTACCCACAGACTGCATACCAATCCAAAACTCAGGGGCTGGGGATTGTTTTTTTAAAGCTATTTCCCAGTCCCTGTATGGTGTTGAAGACCATCATAGAGAAATTAGGTTAAAAGTATTTATTTGGATGGTTAAAAATAAAGATGCAGTTGTACAAATAAGAGAAAAGTACATACACTTTACATTTGACTCTGTATTTTCTTTAACAATGCAAGTGGGAACACCACAAACGTGGATGGGAGTTACCCACATTGCATGCAGTGCAATGGCACTTAATATACATATAAATACATTCTACCCATATGTAAATGGTCTAGAAAATACTATAGCCAAATTGCTTAACACAATTTTTAATTCTAAAGTTTATGGAAATGAAGTAAGTATAATAATTCAATGGTCTTCCATAACTTTTGATACTAGTATTAAAAGATTCAGTAAACATTAAAGTTAGATTTTTAAGTGTTAATTTTCTGTTTAAATATCAAGTAGTATTAATATCGATAACCAAAAATTGCTTTTTTAAACAGAATTACCTAGGACTAATGACATATAATTTTTTTTTGTTATACTAAAGAGTGTATGTTTCAGTATTTCGTTTTAGTTTCTTTATTTGTTAGATTTAACTTTGTTTTTGTTAAGTGCTGTTTTAGTTCAGTTGTAAAAAGAAATTTTTATCTGAGTTAGTCTATTTTAATTTTTGACCATATAATTAAAAGTAAATCATGGTTACATACTTAACTGCTTATTTTATAAAATCAGATTTGTGTTTTTTTATGATCTATAACTGTCAGTAAACATTTAAACTAGATTTTTTTGTGTTAATTTTCTGTAGTATTAATATTAATAACCGAAAATTGCTTATTTAAAAAAAGATTACTTAGGACTAATGATATTTCATTTTTTGTTATACTAAAGATTGTATGTTTTAGATTAATATACCTGTTTTAATTTTTCAACACATTTAACGGAAGAAATTTTTTTTTTTTATATTAAAAAGTTAAAGTATTAGAAGTATTATAGATAGATGTTTTGTTTTCTGCTTTTAAAAAAACAATTTTTTCAAAATATGTTTGGACAACTTTGAATACTTAAGATAAGTGAATTTTTTATTGTGTTTTATAATAAAATATGACTTTTATACGTTTAGGTAAATATAACTTTTTTTTAAAGTTGTTGTGTGTGTGAAAAAATTAATATAGTTTAAAATAATAAATTTTTAACAAATGCGAAAATGTTTCATTTCTTTATTCATCAATTAAAATTACAGGAGATATTTATTTTTGTATACAACTAAAGTTAACTTTGAATTCGATTTAAAGTCTATAGTATAATAAATTGTTATAGTTATAATTGTTACAGTTTTAACTTAAGCTTTAATTAGAAATAAGAGCAAGTGATAAAATTTGTTAAAAATAAATTTTAGAACCCTTATGGCTTGTTTAAAGTATTATTTAAATAATTATGATAAACAGCTTACAATAAATTAAAACTTTACTAGGTTCTTGTTTTTAAACAAAATGAGAGTAGTCTCTTTAGATTTAATTTGAAACTAAATTGGTTATTTATGCCTTATTTTAGTTTATCTATACACATCACATTACCGGCTTTAATCATTATATTAACTGGTCAAGTATGTTTTTTACGAAAATCATTACATAGAAGAAGTCTTATTGTATCATGTTAAATAAGTTTCAAATGTATAATTTCAAAATTACTAGTAAATACAGTTTAATTAATGTTCTTCTGTAGTTATAACTTAGTAAATAAGTTTAAAAATTACACATGACTCAAGAAAATTACACATAAATTAAAAGCAACCCACTTTAAAATTGTCATTACATTTCATTAAAACTTAGTAAATATTAAAAATAATTTTTTTTTATATTTTCTATACATGTGGTTGAATTTGTTTACAATTAAAAATTATATAGAAAGCGTATTTTTTATAAACAGAGACGCTTGTTCTCGTGTTTACAAAAATAAAGCTCCAAAAACTAGCAGTACGACTTTTAATGAAGCCATTTATATAGAATTTTTAAATGTAAAATTGTTCAATTTACTTTTCAGCGCGACGTATTTTTACAACTTTTCTGTATAATTTTATAAAATATAAACAATGAACTTCACCGCACGATCTACAACAACAGCATCCGAGACAATCCTACGACCGGTTTCGTCCTTATTAGGACTCATCAGGCAGGAATAGTCGCGAGAAACCGCTGTTGTGATCTGACCAAGCGGGCTTAAGTACGAAGTACTGAAGCGACCGTTTGTGGGCAAAGTCCGAAAAAATTTTAAAATCAAAACTACCCAAAATATGCTATGACGTCAGGAAAATATTGGAGCCTTTTTTTTGCAAAATTGCTGCAATTATACTCATGAAAAGTACCCAATATTGCTCGAAAAAAAATACCCATAAAAAGTCCTACCCATTTAATTTAATGAGTATTTTTGCTGTAATCGAATGAAAATCAGAGTATTTTTTGTGGTGTCAAAAATGATTTTGTCTGTTTCAACTTTACTAAAACCCAATAATATCCATGTAAGCAATATTGACAATTAACTTGTATTTTTTAAGCAAAATAAATAAAATATCGACTTTAATAAATGTTTAAAGCGGAAAACAAATCACAAACAATGTTAAAACATTTTACGTTTAACTTAAGAGTTAGTTTTTGTTGTGACAATAGTGGAATTAGAACATAAACTTTTGCAAGTGTTCATATTTATAACAAGAGCTAGAAGTTCAACAGATTTAAAAATGATTGGCCCTCAGAAGTGTCTAGTATACTTAAAACTTCCTTACCTTGGAAATGTTTCTGAGAGGTTTTCTAAGAAAATTTCAGAGGAAATAAACCAAGTTTTCAGCTCTGTTCATTTAAGGAGAGTTTTTTATACTTAACGACCTCTAAGTGGAATTTATAAAGATGTTTCTCCAATCCATGATAAAAGTAACATCATCTATAAATTTAGTTGTCACTGTGGTAGTGACTACGTGAGAAAAACATCTCAAAGGCTTTATGTAAGAATCGATCAGCATGTTCCAAAAGTCTTGAAAAGCTGGTTTGATGGCCGTTCGGAGAAACCAACGAAAAAATACTTCACGGCGATTGGGCAACATTTGTTGGACAATCCTGAGTGTGCTAAAAATTATAAAAAGGACAATTTTTCAGTCTTAGTGAGAGTGGAGAACTCTTTTCAACTGCATATTCTGGAAGCCTTATGTATTCAATCTTTAAGGCCTAGTTTATGTAAGCAGAAAAAGTTCGTATACCAAACTAGACCTTTTAAGTCCTTATATTAAGTAATTTTAAAGTAGTTAGTTTCTTGTTAAATTTTATTTTAAAGTACAGTTTGAATTTTAATTCTTATAGCTTGTTTATTTTAGATTGTTTTAATTCTAACGAGTTTTATTAGTATACCAAATGTATTTAGCATAAGCACTTAGTTAATTTTTAACATTTGATTATTACGTCATTTTATATTTTAAAACTTTTAATTTCAGTATGATTTTATTTCAATTTGTATTCATTCCAATTTAGTAAGAAACAATTTCTGATAAGCCTTACTACGAAAGTACTAAAATAAATTTAAGGAAAATGAAATGTAATCTGTTATATTTTCTAAATAAGTTATGCACCGGAAAAAAGCTGATAAAACAAAATGCAATTAAAAATAGTATGGAGCCGTAATAAATCGAAATATAAAACCAACTATAGTAAAGGCCTAAAAAAAGGAACTACAATTGTAATAAAAGGTTTTTAAATTCCACTTTTACCATCACAAAAAAGAAATTAACTGTTTAAAAATATAAAACAAACTACAATTGTAAAAATGTCTTTTTTACGCTACAAAAGACTATTCTTGTATTTACAAGTTGTGGTGGAGAAATAAAGTTTTTCGCCGGTCTTTAGAAGCAATCAATTACGCTTTTCCTTGTACAAATTACCATCTTCAGAAAATAATCTTTCAGAATACACAGAAGATGATAGTGTAGGAAGATATTTACTTGCAAAGCTGGCAAGATGTGGGTAATTTGTCTTGTTCAAGCTCATCAGTTTAAGGCTTTATCCTCTTCAGTTTCTGCATTTAAATTCTCTGTAGTAAAGAAGCCCTTTATTTCCATTTCAATTTCTTCATCAATAGAATTCTGTTGTTCGTCTTCCTGTGTAGCTATGTTTGACTCTATGTTAAACAAAGAATAGTAAGTTGAAAACTTCTTTGGATAAAAATTTACAGAGGGTTGTGGTTTTAGTTTCTCTGGTGGCAATATAGCAGAATCACTTTTTTGATCTGCCTCGATATAATTTTTAAAACCAAATTTTAGCTGCTCTTCAACATCATTTTTTAGGTAAGAAGGGAAGCGGAAAGTCGATATTGTGGATCAACAGCTGTTGTGACTATAAGTAATTTGCTGTCATTCATGTTTAAGTTGTTGTTGTTGGTATAGAACAGGGGTGGGCTATGTACGACCCGCGGAGTTAAAATTATCGGCCCCGACCATTTTTGAATCACAATATAATCCGGCCCGCAATAGAGGTGTCCCGCCCGCAAAGTTCAATATTACAAAATTTTTATAAACTTTTGTATCATATTTTTACAAAACAAAACTGTAAGGTTTTGACATAAAAACATTTTTAAAAATGGCTTTTCAAATTAATATCTACTGATAATTTTTTTTTGTCCTAACATTTTGTGTTGCTCTAACTTAGTTGGAATATATTTTTGTCAAATTATCCAAATCAAATTGTTTGTTTAAATCCTATACTTTACATACAAACCTTTGTCAATTACTATGTCAATTCTATTTGTAGACAGAATATAAACATCTGACATGTCTTAATCTACATCTTAAGTTGTCACGTTTGAAAAAATTTGTGAATTAGAAGGATTCAGAAAAGTGATCAATCGTATCTATAAATATAGATTCCGGCTAAATCCAAAACTTTTGTCTAAGTTAGAATCTGACCGGATCCCGCTTTAAAATTATTAGTATCCAATCAGACCCGGATATTGTTTTCAAATTAGGGTCCGTCCGGATTTAAAAAGCATTATCCGGATACTGAATCTGGTAAATCACTAATTTGAAATGCTCCGGCCTGCCATAGACTAAAATTTATAGGATCCGTCCCGATTAAAAACGTTGCCCACCCGTAGTATAGAACCTTCTTTTGTAAGCTTCTCCTATATTTTTGTCTAAAGCTTTAAAAACATTTGATAGTTTTTCTAATTTTCATCAGTGTTAACAAACTTTGCGGTGATCTTACATGCGGGATCAAGCTTGAGAGCAATTCATTGTTTTTATTACACTCCTTTGTTACAAAAAAAGGTTCGAGCAGTAGAATAATTTGATTAAACAGTTGCAGTTCTTAAGCTGCAATAATCGAATCTTGATCGTTTTTATAGTTAGCCACATAGTACTGAACACTTGATTTTAGCGTTTTCAGTCTCTCTAGCATAAGGTATGTTAAGTTCCACCTAGTATCCACATATTGAATAAGAAGCAAGGCTTTTTGTTCTGTTCGTGCTTTTTAATGTTTTTTTCATTGTCTTGCAAAAAATGTGAACATGATCCAAGGTAATACTCTAATCTAATTACTAAGTATATCCTGAATGTAATTAAAAATATTTGGCAAGTGTGCTCTCCCTACATTTCTTAGCAATGCCAAACACGATGTTTGCACTCAAAATTTTCATTCAATCAATGAACAGTTAAAGAAATATTTGATTTATAGATAAATAACATTTAAAGGTCTCCACTTATTGCTAAATAAAATTATATAACTTCAATTATTTTAAGATTTTGTTTTCATAACAATCTTTCACTCCGAAAAAATAGACCATCAAATTAAATGAAACGTTTATAAAATTAATTAAGATTTTTATATACCATTTGCAACTTATTATTAACATAACAGATTACTCATTTTGTTTTGTATTCTATTTTACAAAGCTTTTCAAAACTTTACTAGTTTCATTCTCAAGTTATAAATGTTAAATGAAATTTGAAAAAATTTTGGCTAGTGACTACTTCAAAAAATAACTTTAAATTATGACGTATGAATAAACTAAAATAAATACAAAATTTAGAGGTTTAGCGAGTAAAACTAAAGTAAAAGTATGTTTATTGATAAATTGTTAATAAATTTGCTTTTCCATTTAATGCTATTTGCGTATTTAACTTAGGTCGCTCTTCTTCAATCAATATTGATTCCAGGCTGTAGAGTTCGTTTTGTTTACATCGTTTCAATACTTTAAAATTTTGAACTATTTCAGAGTTTTGACAGGGTGTGCGATTAAAAAGGTGTTCAAAAATAGCGCTGTTTTTATCTGTTCAGCAGTGATCTGTAATTCGTCGGAGAATCTGCCGTGATGTTTCTCCAATGTTAGAGATGCTCTGATCTGCAGAGCAGGTGTATTTATAAATAAAATTTGCGTCAAATACTTCCGAGCATTTACTTTTGTTGCTGAAGTGGTCAGAAACTTTTTTGTTGGTGTAGTTGCTTAAACTTTAGTTTTACTTGCTAAATCTCTAAATTTTGTATTTATTTGAATTTAATCATACATTAAAATTTAAATTTATTTTTAAAGTTTTGGAAAGCTTTGTGAAATAGAATATAAAACAAAATGAGTAATCTATAATAATAAGTTGCAAATGGTATATGAATATAAAATGAAACTAGAAAAACTATTGAACAATTATATTGAAGGCTTCAAAGTTATTTTTACCACAAGCAAAATAGTTAACTACTTCAGCAACAAAGACAGGACACCTAACAAGTTGAAATCTAACGTACCCTTATTCCTAATCCACCCTACTCACACATATTAAAAATAAAGCAAAAAATAAAGAGTTAATAGTCAATACTAAAACAACAACAAAATAAGATTATATTTTTGTTGACTCAGTAAATATGAGTGACTATTATGGTCACGACTGACCTTTAAGTTTAATACCCTAATATAAACTATTATTATTATAATAAAAATAACATTAATAAAAACTATAACGACGATAAAGGTTGTAAAAATGATAATAACAACAATATTAATAATTGCGATACCAATTATAAAAAACTCTTTATTTAATACAATACTTATACTTGTGTACCTTTTACTTTAAAGATAACAATAAACGTTCTCGACTTAATTATAAAGAGAATGATCAATTCAAATTTGATTTAGTTCAAACAAGTGAAACACTGTTTTGTTAATAAAGTTTAAACATTTGAATCAATACTTATACTTTATATTTTATACAATACTATAGTAATAAATTGTTTATTATTATTATTAAATACTTTTCGATATTGTACAACGAAATTCGCCAATTCACTAACATAACTATTGTTTATTTTTATGTTTTACACTTAGAATAATAAAATTATTAAACTGTATTAATACTTACAAAAATAAAGATAATATGTATAACAAAAATAATAAAGTCATTTTTCAAGCCAAAAAAGTTATTCAGATTTATAAAATTATTACAAAATATAACAAATATAAGAAAAATATCAATTATTATCTCAGATTTATTAGTAAAATTATACTAAATGATGACTAAGTACAATACAAACTTCAAATCACAATAAACGACATACAAATTTTTATTTTATTTAACTAACTACGATGATTACTAAAGTGGTGTATCAGATATATACAAACTTTTATAATTACTGAAGCAGGAATTTTTTTATATCTTTGTAGATAGCAAAATAATTATTTTCTATATTGACGTCACAATAATTAGAGGAAACGGGTCCAGACATGTTAAAAAGCTCTGCTTTGTTTACTCGAGCGTGTAATTACTAACTTAAAACAAACCAAAGTTTATACGCTTCATTGCTGAATTACCATAGTAACTATTAGCATTTTACCAACTCTGAACGGGTCAAATATGCACAAAGACACTTTTGCACGAAGAGTCATTTTTGCCGAGATTAAAAAAACTGAATAAAATAAGATGGAAAAAAAAAATATGATAAAAAAACATAAAAGAAATACAGACCGAAGATAAGGGTTAGGGCCTGTGGTAACAATGATAGTAAAAATAAATTACAAAAAATATAAAACAACAAAAAAAAGTATAAAAAAAACTTGGTAAATAAAATAACAAGAAAAAAACATTAACCGACCGATGGTAAGGGGTAACAGTGATAGAAAAAAAAAAAAACATATTGAAAATCATTATTCAAAAAAAAAAAACTATAACAAATAAACTAAAAAAAAAAAACCGACCGAGGGTAAGGGGACCTAATGGGGGTAATAGTGAAAGTGGTAGTAAAATAATGTTAAATATTAAATTAAAAAAAATATAGTTAAAATTTTTTCAACCTGTTCAAAATTGACGTCGTGCAAAAGTGTCTTTGTGCAAAAGTATCCCTTCGTGCATATTTGAATCTTACCCATAATTAGATAATCGAGTTAATTTTTATTTAAGTTATTAAAGTTCCTTTTTTTTTACACTTTCCTCAGCGGTAAGATTTACATCCCCTAAACTTCACTGAAAATTGTGGCCTAGGCAGGCCCCTAGTGGAAAGATATGATAAAAAGAGGTAGGTGTCAAATTTGCACGTGCGGACAAAAATGCACGAGGGGACTAAATTGCGCGAAAACAAAATTGCACGAAGGTATTTTTGCACGGGTTGAATTTTTGTTTTATAATTTTTTCATCAGCTTTAATTTTTTTTCTAATTTAGTTTATTTTTAATATCACTGTTACACCTAACCCTACCCTCGGTAGATAAATTTTTGATTATTATTGTTACAATTTATTTTTTTAATTATTTAGTTTTTTTTTTACTATCACAGTTACCCCTTATCTTATTCTCGGTCAGTAACTTTTTTTTTCATTTACTTTTTTATTAATTTATCTTTTAGTTTTTATTTCTGTTTTTTTTTACTCTCGTGCAAAAATGACCCTCCGTGCAAAAATTGACCCTTGGTGCAAAATTATCTTGGTGCAATTTTGACCCTATCGTAATAATTGCAATATCAGAAGTATTGCAATAAATAATAGTTGAAGTTTTTGTTTCTGATAGTGTACATAGTTATAATTTATTATGTAGTTAAACATTTGAAGTTTAAATAGTTTTGTCCCTGATATTATAATGTTAATTTACTAATTATAGTAGGGGATTTCTCTTTAATCTACAAAATGACTCGTTCCGATAGTAAGTTATCTAACGAGCTCGATTAGCATTTTTTGCAATTAAAAAAAAAAAGCCCAAACTTTAGATCCCATTTTTTCCTTATTTTTAAAACTAGTTAAGATTTTTTAATTCTAGAGAACACTTCTTTGCCTTTAAATAAAAGAAAAATCCGTTTAATTTGGGTTTAAATTTTTGAGTGGGGCCCCTAAAAAATAATTTTTTTTTTGGAACTTTTACTCTAACGGATGTTTTAGCCAAAAAACATATTTTTATTTAATTTTATTCTTAGTTTGCTGTGTTCTCAAGGGTTGTTGTTTTTTTTTTAAATTTCTAATACTTTAATAATATATATAAATATTCTCGATTGTAAATTTCATAAACCTTCATTTTTCTAGGTCACAGTATGCTAACAGTATGCAAGCATCTGCTTTAATGTTACATATTTAAGTTGGATATTTTTTCATTGTATAAATAATTGACCCTTATATGAAAATCTCAAAAAAAAAAAACAAGCTCATTATAAATGAGATTTTTTATTTTAACTAATAGGCTCTCAAAAAAAGATACAATAAAATAATTATTATTTTTTTAATTTGAAAAAAAGTAAAGTATATAAGTCCTACAATCCTTGATGACGTAATTGAATAAATAATCAATAACATTT
Source organism: Thalia democratica (assembly GCF_965202585.1). Lineage (NCBI taxonomy): Eukaryota > Metazoa > Chordata > Thaliacea > Salpida > Salpidae > Thalia > Thalia democratica. Next base: position 24,353,859 of record NC_139170.1, on the reverse strand, counting down.
AAATGGAGATTGAAAACCATATATACCAAACAAAAGGTACTTTTTATAATTACATGGTCTTTGTAAACTAGACCTCCCTACTAAAGACTCTATAAATTTATCCATAAAATATATGTCGTAAGTTTTCAAGTTATCCTAATAGAGATGTTTAGAAAAAAAAATCCTGGTAAGTCAGCTATGCAGATAGATTTCACTGAACTGAGGAAAACCTTACTAAAATTAAATCACCTACAAGTATATTTTTTTATATTCTTGTAAGAAAAAAAGCTAAACATTTTTTTGAACCGAAATAGGTTCACGAGCAAACATAAAAAACTAAACGTATGATGAATAAGTAAAAGTGGTTATCCAAAAAGCGATTTTTAAGCGCCTTAATTATGTACTTAATTTTATTTGAGATTCTAACAAAAATAATTTATACTGTGTGCAAAAATCTAAATCAAAGTTAAGAAGGCTTTTATAAGTGTGAAAAAGCTTTGTTTTATCAACTCAAGCGTAAAATCATTAATTAGTTTCACATTTCATTTATTTTTTGACAATTATTTGAGTATAACTCAAAAAGTTTAAAGTGGTCTACCGGATACGAATTTTCGGATTCGGCCGAACCTTATTTAAAAATTAGGATTCGGCCGAATCAGAATATTGGATTCGGTAGATCGCTAGTTAATAGTACATGTTAGTACTTCGTGTAAAATTAAAAGTAGCAGCAAAGTTACACTTATAGAATTAGTATTTAACTAATTTTCTAATATAATGTACTACTTATAGAGCCAAAAATTATAAATTTTGCATCTTGAAAACTCAACCTTTTATTCTTGATTTCCTTAACATAAAGTAAAACCAAAACTACCAAAAATCTAAATAAAAAAAATTTGATATATCTTTTAAATCCATAAATATAATTTTACTTTGCTAAACAAAAAACTTTTTATATTATATTATTACAAAAATTTCCAAAACTAGGCATAGAAGTAAAATCCAGTGATTTTTCAGATATTCTAGGAAAATGGTAATAATGTATATCATCTTTGTAGACTTTATAATATCAAAATATACAAGAAGCTTATGCTTTTTAAAAAGCGATGAGAATTTATAAGAAGATTTTAAAGTAAAACAAAATTTGGCTGTGTAAAATATAATGAACATAGCATAGTGTAAAAAATAGTAAAAAGGTTATCTGTACTTCAAGTATTAAATTTAATTTTAATAAAAAACTAAACTATTTTTAAAGCTTGAAAACTAATTTTAATTTCTTGTAAATAATTAAATATTATCTATAAAATTTAAATTACGTCATACAAGTTTAAACAATTTTTAAAGAATTAAATATTACTTATTTATTCTGCAAAATTATCAAAAAAAATTATGTAGTTGTTTTTATCAGAATAATGTCTTATTTAGACTCTATTAGATATTTATCATAACTGAGAATTTTGTTAAAATTATAAATTGAGTTAAGTGTACTTTATACTTTAAAGATGGCTAACAAAGTTCTGAACTTAAATAAAAGGAGAATGATCAGCTATAGATTTTATTGACAATACAATGTTTCACTCGCTTGAAACTAGTCAAACGAGTGAAAAATTTTTATATACCATCTGCAACTTAATATCAATAGATTATTCATTTTGTTTTATACTTTATTACACAAAGCTTTTCAAAACTGTACGAGTTTCATTCTCAAGTGATAAATGATAATGAAATTTGAAAAAAGTTTTGGTTTGTAAACAGCTTAAAAAATAACTTTAAATTATGACGTATGAATAAGTTCAAATAAATACAAAGTTTAGAGACTAAGCAAGTAAAACTAAAGCAAAGGTATGTTTATTGATAAATTGTTAATAATTTTGCTTTTCCATTTAATGCTATTTGCGTATTTAAGTTAGGTCACTCTTCCTCAATCAATATTGATTCCAGGCTGTAGAGTTCGCTTCGTTTACATCGTTTCAAAACTTTAAAGTTAAATTATTATTAATTTTATTTATAAATACACTTGCTATGCAGATCAGAGCATCTCTTACATTGGAGAAACATCACGGCAAATATTCCGACGAATTACAGACCACTGCGGAACAGATAAAAACAGCGCTATTTTTGAACACCTTTTTAATTGTACAGACTGTCAAAACTCTGACATTGCTTAAAACTTTAAAGTTTTGAAACGATGTAAACAAAGCGAACTCTACAGCCTGGAATCAATATTGATTGAGGAAGAGCGACCTAACTTAAATACGTAAATAGCATTAAATGGAAAAGCAGAATTATTAACAATTTATTAATAAACATACCTTTACTTTAGTTTTACTTGCTAAGTTTATAAATTTTGTATTTATTTGAATTTATTCATACGTCATAATTTAAAGTTATTTTTTAAGCTGTTTACTTCAAAAAAATTTTTTCAAACTTCATTAACATTTATCACTTGAGAATGAAACTCGTATAGTTTTGAAAAGCTTTGTGTAATAAAATATGAAACAAAATGAATAATCTATTGATATTAAGTTGCAAATGGTATATAAATACGTTCAAAAACCTTCCTATAATAGTACCCAGTGAAACATTGTATTGTTAATAAAATTTATAATTGAAATTGAGTAAAGTATTATTTTATAAATAAATTTCTGTACAGTTATTTGTCTTAACTAAACAAGACTGTTCTATTTACTGAAATGTAAAGAGCTCATTTAAAAATATAAATATTTTGAAAAATGTGCTTAAAACATAAACTAAAAACTAAGTTGAGGATAACTAGCGTTGTAATGCATCCTTGATAATAAGGAAGTTTTATGAATATCAAAATGAAATTTAATGTACAATCATTAACCAACAAACATAATAATTGCAAGTCATTGTAAATTAAGTACAAAAAGCATTGTTGTTGTTGTAACTTCAATTGAAACAGTTCAATGATAACTGATTTGCAGTTAAGCTTACTGCTTCTTTGTCCGCAAGTTTGTATATTTCGTTTTGAGTAGTTGATTGGGATTTCAATCCTTTGATAACTGATTTGCAATTAAGCTTACTGCTTATTTGTCCACAAATTTGTGAATTTGGTTTTGATTAGTTGATTGGGAATAAAATTCATCGATAACTGATTTGCAGTCAAGCTTACTGCTGATTTGACCACAAGTTTGGATATTAGTTCTGAGTAGTTGATTTGGAATTTAATTCATTGATAACTGCTTTTTAGTCCACAAATTTGTATATTTGGTTTTGAGTAGTTGATTGGGAATTCATTCCATTGATAACTGATTTGCAGTCAAGTTTACTGCTGATTTGACCACAAGTTTGGATATATAGTTCTTAGTAGTTAATTTGGAATTCAATTCATTGATACCTTATTTTTAGTCAAGCTTACTATTTATTTGACCACAAGTTTGGATATTTGGTTCTGAGTATTTGATATGGAAGTTAGTTCATTGATAAGTGTATTGCAGCCAAATTTACGGTCTGTTTGCCTAGCAGTTTTAATAAAAATAAAAATTTTTAAATGCTGTTATTTGCAAATTAATTGAAATTGTTGTACTGCTAAATTTTTTGATTAAATTAACAATTTTCTACGTTTGTATCAATTTGTACTGATTTTATAGCTGAATAAATTCGTTATTTAACATTTTTTGCTTGCTTTAATTTTATGTAAGTGATAGAAATTATCTTAAACTCAAAGCTAATTCTAGCTCATGGATCCTAATTATAAACCCCCCTCCAGCCTAAATTTAGCTAAGATACCTACCAGAAAACCTTCACCGCGGTTTAAAATTACCACTAATAATGTCATCATGCTCAGCGTGAAAAATAACGAGCAAACAATCTCTTGGTAATTTTTTATTAATACAGAAATTACAATGCTTGAATAAAATAAAAACAATTCAATTTTTATTAACTGAGCAAAAAAGGTAGGAAGCATATTTAATTAAGTATAGATGAAATAAATGTATCGAGCATGTTATCTTCTTTGAAGGAGCGCAATTCACTAGATATCTCGTGTAAATCAAAACTACCATCCGTATATGACACCAGCTGTAATTATTTTAATTATCATACTGTATGATATGTAATTATAAACTTTTACAAAAAATAAAATTACATAAAAAACTCACTAGTTTTGCTTTTTTTATGATTTCTTTGTTTAAGCAAATCTGAGAAACCCTGCAGAAATTGAAAACTCGGGTAATAATGAAAATTATTAAAATATTTTTAACATGTATAAGTATTTGTTACATTTAGTTATTGTTTGTATATGTTTAAATGCAGTTTTAGTAATCAGCATATAAAAAAAGTGGTAATATATATTTCTACATGACAGTTAGAAAAATGTTGTGTATTTAACAAAATGATTTTTTCTTTACATAAAAAATTAGACCCTTTAATAATTTTTTTTTTGTGAATTAGCATAGCTGTTAAAACTAAGTATATATTTTTTCCTTATGGTTTGTAGCTATCTTGGCACCAGCTCTATAAAACTTTGCTTATATTCAATGCGTTGTTAATGGTTTTGATTAAGTCTTGGACCCAAAAAAGTATATACCAGAATCTGTGATATCTTTTAGAACGAAAAAACTTATAATAATAAAAAATAAATATAATATAAATAAATAAAAATATAATATAATAAATAAAAATATAATATAAAAAACCAAGAATAGTTTGATGAAAACATCTATGTGTTGCTTCATTTTATAAAGTAATTATTAACACGACCAAAGTAGCACGAGTCTTACAAGACTGAGTGAACCTAGAAAGACTTTTAGAAGGACATCTAGTTGTGCCAAGAGTTTTAATTAAAAGTTAGCGCTAGTATTTAAGCTGATGCTGACAGAGGCGAAAACACAGTTTATGAAGAAATTGTAAAAACAGACATAACTGCATAAAAATTTATGTTACATTTGCAACCTGAAACTAAAGTAATCTCGCATAGTAGAAACATCAGAACAGGTTTATAGATACATAATTTTACTGACAACACACTTTAGCATAGGGGTAGTCTGCCAATGGTGGATGACCTGGATAACGAGTGGATTATTGAAGAAATCATAAAAGCTATTACTAAGATGGCTTGATGGAAAACAGGTAGTGACTGCATACCAGCCGACTTGCAAGTCCTGCTTATAATTTCTTCTGCATAATTTTTTGATCAAATGATAGGGGGAAAAATGGTGCAAAATACATGGGGAATGTCATGTTATAGCCTGGTATAAAAGACAAAGGTCCTAGGTTGGATTGCAACAACCACAGATAAACTTAACTTCTTAGAATTGCTTGTTAAGCTGTTGGACACTTATGCAAAATCTTTTTTTCCTTTAAGTGTCCAAAATTTTGATAGTTTTTAGAAATTAATGTTTTCACTTGATATTATGTTTCCCTTTAAAATTACAACAAGTAAATAAATAAAACTAGTTCCAAAATAAGTGCTAAGTTAAAATGATTTTTGTTTCTAATTTCTTGATTGAACTGGAAATAGCTTGTTTGCGGGTGTTGGCTAAGGGGAAATGAGAGATCGCGTGATCTTAAGTCCAACGGAAATTCTAGAAAAAGAATCGAAAAACTATATATACGCCCAATCAGAGCGAGAATGAGGCATTCCACCTCGAAACAAGCACGAAGCGACATTCTGCTACGCAGAAGAAATAGCGACCGCCGCCATATTTTGATAGAAAACATCTACCGCCAATCTTCAAGCAAGAAGATTTCAACAGCCACCTAATACAAGAAGCCCACGCATTCTGTGGCATCGATAAACTAAAGTACTGCAAATACTCTTTCATCAAATAACTCTATATTGAGTTCCACAATTGAGTCCACAGCGTTCAAGTAAACAAACTTGAATATTCATCTTATCGAGTAAGCCCACACAGACTGTGGCGTCAACCTTAGCTACACTTCTACGAACAAGTTGTTTCTTACATTTAGTCAATTCCATCGTAATATTTATACACATTTATATTATCGTGTCAATTTAATATTGTATTTTTATTGAAATATTTATATATATTTACATCATCGTGCCTATTTAATATTGTACTTTATCGCCACGCTCCGATTACGGAAAGAAGACCAAGCAAACGTTCATCAAGATTCTGTACACTAGACAGACCAACGTCGAGTGCCAGAAACTGAGCGACCGGAGACCAGTAACACGTCAAGGAGGGAATCCAGAGCACGTTTCCCCTTCTTAATTACTAACTTTAAGTGTTTAGATTTATTGCAAGCTGTTATTGCGTTTACTTGTACATAATAAAACAACATTACTTAGTTTTATTATATCTAGTTATATAAATTATATAGTTATGTCCTTAAAACCCCTAAAGAAGGCATTAAAACTAAAACCCCCTCGCACGCGTTCGCGAACCGAAATGAGTTGTTTCGAGACTACTGCTAATCTGGAATCTGACTAGGTTGCCGAGCCTGAGACGGAGGCAATTTCGAAGGAAATCAGTGAGGCTCCTAGTCTGGGTAACAATAAAGCTTTTGCACATGTAGTTCTTCCTCGACTGCAGAAGCTGACTGTATATTGAGTTGCAATGTCAAAACGTTCTTGCACTAATATGAATTGCTCAGAACGACAGCTGCAAGATAAATGCGAGGGACAGTACGTGCTTTTGTATATCGCTTTAACTTTGGTTTTTAGTCTAGTAACTAGGGAAGAATGTTAACGACATTGTTGGATATTATAAAATTTTTTTTAATATTGAGAAGTCTTTTATTCAGCCATCTACCGTATCCGGCCTTTTTTTACGAATATCCGGATCCTAATTTTATAAATAGATCAATTCAAAAGAGCAACAGTTCAAAACGTTTCTGTAAAGATTTAAGTAAACCATCAAGTATAAAAAAACTCACTACAATATTGCTTTAGAAAATTGTAGATGATGTATATTAGACAGTGGGCTGATAAGAGGGGTCAAGCAGTATTTAACTACAGAAAAATAATTTTGTTGAACAGAAAATAAAATCAGGTGTTATACATGTTTGAATAGAATAAGATTTTTGGTTTCAAAACTGGCTTTGTTTTTATTTTGCTTAAACTATTTAAGAATTTATGTTAGTTAAAATGCAACCAGGTTTTGCTATTTTTTAGTTCAAAACCTATTAGAAATTCTTCAAAATTTTTGTTACTATGTGGCTAGCAAAAACTACACAAATACCCGAAATGTTTATTTATTACTAGCATTTTTACTAATTTTTTAAGTAATACTTAAGTATTTTAATATTAGTTTTTCAATAACTCAAAATTTTTCTTTAAAGATTGTTAAAAAAAAATTATTTGAAATATTGCTTACAAAAAACATTTAAAAAGGTTTGGTTTTATAATTTAAATTTGATGAATTTTTCATTAACGTTTCAACTAAATTTGCTCTAGTGTACAACAATAATAAAGTTAGGTTATCTAAATGCATTTTGAGTTTACAAATAATATTTGTTATTTTTCATTAAAAACTCTTCCAATCCCTAATTTAGTTTTAAAAAAAAAAAAGGTAGTTTAATATAATACTAAATGTTGTGAATACTACTTATTATAGAGTTGTTAATTTAAAAAACAGATTTGGACCTGGCCGAGTCCTAATTTGTTGATCTGGTAGATCATTACTTTTCACATAAACATAAGGGCAACTACCTAAAATAATAATAGCGTTTCTAAGTTATTTGTTTCTCAAATACTAGGAGAAATTAAATTACTTACATCACTCCTAAAGCTAGCCACCAAAGATTTTGGATTGGAGAATTGTCGAAAATTTTTGGGCCAAAATTTGCTGAGTCAGCCAAATTTTTAATTATTTTTTAAACTTTTAACACTCAAACTTATTTTTTTGTTATACTTTTTGGTAAGTTGGGATAGGGATAAATAAGGGCATAGATTTCAAAAAACTTAAAAATAATTATTTTTATTTTTAAATTTTGCAGACTCAGCAATTTGCAAGTTGGCTGCAAAACTTTAATTGTAGGATTTTCAAGCTTCCCCTTATACCCATTGTAGTAATTGTATTTTGTTTCCACTCTTTAAAGAAATTTTTAATTAAAAACTTGTTCTCTGTAATGATATGTTTCAACTGTTATTTTAACTGAATATAAAGCAAATAGAGGTTAGTCAATACCAATAGTTTGGAAAAACATTGCGGTTAACAACTTAGTTTTTCATTGTTTTTTTTTGCTCTGTGTATATAAAGTCATTAAATGCAGTAAAGATAAAACTTAAATCTATTCGTGAGTCCTACAGAGCATTGGTAAAGTTTTCTTACAAGAAAAGAGTAGAATTATATAATACCTGAATGTTTTTTGAGAATCAGTGCATACTCTTTTTGGCGTCATAGTTAATGTGAAATACTTGGGAAACCTGTAGCAGACATGTTAAAAAGCTCTGCTTTGTTTACTCGAGCGTGAAATTACTAACTTAAAACAAACCAAAGTTTATACGCTTCATTGCTGAATTACCATAGTAATTGTTAGCATTTTAACAACTCTGACCTGTAGGGTGTAAAAATGGTTGATGAAGACTTATAATTTTAAAAAATATGTCAGTTTCCACAAAAAGGATATTGCTCATCATTTGTTCAAAGAAAATGGAAAATATCAAAAGAAAAGGAAAGTTTAAAAATCTACAAAACCATATGATATGAAAACTTTGCCAGAATCTTGCAATACTAACAGACTAGATTCATATGTAGAAGCAATAGTTATTTGCTCAACTACTAAACAAATGATTATAAGAAACAACTCAAATACTGTATACTTCAATGATGGATTTGGAATGAGTGGAGTTAGCAATTTTGTAACTTAATCTGTCACAATTCAGGAAAGCAACGGACTTTACTAACCATGAGATTTTTTACAGAGTCTTGTGAAAGTCTAGCTGAGCTTGAGAATTCAAAAATAAAAATATTATTAGCTACCACAGGCTACAAATATTTTGCAAAAGTCATAGTTGAAAAGGTTAATTCTGTAATGACTGATAGTACAGATAAGGCATTCTAACATAAAAACCAAGCTCTTCAATTTTCAGGTTTAAAAGCGCAGGAAGAAACTTGAAGTCTGATGAGTTTTGTAAAAATCTAATCTCAGACTTAGATAACTTACATTCACAAATATCAATTACAATTACAGACTTACAAAAAGTTCTTAAAGCATTAAATTAGGAAAATTTATCTAAAAAGCAAACAAATTGAACGTGTTTCAGGCCAGGTGGTTATGTTGCTCTATTTTGGATTGATAGATAAGTTTGATTGGAATTTAGCTAATGTGGTAGAAATTTGCAGTAGTTACAACTTTTTACTATCATATTTTAAAAAAGTTAATCACAGCAAAGAAGGTCATTTTGGATATCTCCTGAAATGTCTAAGGTTATTAAACTACTAATAGACAATTATCAGATCATTAATGAAAGCATTGATGTTTCATACTTTTGCTCAAGTCAAATACAATGCTGTATAAATAATGAAACTATCACAAGCTTAAACACAGCATTTGAAAAAATAATGAATATGATTAGTTATTAACATAAACATTTAAAAAACTTTTATTACTGTTATTTAGTTACCTCTTTTTCGTGTATATATTGCTCACTTCGGACAATTTTTGCCCAATAGAAGGACTAGAAAATCCTTCTTTGACCCTGGTGGCTAGCTTTTGAGGAAAGTCAACCCAACCAAACTTTTTTTGTGACTTTTAAACACAATTTACAATACAAAGAGTAAGTTTTAGTTTTCCATTAGAAAATTCTTTGAAGAATGGAAACAAAATACAGTTACTACAGCTGGGTTCAGGGGTAGCTTGGAAAATCTGAAAATAAACCTGTAAAATGCTGAGTCAGCAAATTTTTTAAAAGATAATAGAAAAACATAAAAAAAAATTTTTTATGTGTGACCTTATCCTTAACCCACCTTACCCAAAAATATAACAAAAAAATAATTAAAAATTTTACTGACTCAGCATTTTACAGGTTTATTTTCAGATTTTCCAAGCTACCCAAAAATCTTCGACAAATTTTCAATCCAAAACCTTTGGTGGCTAGCTTTCTGAGTGAGACAACTCAACCAAAATTTTTTTGTGAGCTTTAAACACAATTTAGAACCTTTTTAGGGGGTAACCAAAGTTGTACTCAAAAAAATCAAAAATAACATACCCCCCTTCTTATAGTGTATAGACTTTCTTATTCGAGATTAGTGAGCATATAATTCAATCGACGTGAAGACCACTAAAATAGAGGACCATAAGTTATAGTAAACTTCAATATAATTGATTACTTGCTGATTTTTAAATATAAAGTCATAAAATAGTTAAATGCATAAGCTATAATGCAATATATATTATACCAAGGCAATGCAACTATAGAAATAAATGCATGACGGATGGCAATTGTTTATTAACAATAAACGGCAATAACATCGGAGAAAAGTAGGCAGTATGTAGGGTCATCAGATTTATCGTTTAAAAGTAGGTTCACACGGCAAAAATGTTCCTTTAACAAAATCAAATACAAACCTAAAATTACGATTTTAAAATATGTTTGGCACTAAAAAGATATATATAAAGGCTTTAGTACTAATTTGAAAATTTTAACACGGACAAAAAAACTTAAAACACGGCTTCAATCTTTACAGCATAGAAAAAATATGCGATCTCAAAATTAAACCCAAATCTAGCTTTAAATAAACGAAAAGAACTTTTTAGTACAAACTTTAATTTTTTCAGAACCCTATAAAACTGTGTAATTACTTTTTGGCCATAGTGGGGTAAGGCTTTTTTTATATGTTTATGTTATTTTAAAGATCTTTAACCTAGCTTACAGTTAATCGTTACCATTTTTTAGAATAAAAAGTATTTTTTTGAGATACAAGGGTAAAAAGTCGCAGAGTATGATAGATTCCTCGTGGAAGGAACCAATAGAAAGGCGAAAAAAATGTTTCATTAAAATCATATATTCTTCTTCAATGTTTAGGCAATCATTCTCAAACTTTCTTAGTTTAATGTTAACTTTATAATAAACGATCCTATTGTTGGCATAAAAAATGAGTAAAGATATAATTAAAAAAAAATTTCACAGTACTTTTCTTTATTGAACTAACATATGTGTTTATATGTTGTACAAGATAACACAAGCTTCACAGTTTTCAAATATAATTACTGCAAAAAAAGAGTTCAATATAAAGTAATTGAATATGTGTATTTACTTAAATAAAAGCCATAATTGCTATAGATTAATATTTAATAGTAGAAACAATATATGTTATATAATCCGACTGTTAAAATTGTGAAGCTGGAGTAAATCAACAAGCTTTAAGTAATAAATTAATAAGTTTAAACTGAAGTTCTATTAAATGCTATATACTTATCAGGGTGGCTTGGCGTTTAGCCAACAGATCCTTCGCTCTACTAAGCACGAAAGATAGCTTTTTTAAATGAGGTAAAATCGTTCAACCGTATAAATTGATGCTAACAGCTAAACACAACATAAATTTTTTTGAGTGAAATAATAAAATTTTATAATATTTGAATTTATAAACAGTAGTAATGGTAACACAGTTAACAGCACATAGATAAAAAAAATTGATATTAACCTAATCTAAGAATGTGATAATAGTGTGAATATTATAGTATTTTAAGTCCATTTGTTTAGTTGAAGTTCTCATTATTTGTAATAGATATTTAGTTAATATATATCCCAGTTTATATATAGTTAATAAATTTAGTTAGCACATAACATTTAAAAGCTTAAGGTATATACCATAAAAGTTTTTTTTATTGTAAACAACTTTAAATATTGATAGTGATTAGTTAAATAGTTTAATATGAACTCTATTCTGCCAAAGTTTCAAATTTTTGTATTTATTCCGACAGACTTACAGGTAATACTTAGGTTTTCATTTAACACCTAGTGTTAAATTTTCTTTACAAAATTGATTGACCCCTCTTTATAATAGCCTTAGTAACAGTTTGTTTGTTTCTTGGCTCATACAATTTAAATTTGCTTTTATGAAATCATTTAAAGTATATTGCTTTAAAAAAGATGGAGGATATCTACTTTTAGTTAATTTTAAATTTCAGTAAGGTAATTTCAATTAACCCTGTTTTAAATCAGCAGAGTTAATCTGATTCCTCTACTAACTTGATTAGAAAACAACTTTTAATAAAACAAAAATTTTAGACTCAAAACTTTTTGAGTCAAAAGGTGAGTATCAGCAGTAGTGGGCCAAGCAGATCACCATTTAGAAAAATATTGCCCTGCTGGGTTTGGAACCCACACAGGTCAGATGACGCTGATTAACAGCTATTCGCCATAACCGCTCGGCCGTCGAGGCTTGCACAATGTATCATATTTAGCTTTTATAAATTTAGAAATTTTTCACAAATTTCTGCACTTCAATTATATTCTTAGATGTAAGTTCAAGAAATATATGCTAAAACAATTAATTATATGTTTATTTTGCTAATATAACAAAAAAAAAAAACAAAAAAAATTAATAATTTATAAAACAAACATAAGATACAAACTTTTTTTTTTTTAATAATTTGTTTACAACAACTTTAAAAGGTTCTTTTGTGGTTGTTTAAGCAAGTTCATTTAATGTAATTTTTTTATTAAACATGCTCAACTTACATTTTTTAACTAGCTTTCTAATTTATGTGATAAAAACCTCTACTTAGGACGTTTTAAGAGTTTTTTTGTATTTTTTTTTACGAAAAAATTTGTACTTTGTAAGATTATCTTTTTTATAACTGCTTACCAAACCATTTTAAATTGTTTATTGTCATAGAAAATTATATTACCTATACAAACTGTTATAAAGTTTAATTGCCGAACGGATTATTGAACTATCTGAATTGTTATATATCTTGTCAATAAGGATTGTAGCCTATAGGTAGAATTTTTTATGAAAATTTATTTTCCTTGTTAAGTACAATAATTGATTGTTTTTTCATAAAACTTTGTTTAAGATAACTTTAAGGACGCTTTAATTGTGTTTTTGTTTCTGTAAAAAAGTATATTTATTTAAAGTTTATTTACTATACCTGCTTAAACTACATTTTTATTATTTATTGTAACTTTTGTGCTAAAAAATTCTACATAAGAGTTTTATAAGCGTTTTTATGTTTTTTGTTACTAAAAAGTATATTTATTAAATTTTTTTATAAAACTGTAAACTTAATATTAAAACTGTCTGTCTAATTTATGTACTAAAACAACATTTTAGAATTTTGGATACTATAACTTTGTTTTCGTGTCTATTAAACGTTAAAAGTACATTTATTCTCTACTTAAATTGCCTATAAAGCCATGCCTCGTCCAATTACTGATCTTAAATATATACAAAAGGGTTCTACTAAGGACGTTTAAACAGTTTTTCGTGTTTATTTTAACTGAAGACTATTTATTGAAAACATTTATTTGAAACTTTTAAAACTATTACTTATAACTACTAAAAATGATTTCTAGTTATTACGTTTATTTATTTTTTTTTTATTTCAAACATAATTTTTTTTTTGTTTTTTAAATTGATCAAATTCTAACCTTTAAATCTATAAATTTGTTTCATTACGTTTAAACAGTTTCTTTTTTGTTTTAAGAGAAAAAGTATATTCGCTTACCAGTTTTAATCATTTTTATATCTAAAAGTCTAAATTATTTTCAATATACAATTTGTTATTATACTATAAGTAAGTAAATGCTACTTTTTATTACTTTATATGTAAAATAGAAACAATTAATAAGTTGATATATGTTAAAATATCCTTTTGTGTAAGGAAATTTAATTTTTTTTTTAATTTATGCTTTTATTAAAATTATTTTAAAATCGTCTAATTTTATTTTACGTTAAATGTACAAAAATTCTAAAAGTATTAGTTTAAAACTTTTAGATCACTGTTATAAGTTTTATTAAACAACTATCATTTTATCTTAATACTTAATTTATTTATAAAATAGTTTTTGGATAGGTAAGGTTGATTTTTACATGTAATTTTTAATAAAATAATATTTTATCAGATATTTTAACCTCAAAACAACATAACTAATTTGTACAAATAGTAAAAAATAGATAAAGTATAGTGTAAAAATACAGTAAAAACCACTTGAAAATATGCCTGTTTAAAACTGATATATGAATTTGATTTATCCAACTTGCATTGGTTTCATCGCTATTTAACTATTAACGATAATGAACTTTCATATTAGATAACAGTAGGCTTTTTTAAACGTTGAACACTTTCTTGAAAAAAGCTATCTTTTGTGCTCAGTAGAGCGAAGGATCTGTTGGCTAAACGCCAAGCCACCCTACTTATCATATAAATACAGTTTTAGATGTTTAAAGCTATATAAACTAGGAGTAATATAAAAATTTATTACATTAGTAATGACAAATTTCAGTAAACTTGTTTCGCTAGCATCTTTATTGACAAACCATTAGCTTGTAATTTTGAATATGAGTAAAAATATAATTGCCCTTAAAAAATCTATGTTTTTTTTTGGTCATTAAATTAATATTTTTTTTTACAATCGTTATTATAGAATTTTTCTAATAATGCAAGGAATATTTCATTAAAAAAGGAACTCAACTTCTTAAGTAAAGAAGAACAAGATATACTTTTAGTAATTTTATTAAAACTTTGATAAGATATAGGATGAAAATTTTTTACGCTATACGTTTGTTTCGGTATTTTTACACAACTGACTTAATCTAAAAAGTTATTTAAATTTTTATATTATGTGAAAAGCATCTTGTGGTATAGAATTTTAACTTTCATGTAAGGGCCAGTATTGGTTTTTGTAAAAAAATTGTTAACCCCCCCTACCCTATGGCCTTGAAATAAAGAAACGGCGTTAATTTTAATATATAAATTACTTTTCAAATTGTTGTGGTTATCAGAGGTAACGTAATAAGGTTTTAAGTTTTATAGTACAACCCTTTTGGAAAATCCAACAAACTACTTTTGTACGCAGGTACTTTAAAAGTTACGACGTTTCGCTACACAAATATGAGCAGATTTACGTAGAATGTAAACATTTACGTACATTAGAAACAAAGAAGCAAAAAAAGTGCATTATGACCTAATTGTAAACTATTTAAAAAATAGATAACATGCTGTGTTATTTCAATTTAGTTTGAAATGCTCGATATTTTATAAATTAAGCAGAGGAAAACATATTTAAAATATGTAAGTGTTCAAAAAACAAACAAACATTTCAGAAATAACATTAATCACTATATGTTTTACTTAAAATTTATCTATAAATATATACATTTATAACTACAAACAGGTTACAAAAATTTATCTAAAATAAGTTATTTAAAATAAAAGCTTTACTTTAATGTTGTTAATCTAAATTGAACTTAGTAACAACAGTCTAATAATATGATATCAACTTACTTGACGTATAAATAAATATCAATGTTAGTATTAAAAATTTAGTATAAAACTAAAAGTAATGTAAAGAAAACATTTAAAAACTACTAACATAAGTTGAAGTAAAATGCAAAGCTTTTTTAAAACTTCTGAAGACATTAAAAATTCAATTAACCACCTAAAAGATAAAACCATTAGAACCCCAGTAAATATCCCGCCCTATTTTATTAAGTATGCAATTCTATCAATAACTTCTCTACTTTAATTGATTTTCAATTGCTCTATAGAATTAGCTGAAGTACCAAAACAATGGAAAATGTCTTTTGTCATCCCAGTATACAATAAAGGGAACAAACACAATGCGTTAAACTATAGGCCAATATATTAGACTAGTGGCTTTTCTCGATTTTTTAAACTCTATCTATAAAAATTCTAAATAATCTTTTTGACTATAATTTACTATCTGATAAAAAATTTGGTTTTGTCCCTTACCGCTTGTCAAACATTCGACAATTAACATGCTTACATTCATGGATGTCATGGATAGATCCTTACCTCAAAAAAAAATGTATTAAAGTAGTTTAAACTGATATTTATGATATTTAAAAAGCTTTCGATTCAGTATCACACAAAAGATTATTAAAAATAATGAGTTAGTATGACCTACATGAATCCTTAGTGAAGTGGTTCAATAATTTTTTAATTAGGAGATCACAAAGAGTGGTCATTAATGATACGCTGTCAGACCCTTTATCGATATACAGTGGAGTACTACAAGGTGGTGTAATTGGTCCCCTTCTTTTTAATTTACATTGATGATATTAGTTCAAACATTAATATTAAAAGTGATATGAGTTTATTTGCAGTTGATACAAAAAATTTTAGTGAGTCAAATATCTCTTTACAATCTACTCTAGATTTCATCTACGTATGGCTAGAAATAAGAAAACTCGATTTTAATCCTAAAAAATGTAAAATTTTAACAACTAAGAAAAACAAACCGTTTGACCCGATTGATCTTTTAAATTGTAATCAAAAACACTAAGATACCACCAGTTAAGTTTTAAGTAGCTAGGAATATATATCTCTGAAAATTTAAAATGGAACGAACACATAAATTATTTATATAATGTTGCACAAGTTTCATCATATCAAATATCAAAAAGTTTTATAACTAATTCAGCTACTATCCTAACAAAACTAATTTTAACATACGTTCGTCCTATGCTTGAATGCAATACACAATTTTGGTCACCCTAACTAAAAAAAGGCATTAACAAAATTGAGTCTGTGGAAAGAAAATTTACTCGTTTGATATGTAGTCGTTGTAACATATCCAATAGATCGTATAGTGATATATTGGTTAAACTTGGATTGAATTCTCTAGAATATAAAAAATGGGAATTAGATTTATTTACGCTTTATAACATTATTAATGGCAAGTATAAGGTTTTTTTCAGTTATTCCCATAATAAACATCAGTTAAGAGGAAAGAATAGAAAAATAACATATAAATACAATTTTGACAACTGTCAGTAGCAAGGTTCATTTTTTCACAGAGCAAAGACTATGTGGAACAAGTTACCACAGGATGTGGTATCGTGTGAGAGGGTGAAATATTTTCGCTTAAAACTAAAAAGATTTAATTTAAGTAATATACGTATCAGTAAAATTCAGTAACTTTCCACGAAAACAATACATAAAAAAGAAAAATAAATAACATTTTTATAATAATTATTCCATCTGGATTAACTAGTGATTTCTTAATTTTTATATTTGTAATACTAATTAGTTTTATTTCCCTACGCCTCTCCCCTAACAGACTATTAACTTACTTTAATTATTTTTGTACAAATGGTTTGTATGTACTAAGTTATTGCCTTTTAAATCAAGCAAATAAGTTAAAACTTATTAATGAGTTTTTTTATAATTTTAACTTTGTATGTTTTGTTTATGTTTATTTTTTGTTGAATATAAAATTATTTAATTTTCTCATTCTGTGCCCTATTTAAGTGGCTCAGGTTTTGATGCCTGAGTCCAACATTGCACAATAAACAATATTATATTAACAATATAGTTTAGAAGTATATGACATCAAAAAAGCAGCGATATAGAGTTTAGACTAAAAATTACGTAACATTGCTAGATTAGTATTTTATAGTTTAATGTATTATTTTTGCACTAAAAAGGTTTTATGTAAATTAAAACTATCATTTTTCTACTATAATTTTTTTAAACAGAAACTCGCTTTAAGAAATACTTTTAACTGAAATAAAGTAATATAAATAAACTAAAAAGTTAAAACGAAAGTAAAAGATAAAATAAAATTTAAAAAATCTAAACCAAAATAAATCAAAACTGGGTACAAGCTTTCAAGTAAATACGAAATATGATACAACGTTAAGGTTAAAATAATATAAAACACCTAGGACTTGTAAACTATTATTTTATCTATTCGAAAACCGCTTTGAAAAAGTAAAGAAATGAAACCGATGGATTTTTTTTGAAGATTAGTCTACTGTACAAGACAGTGAAAAACTCTGCTTTTGTTCAGAAGTAGCTCCTTATATTTGCTGCAATTGCTGGTCTACTTCTGAACAATATCATAGAACAGAAAATATGTTTACGCTAAACTTAAGACATAGATTTACTTAATTAAAGAACGAATATATTATTATGATTTAATTTTTCTATTCAAGTAAGTATAGGATTAAAAGTTAAAACTAATTATAAAATAAACTGACAAATTTTCAGTGCATAGTAAAATATTTTGCACAACACGGTTACTTACCTAATGTTTATTTAATTTAGCTGCCTTATCACCGAATAGGAAACTGTGTAATATAGAATATACAGCCAGAGTATAAAAAAAATTCAAAGAAAAAACGTACGAGTAAAAATTTTAAACTTACTTTTTGTTTGAATGATCTTTTATAAGAGGAGATAAATTTTGATCTAACAAGTCGAAAACGTAAATATTTTCTTCATTATCAAGTACAAAAAACAATGAAGGATTAATGCTAGACCAGTGACAGTATTTCAAATCACAGCTTTCAAGCTTCCAATTCACTAAAGGTGTACCTATATACGTTATTTATCAAAATGTCTTTGATACATAAAAAATATCTACTATTTTAAACTTTTTAAAATCACAAGTGATAAAAAAGATAAGATTATACTACTGGGATGCAACTTACATTAAATTAAAGAAAATTATAATAAAAAGAAAAATGATTGAATGTGTACTTAACAGTTGATTAAAAGAAGAAAAATAAATAATCAGAGCTGGATTTATCTGTAATCTTGAGTTACATCGCTTGAAGCTAATTAATAAAATCAAAAACTTTTTTGGTCTGTGCAGCATTAAAAAAAAAGCACAATCCAAATTAGGTTTCGTGCAAACCGTGAAGACAACTGATTTACTGAAATGTTAAAGGCAACTGTGCATAAGAAAATGAAGAAAATAAGAACTAACTGTTCAAAAATATAGGTTTAATCGTTTGCTAACAAAAGATCCTAGTGAAATATCTTCACTGGAATATAAAAAAAACAAATTGTTCAGTAATCTTCCTTTATTGTACAAACATATGTTTCTGTGTGTTAACGAATCAACACACTTCAACTGGGTTCTGTAAAAAAATAATTACTGTAGTGAAAGAATAGAAGCATAGAATAAAGTAGATGTATACATGTTTTCATTAAAATAAAATACTTATTACAGATATAATAATAGGTAAAATACTTAATATTAAATCCGACTGTTATAAAACTATATATTATTTATAATATTTTTAATAAGTCTAAAATAAGTAAAGTCAACTAAAATACACAACAAAACAACAAATCATAATATAAACAAACCACTCACGTTAATGGAAAGAATAACTGATTCAAATTTTACTGTTGTCAATGAATGAACAAAATACATTCATTACATCTAATAACTACGTCATAATATAAATGAGGTTATTTCAACTATTTAATTTGTATTGCAAAGTTTGTCAATTTAGTTTTTATGTTTGTAATTTATTTTGAACAAAAATAAAACATCAACCATTAGTTAGTGAATTACTAGCTCTCTTTTTATTGCAGGTTTATACTTAGCATATGGCCACCTTGTTGTTTTACATTTTAATTTTCAACATAACAAAGTTTACTTATAAAGTATTTGAAATATCTGTATGGGATATTTAATTTAAACACCCGACTGCTTCTTTATCGATCAATTATTTTAATAATTATTAAACACAATATATATGTAATTTAAGTCATTGTGATTTTGTGCATGTCGCTGTAACTTAATTATCAGTCAGTACTTTGTAAGCTCAAAAACAAGTTTGGTTTTTTTGTGCTTTGTTTTTCTTAAATTTTTGATTTTTACATTTGAACTAAAACTGCTTCCTAGTTGTATATAACTTTCATTTAATCTTTACAAGCATTTAATATATAATATACATGTTACATCGAGTTTCTGTGACTTTTATTGATTAACTAACTAATGGTTGATGTTTTATTTTTGTTCAAAATAGATTACAAACATAAAAACTAGATTAGCAAACTTTGCAATACAAGTTAAATAGTTGAAATAACCTCATTTATATTATGACGTAATTATTAGATGTAATGAATGTATTTTGTTCATTCATTGACAACAGTAAAATTTGAATCAGTTATTCTTTCCATTAACGTGAGTGGTTTGTTTATATTATGATTTGTTGTTTTGTTGTGTATTTTAGTTTACTTTACTTATTTTAGACTTAATAATTATAAATATTATATAGTTTTATAACAGTCGGATTTAATTTTAAGTATTTTACCTATTATTATCTGTAGAAACTATTTTGTTTTAATGAAAACATGTATACATCTACTTTATTCTATGCTTCTATTCTTTCACTACAGTAATTATTTTTTTACAGAACCCAGTTGAAGTGTGCTGATTCGTTAACACACAGAAACATATGTTGGTACAATAAAGGAAGATTACTGTACAATTTGTTTTTATAAAATAAGAACTATGTTTTTAAGATCAGCATACTATAAACTTCTTTTTGTCTATAAAAATTGATCCAATTCAAAGCAAAAACTAAAATTTAATATTTATTTGATAAATTTCTAAAGCACGCAGTTTTTTGTCTGTATATGATTTTATATAGATAATAGTTAGTATTAAACAAGAACTTCTATAAAATTACAAGATGATTTTGTACTTTAAAAAGCGTGGTTTTAGTAGAACAGGGACTCACAAAGGGAGAAAAATTGCCTTTTTTTACGATTTTTATAAGTCGGGGGCAATAATTAGTAAGAGGTGTAAGGGAGGAACTTTGAATTTTTTACCAGTTGTAGAAATTTTAACAAAACTCACTTAAAAACTTGGGTTTGTCATGATGAGTAAAAAAAAAGTTAGGGCAATAACTAGTAAGACTTCAAAAACTAACAGGGTGGCTACTGGTTTTTGGCAAACTTTCTTTAGGTTTTTAAAATTCTTCCAGGTTTTAAAAAAACATCTTTTATTGAACATTTTAGTAGTAATTTAATCTTTAATTAGAAAGGTGTTATTTGTTAGACTTAAACAATATAAACTATAAAAAACTAATATTATATAATTTTTGTTGTATTTAATTTATTGAAACTAGTACTATTATTCTGAATCAATTTCTTCTAAGTTTTTCTTATATGATTGTTGAAAAGCCTGTATGTTAATATATTTAACATATATAGCCATACAATATAGTTTAAATGTGTTGTTATTTTTAATTTGTTAATTTTTTATTACTATTTATCAACCTTAGATGACGTAATCTTAAAAAATTAAATTAACAAACAGAACGTAACAAAAACGCTTAATCAAAAAATTTTATAACTACCCAGAAATATTAGATAACTTAAAAAAAAAAAAAACTTGTACGGTTTTATACCAGTCTAAATCCAAACTATTAACTATAATTAAATACAAACATTAAACCTAACTAAATGATACTTATTATAGCTACTTTATTCTTATCTAAACAGTATTTATTCCACATTTTTATTTGAACTCATTATGACTTATCTATTATCTAGCTTCTATACATGTTAATACTATATTTTATAGCTTAGTAAAACACAAAAAAGGTTGATAAGTGTGTTTCGAAAAATTTTCTTTTTATTAAAAGATAATGTAATGTATATATCGACATTTTTATTTAAATTTTGTACCCCAAAATGTTATATAGCTACTTTAAATAAACTTGGCACAACAGATGACGTACTATTTTTACTAATAAGTTTAGATTTATTACATCTGCTTATAAATACATTGGGTATAAAACATTTCATCAGACACTTTTGTTTGGTTCTGCTCTTGTTTTTAGTTTTCTCTTAATCCAAACTCTATTAAGTTGCATCAGACAGAAATAGGTTCTTGTTGACTGACTTAACATGACGTTCAAAACAATGGAAATGCAAGGAAAAAGTGTAGTTTTATCAATTAAATTGTTAATCTAACTAATAATTTAACAATTACCAATTAAAAACTTATGGTTTGCTTTTTTAAGTCTAAAAATTATTATGTTTACAATTTTTATTAGACGAAAATTGCTAAAAAATTTAAACTTTAAAAAATTCCAGGTTTTCACGATTTTTGTACAAAATCAAGGTTTTATCAAAATTTTAGTACAATTTTCTAAGTTTTCTATTTTTTTTTTGCCTAAATTGTAAAATTCTAGGATCTTCCAGGTTTTTGGCCACCCTGAACTTACTAACACTAGGTATTCAGGGGTTTGTATTGAAGAGTAAAAAAAGGTTAATAAAAATGTAAAAAGCAAGAGCATTTATGAAAATTAGTTTAAAAAACCTGTTCTAGAATGATTTAAAGTTTAATTGAAATAAATGTTTTTTTTTGGAAAACTATCAAAATAGTTTAGAACATTTAATCTTATAAAGAAAAAGATTAATTTTGATTTAACTTGTCATGCTATTGGTATTTTATACAATACTTCAACTTTAGAATATTCAACAAAATTATTGATATGCAAAATATCATTGCAAGATTATAAATTTAAGTTTTTTTTAAATGTTTATTATCTTAAAAGCTATACATGTAAAATAAAACTCAACACATAAGTATAAACAAATACTATTTAAAACAAAGTATACTTGATTTAGTCATGAAAAGCGATATACTTCCATTTTGATATCCAACAAGAATAAGAGAAGGTAAATATGCATTACAAGATATTGAAACCACTCTGCTTATACTATATCGTAAATTGTAATTTTTGAGAGTTTTATCTCTATTTCTACAAACAACTTCTCCCTGAAAGATATTGCATAACTAAACTGAACTAAACATGTATTGAACTTTAATAAAAAATAAAACATAAGCTGCAAATTTTCTTTAAACTGTTTTGGTAAAAAAATAAAACTAGTTACTAAAAAAGGCGATCAACTGTTTAGTAGAAATTGTATGATATAGTATAGGCGAGGTTAATTTTGTTAGTCTACAAATAAATGGAAGTTAAATAAAAAAAGCAATAAGTAAACAAAAAAAAATCAATACGTAGTTTTTTATTTTGTTTTACTTATTATTTTTTTTATATACCTTCCGTTTATAATTGTTCAATTTTTTATTATTTAAACAACTAATGATCTCGTATACTTTAACATAGGAGTGGAAAATTGTTTTGTTTACAATAAACGGCGAAAATAAAATAAAACTATAACTATCAGTAAATGCACACTTGTAAAATTTAAAAAGAAAAATTCAGGAATGATTAACTAAAACTGAAGGCATAATTAAATTTCTAAGCAAATAGTATTAATACTTTATATAGTTAAAATTAATTACGATTTTTTATTTAGGTGGTTTTTCTCATTCTTTAAGATAAATAATTTTTAAATTTTTTACGACTATAACTTTACAATTAATTTAACATTTAATGATCAACTATATAAGACTGAAAAGCTAATGTATGTGTTTACTTTGTCTTCTGATTTTGGAAGAGATTTAAATAAAATAGTCGTTTAAAAAATATCTGCAAACGGTTGTTGACACAAAAATCTTAAATGTTACTTTCTTCTTTAAAAACTTTTCAATAAACAATAAACATGACCACACAAAACTGGTCGTGGGTTGTCTCGGATGATGTTGTTGTTCGTGTGGCGAAGTTCATTGTTTATTATTGATGGCGCAAAACATCTCAGCTTTGTTGGTGATTGCCGAAATAAACACTGGTTAATACATTTTAAAATGATTAACGATAAGCAACTTAAACAGCCTAACTTTAGCAAATTTTGTAATAAAAAAACTTTCAAGTTTTTTTAGTTTTAAATTAATACTTGTCGCAATAGTTGTATACTAAAGGAATGGTTCTCAACCTTTTTAGTCGACGTGTACAGTAGATTACTGGAATATAAACTCTATGCACATTAGATAATATTAATAAAAAATATTTTCAGTTCTTTAAAAACTGATATGCAATGATTTATTACAATACTTTACAATGCAGAAGACAAAAAATGATATTTTGTTATGTTTTTAACAGGCTGTTATAAGGTTTTGAGTAAATTAAAAAAAGTCAAATTAAAAATATTAAATTTAATTTTTTTATTAATCTTAAAGCAATTTTAATGGTTACAAAATCCTTTTTGGAAACTAACATGGTTGCTATAGGTATTTTAAATAGTTTTTTAGGTTTTTTGAAATTCTCCTAGGTTTTTAGAAATTTTTTCAGGCTTTTCTCATTTTCTTCAAGGTTTTTGTGTACCTCCTTTTTGACCATTTTTAGTAGTAAGTCGGCCTTAAGTAAAGAAATTGTTTTTTAATAGATTTAAATTACTGAAAAAATACTGCATAGCTTTTAAATTTTGTTTTATTTGGTTGCAACCTGCAGTAATATATTGAATCAATTTCCTGAATATTTTTTCATGTGTTTGTTGAAAAGCCTTAACTTTTATTTATTATAAATAAGCAATAAAATCTAGTTAAACTTCTTGATAGTTTTAATTTGTCATTTTTTTATTAATACTTTAAAATCTTTCTAATTAATAATTTATTATTAAAAAAAAAATCAATTACAATGCTTCACTGCAAAGCGGATTTTTAAATTGTAAATCTGTAATAAAATAGTAATGCTAAAAATTACAAAAAAATTAAAATTTGTGTGAATAAAGTTTTTTATTGAGAAAATAAAAATTAAAAAAAAGGCTTAGAAAAATATTAATGCTAAAAAACCTTTAAGCAAATATTATTAAATTATAAGCTATGAATACAAACGATTGAACTATAGTATACAGTGAGGTATTGAAATCTAATGGATTTTTAAAACAAAGTTTTATAGAGTTGGAAATTAATATTAAACACATTGTTCCTATGGTTTAATGTAATAATTCTTAAAAGAAAAAAGGGAGGTAAACATTAAAAAAATTTGAGAGCATTATTGTTGTTGTTACCACAGTTATATTATGATGTAGAATAAAATGGATTTTTATGAAAAATGTTTGATAAGCAAAAAATAGAATAAGGATTAGATTAGAATGTTAAGTCTAATTAAAAAAATCTTAATATAGATAAAAAAAAAAAAACTGAATATGAGAGTATATTATGATGCATGTACAAACTATATAGTATTCTAACAAATTTTTTTACCTATGTAAATTATAATCTATGAATGTGCACTCAAGTAATGTGGGCATTAGGTTTTCAATTCGTTTCTCTAGTTTAAGGCCATAGGGGGGGTAGGCCATGTTTTTTACAAGTTGATCTTATTTTATAGAGTTTTTACTAAGCTTCAAGTTGCTTTTTACCGTTTTTAAAAATTCGAATTAGTTTTTGAGATATGACCGGCCAAAGTCGGGCCGCATAACAGGTTCCTTATGGGGAAGGAAAAACTAAAACGGCGAAAAAAGACTAATGCATTCAAAATCTATCTCCTCCTTCATTTTTTAAGCAATCTTCTTCAAACTTTCACAGTCTATTCTTTATACAATAACAAAAAAACGTTATTTGTGACTTTAAAAAATTTTAAGTAAAAATACCTTTTTTTGAAAAAAAAATTTTTTGATAAAAAATCACTTTTTTATTTTTTTTTTTGTCATAAAATTTTTATTTTTTAAAATTATTAAAAATCAAAAATAACGTTTTTTTCTCATAATGTAAGGAACATTTCCTGAAAATTTGAAGAAGATTGCTTGAAAAATGAAGGAGAAGATAGATTTTAAAGCCCGTTTTTAAAAACTCGAGAAAAACGGCTTTAAAGTTACCCTTTATAAAGACAACCCTTTATATAACCGGTCATAAAAAAAAAGTTACTTAATATTTTTAAAATCTAAAAAAAGCATCTGAAAGATTATGAAATTTACTATAATATAAGTCTATATGTTATTTTTGGTCAAAAAATGGCTTCTACCCCCCCTATGGCCTTAATGTTTTTCTTTTGTCTGCTAGGGATATATGGAGTCTTTCTAGGTTACATAAAACGTACATGTTAGTATGGTTTGTGTTAGATTTTAATGATTCTACTATTTTCCATTCAATTGAGTATTTTATATTGTTACTGTGTAAATTACACAGGTGGTTTGCAAGTTGGGCACAATTTTTGGGTTTGTTTTCAAAGGGTTTAGAGAAAGAGGCCTTGTCTTCATAATATTTATATTTTTTAACTGGTAAGCGTTTCCTAGAATTAATAGATTTATAATTTTAATATACAAAGATAGCAAATGAGATAACAGAAATTGCATAAAAATATACTATTGCTGCACACCAAACGTTATGGCCCTTATAAATACAGACAGCAAAAAACTTATGAAGAAATCAGACAAAAACGAAAAACTTTAAAAGTGTAGATCAAAAACAAACTGCCCCGTGGATAACAAGTGTTGCCTAAATAACGTCATATATAAAGCTAACACGTTTCCACGTCCGAAAATGACCACAAAATTTACATAGGTTTGTAATGTTAGGCTATTTTTCTTAAAAGGCCAAAATAGTCATAAAAACTCTAGGTACGCTAAAATATGTCTTCAGTTTGGAGTTTGAGTGAGTGTGTTGGCAAAGTAAAGTTTAGTTTTCTCTGTAAGAAAAAAATCTTAGTAAATAAAGCAACTGTGAGTTCCTATTTATTCTCTGCTTACATTTTATTATTTGCAACCCCATAGTTATTTTATTTGATAATAAATTTAGTAGTTTTATAGTTGTATATATTTTATTGGAGATTTTCAGTACTATTTTAGTGATAATTAAGGTTTTAGTTTTCTTTATTTATAAAATTTGGGCCATTTAGTAATTTTATAGTTGTGTATAATCTATTATTGATTTTTAGTAATATTTAGTGATATTTAAGGTTAAACTTTCTGTAGTTGTTGAATAATATTAAGTTTTATTAAAAAAATTGATATTTTTACTTCTGTTGTTATTGATATTCTTATATTCATATTCGTCACATATTGATATTCATATTTGATATATTATAGATATTTGTATAAATTATTTATATTATATATTGTTTTTATATACTTTTAATGGATATGAGTAAGAGACACTGTACACGTAGTCAAGAGAAGGGTACTGGCCAGAGCCATGCAACTATTAGAAGTGACTCTGAGGCAGTACCTGTTCCGCCGGTGCTACCAGGCCCTGCGAGCGGACAGGTTCAACCAAAAGAACACTTGAATCTAGATATTATGAACACAAGGCTTCTTTCCCTATACCCTCTAAAAACAAACCCAAAAACTGTACCCAACTTGCAAACCACCTATGTAATTTACACAGTAACAATATAAAATACTCAATTGAATGGAAAATAGTAGAATCAGTAAAATCTAACACAAACCACATTAAAATGTACACCTTAAACAAGAGAAACGAACTGAAAACCTAATGCTCACATTACTTGAATGCACATTTATAGATTACAATTTACATAGGTGAAAAAAGTTGTTAAGATATTGTATAATTTGTGCATGCATCATAATATACCCATCTTCAGTTTTAAACTATTTTTTGATCAAGTAAGACTATTGGTAGATTCTCTATGATTATATCTTAACTAATTTATTTTCAATGTATATATAGATTAAAAAAAAAATCAAATTTAACATTATAAATCTAACAATTTTTTTTTTGCTTAAAAAAAGTTTTTCATATTAAGCCATTTTATTCTACATCTTAATATAACTGTGGTAACAATAACAATAATGCTCTCAAACTTTTTTAAAGTGTTTACCTCCCTTTTTTCTTTTAAAGATCATCACATTACAAACTAACCGTAGGAACAATGTGTTTAATATTAATTTCCAACTCTATAAAACTTTGTTTTAAAAACCCATAATTTAGATTTTAGATTTCAATACCTTACTATAACTATAATTCGATTTTTTGTATCATAGCTTATAATTTGTTAATATTGTGGCAGTATCGCATGCTTCACTGCTTTCTTACTTATATAAGAGAAGAGATTGCAAAAAAAGATTAATTTCTCAATGCTTAAATATGATAGTTTTCAATATACGTTGCTTTTTGGTAGAATAGTGAGCCAAAGCCACCTGTTAACTCTTCTTTAGCTGAGTATTATTTGATCGACTATAATTTTTATGTATTTTTTATAGTGTGTAATTACTTCGTATATATTGTATTGTGCAATAAATTGTAAAACCTATTGAACAGTACTTAGGTTAATATCACAAAGAGATACTACTTAGAATGTGTTAGCAAGGTTAGCTTTTGGTCGTAATACTTAGTTTATATAATGAGCATTCAGGTCCACTATCACCACAATATATATTTTAAAGGTTTTTTAGCATTAATATTCTTCTAAACCTTTTTTTTTTAATTTTAATCTTTTCAACAAAATTTTTTAAATTATTTGTCATTTTTACCATTACTATTTTACTACAGATTTACAATTGAAAAATCCGCTTTGTGGTGAAACACTGTAATTGTTTTTTATTAAAATGATAATCTATTAGTTTTCAATCTCCCCTGTGGACCGATTAATGTGTCTATTTTGTTTCAAACTCAATAGTTAAATTAAATTTTTTTTGTATTTATAATTAAAAACTAGTTATTTAGGATTTATAGAAATAACATTTAGATTGTAACTAATATTAATAATACCTTTTTCAGCATGAAGAAACTTTTAAATACAGCACAAGAAAAATTATGTAAACAATATTAAGGAGAATCATCATCTTGTGCAAAAAAAAGAAGGAAAAGAAATCAGATGTGCTTTATGTGTTGTTTACTTTACTATTTTGTCTGTATACAAAAACATTATTTTTTTGTGACAATATAGTGAAAACTAAATTTAAGATAAAAAACTAATAACTAAGTTTTAACTTTTTAGACCTAGTGTCTTTACTATGTTTTAGTTGGTTTAACTACCTATGTGTAAACATATGAGAGAAGTTTCTAGTCAAAAAAGTAATTCGCTACACAGAGCTGGTCTTTCCACAGCCTTAGTGGTGATTAGTTGTGTAAGCCGTAAAACAACAGTTAATTACCTAATAGTTCTAAAAAAATACAAAAGTAATGTAACAACTATTTTACAATAAATAATTAAGACTGTCGATAATTAAGACTAATGTATAATTAATTTTAATAAGTGGTTGATGTATTTTTACTGTGTAGAGTTGTGTGTTTAATACATAACAGGGTGCTTATTTTCCAGCTACTTTTTATTTTCCGGTTGGAAAAAAACTTTATGTTTCGAAAATATCATAAAAACAGCCTGTTTAAAGTTTTAGATGATTTGAATAAACCTTTACCTTGGCACCAACCAATTTTTAAAAACCACCCCAATGCAAAATGTATGGAAAAAAACCGACCTTGGAGTTTCAAGCTGAATTTTTTTTTACATGTGACCAGTTATCACAAAATACATTGTGCCCAATTTATGACGATTTAAAGAAAGTTTTATTCAGGCAATTCTTGATTTTATGTAATTCTTATTCATTTTTGTAAGTGATCTTGAACTTAAAGTTTTTTTTCAAACTAGATATACTACCGTAAAACTTTCTTCAAATCGTTAAATCGGCTAGTACCCTTTTCAATGCAACGCTTGCTGACGCGTCTCTCACTCATCTTAGAATTTGGACTTACAAATTTCAGAATATCGAAATGTGTGAATATTGATTGATACTTTGTGGCCCAACTTAGAGTTTAACTCTAAGTTAAATTCTACTTGATTCTCAGTATGTGAATGAATATCAATAACGATATAATTTAACCAATTACTCATTAAATTACAAACTATTCTAAATGGTAATCAATAAGAATAAAAAACTTAATACATTTATAACCTAACTATCACTTAAAATACTATTGAGTATTATAATGAATAATAAATTATATAAACAACTATAAAATCACTTAACTTATTCTCAAATAAATCACTACTACAAAGTTGCTTGAAAATTGTGTAAATTTAATACGAAACTAAAAGAAAATATTCAAATATAAAATTGAGAATAGATAGTTACAGTTGTTTTAGAACTAAAAGAGTGTCTTCTTAGTACATTAACCAAACTCTAACTGAAGACATATTTGTAAGCGTACCTATTGTTTTTAATTATTTTGTACTTTTATAAAAAGTGGCCTAACGTTACAACAATACCCCCATAAATTTCGATTTGGGTGGTTCTGAAAAAATTTGTTGTTACCAAGGTGGAGTTTCTTCAAATCATTTAAAATTTTACACAGAGTGCTTTTATGTTACTTCCAAAACATATTTTTTCCTACCGTAAAATCAAAAGTAGCTGTAAAAATAAGCATTCTATTAAGAATTTCCTTTGAAGTATTCAATTTAGATCAGGGTTTAACAAAGCCATCAATATGGTCTCGAGTAAAGGGGCCATAAGGGAATACTTAGGTGCGCTTCACGAAAAATTCGAAACTTACACTAGATATTTTTGGGTTTGTCTTGAAGAGGAAAAAAAGGTTTTAGGCACAATTTACAGGAGATTTGAAACTTAGTCTACATATTCTGGGTTTTTTTATTTAAGAGCAAAAAAAAAAAGGTCTTCGGCACAATTTACGTAAAATTTTAAACTTCACCAGCTATTATGGGATTTGTTATGAGTGGGAGCGATCACTTCAAAAAAATTTTGAATAAGGGGCGTTTATGAAAATGAGTTTGGGAAACCCTGATTTAAGACCACATAAAATGTCTATTGATATATCATAGTACTTACATAATTTATATTTAATTCTTTCAAGACTTTTCACAAAAACAATGGCGAAAGTCTGCAGAGCAGAAGCCTGGATTTTCATATGCCGTGAGACAGGCTCAAGCTTAACAAAAAAGTTGATCATACAAATTCAATCATCAGACCACAAGCTTCGGTAGACTGAGACCGGTTTCGTCCTTACCAGAGCTCATCAGTCAGTCACAGCTAAAAAACTTGCAGTCTTGGTTCTACACACGGTTTGTTATGTTTTTAGATGAAGCAACCGCTGGTATTGATCATTGACGATTGTCTTTTGCCGTGCAACGTTTAATACATTGTCCACTAGGCAAGACATCTGGTACGCTCGTATTAAATACAATCAACAAAACCAAAAGCGAAAGTCTGCAGAGCAGAAGCCTGGACATTTGTATGCCGTGAGACAAACTCAAGTTTAACAAAAGAGTTGATCATACCAATTCGATTATCAGACCACAAGCTTCGGTAGACCGAGACCGGTTTCGTCCTCATTAAGTCAGTCACAATCGAAAAATTTAATACGAGCGTACCAGATGTCATGCCTCGTGGACAATGAATTAATCGTTGCACGGCAAAAAACAATGCTGACGTCACTGATCAACACCAGCAAATGGTTGCTTGATACGAAAGCATTATAAACCGTTTGTAGATGAAGAATGCAAGTTTTTCGGTTGTGACTGTCTGAAGAGTCCTTGAGGACGAAACCGTTCTCAATCTACCAAAGCTTGTGGTCTGATGATCGGATTGGTATGATCAACTCTTTGTTTGAGACTTTTTAATGCAAACTCAATTTCGGTCAAAGACCTCGTCAGCATTGCATAGAAAATCTTTTAAATAAATTAGGTTTATTTTAACGGTATCAGTTCAGTTTTTATTTATTTAGCAGGGTTGCCACACATTCAGTCCATCTCAAACAGTTTGAAACTTAAAAAATTACTCAGGCTAGTTTTAATTTAAAAGTTTTATTTAAAAATCAAATTGTTACAAGTATTAAGTCTTATTTTTATATTGTTAGCAGTGTCCACGAATTCACAGTTAGTTGAATGCGAAAAAGAGTGCGCACAGTAAATTTTTGAAAAAAATGGAGAGCGGGGGCGATTGCTTTATTTAACTTCTTTGAAGGGACGTTATGAAAAAGTTTTGAAAACACTGATCTGATATTTCAAGTACAAAATAATATATGTTAACTTTCTCTGAGCGTGTTATAAAATATTAAGTTTTTCTTTTAATTTAAAATGGTACAAGGTTACGGTATAAAACCAATAAAGGTCAAAAATTTTGACTCCAGTACTTTTACACTCAAACACAAAATCGGCAAAAAATTAATGGTAAAATATATTTTTGCTGAAACAAAAAAAAATATTTTTAAAATTCTTATACACTAAAATTTACCGTTTGTTATATCAAACTTCCTATAAACAGGGTTTCAACTAAAGTTAAAAAAAAAATATAGGGAAATCCATAAAATGTTGCAAATTTATAGGGAAATTAACGAATAAATAACAATAAATTTTAAACATCATAAACATATTTTTAAGGTACATAAAGTAAAATATGTCATTAACCGTTTACAAGCACAGTTTTAATAAGCTCTAATTTTAGTCAATTTCGCAAAATTTATACAAATTGTATTTAAGATAAATAATAAATTTTTCCCGCTAGGTGACGCTATTGAGTCACAATTTTGTATTGAAATCGAAAATATTTAGATCTAAAAATATAATTAAAACTATTTTACGTGTTTTTCACCACGCGGTGTCATTGTTTTGGCTTTCAAATTTCATTTACCAACCATAAAAATAAAAAAAATATTTCAAAGGATTTTCACATATTTTCAATTTTTTCTTGGGATTTTTCAGAATATTGGAAATTTCTAGAGAATTATAGGGATTGATATGGAACCCTGTATAAAGTTCAAACTTTAAAAATGCAGGACTTTCTATGGTTTTGTTAAAAATTTCAGGTTTTCCCAAGTTTTTAAAAAATATTTCTCAAACTCCAGGTTTTTTGCCCTTAATTGCCAAATTCTAGGTTTATGGCAATTAACCCTCAACTAATTTGATTTAGCAAAACAAAAAAAAGCTTTATTAAAGCTCATAGACCTAAAATGACTCAACATTAAACTAAATATAACAAAAAATAATAATTACGTTAATAACTTTAAAACAAACCGATCGGCGAAAGTCTACAAATCCTATGCCTGGACTTTCGCATTGCGTGAGACAAGCTCAACTTAATATAAGAGTTGATCATATCAACTCAATCATCAACCACAAGCCTTCGATGAACTGTGACCGGTCTTGTTCTTAATAGGATTTCTGAGTAAGTCTTAACCGAAAAATCTACAGTCGTTAAACTACAAAGGGCAGGGTTGCCACTTTTTCAGTCAAAAATCTTCCCTGAGTGACCAAAAACTGCCTTGAGTAACCTTAAACTTTCCTGAGTTTATTCAAATCCTTAAATATTTTTGCTTCTGGCGCAAATTACTAATATCTCATGCTCATTTTCATTCTTTATTAATAAAAGAAGGTTGTATGTGGATGCTTCTATGTTAGATACTTACTGAAAATATGAAAAAAACTGTTTTCAAAATTCAATGTTAAAAGGTTAAATCAAATTTGTGCACAATTTTGTGTAAACATGTTAGTAAACTTTATACATAATAGAAAATAGTTTAGTTTTATTTTGAAATTTTAATTACTTT
The DNA here is from genome assembly GCF_965202585.1 of Thalia democratica. Taxonomy (NCBI): domain Eukaryota; kingdom Metazoa; phylum Chordata; class Thaliacea; order Salpida; family Salpidae; genus Thalia; species Thalia democratica. The sequence goes on along the minus strand of NC_139170.1, from coordinate 24,320,639 downwards.
TTTATTAAAACTAAGTAGTTGTAAACAAATAACTTTATTTAGGAAATAAGGACTTATAGTACAATATAGTTTTATTAAACTACATATGTAACTAAAAAATTTAAGCATAACTCACTCATTTTCGTAAAAAAGTTTATTAATTAATTTCGTCTAGCGCATCCTCAGAATAATACTGCTAAAAACTATTGATATTATAGTGTAATTTTAGTTGTATACAATGAATTTGAAAAGTCTAGCTAAAAATAGCTACATAAAAACAAATTATACAGTAATCTTCCTTTATTCTACCAACATATGTTTCTGTGTGTCAACGAATCAACACACTTCAACTGGGTTCTGTAAAAAAATAATTACTGTTATGAGAGAATAGAAGCATAGAATAGAATATGTGTATACATGTTTTCATTAAAATAAGATATTTTCTACAGATAATAGTTATTAATAGGTAAAATACTTAATATTAAATCCGACTGTTATAAAACTATATAATATTTATGATTATTAAGTCTAAAATAAGTAAAGTAAGCTAAATTAAACAACAAAACAACAAATTATAATATAAACAAACAACTCACGTTAATAGGAAAGGTAACTGATTCAAAATTTATTGTCGTTAACTAATGAAAAATATATTCATTGCAACTAATAATTACGTCACAATGTAAACGAGGTTATTTAAACTATTTAATTTGCATTGCAAAGATCATTAATTTAGTTTTTATGTAATCTATTTTGAACAAAAATAAAACATTAACCATTAGATAGTTGATCAATAAAATTTAATAAAACTTAACGACGGTGAAGGCAATAAGAGTCACAGAAACTCGATGTAATATGTATATTATATATTGAATGTTTGTAATGATTGAATCAAAGTTATATAGAATTAGGAAGCAGATTTAGTTCAAATGTAAAAATCAAAATGAAAAAATTAAACTTTAAGAAAAAACCAAAACACAAAAAAACTAAATTGTTATTAGGCTTACGATGTACTGAGCGATAATTAATTTACAGCGACATACATAAAATCATAATGAACTAAATTTAATATATATTTTATTTTATAATTAATAAAATAATTAATTGGTAAAATAGGAGTCGGCTGTAAAATTTAAAATATCAATATTACAATAATATAGCTGTAATAATATTACAGATATTTTAAATAATTAATAAGTAAGTTGTAAGTTGTGTTATATATGGAAGTTAAAATGTAAAACAACAAGGTAGTCATATGTTAAGTATAAACCTGCAGTAAAAAACCTACTAGCTCTCTTGGGCGTAGTAGGTAAAAAAGCACGGTTTATCTGTGATTTGAATACAGGCTTCCAATTAAACTTGGAACTTAACATATAAAGGTGTGAAGAATTATGGTCGGAGGGTAAAGTGAATATATGAAATTTCGGAGAATAGGAAGTGACTTGTGTGAAATAGATATAAATTATAAATGAATAAAACTATATGTTACTTAGGATATATAATTATATTAATATATGTTAAGTGAGTGTGTGTATGTGTAAGGTGAATGAAAAGTATAGAAGGTGAGAAGGCGCCAGGTGTTATTTGAAGAAAAACCGTCGGTTGTGTGCACAGTTGTTTGAAATATCACGTCTTTTATTTAGTAATTGTTTACTATCTTCTTCTAAAATTGCCATTCATTCAAGGTTGCAATGAATATATTTTTCATTAGTTAACGATAATAAATTTTGAATCAGTTATCTTTCCTATTAACGTGAGTTGTTTGTTTATATTATAATTTGTTGTTTTGTTGTTTAATTTAGCTTACTTTACTTATTTTAGACTTAATAATCATAAATATTATATAGTTTTATAACAGTCGGATTTAATATTAAGTATTTTACCTATTAATAACTATTATCTGTAGAAAATATCTTATTTTAATGAAAACATGTATACACATATTCTATTCTATGCTTCGCTTCTATCATTACAGTAATTATTTTTTTACAGAACCCAGTTGAAGTGTGTTGATTCGTTGACACACAGAAACATATGTTGGTAGAATAAAGGAAGATTACTGTATAATTTGTTTTTATTTATATTCCAGCTACGTCATAAAGTATAAAAGTCTGTTTAGAAAAAAGTTTAAATAGAATTGAGTTGTACTAAGCTAATTTAAAGTAATTTATAAGACAAAATTGCTAAAACAAAAACATTTAATATAGTAAAAATTTTTACCTGAAACTAAATTAAATAAAAATCACATTACAAAATACGACAAAAACGACAACAATAATACTACTAAAAACACGCTATTTATAAAGTTTTAAATTTCAAAAATCTCTTTGTTTGCAAATTTTTGGCTCGCGAGTTCTAATAAACATAGATTCTAGAACTGAGAGATGGTAGGTGTTTCTAGCTCGGGATAGAATTTCGAACCTATTATCCAGGTAGTTCTCGGCACAAACAGGGTTGTTGAGGAGGTGCTGATAAATAGATGACTGTTCACCTTTAGGCTTCGCGTCGTCATTAAAAATAAACCTTTTTAGCTTTTTCGTGACATGCTGCTCTCGCCTGACGTGGAAACGTTGAGATGTTCGACCTACGTAGTCATTTCCGCAATGACATGTAAATATGTATACTACATTACTCAAATCATGGGTAGGTGTGGCATCTTTCAAAATTCCGTTAAGCGGGCGGTTGGTGTTGTACACAATGGTACATAGTTTTTACCGTTGAAGAAGAAGTTTCCGGTAAAATTCACTTCTTAGACATTAACATTACTAGAAACAGCAACAACACCTTTTCTACTTCTGTGTACAGAAAAGTTTAAAAATGATTAGAATTCCCTGAAACTCTCTATAATTTGAATATTGCCTGAGTTTCCCTAAATTGCCTGGGTGGGTGGCAAAATTGAAAGGGTTATAATGATAAAAAATGAAACAGCCGTTTGCTGGTATTAATCAACGACGTCACTATTGTTTTCTGCCGTTTTCGTTGATTCTATTCAATACGAGCCTACCAGCTGTCTTGCCTAGTGAACAATGTAACAAACGTTGCACTGCAAAAAACAATACTGACGTCACTGATCAATACCAGCAAACGGTTGCTTTATGTTTTATTTAAATAAACTGTTTTTGGATTCACGAAGTCAAGCTTTTCGTTTGTTACTGACTGAGAGATTCCTAAAAAGGATGAAACCGGCCTCAAAAAGTCTTGTGGTCTGTTGACGAAATTGACATTATCAAAACTTATGTCATTAACATTATTTGAAATACATGACGTAAATTGAAGTATGAATAATTTTTATCGCTTAGAAAAAAGCGGCTAATATTTTAATCAAACATTTAAACAAAATTTAAAAATGCTACAGTATTACTCTTTGATTAGTTAGACAAAAATTAAAGAAAGTAAGACTTGCCATATTATTTCCGATATAGAAAGTATTTGAATCAGGGCAAATACCACATGTTGCCTGGCTTTCATAAACTTGACTGAAAAAAAGTATATTATTATTCATACACCTTTTGAGACAGATCAATTTTAAAATTAAACTAATAACAATAAAAAAAGCAATTAACCCAGTAATTGGGTCTGCAAATTAAAAAAAAAGTTTATTTAAAGTTAGCTTTTTTAAATCCTTACAAATATTACAATAAACAATGAGTATTACAAAAAAAGTAGTGACAATATCTAGAATAGTTATAATACTAATAATAGAAGTAATGATAACATAAATAACATAACAATGGCGAGTATAACAATATAGGTGTAAGTCGAAGTATATTCAGTACAGTAATTATAATATATGTTTAAACTACGGAAACAAGTAGTACAAAAAGTAGAAGTAACGTGCATAACACTAATACTAAATCTTTAGTGGTAATTAAACCTATAAGTAACAAAACATAGAGTATTTAAAAGAAATGCAATTATTTTATTATAAATAAAGATTAATAAGTATAGATATATAGATAAAAATAAAGATTATAACATTGTTTATAAAGAAGATTAAAAAGTAAAGAACAGAATATTTTTTATCGATTCAATTTTAAAGATAGTTACGCCGATCATAAACATACTTTTAAGAATACTAATAAATAGCAAACTACTCGTTTGTCAGATTAAGTGTGGATATACTTTCACAGAAATGGTAAAAAGCCAAAATTGAGTGTAGTTTATTTCATAAAATCAATCAAGCTCCAAATGGTTAAGTAGCATCTTCCAAACATACAATTCGAAAATCTTCCCACAGAAAAAACGATACTTCTTAAAAAAACACCCAACTATATCAATCCATTCAATTATTTTTATCACAAAGATTTATAAACAATCACAAGTTATAGTATTATCTCATAAAAATACTGGTATTTTATATCCTTTCTATCCAATCGTGGTATAATTTTTAAACTTCTAAGAAAGCTTGTATTCAAAAACTAATAAAACGTGGCTTCAATCAGTTTTTTAATAATTTTAGCAATTTTATGTTAATTTACGGTTTTCATTTAATTATATATTTTTTAAATTTTAGACCATGTTTTATATCTCCATTTTAGTTTTTTTTAACCATTGTTTTTTAATTAATTGGTTATCATTTTAAGGCTTTGAAAATTAAGGAATTTCGTAAAGTAGGACTGAAAAATTCTTACATATTGCTATTTTGACCAAAAAAAACTGAATTTTTGAAATTTTAACTTAAAATAACTGACTTAGCCTGACCCGTGGCAACCATGTAGTTGTTGTTTTAAAGCTTGCCCAACAACAGAGTCTTTCCGATTAAAAAATGGAGCAATTAATTACTATATGGCATTCTGTTACATTATTTATAACAACATTTTTGTAATTTTATCACTTGGTTACTTTGATTTTATTAAATATTTTGTCTATTAGCAATTTGCTTTTAGTGATTTTGATAACCTTGCTCTATTTAAAATATAATTTAATGATCTAGTTTACAGAAAAAAATGAAACAGTTTTTTGGTTTACTATCACTTAAGTTTCTCAGAGCTTATGGATTTTGAACTTTGAATTTTATTGCAATTTCTTTGGTCAAGATGTGATTAATTTTTTTCTCCTAACTTTTGAGCCGCTGGGTTTTTATCATATGCTTTAATTAATCCATACACTCTTTATATTCCCATATTTTCTAGTTAAATTTATATTTTTTACTCGTTAATTAAACAACGCATAATATAAATTCAAAATTTCGCATACTTCCGCGCCAAGTACGCTCTAGTTATGTCATATAAATAATTGTTGTTGTTGTTTTTCTTGATTTAATCCATACTTAGTCTTGGTGTAACAAAGTAGACTAGGCAGCATTTAGTACACTTTTTTATCTTATTTGAATAATATTGTGTATGTTGTAGGAATCTTCAAGTAAAATTTTCTTGTTTATTGACGGATAAAAATTTTCTACATCAAACCGATCAGTTTGTATTTGTTTGTTTCTTGTTTTTTGAACCATGTTCTGATTTTTTCTGAGCTATTCCATTGTTTTAGATTTTTCTTTGTCGTGTTGTTTTGTTTACTCCTTTAAGTATTATCCTGTTTACTTTTCCGAAGCTAGAGCTTGTTGGGTAAATTTTTCTAGCTTTAGATTTGATGTTTAAATTGTTTTTATGATCCTTTAAAGTTATAGCATTCTTTGACTGGTAGTTGGTTTATTCAGTTGTTTAATTTTATTTCAAAATTGTAGCTATTGTTCGAGCTTCATGTTTTATTTCGTTAATGTGTTTGTTTTTTTTTTCTATTTTTTGTAAGTGCTTTTTTATATATTTAGTTGTTATATAACTCTAAGAGTTAGTTTACAGAAACAAAAACAAATTCTATATACTAATACTATGTATTACTAATACTATGTATGTATAATATAAGCATTTTGTCATGAACATATAGCTTTTAAAAGAAACAAATAGTATATTTTAAGTTAAGACTGAAAAACTAATTATAATACAAACCACATTAAACTTACAAATAATTAGTTTCTGTAGAAACATTTTTTACCAGTTTAACTACGGCAAGCGGAGATAGTCCTTTATCATCGTCGGACTTTGACACATTTTCAACAAAAACCTGTGAAATTTTTAGATGTTAAGAAAATTAATAGTAAAATATTAATAATTACTTGTTAGTTGCGTAAGTTAAATTTAATATTATAATAAAACATTTGAACAATATTGACTTGTTAGAATTTCCTAAGGATATTTCACCTGAATCACTGATTTTAGTGCTTCTGAGACTTTGCTAATTTGTTATATACTTTGTGGGCGCCTTATTTAGCTTAAAGCTTTTTTCTTCATTTGCCTATTTTATTGAAAACATAAAAAAAAGCATCTTATTTAAAAAATTAAAATATGTATTACTTAAAGCCTGTATTAGAAGTGGAAAATTAGAAGGAAATAACTTATACGATTAAAGTAGAATTAAATTTGAAACTTGTCAAATATAACTAATAGAAAAATAGGTAAAATGTATGCTAAAATACTAAATAAACTTAAAAGTTCAAAAAACGCACGATGTGGTAAAACTCTAAGTTTAACAGCAACTCCATAATAAAAAGGTAAATACTGTTACATTTACATTACATATTTATATACATGTTTTAAACAATTTTATTTTCTGCGTCACTACTCTCGCAGCTTTTGGTTTGCATTAACAAACATTTTAATAAATACAAACATTTTTACATACATGGTAATACTACACAGTAATAAGTAACACAAACCCAAACTATCACAAGAGAACTTTTATCCAGTGAAAAAATTTGGTTAGATTTTTCAAAAGAGGCTACTGAATCTAATGATACAATTGGACTAGTATGACAATTTTTCATCCATGCTAGAACAAAACATAGTTGGTATATGCGCTATTTTTAAAATAGATCAAAATAGAACTTCAAAAATTTGCATAAAACTTAGTTTATTTGAATTTAAATAAGATTGCTTAAGTAAAAAATAAAGATGTTTTGAGGTATCGGATTTTACGCAAGAAAATGGTCGAACAGTATCATACCTATTTTTCTATGAACAATATTTAAGTTAAACGACATTAAACTTTATGACAATACTTTTTTTACAAAAATACAGTAGTATGATAAAACTTTAGTATAGATTAAATTCCTAGCTTTTAACATCTAATTTTTAGCTTATTAAAAAACTTCAATTTTAACAAAATAGTATTATTTACAAGTAATGTTATAAATAAATGACTTATAACAATTAAAAATAAAGTAAAGACAGAAAGATTTTTTTTTGAAATATAGTTTATTTATTTATTTAAATTTAAAAAAAATCGGTTTTAAGTAATACCTAGTTTAAAAATATCTAGTACACTTTCATGTATAATTTTCTAGACAGGTATTAAGTAACTTTGCTTATGTTATAGTTTTAAAGTATAGAAACTGTTTATTTGCTCATTTTAAATATTTTAATATTGAAATGTAGATATTTCATATTGAAATGAATACAGATACCATTTGTATTTAAAACAACAATAATATATTTAAACTCAGAATTATATTTTAACACTATAAAAGGAGTATTCATAAAACTAGTCTAACAATAGTTTCTGTAAAAAATAAAACAGTTTAAAAAAAAATTTAATACTGATGTTAAATAATGAACGTGTTTATGGAAAATTATCAAATCAAGTCAGCTGTAAAGTAAAAAATAGCTATTTAATTTATACCATTACAAAAATTATTTATGATACCTGAAGTGTAAGATGGAAATCTATAGACAAGATCATCTTTAATACAATGCATTTCAGATGGCTCATTCAAATCATAAACAAGAACAATTCCTTCTGCCTAATTTCAAAAACACAATAAAAACTGAAGTTTTGAAACATTGTCAGTAATTAAAATTTGTAAATATAATAAATATACCCAAAAATTATTTCTCTTAAAAATTGATTAACACATACCGTTTTCAAAGTTTATGATATACTTTTTTGTAAAAAGAAAATGTAAAACAATCCCTTAAAAAGTAGCACAAAAATCTTGTCTAAATTTATTGACTCAATAACTGAATTATACTAATGATAAGTCAATAGCTTTTATAAATATAATAAAATTGATTTGAGCAAAACTTGTTACCTTTTTAACTGAAAAAAAAAACAAAACCTACATTTAACAATATAAACTTATAGAACAAATTAAAATAAACTTTTTTTCAGCAACTTTAGAGGTCTCAACAAAGTAGGAGACTAATCATATATTAAGAATTTAATTTTAAACGTATAAATTTTATCCTATTTTAAGGATTTTTATGAACTTTTAAAATTTTAAAATACTTTTAAATTAAATATACAATGGCCTTAAACTTATCAAACTTTAAGTGATTATTGTATCAAAAGTATATTTAACTTACAGTTCCCACGAACAAAACATGTTTCATTGGAGAATAATATCCAGCTTTTGGTATACCATCGCAAATCAAAAACCTGTTAAAATGGAGTTCTAATGACACCCATAAAATAAAGATATATAATATGCAATTTAACTGTTCACGTTGCTGATGCTTAACCAAACTTTTAATATATATTATCCCACAGTTGATGAATACTTGTTGGTCATTATCACTAGATGTAACAGGGGTAAATGCTTGTATAATTTGATCTTCACATTGCAAACAAAAACAAAGTTTTCTGTCTAGAAGTTAAATTTAATGAAATAAACGAGATTATTTATCGTAAGCTAATAACTAACAACTAAAAAATATACAAACTATATTACAGCTATACAGAAGTATCATACATAATGTGTTTCTTTTATATTCTTAAAAACAAGGTTGCCACTCATTTTTTCAAATTTTTTTCCAGGTTTTTCAAATTTCTTCCAGGTTTTTAAAAGTAAACATTTTTGGGTCTGTCTTTAGTTTTAAGTTAATTTATTTTTAAAAAACTGTGTTAAATAGTATAAAAATATTGAAAAGATACTGTTAAGTTACTTTAAATGTGTTTTTTAATAAAAATTTTTTTTGATGATGACAAAAAATCTTAATTATATGATAAATTTTTTGTGTCAAATCAAAATTTTACAACTGAAAATGTTAAAATTATTAAAAATTCCAGGTTTTCCCAGGTTTTTTAAACAAAATTCCATGTTTTTCCAGTTTTTTTTTCAAAATTTCTCAAATTCCAGGTTTTTCCAGGTTATTTTAGCCTAAATTGTCAAATTCCAGGGTTTTCCAGGTAAAGTGGCAACCCTGTAAAAATTAAAAAAAGTTGTTATATACAAAATTGGTGTTAACATATATAAGGTGTTAATGTAGCGAATTCAAACTAAATTGTAAAAGTAAAATTCATTAAATAAATATAAACTTAAACGTTTTTTCATAATGTTGACTACATTTCCAACCATCACTACATATAAATTAAAGTCTACAAAGAATCCGTGCGTACTAATAAAGCATATTTATTTAATAAGCTGCAACAAATACCATCAATGCAAACCCATCAAAGGGTTCTAAACTTTGTAAACAATAATTTCCTTCTTTTACAACTGACTTAAACAACATTAGATGTTAAAACAACATGTTGTAAACCAGGATATTACAAACCCATTTTGAGAACATTAAAAAATGATTCCCCTACTCATTACAAACACCAACATATATAGTACAAGTTTTAAATCTCTGTAAGCATTATCTGCTTGTTCTCCGAAAAATTTTGAAAAAGAAAAGAGAGTTTCTGTAGTCTAATATTATATAAAGCCGAGCGTGGCTTGAAAGTGGCAGTTTTCGAATATTCTTGAGTAGAATGTTAAAACTTTCGTCGTAGTACAGTAAAGCTCGCAGCTTTTTGTTTAAAGCGATTGCGCTTTGCATTTGACAGTTTATTTAATGTTTTGTTTGGACTGGCTATTATTGTTGGCATGATTAGTTACAATTAGCTACAATTAAAGCAAACGCTCTTTTGTTTTAGCAAGCACTTTTTGATTCTTTGCGAACAAGACTTCACTTATTTAAAATCGTGTTATTTTGTACTTAGTATCAAACGAAACCTAGAAAAACGTTTACCTGAACGTGTTTCGATCTAGTTTTGAACATCACCTAGATTGTATTTTAGCTTTTATACGCTTTCAGCTTTCGTTGTTTTTGGCGACTGTTTATCAAAGCATTGTACTTATATTTTAGCTAACTGACATCAGTAAAAACGGCTGAGAAACGAAAGCGTTTATATACACTTTTCGGCTTTTGTTGGTCGCTCACAACCGTTTTTTCGAGCGTTGCACTTCTTCTGTGGGTCAACTGACCTCTGAAAGAACCGCCGAAAAATTAAAGAAAGTGTATATCGATTACTATCTGTTTACAAGCTTTCGTTGTTTTTCACAACTGTCTCTCAAGTATACATTTCTATTGTAGCTCAACCAAAGCGTACTTTTAAACGTGTTATACGCTTTAAGTCCTAGTTTTGCTCTGATTTCAGTAAGAATTAAAAACAAACGCTAATGCATCTAGTAAAAAATGCCGTGCAAGCAAACCATCGAGCTCTGAATTCCACGTGTGTGAGTGTTCTTTGGTGTCGCTTTATTTGTTAATTTTAAAATTAATTTTGAGAGCTGAACAGCTATTTTTTAGTTATATTGGTAGAACGTATATACGTAAACTTTACATTATTAGTTTTAGTGTATCGTAATTTATGCTATATTGAGATTATAAAGTGAGTTATATTTAGGATCACTAAAGCTAAATTAAACATTTACTTTCTTGTCTACATTAAGATTATAATTCAAGTTGTATATTAAAAGCACTATCAAGCTTGGGTAGGAGTCAAATATGCACAAAGGGACATTTTTGCACAAGGGGTCACTTTTGCACGAAAATACTTTTGGACGGGTTGAAAAGTTTTTTATATATTTATTTTTTAATCTTTTTTTTTACTATTAATGATATTCCTATTTTTACTGTTACCACTAAACATTACCCTCGGTCATAACTTTTCTTTTCTTTTTTTTGTTATTTTATTAATTTCTTTTTATTTTTTACTCTCGTGTAAAAGTGTCCCTTCGTGCATATTTGATCCTTCGAACAAAAATGTCTTCGTGCATATTTGACCCGTTCCGACCTAGCTCATATCAAAACTATACATTAAATTATATCATAAAACCACTAGTTTAAGTTTAAATAACTACTGTCTAGTCTGGTCACTAATAAGATAATTTACTCTCAGAGTAGATATGAGTACTAACTCTATGAGTACTGACAGTAAAAAACCTAACACACTTTCGGCCTCTAGCTTCAAGAAGCTGATTTCTAAGCACGCTACGCGTGCAAAATCAACTGAAAATAATTTAGGTACTACTAGGCATACTCGTAAAAGTAGTCCTAACCTTAACACGGTCTCTGACCAACGCAATGTATTATCAGATAATACTGTAGTAGCACAGGATTATATCTTATGAAAATTCTGTCTAAGGCCTTTTTTGCTCTTTAATTCCAACCCAAGAATATCTAGTGTACGTTTCTAATTTCTTGTGAAATGTACCTAAGACATTTTTTGCTCTTCACTTATATAAACCCCAGAATAACTAGTGTAAGTTGTAAACCTTCCGTAATTGTCCCTTAAACTTTGTTTTTTTTTGCACTTCACTCTCAATCCTAGAATATCTACTGTAGGTTTCAAATTTCTTGTGAAATGTATCTAACTACCTCCAAGTAGTCCCTTTACTAGTCACACTCCTCCTTGTAGATTATTTCCCCCTGCTTGCTAAAATATCACCTAGGGGGGCTATATGGACAACTTTGAGAAACCTTGCTGTTAACTCTAATAGCTGTTGAACTTAGTTTGGTATTAAGTAGTTTTCAAATACCACAATTCACGTAATCATCAAAACAAAACTTACTTCAAGTGAATATTTTTAACCAAATAGGTTTTTACTTTCGAGCTAGTTTAATATAGTTACAAACTTATTCCTAAGTTATGAATAAAACACACTTTGAATGAATGCAATTTACTTTATTTTCAATAATAATTCTTAGTTCTGAAGAAAGAAACTATTAAATCACGACACAAATAAAATCTATAAAAAGTATCAACAATCGTAAAGTTACATAAATACTAACATCAACTCCGCGATGTAGACGTTTTCTTGATTCTCGATAAATTGAAGTAAAACGTTAAACTTAATCGTAACTAGATCATACCGCGGAATAACTTTGCAACTCACTTTAACACGTATTTGAAAGACAAAACGCCGATATATACTTGTCGGAATGAAATTAACTCCTTGAAATAATAAAAATGTTTGTTTTAAATACTGGAAGCACGTCACGAAATCTGCGTAAAACAGTTTACAACATCCGCTTTAAAATACGAAAATGAGATGTTAATATCATTACATTGTTTCTTTTTTAATTTTCAATTTTAACGTTTAAAGCCTAGTTTTAAATAATTTAAATCCTTATAATCCTACTTAACTTTAAACTTTTTTATAAGTGTTAAGCGCGGGTAAGAAAAAAGTAAGAAAAAGAAACTGTATAACTTATTATCTCAAAAGTTACATAATTTACAAAAACTTAGATAAAACACAACATAAAGACAAAGTAAGTAACAATGATAGTCATTTAGTTGTCCTCAGGCTTCTTATCCTTGGGGTTCTTGTCCTTGTGCCTGTTGTCCTCGGGCATCTTCTATTCCGGCGTTTCTCTTACGATTTCTTCTTCTACGGTGGTTTATTTAGCAGGAACGAATTGTTTTAATTCGCTTGTTCTTCTCTAAACTTCAAATTCAAAAATTCATCGAATTCACATGTTGACATAGAAAATATTCATCTTTTCATTTTCCATCATTGTAGTATTCATTTGAAAGAATTCATTTCAAAAAATACGCCGCTCAAAAAAAAAGTTGAGATATTCTTTCAAGAAAGTTTAGTAAAAACTACTATGTTATTATGCCACAAGACAATAACGAAACTGTCAGTATTTACTTTCAAACCCTTTTTTTTATACAAAACAAAAATTAAGCATTTAAAGATGCATTAAAAGAAAATTAATAGTTTAAAAAACATGAAAAACTTTAATTTTGTTTTTAACTTAGAAAAACATATGTTCTTAATATTCAACTCGCAAACTTTAATAAACAAAACAGAAAACATTTTCTTTAAAATATTTTACAAAACAATAAGTAATATGTTCATGCACAAACTTTTAAAGGATTCAAGTATAAAATATCTCAAAAAGCAACACGAGCAATTTCTAAGCATTATAGAAATTTTAAAGAGAAAAATTTAGCGAGTGCTTTTTTTCGATCGTTAACAGTCAAAACTAAATGGGAGTTGAAAGTACTTTTAAATTCAAAATTTATAGGAAAAGTTTATCACGAGTCGAATTTTAAAGCTTTAAACTTGAACTTGATTATTTTACGAGCAAAAAAATCTGGTAATTTAGTTTTGTTTTAAAATTAGAAAAAAATGTAGTTACTAAATTTTTAATATAAAAAAATAGGCATATTAAACTTTTCTATTTTATAATTGCTATTTGATAGCTTTTAATTAATAGTTCAATTACTAAACTGTAATTTATAATATAAAAAACTTTGTAACACATCATTAAAAGTAAAAAAGCTATAAAATTTTACAATTCAGAAATTTTATCAGAAAAAAATACAAAATAAACACACTTAATAGTTTCTTTCAGTTTAATTTCTTAAAAACACTACCTGAGTTTAGAAAATATTTAAATAGATTTTCATGTTAATAAAAAGTTACAACTTTTTACCTTTATTAAAGTATGTTTCGTTAGTTTTGTGAAAATGTTTATATTTTATCTTCAAAAGGGCTTTATGATAAATGGTAAAAGTTTTAGACCTGCTATTAGTAATTCTGACTCTTTTTTATTCTGTGTTATAATTTCTTTTTTGTCAAAGGAATTAAGTACTGCCAAATTGTTTTTCTCTTTAGCTAATATGTTGCTTGATACGCTAGTTTGTGATTTTGTTTTTGAAGAATTGTAATAGCCTGAGTCTTGTTTATAACTTTTAAGCTGCACTGTTGGCACTTGATATTTTGGCTTGCTATCATACTTATTATTGTAACTGATATTTTTCTGCTGTTGTTTCTGATGTTTTTCTTTGATAAGTTTACCTTGTTTTGCTTTAAAAGCAAAAGCTTGCTTATAAGCTCTACTAGCTTTTATTTTCTGCTGTTGGAGGTTACGAGAATGATGGTTTACGTTAAATATATTTTGTTGAAGTTTTTGATTGTAGTTTGAATTTTTATCTACAGCATACTTAGACCCTTGAACTGTTTTACCATTAGGACCTGTCACGTTTGCGGCTTCTGACATGTTATTTTTACCTACAACAATATCAAACTGGACTTTTTCTCCTTGTGCAAGAGACCTTAAGAATTTGTTAGGGTTGTTTTTGACGATAGCTGTATAATGAACAAAAATATCGCTGTTCCGATCATCACGTTGAATAAAACCGTAACCTTTGCGAACATTAAACCATACTACTTGACCAGTTACTCCAACTGCTATAGTGTTTTTGGTTACCTGAGCTTTTTCTTTGGTTGTTTGTGACGCCTTAGTTATATTAAATGTTTGTGTGGGTAAGTATTGATGACATGACAAACACTGTGCTATGTTAACATTATTACTACTATTCCCATTGTATGATTTTATTGGTTTAAAATTATCTCTATCGTGATTATGTTGACGATAATTGTAATTATGATTAATACCATTATCTCTTAAATGTAAATTTTGTTGATTATTAGGACGAACTGGCTCATGGTTATTTATTTTAGACTTATAATGACTTTGCTCATACTGCTGTAGTCTATTGTAATTAACTTGCTTAGGTATTAATGCGTTTTCTTTATAAACATTCCATATGGCTTGTCCTTTTCTTTTAAAAACTTCTAAGCTTTCATCAAAATGTTCTCTAATCTTATCTTTAATCGAAAAGGGCATTAAGTATGCAAGAAAAAATTTAATTCTGTCCTGCTCTGGACATTTGGCCCAGCTCACTGCTGTAGCAAATAATTTATTAAAGTTTGTATACTCATTCCAAATTGGAACTTTATCTAAAACTTCAGCTAACTGATTGTCCCTATTAATAAAAAAATTTTTTAAAGAACTGTAATTTCTTTCAGACCGTTCTGTTATTTTATAATAATCTGACAACTCTTCTCTTGGCCAAAACCCAATTAAAAACTTATACTTTGCTGTATCACTAGAAATACCTTCGTTTAACATTTCCTCCTCGAAAAAACTAATAATATCACGAGGGTTTCTTACAAAGTCTAACCTTTTAAACTTCTTAATTAGTCTTTGCGCCTTAAATGTCGCTAAAGTTGTTTAAATTATTTTGATTACTTTTTTCGTAATCATCGTAAAAAGGTTCGCGTTTTTCTAGCATCGCACGTTCGAAATGTGGTGATCTAGACTGCTTTAATCTATCATTTAGTTTTTTTATTTGCGTTTGCAAAACTCTTAACTCTTCTTCATTTGTTAGCTGCTTAACTTCGCTTGATTTTCTAAATTGTTGTTGAATGCTGTTTAACTGATAAAATTCAGCATTATCTTTCATCATCTCTGCTTGATGAGAATTATTAAAATTGATATAGTCATTGTTGTTTGCGTGCATTTATTCTGTTGACTGCTTAAAGATTCCTAATCAGAAGTATCAAGGTTCTTAATAGACACTGCGTGGTTTCCACTTTAACCAAATAGGACTTTACTTTCGAGATAGTTTAATATAGTTACAAACTTATTCCTAAGTTATGAATAAAACACACTTTGAATGAATGCAATTTACTTTATTTTCAATAATAATTCTTAGTTCTGAAGAAAGAAACTATTAAATCACGACACAAATAAAATCTATAAAAAGTATCAACAATCGTAAAGTTACATAAATACTAACATCAACTCCGCGATGTAGACGTTTTCTTGATTCTCGATAAATTGAAGTAAAACGTTAAACTTAATCGTAACTAGATCATACCGCGGAATAACTTTGCAACTCACTTTAACGCGTATTTGAAAGACAAAACGCCGATATATACTTGTCGGAATGAAATTAACTCCTTGAAATAATAAAAATGTTTGTTTTAAATACTGGAAGCACGTCACGAAATCTGCGTAAAACAGTTTACAACATCCGCTTTAAAATACGAAAATGAGATGTTAATATCATTACATATTAATAAATATTGATAAAAAACTTATTTTATACTTATAAGACACAATACTTAATATAATAAGTTTAAATACACTAAAGTTTAAGTTTTCGTAAATTTCTTTGGAAATTTTGATTAATGAAACAAACAATAATTTTAACTATTAACACTTAAATTTTCAAACTGATGTTAACCGTAAAAAACCTAATATAAACTTTTTGAATAAAACATAAATTTAGATTTTACAATCCTTATAAAGATATTTTCAAACCTTCTTAAATTTAAATAAAACTAGGTGTTTAAAGAATCTTTGTACGGTAATTCGCCAATAATTTAGTTATGGTATACTATATTGCAGTATCCACTCAAACCTGAAAAACTAGTAAAAAAGAGCACTAGTTGACGTGTGACGTCTACACAACACATAAATTTTTAACATGTGTTGTCCTGCTTAAAAACGTCTTCACATGTGAGTGAAGCACATAAATTTTTAGTATTATTTTGTTTTATGAGAAAATAGTGGTCCGTAAGTTTGTGTCAGGATTTTTTTACAAAATAGAATATATCTCAAAAATTAGTTTAAGTTTGTATACTCTAAAAAAGAGTGACTTATAGTTCAAACTTTTTTTATAGAGTCAATGTTAATTTCTGCAAAAAAAAAAAAACGCCTTGAACCCCCTATGGCCTTAAAGTACTTTACTGAACCAAATAAACAAAACACCCAATGCATAGATACTTGATAGTTAATGAAAGTAATAAAACATATACTAATCGGAAATTTCTTGATGTGAAAAGTATTTTAAACTAGAAGAAAAAAACATTAAACTAGTAAAAATGATCTAGCGATAAAAAAATACCATACTCTGGCAAAAAACTGTTGTAATTTTTATAACAATTATTTAATGGTAAACATAAATTATTTGCGTTCTTATTTTTAAAGTCTTAGAATAAAAATGTTAATCTAAGAAACTAAAAAACACAAAAATAATATCTATATTGACTACCTATACTTGTATTACAAGCACACATGTTATCTGCTTAGTTATAAAACTACTACTTTATGATTTAAAATAAAATGTTTTAAATTTTTTCGAACTGCATTTATAATATATTTTAAAGTAAACATCTACTATATACAAATAAAATTTTTATGTAAACTTTTCAAATTAGCTTTAAAATAAAAGCTTTACCTACTTGTAGTTAAAGAAGATTCATTAAAGTTTATGTAAGATTCACTCATTTTAAAATGACTTTTGGACCCACTCTTGCTTTTTCCAATAACATTAAGCTCAGTAGAACTTACTTCAAATAAGCATGAAGAATGTCGTATAAATTCATTAAAATTTCCCTTATCATTTTCAAACATAGACTTTATCTTTAAATATTCATTAACTTCTTTTCTTTTTATTTTATTTACATATTCTCCTGTCAAAGAAAAAGTTGTTATAAAAAAGCAAATTTAATTTGTTTTCGTTTTGCTTAGTATATTCACACAATCAAGCAACAAACAATCAAAAAAGTTTTCTTTAATATTGTTTTTCAGTTAAAAATTAATAAACTTATAATAAATTTTTCCAGTGAAAAATTGAACAAAAATTTAATATAACATTTGACTAGTTTGACTAATACGGTGCATCGTGACTATGTCTTCCTGATACATTCTAAGAAGGATGAAACCAGGTCGCTTTTATATTATAGGTGATTTAGTCTGTGAATTAAACAATGGAGGTCTCTTTATAGGTTTCAAAGTTATATGACCTATATTGAGTTATGTCTTCAAAAAAAAAATCTAAAAACATCCCCAATTAAAAAAAAAAAATTAAACACCAATAAAAAAATTTTTGAATGTACAAAAATATTGTTTTTTTTTCAGTAGGAACCATTCCATATCACATAAAAAAAGCAAAATAAATTAATAGAAATAAGTATTTTAAGAGTTTTTGTATATTTTGTGTAATATATGGTAGTCAATAAGGAAGAAATTAGAGGGAAGATTTTAATAAAATTAAAGACTATTTTATTTTTGTTCAGCAATTTGTCTGAGAACTTATTTATGTTGTGCATTTTCATACTCTTTCGATCAAGATTTTTGGTTAAGAAAATTTCAAGTTCAACTCTGTTAGAATTTTGTAAAATATTTTCTGAGTTATATTTTGTTTTCAACAAATATCTTTTGTTGTCAAATTATTTAGGGTAATCTCAAGATAGATTATACACTATTTAAAATTCATTATTATTAGGCAAAAAGTTAATGTTTAAAAACTTTATAAAAATCTTTATTATACTTTTTAAATTAAGTTTTCAGAACAATTGAACAATATTTACCACCAAATGCAAATTGTCCATCTTGAGGATGCTGCTGCCATTTTTCTACTAACTCAATTACATCTGTTTGCACTTCTATTGCCACTGCATCGTCATTAGACTGGGTAGCTATCTATAATTAAAACTATTTTAAATATATGGAAAAAAAAAATTAAACTTGTAAATTTACGTCAAACAAAGTCAACTTAGTCTAGTATTCAAACATTAAAAATTGTACAGTAGATTTATTTAAACAAATCTGTCAGAAGAAAATCTTAGCTAGTTAGTAAACGTAAAAAAGCTAATAGTCATATCATTACACAAAAAATAACAGCAATATTTGACAAACCACTGTCGTTCAGGCAACTAGTAGAGGGAAAACTAAGAATAGCTAAAAGAAAATAAATCTGAATTTAGAAACCTAATAGAAAAACCTTAAAGTTTCAGAATAACTCACGTATATAGTCCCCTTTACTACTCTTCTGGTTGATGAAAGCTTTAAAGCATTGATGTTGTACAAAAGCTAAAATTAGTTCAAAAAAGGCTACTTAGTTAATAAATGGCTAGTTGATAAACTTTCTCTGTGAAAAGCCAAAACAGAATAGGAGTCACAGCATGAAAAATACTACAATCAAAACCTCGTCGAAGACGACTTTTCACTTAACTAAAGATTAGCCGCTCCAAGAATTATACAAGAAAATTTGAGGTCTATAACTAGAAACTTATCAAGTAAACTAAGAAAATATAAACGTTTTTTTTTTTGAGAAATAGTAAAAAGGTTTTGCGAAAGTTCAATTTTTACCTGCTTTGAGCGGTGCATTGGATGAGGAGGACACAGATAGATTGGATTGCTGCAGACAGACGGGTCATTAAAACTGGTACTTACTTTAATATATTGTACTGAACTCGCTAATGGTCCCGGTTTTGCGATAATAGTGAATAAGTTTACAAATAAAGTAGTTGTAACACTGCGAAGTTTAAATTTGTTAAAGCACTATGACGTTTGCTTAACAACCAGTTTTTAATACGAAATGCTATTCTTGTTGTAGCAACGTTCAATTACTGATGAACTCTGATGAATGACACAATACTTTTCTTCGCTTTGAATTGAATTGAATCTTTGAGTGGAATTCAGTTAAGCGTTTGAACTTTTATAAATTTGTTGCTTTTTAAGAAAGTACCAAGTTATAGATTAAACTTTGTTGCTTATTAAAGAAAGTACCAAATTATTAAATTATTCTTTAGCTTTATTAACTTTTTGTACAATTTCACTTGATTTAATACGTATTTTCTAACATTTGTTATTAAATATTGTATATTAAACTGTGCTGTGTAACTTATAACCAGTTGTTTGTAATTTAATTTACTATTTAAGTGATTACTATACTAATAGAAATGATTAAGACTAAGATAAAAAATAAGTTAACGGGTCTTGCAGATACTGAGCCATCAGTATCTGCCGACTTCAATATACTAGTAGACCTTTACATATTGCCGTTTATCGGAGTTATGCATGTTTAGTAGCCAACAGCAAAAAAAAATCATTGCCTAAGTCGTAAAGACCAAACTACGGAAAGGATTATCTTTCAATTGCTCGTATCCATAAGAAAAGAAAACCCCGGAGCAGCCGGTTACATGACAATTAAAATTCGGACAACTCAAATTCCAATAATTAAAATTCTTAAAAAATATTTAAATGATTATATCTCAAAAAGTAATATAAATTTAAAAAAAATATGTAGATCTTATTAAAATCTACAAGCCACTTTTTCTTTTTTGCAAAATCTTAAATATTTTTAAGATATTTTAAAATTATTTAAAATAATTATGTTTTTATTTTATTTAAGCCATATCTCAAAAAATATTTAATGTTTTGCAAAAAGAAAAAAACGGCTTTTAGATATTAATAGGACCTTCATATGTATTTTTTATATTTGAAAAATATACATAACATTTCTAGTTGTGACTCTTTCAATTTTTTTTTAAATAATTTGAACTGTCCGAATTTGAATAGTCATGCACCCGGAGCAGCCGATACCTAATTGCAAAAAAGTGTAATACAAATTTAATCAACCACAGTGCTTACAAACTTCCAACCTTTACGTACGGCTTTTTAACAATGACACCTAAGTTAATAAGATTTAATTAAAATACTCTCAGAAGAAAAGTATACATGTAACGATATCTCCACATATCGCTCTGAAGAGAGTACAAAAAACGCGAAAACGGTATAAAAAGCACCGCAAGAGAGATCAAGTGTGGTTAGTTGTCATAGTTGGTGTTGAGTCGTAGTAGTCGTAGCGCAGTTGCGTTGGCGTTAATGTGTTTTATAGGGGTAGTGTATGTGTTTAGTTTTCGAGCACTACTTTTGATTATGTTTAAGACGTTCCTTTGATACGTTTACTAAGCATTATTTGTTATTGGGCATTGAACAATATAACATTAATATCATTAATATTCATTTAGCGAGTCACTTAGTTTCTATTCTAAAATCGTAGTCTCTTATATTATACAATAAACATTGAGTGTTAATTCGTGTTTGTTTACTAACTAGAATTTAACCTAGTTAAGCTTAATTTATATATCTAGCATTTATTTATAGGCAAGATTATATTAGATTACGGTTTAGTTGACACCGTAACAGAGATCTTAACCTCGGTCTATTACGGTTTATTACATTTAAAATCAACTACGGTTTAGTTGACACCATAACCGAGATCTTAACCTCGGTCTATTACGGTTTATTACATTTAAAATTAACTACGTTTTAGTTGACACCGTAACTGAGATCTTAACTTCGGTCTATTACGGTTTATTGCATTTAAAATCAACTACAGTTTAGTTCACACCGTAACCGAGATCTTAACCTCGGTCTACTACGGTTTATTACATTTAAAATCAACTACGGTTTAGTTCACACCGTAACCGAGATCTTAACCTCGGTCTATTACGGTTTATTACATTCAAAATCAACTACGGTTTAGTTCACACCGTAACCGAGATCTTAACCTCGGTCTATTACGGTTTATTGCATTTAAAATCAATTACGGTTTAGTTCACACCGTAACCGAGATCTTAACCTCGTTCTTATACGGTTTATTACATTTAAAATCAACTACGGTTTAGTTCACACCGTTACCGAGATCTTAACCTCAGTCTATTACGGTTTAATACATTTAAAATCAACTACGGTTTAGTTGACACCGTAACCGAGATCTTAACCTCGGTATATTACGCATATGTTACGGTTTAGTTCACACCGTAACCGAGATTTTAACCTCGGTATATTAGCATTTATTTATAAGCTTGATTATATCAGACCTTTTGTAGAATACGTTTAATTGTAACAAATACCAACTATAAACCCGATTGGTAGCACTAATCACCTATATTTGAGTATGAGCACTAGCAGCGAGAAATCCATACCTGTGTCAGTATACGACCGCTCGAGGTTAGTTACTGATGCTGAAGAGGGTATGGACGCTGGTTATCACATACCAAATTTTAACCCTGAGCCGACTATTACAAAAGATCTCATTACCAAGAATAGAGGGTTATACACTTTTAATGTACGAATTTTATTTGGCTTTTTAGATAGTTTTAACTAAATTTTTATTTAAAACATTTTACATCATTAGTAAGTTATTTAAACTTCATTATAAGATCAGTTTTAAGTTTATCAATTTTATTGTAATATAACTTTTAAAAATTCAAATCTTACTAAATTAAAGTTTTAATATTTATTTTTTCCTGATAAATTTTTATTAAAGCCATAAAAAAATTCTTATTAAATTATCAAATTAATTTCATGTTAAATTAAAATGACTTTGACTATCTCTATAAAACATAAAAAAGGTACAGTATATATAACACTAGTGTTTCTAAATGTATTTCAAATTAAAAATATCTTACTTGTCTTGTGTTAGTTGTGCCAAAAGTTTGCATATAAAAGTTATACTCAGTTACTGGTTTAATTTCAAACAAATCAAAAGAGTGAACATCCAATTGAATGTGAGGTAACAAGTCATTACTCCGTTTACTGTAAGAAATAATGTTTATCATTTTTTAAACAACAGATCGGCAAACTGCGGTCAGCAAAGCAACAATCTGCAACCTGCGATTTAAAAACTATATAAAAAAAATTTTATTGTAAAAGCTTACAATTAATCTTTTAATAAAATATTGGAACATAAGTGACCAGTAATTATACAATAAGTTACAAAAGACACACAATTACACTAAATATATTTCGAGCAATTCTCATCAGTAGAGTACAAAGCTAACAAGTAATATAATTTTACAAACTTATATAGTAACCAAGTAATCACAAAGTAATCAAGAGATTCATAAAAGACAAAAGCAATTAGTAACAGTTAAAATCATATAAGTTTACTTACGTTATAATTGATCTGCAGTAAAACTAAACAAAACAAACGAAAGCAATCCTTTTAATTAAGTAAATACTACTTATCACTGTTACTTATTGCTTATTTTATCATGTTTTTGATTTAAATAGTTATTTTATATTGATCACTACAATTATTATAAATTACTGCGGCCGGCGACCAACTTTTTCTCGAAATATTAGCCGACGGCTTATAAAAAGATACATAATTCTGCCTTTAACAATGCCTATACCTTATAGTATACAATAAACTACAAATAATATAAAATTATGTCTATTAAGTAAAGTATCATTCTAAAAGTGTCATAAAACAATATCTAAATGTTCAAATATTCTAATAAAGAAGTTTGGGTCTAACTTACATTCAAAGACCCAATATAATAACATATACAAAACTTGGTGTCAAAAGAATCTAGAAAATTAAACGATTGGTTTAGTAAATAACAGATCTGAAAAACTATAAAAAGCAAAAAAAATAATTGATAATATAAAAATTTACACTGCAGATAACTTTCATATATTACATTTTAAAAGTTTTCAAAAAGAGAAAGTAGTTACATATTTAAATAAATGTAAAATAAAGTTTGAATACGTTATTTTTATTTTTTCATAGCTTTTAATACAGCTTGTTTTTGTAGTTTTAAAAGATATTTGAAGTGTATCAAAATAAAACTAACAAGCTTAAACTTTTAGGAGTAATTATTAGTGTTAAATGTATAAATATATATAGAAAATAGAATTAGATAAACTAAATCAACTTCCACAGAGCCCAATCGAAAGGCATTTAAATAATTTATTGCAAATTGTCGAATTCAAAAAAAAATAGTACATATGTTTCATAAAGCTATATGCTTTAATCATAAGCTATTAAAATTGCACTGTGCTTTACATAAATACTCAAATTTCACCAAAAAAAAGACATTATGACATAATTAATAAGTTTTTTTAGAGGACAAACTTCAGTGCAAATATAAAAATTCCTTCTGAACAAACAATTAAAAAACACAAACCCCAAATAAGTAATTCCAACATTAAATATTTCAAAGTTTATTGAATTTTAAGAGGAGCGTTTTCATATCTCGACAAGACGATATGAATTCGCTCCTCTTATTCAGCGCATACATAACGGATGTTAATTCTTTGAAGCATAGCCTACATTTAGGGTTACTACTATATGCTATAAGCTATACTTTTTTTATCACCTCCCAAGTTATTCTAAAATCTATGTTCTTACGCTATAGGCCACAAACATACTTCTAACGCTAAGTCTCATTTTCATATACACCACTTTTTAAAGATTTTTAAGGTTAGCATATCAGAATTTGAACTAAGTTAAGCATAAGCCGGTGTCGTTATGTTTTCCGAACGGCAATTGCCCCCTTTCAAATCATACTTGCAACCACCAGCGCAATTACATTTAATCTGAATTTGATTACTTTTATTTCATTTTTTTGTTATAATATTTAATTAATGTCTCTAATTTAACCGAACATTAATAACTAGTTTGCATATTATGTGTGATAAATATTTTTTGATAGTGAACTCTTTTTTTGAAATGTTTTATTACAAGTTTTATAAAATATCTGACGATATTTCTTTTAACCAGGGTGGCCACTGGTTTTTGTCAAGTTTTCAAAATTTTTTCCAGAATTTTGCAAGTACATATTTTTTGACCATTTTTAGCAGTAAATTGAAGTTAAGCTTAAAAATGTCCTTTTTACGGATTTAAACTAGTTAAATGATACATTAATACTACTATTTACACTTTGTTTTATTCTATTGCAACCTGTACAATTGTTTTGAATCTACTTCCTTAAAGTACTTCTCATATGATTGTTCAAAACCCTTTATGTTGATTTATAATATCAACAGCCATACAATCTACAGGGTTGCCACTCGTGCTTTCAAAAAAATTTTCAGGTTTTTAAAATTTCATTCAGGTTTTTAATAGTACACATTTTTGGGTCTGTTTTGTTTTGGGTCTTTTTTTTATATGATAGATTTGTTGAGTCAAATCGAAATTTTACTACTGAACATGTGACAATTGTTAAAATTCCAGGTTTTTTTTTGCCTAAATTGTCAAATTCTAGGTAAAGTTGCAACCCTGAATCTAGTTAAAATTTGTTGTTGATTTTAGTTTGTAACATTTTTATTATGATTTACCAGCCTATTTAATTAAATAATATTTAAAAATATGCAAAAAATATTTCTAATTTTGCTAAAAAACTAATTTTGGTATTAAATGCATATATTTTGTCTTTCGCTTTTCTTGTTTAGTGTTATGGTCTTGTCTGATTTAACAACTTTGACTTGTTCTAAGTTGCCAAGTCTGCAGCCGAATTTAGTATAAATTAGTAATATTGTTTTGTTTATTGTTGCTTGCAGTTTATTAATCTATTACTTTATAAAAAGTCTAAGTTTGAATTACTAAAACCAATTAAATATTAAATCAAAGTATAATTAAGCCGCGAACACGACCAGTTTATAACATTTTTCTAATACAACCTTTCCAAACTTTTCAAAATGCTAAAATTCTTAAACAGTAACAAAACTAAAATCAGCGTATTTTTCAACCTTAACTTGTTGCACAAAAACCTTCATTATTACTAAGTCATAAAGCTTATAAAATTTTGAAATTCTAAATTTCTGTTTATCTTTTTTAATAAACTTTAGCTTTACTGAGGAGAATATGGGATGTTATATCTCAAATACGAAACGGTCGTCTAAACGTAATTGTTTATTGTATAATCTAATAAATATTTAGCTCAAATTTAACTTGTCAAGCGCTATCGACCAGAACTTTTTAAAAAACTATTAATATATATCCCAAAAAATATTATAAAACAAATACCAAATATAATTAATCAACGCTTAATTAAAAGATTAAGTAACGAAGAAAACTTTTTAAAGACAAAGCAGGATTACGAATTAATAATGAAACAATGCGGTTACAATGATAAATTTATTTTTTAAACAACGGAGCAAAAAACTAAAATGAAAAATAAAAAAAGCAAAATTTTATTTGGTATAATCCCCCATTCTGTAGTTCAGTCAAAACAAATATCGGCAGAGAATTTATAAATCTAGTAAAAAACATTTCAAGAAAAATAAACCATTATCAAAGATCTTTAAAAAAGATAATATGCGAATCAGTTATTCGTGTATGGCAAATTTGGAGAGATTAAATTGTCACACAATCAAAGGATTTTAAACATAAGTTATTTAATAAAAAATCAGTGTAATTGCGCTAGTGGCTGCAAATATGATTTGAAAGGGGGCAACTGCCGTTCGGAGAACATTATTCACAAGGCAACAGTTAACTCTGACTTTGAAAAGAAATTCTACATCGGCTAATGTTCAACTCAGTTCATATTTCGGTATGCTAACCATAAAAAAATCTTTTAAAAGTGGTGTATACGAAAATGAGACTGAGCTATCAAAGTATGTTTGCGGCCAAAAGCGTAAAAAAATATTGATTTTAAATTAACTTATGAGGTAATAAAAAGAGCACAGCCAATAGCAGATGGTAATAACCCTGTTTGTAGGCTGAGCTTAAAAGAATCAACAGCCGTTGTGTATGCGTTGAAAAGGGAAGGTTGTTTTAATAAGAGAAGTGAATTCATATCGTATTGTCAACATATGAAAAAGCTCTACTTAAAATACAATAAATTTTTAAGTATTTTATAGTCACTTAACTATGGTTTTTGTGAATTTTAGTAGTTTCTTTAGTTAGATGGAAGATCGATTTTTGCACCGAATATTTGTAATGTACAATATTTAATTCTTATGTCATATTGTTTTTGTCTTTTTGTATAATTTTTGCATCTCTGTTTACCAAAGTGCTTTTTATTTTAAATTGAACCAGCTGAAGATTAAAGACAATCTTATTTTGCCTTCATGAAACATAGGTTCTGGAATTTTTAATATCGCATTTTCCTAATAAATTATTCAAAAGCCCTTCTCTGGGCTCAGTAAATATGATTAAGTTTGAATAATCACCCTATTTTTTTCATATATGTTTATCAATAAAACACTAAGTTTTCAAATACAATTGTTTCACTGTTCTGTTAGACAATATAGATCTTCAGTTTGTTTATTGTAATAAGATCTTAGAACATAAGCCAAAAGGTACATAAAAATAAGCAAAAGCTTAAGAATTGTTACCTCACTAAATAAATCATTAAAAAATATAAGACACACTAAGTTTGCATAAGTGTTCAAAAATATTCAAAATATAAGCTTTAAAAATGTTTACAATTACTAAAAAGTTCATTTCGTTTACTTAAAGCAAGATTTGAATTTAATTTTGAGATCTTTGTTTTTCCATATTGCAGAGAGTGCAGCCATGTATTGAATTGAATTTGTTTTTTGTTCGTGCTAAAATTTCCCACTTAATGCTAAATATATATATAAGGTGAACCATGGTCAAAAAGCATAATAAGAACAGCTTTGATGTACCAACGGGAAGCTTCCATAGCGAAGAAATTTGCGAACTGGTTGGTCTATATATCTTAGATATATTGAAGAAGGAAAAGATCTTTAGTGATGGTAACTTTGGTATATACCGTGACGATTGTTTAGCGGTGGTGGACATTCTACAGGGAGCAGATATGGAGAGAAAAGTTAAACAACCAAAAAATGTTTTTTTAACATTGGTTTTGATGTTTGTAACAGACTTTCTATATGTAACTTTAGATCTACATTATGAATTTAGTATTAAGTTTTGATTTTGTCCTGTTTAGTATTTCCCATCTAATATTATAGTCTATTTTGTTACCTTTTAAATTATAAAGTTAGTTTACTAGTTTTGTTGTATGTCTTTTGTTAATGTTGTTGAATTTATACTAAATTCGGCTGCAGACTTTGCAACTTAGAAACAATCGAAATTGATAAATCAGACAAGACCATAACACTAAACAAGAAAAGCGAAAGACAAAATATATGCATTCATTACTAAAAATACGTTTTTAGTAAAACTAATATTAACTAAATATTAAATCAAAGTAAAATTAAGCCGCGAACACGAGCAGTTTAAAGCATTTTTCTAATACACCTTTCCAAACTTTTTTAAATGTACAAATTCTTAAACCAGTAACATAACTAAAACCAGCGTATTTTTCAAATTTAGCTTCCTGCATAAAACCTTCATTATTACAAAATCATAATATTAGAAAATAAAATTTCAATCCTTAATATCTGCAAAACATGTTTAACAAACTAAAGCTTCACTGAGGAATATATGAGATAGAAATATCTCATTTACGAAACAGCTGTATAAAACTGTTGATTTTTATATAATTAAATAAATGAATATACATGTACCACAGATGTTTTTGTGTCAAAACTTTATTCCGACTAACGGCGTTTAACTGCTCTAAAATAAATTTAAGAACAGATCTACGGAGTCTATAAAATATTAACACACATTAGAAAAAAAGCATGTATAATTACGTATTGTGTTTATGTGAGTAGTATAAACGAACTTTATGGTTTAAAAACAAAGTTTGGAATAAAAACATAAAAATACAAAATTGTCTACAAAAAATACAAATTT
Source organism: Thalia democratica (assembly GCF_965202585.1). NCBI lineage: Eukaryota > Metazoa > Chordata > Thaliacea > Salpida > Salpidae > Thalia > Thalia democratica. The sequence goes on along the minus strand of NC_139170.1, from coordinate 24,292,286 downwards.
AAATAAAGCACACACTAACCTCAAAAAAGCTCTAAGAATAGGCAAGTTTTTTAAAAATGAAAAATAAATCAAGTTGTGCAGAAATGTTAATTTTCATTTTTAAAAACTTGATGAACAAGTTCTAAGAACAGATAATTGAAAGAGATAAAGATAAAAGAAAGATAAAAAGTTAAATAAATTTGAAATTTTAATTATTATAAGATGAAATTAAAACTTGTTAAATTTTAAAAGCGATTTTTTTATATGTCTACAAGATGATACAAAATCGCTTCTTTTATTTAGGCATCTCTTGTCTTTCAGTGCATATACAACGGCTGTTGCTTCTTTGAGGCACAGCCTACATATTGGGCTATTGCCGTCAGCTATAGGCTGTGCTCTTTTTATAACTTTTTTAATATCCTGGGAATTATCTAGAACATAATTTTTTTCTGTATAACTTTTGCATCTCTGTTAACCAAAATGCTTTTTATTTTAAATTGAACTAGCTGAAGATTAAGGAAGACAATCTTTTTTTGTCTTTATAAAACATACGTATATATACTTTATAAAATTGCATTTTCCTTATAAATAAATATATTAATTTATTTTATCATATAATGCAAAACAGTTTTATACAACTGTTTCGTAAATGAGATATTTTTATCTCATATATTCCTCAGTAAAGCTTAAGTAAAATGTATTGTTTTTATATGATCAAATAAAAATTTAGCTCCAATTCAATTTATCGAGCACTATCGACCAGAACTTTTTATAAAATCTTTTAAAATATCTATGTAATATTTAACTAAATTAATTTCCACTGAGTTCGCTTAAAAGGGGTTTTAAATAATTTGATTTAAAGATAAAATAAATGTTTTATGTAGCTTATTTCTTCAATCATAAATATTTGAACATTTAACAATATTTTTTTGGAAGATCTGATTTTAAGTCGACTATATAAAAGCCTTTTCAAGCGGGCTCAGTAAAAACTGATTTACATTAAAAAATTGTATTTCATGTAGAAGAAAAAAACATATATGTAAATTAAGTTAACGTATTTTTATAACTAACTGGTTTATAAAATACTAAACTAATTACTACACAAATAAATGTTTATTTAAAGTTATTTTTGTACATCAAATGAAAAAAGAAACAAAAAATACTTTTGTCAAGTATATAAATATTACTAAACAAATGAAGGAACAAACTTACAGTACTATACTTTTCATACTAGATCCTTGTGATTTATCTTTTGAATCACTAAAGTTAATTGCAGTAGAAAAAGTAAATTTTAGAGGAGTTTTAACGATTAATGAAGATTGTGAACTCAAGTGGTCTTCATTCTAAAATAAATATTTTTGATCAATAAAAATTTGTGTGTACTTTTTACTTCATAGATAATAATAAAAGTTCTCTATTTAATGATAAGGAAAATGATCAATTAAAAATTTTAAAACAATTTGATCAAAACAATGTTTTACTCGCTTAAACCAAATCAAACGAGATCATCAATTTAACAGAATCTGTAGAATTTTTACAATAACATGCAAGAAGACACTAGGATAAACTTGAAATAAAAAACTTTAAAAAAACAATAAATAAATCTTATAGAAAGCAATCAACTTCTGAATATAATAATGTTACCAGGTTAGTATATGTTAATTGTATTGGAACTTACAAATTTGAAATCGATTACATCACAATTAAAATTCTGACAATTTAAAGTCTTATAATAATTTTGAGGGTCTTTTTTAAGATTTTCCAAAGTGGACCATTACCTGCTGGGGGGCAATTCATTTTACAGTAGTTTAAATGGCAACGAATCAATATTATTTTATTAATTTTAAGTATCAATAACTTAAGGCTTATCCACTTACATGCTGATGAGACAAGCTGTTTTTCAGAGAATTTGATGATGCGACTCTCTCGTTTTCTTGATTGATTGCTGTAATTAAGTCTTGCATTTTTTGTTGTTTTATTGTAGGCTGTTAGAAAAAAAAAAGTATATATACTAAATTCTAAAGTCACCAGCTGGAATAAATCATATATGTCAGGAAACAAAGTTTTAAAAACGGATTTTTATCTGGCTATAATACAAACGTTCTGAAAAAACGTAAAGAAACTTAAGGTAAGGTTCTGAACTTTTAATCTGAAATTAAACTAAACCAAACTATAGTACTATTTTAATCAAATTAAAAAAAAAATTAAACAACTAGTTATAATTATAAATAACGCTTTGTAACACCATCAGGTTAAATTTTAACTAATTTATACAATTTAAAAACTTATTAATAATATTTAGCATACATCAAAAAACCTAACAATTTATAAAACAATAAAATATTAGTTTTATAATAACTTTCATTATCATTTTCTATTTGAAAAGATTTAAATTGTTACTGAAGATCCCTTAAAGGGTTAAACTTAGTTTTACAAATAAAAATCTTGAATAGTTAATTTTGTATATTATCATTAATTATGAAATTTTCAATATCTAACCCTATTGCTAATTTTAGGTAAGATAAATCTTTTTTTTTGTTGCTAAAAATTTTATAAAACTTACATTTTTTCTTACAAAGCTTATAATATAACATACTAACAACATTATTATTGAGACTTAGAGATTTCGGAAGTGATAAACATAACTTTTCCAATGATTCTTCATCACCAATATCTTCCTCAAAATCACTCTCATAATAATCTTCAAAATCATCATCATCATAGTTATACTCATCGAACTCATCACTTGCAACTATACTATAGGAGCTTTTAGTCACCAAAAGATCTGGCTTCTTTTTTTAAAATTATTTAATATTTAAGACTTTATATATGTCTTAGTTATGTATGCAACAAAATAATCAAACAAATTAAAATTTAGTTTATACGCTAAAATAACATATGTTTATAAGTAAAAAATTAAATTTAAACTATAACATAGTTTACTTTAAAATTAACAAAATAAAAACTAAAGAAAAGATTAATAAACAAAAAAAAAACTTTTAATTTTATTTATTAAACTAATACTTACAAATTTTGTGTCTTCGTTTGCTAAAAACAGAGATTCTTGTTTTTGAGAATAACTACCTAATTTTACTTTGCTTCCAATATTCGAACTTAAATCATTCAACTGAACAGAGTTACTATCATTAGCTAACTTAAGTTTTAATTGATCATCAAAATTATTATTGTTTAAATTTGAAAAGTATTTATTATCTTTATTCTTTTGTTTTTTATCTTTAGGCTTGAAACTTTCAGCAATAAAATTGATACTTTTTTCATTAACTTTTTGTTTATTGCGTTCAGCTTCAATCGTTTCTTCTTTAAACTTTTGTCTTTTTTTCTGGGAACTGTCTTTAATTTTTTCTGGGAATTTCTGGGAATCGCTGTAATTTTTTTCAGATAGTTCAAGTCTTTTATCGTTATAATCATTTCTTTTTTTAATACTTTTCTGTCTTTTACTTTCGCAAACAACAAACTTTTTTTTTCCTTTGTTGATTTTTGAATGATGATCACCTGTAACTATTTCTTTTTTAGAGTGATGACTTCTATTATTTTTGTCTTTAACTATATTTTCAATAATGATATGATCTTTTTGATTAGTTATATGTCTTCCTTTTTTTTTTTTTAATTCTTTATCATTTTTTAGGGTTTTAATACTTTCTTCACTACTTTCGGTGTCTTGAGGTCTATATTTTAGAAATATATACAATTCCAATATATGTTTTTTTTTATATTGAAAATTTTTATTAATAGTGTAGTAAAAAAACAATTTTAGTGTTTAAAAACATGGTTTTTGTTAATAAGTAAAAAATACAACAACTTAAAAGTTTTACACAGAAAAAATGGAACTAAACATATGATTTATAAACTAAGGGCATAGAGGTGTTCGAGCATTTTTTTTTACAAAAAATAACATTTGTCATTATATGAAAGCTTTGAGTACAAACTACAAGCCAGTTTTTATAGAATAAAAAAATCTTATTTAACTTTTGAGATATTGTAATTTAAGTAAAAAGTTTCCAATACAAATGTATGGACCACAAATTTTTCAGGGTCAACTTTCTCAGAAATTTCTCAGTAATGTCTTCTCCTCTTCTTTTGTGAGCTTAAGACCTCTAACTTTGAGGAAACGTTTCTTTTATAGTTTAAAAGATTATTAATGTTGCAATTTTAAAAACATGTATAGGTCTTTTTTATTAATAATAACAAAATATACAGTTTCCTTCTTTTATTACACTGACATATGTTTCTGTGTGCTAAACGAGTCAACACACTTCAACTGAGCTCTGTATAAAAATAATACTGTAAGGAAATAATATAAGCTAAAGTAGGTAGATAAATGTGTCCATTAAAAATATAAATACTTTCTATAGATGATTATAGGTTAATGATAGACAAAATACTTAATGTTAAATCCGAGTGTTATAAAACTATATAATATTTGTAATTATTAAGTTTAAATTAAACAAATAAAATCAAAATACAAAATAAGATAACAAATCATGATATAAACCAGGGTTTCCCAAAGTGGGCGATATCGCCCCCCTGGGGGCGATTTTAGTATTTTGGGGGGCGATAATTGGTAAGGGGGCGAAAGGGTGGGCGATATCTAGTAAGGGGGCGAAAAGGGGGCGATTTTAAAATTTTGGGTTGTCATAAGATTTTTCTTTTTTTCTTGCTATTTTACTATTTTTAGCTTGCTATTAATTATTTGACCCTGAGGTAAAACTTAAACAAAAAAGTTTATTTTATTTATGAAAAAAAAAGAAAAATATCTAGTGCTTATGACTCCTAATTTCAAGTAAATACTATATTTTCAATTATATATTTCCATATTTATTAATTACATATATCATAGACGATTGGAATCCCTCTCACTATTTTATAACCTGATAATATGATATTTGGGGTTATAAATGGTTCGTAAAAATCTATGTTATTTTTTACTAACTATCACCTCATGATATTTCCAGTTGCTTTTTGAAAAGTCACTAAGTTAGACTAAGAAATAAAACTATACAGGGTTGCCAATTTACCTAGAAACCTGGAAAAACCTAGAATTTGACAATTTAAGCAAAAAAACTCCTGGAAAAAATCTGGAATTTTTAACAATTTTAACATTCTAAGTAGTAAAATTTAGATTTTAAACAAAAAAGCTATCATATAGATAAAAGTATGGATCCCTTCGAGGCAAATACTTTTGAAGTAAACGACTTACAGGAAACCTTCTCAGACTTACAAAATGACCTTGAACTTAAAGTAAATTCTTCCAAAGAACGATATGAAAGCTTTTGGACTCAACAAAAACTAAGGCAAAAGTATCTAATCGTTTTAGAGGAATTTAGATTGTTGTTTATAGCTTTTCCTTCTAGCTATGTTGTTGAGAAAGCTTTAAGTTCAGTTATCAACATCTTCAGCAAAAGGTCTAATCTAGATATTTATAAAGGAGGTGACTTAAGGCTCTATTTTACTAATTAAGAATAAGATTAGAAAACGTTGCAAGCAGTCATATTCCTCATCCTTCACATTATATTAGACTTCAGTAGCAGACATTATTTTATGGAAGTTTTTTTATTTCATTTAATCTTTTGAAGTATTTCTTATTTAACCTGGTTTGTATTGTATTTAAGTAGTCTTTTTATAATAACAACTTTATAAAGCTATTTATTCTACAACAGGTTTGCATAATGCCTAATAAATATTATTTACGGTAGACTTCCTCTTGAGTTCGCACTTTTTACCCAAAAAAAAGTGCAAATTTATATTTTCTTAAATTTAACTAAGTAAAGTCTATTACTAACTAAATATTAATAAAACAAAATATATATAATATTTAATAGATTATATAGATCTTTTTTTTTTTTGATGAAAGTTTGTTTTATGTTTTAGTGGATTTCATGTTTATTCATAACATTATTAAATATAACATTGAAATTTATCATTTTGTAAAAAAAATATGGTAATAGTTTTTTGAGTTTGCACTTTTTGTTTTTTTTCAAAGTGCGAAATCAAGCGGAAGTCTACTATATTTATTAAATGGTTTATGTTTTAAAGATTTTAATAATTTTATTTTGACCTGGTTAATTTTGTAGTTGATATTCGTTGATTTACATTACGCTAAAAACTTTTATAGCATAGTGATTAAAATATTTGTTTGAAAGACCTTTTTTGACAGGTTTTTGTTATTACTAGTTTAATCTGTATACAACTTATATAACTATAAAACTATTATCTGATTGTAATACTTTGACAACCATTAAAGTTTTTATTTCTAAAAAGATTTTTTTGGTTTTAAAAGAGTATAAATTTGAGGTCTCTATTTGAAATGACTTCTACTTTTTCATTTAAAAGTTTCTTAAAAACAATTTTATTTTCTAACTTGATTTATTATTGTTTAAAAGTTTATTATAATATAAGGAGTTTTAAACTATTAATACAACTGTTTTTTGTTTTATCTGAATTCAATATACATTAGCAATTAGAATATACTTAGTTTATTTTAATACTTCAACACTAGCTTTTAGTTTTTCACTATTTTCCTCTGTTAAATTATTGTAGGCTAATAGCTAGAAACAAAAAACTTTTTAAACAGAATTAAATAAGCCATCAAAAAGATTGCTACAGTTACAAAACAAAATTTAAACCTAGTTAAACGTTTTTTTTAATTGATCACTTTCTGTTCACAGAATTAACTGTAAAAGATTGGATTTTTTTTTGAATTTAAATAAAGAAAAAAAATTGTTAGAATTAAGGTTTAGTTCCCTAAAGATTATTCCAAGTCAAATGCTATTTCATGGTATTCTACTACGAAAAAATAGTTTAAAAAGTTAAAAATTAAATTTTTAACTTTACAACTAACTTGCTTACAATATATCTTAGCATTAAAATTAGTAAATTTACTGCATTAACTTAAGCTGTTGATGAAACCACTTTTCATGTGAGATAATCAACCAGTCGGTCAAACTTCCTTTAAATAGATTAGAAATAGTGTTTTAATATTTATAACATTATGTGTAAAATAAACTGTTAATTCTTTTAAAGTTTTTTAATCTCTTGTATAGATATTTTAAAAAAGCCTATTTATAAAGTAATTTAAGTATTTTGTGCGGCTTAGTATTAACTTCTAAATGTCCGAAATTTGTTATATGAGATATTATTAAAATGTCAGGTTTAAGTTAAAATTTCAGGTGGGTAACGTACGGCTCAGATCCAGTCGCAGATCCAGTCGAATTTCGACCCGTTAAGTAAATTGAAAACTACTTGTGCAAAATAAATAAAATTTAGTTTTTATATATTTAATATTTTGATATACGCTTTCATTTCGTTTTCAGTTCACAAAAGTATTTCCTAGATCACAATAATACTAAATCATTTTATTACAACTTTGCTCGAGTTTTTTAATTTTCTTATTTGTAATTTTTCTATATCATGCAGCCCGCAATTACATTTTCTATCGAGCTGAAAATAGAAAATATTTTTTATTAAATATGAATTGCTGACTACAAAAGTTGTCCACCACTGACGTAAAAGTTTCAATAGTTTCAAAACAGATCATATTTAAACAGAATTGATTACAGATTACTCAAGGCTTATAATAATTAAGTATTTTGATACATTTTACTGGGCTTCTAAGAAAATAACTGTAAATTATTTTCTCAAGCCCTGTAAACTACTTTGAACACAAAAGTGCGTGCATAAGAAGTACAAGACTAAATTACATTTCGTACACAGCTTTTTTTAGCTCAAAAGTTTGTACTCAAAAGAAAAACTACGTTGTAAAATCGTGGGGGGCGATTTTTTTTCAAGTTACTGAAAAGGGGGCGATTTAGTAAATGAGTTTGGGAAACCCTGATATAAACTAATTACTTAATTTATTATCTTATTTTGTATTTTTACTTTAATTTAGACTTAATAATTACAGATATTGTATAGTCTCATAACAGTCGGATTTAACATTAAGTATTTTATCTATTATTAACCTATATATAGTTATATATAGTTTATTGAATGACAAAAAAAAGAGCGCTCAAAATATTTGGTCCAAGGACCTGGTGCACGTAAAAAACCTTTCGGTTATTGAGTCGTACACCACTTGAACACCCTTTAAAGTCATGTCCAGGACAATATAAAAATCTATAGCAATTATTTTCATTATTATTGGACACATGTATATCCTACTTTAGCTTCTATTCTTTCCTTACATTAATATTTTTTACAGAGCTCAGTTGAAGTGTGTTGACTCGTTTAACACACAGAAACATATGTCAGTGTAATAAAAGAAGGATACTGTATAATTTGTTACTACTATACATTTCATTAAACTTGTTTCGCTAGGATCTTTTGTTAACAAACGCTTAAATTCATATGTTCAAAAGTTATTTTTTTAATACAATTTTTACTTTACAAAATTAAAGAATTCCTGCATTAAACCTATTTTAACTTTAATAAGGGACTTACACTGTAAATTTGAAGAAAATTGGTAAAAAATAAAGAAGATAGATGTTCAATAAAAATCTTTATTTGCGTTTTTGTTTTGTGCCTTTGATTAATAACACCAACTTAGATTGCTTTATCTCAAAACTTACATTGAATTTTTTTAAGTGGTTAAAAATGTCTGATAGCTCAGATAAAACTCTACAAAATAAGATCACCTTGTATAAATCAAGGTGGACCCCGTATATGCACTTAAACAATAAATATTTTAGAACTTTGCTTGGTACTGAGTATAAAACAGGGTTGTCAAAAGTTTTTTGTAAATTAATTCCAAGTTTTTTCTGAATTTTTTACAGGTTTTGAAAAAACAAGTTTTTTGGTTTATTTTAGTATACAAGTAAACTTAAATTTAAAAAACGTATAATAACATTAAAAGGATATTGTAAAGCTACTATAAATGTGTTTTTTTTTGATGATGACAAAAAAATTATCTTTATGATAGATTTTTTGTGTCAAGTCCAAATTTTACTACTTAACGTGTAAAAGTTGTTTAAAATTTCAGGTTTTTTTATTTCCTAAATTGTCAAACTCCAGGTTTTTTGGCTACTTTGGTATAACTACTGAGCAAAACTTTATTTTGTATTCATATTGAAAAATTAAAGTTTTGTTTTACATACACTTGATGCAAATTTTTACCATCAGTTGTAGTAAAACAAAAATATCTTAATAAAAAAAACAGTAGAGCTTAGCACATATCTTTATACACATACTAAAATGTATTTAGTACATGTATATTAAAACCAAAATAAAACTTATGTACCTATTATAAAAACTTATTTGGTAAAAGAAATAATATTGCTATCGTGCATATTATTTAGTTAAAAAATTTTTATTAACCTTTTGCTTCTTTTACTCTCTTTACCTCTATGCTTATGTGATTTCTGCTAAAAAAATATAACTATTATTTTATACAATTCTCATACTTTATTTAATTAACCGCAATAACTCAAACTAAAAAAAACTATAAAACAATATTAACAAACATAAATAATAACCTAAATATCATTTGAAATTTTTTAAAGATATATATCAAAATATCTTATTTCAGTAGCTATCAAATATTTAAAAGTTATGCACAGTATTTTTTTTAAGACATAAGTCATAAAAGCTATGTACAACACCTTGTTGTTGTCACTACATTTTTCCAAGAATTTTGTCAATTCTAATTGAGACCATGTATCTTCTTTTTTCTTAATATCTTTGCTCTTAAATAAAGTTAAAGTATTGTAAACTATCAAGTATTTAGTTATGTAATGTGTTACTAGTAAAAAATTAGAATTAATCTATAAGTCAAGCTTTAAAATAGGCTTATATTTGTTTTAAGTCACAACTAGCAGTTTATTATAACTCTAGCTCTAAAAGTGTCTTAAACAAAACAAAGTTCAACTTGTCCTGGACAGGATATTAAAAGGTATATGTGGTGTGCGACTCGATAACCAAAATGTTCTTTGTGCACAAGGTACCAAATGTTTTGAGAGTCTTTTTTCATCACATAATAAACTGTAAATTCAAACTACCATACTATGTAAGTAAAAGAATTAAATTTCTAAAGTTGCAATATTATTTTAGCTTCTTTTAAATAGAAAAAAATATATAAAACAGTAATCCATAATAAAAAATAACTTCAGCTAAGACAAATAATTAAACAGCTTATATATTTTAACTTTACTGCCCAATAATTTCCTACTATATGTTCACCAACAACTATATGTTTTTAAAACTTAGTAGGGGTAGGGAGTACAGTACATTTTTTTGGTCATATTGTAAAGTTCATATGAGTCCATATGATTTGGATGTGTTTTTGATTCATTAAGAAGAGTCTAGAAAAAAAAAAATTTTAAGTATGCCGCCCAAAAACTAATTTCAACCCTAAAACCACATATTTTTTGATTTGTTGACTGAAACAGTAATAAAACAATTTTTAAAATGTCCTAGACTTATAATTCATATCTTAAATAAAAACTTATATTATTGACATATATTTAAATATATATTAACTGTTTTTGATGTATTATGACGTCATATTCACCCTAGATATGCAAATTTTGTCGGTAAAATAATGCTTTTTGGAAAATTAAAAAGCATAGCTTGTTAGTGATTTTAAAAAAAAATTCTAAAACAAAACTTTTAACGTACACTTACTTACGTTTAAAATTTTAGGTGATGTGGTATGTATATTAGCAGGATATTTGATGCCATAGTTCATTTAGCTTTCAGTGTTTAAAAACCCTTAAATATTTATTCATTAAGAATTACATAAATAATCTAAAACATACAAAATATCTGACAAAAACCTAATCAACCAAATAAACTCAGAATCACAATCTATTATAAAATAAAAAAATACCAAAGTTTACAGCTGCAGATGATTTTATAACGGTTAAGGACCACAAAAAAAAACTTTTCCCTTAACACTGAGTGTAGAGTTTTAAACCCAGGAAAAAATGAGTTGGGCCGCATTAGTAAGATCATCCTAGGAAATACGGTCAGAAATATAAGAACAAAAACACCTCTAATACAATGGAAAAACTCGCACAATGTAATTACATGGTTTGAAAATATTGAACAGAAAAATAAAAAATGCTTTATAGCATTTGATATTGTAAACTTCTACCCGAGTATTAAACATCACCGCTTAATGAAAGCCATAAATTTTGCAAAAAAGTATACAGATATAGAAGATAAGGACATTAAATTAATTGAAGACTAAAACAATTTTAACTTTTGACAATAAAACTTGGATCAAAAATGATGAAAATGCGTCATTTGATGTACAGATGGGCTCTTTTTTCGGCGCTGAACTCTGCCACCTTGTGGGACTGTACGTCCTAAACCGCCTTAAATCTATTTATAACGCCAACGAAATCGGCTTATACAGAGACAACGGCCTTGCAGTTATAGAACGGAAAATCAACCAGTCACTAGAAAATATCAAAAAGAAAACAATTAAATTGTTTAATGATATTGGGTTCAAAATAACTACCGACATTGGCCGAACCGTATGTAATTTCTTAGATACAACTCTAAACCTGACTAACAATATATATAAACCATACCGCAAAGAAAATTCAGAAGTAAGATATATAAATAACAAATCGAATCATCCTAAAGTCATAAAAAGGAACCTCCCAGCAATGATTGAGAGGAGAATTAATAAACTTTCCAAAAATTAACAAATATTTAACAACCACGTAACCACATACCAAAACGCTTTAAACAATGTCAACTTCAAACATAAGCTAAAATATACAGATAATGTAAAGACTCAAACTAAAAAGAAAACAAACCGACCAAGGAAAATCATTTACTTAAATCCCTTCGTTCTGACAGTCCGTAAAAATTAATATTGGCAAAGCATTTTTTGAGATAACTAATAAACACTGCAAGCAAAACAAAACATTAAATAAAAATATTAAAGAAAAATAACTGCAAACTGTCTTACAGTTGTATGAGCAATATTAAGGTAATAATACAAAAACATAACAAGAAAACTTTAAATAAAACCAAAGAACAAAGCACCACCACTAATACCCCATCCTGCAACTGCCGATCAAAAAATAATCTATAAAGCTACTATAACATCTCTAAAGGAAATAAAATATTATATTGGCTCGACTAGAAACACTTTTAAAAATAGATGGTACAGCCACAATATCAGTTTCAAAAATTATTAAGACAACAGGACCAAACTAGCAAAATACATTTGGCATTAGAAACATAAGAGAATCACTTACAACATAAAATGGAGCAGCCTCCACCACATCGGGAAATTAAAAGCATACATAGCATCTGCAAAACCTGTATTTTAGAAAAAATATAGATAGTCAATGCTAAGAAAACATTCAACTCAAATAAGAGGTACGAACTATTTGCAAACTGTCCACATTTTCAAAACCTCTGCTTTAAAACTTAAACTAGCACCCGTTGATTAGTAAGTTAAATTATTTGTAATTGTAAAGAGTTTTTATCGCCCATATAAAAATTTTTTTTTTCTTTTACACCAAAACACGATACCAAGTTAAAACTTTTGATTACATAATCTTTATCCAATAAGGCAATTTAACAAAAAGTTTTCTAAATTTGTAGCTAAAATATAATAATTCAAATTGTGCACTAATTAAAACAACAATATAGTTACGTCATAAATCTATGTTAGAAATTTTGATGTTTAAGTTTCAACAGTCTGTTTATAAGGTTATTGATTGCAAATGTAGTGTTGTTATTCTATTTCTGTTTTTTGGCAACTAACTTCAATGTGAGTCATGTTTTACTATTTTAACCTATATAACATTATAATTTTTTTTTCTAGTTTTACCAACAAAATCCTTAAAAGTGTAACATAAGCATAAAAAAAAAAAAATTTTACTCAAGTTTAGTATATTTAAGATTTATTTTTGTTGTTACTTTAAATAGACTATAAAATAAAATATAATAACAAATTATAAAAACTATTAGTTTTTATTTTTGTTTCACTTCAATTTATTTTGTTAAAAAAGATTTTTCAAACCTATCAACAAAAACTGAGGATCTCCTATATGCAAGTATAAGAGTGAAACATTGTTTTGTTAGTAATAAACTGTTAAAATTAATATTGAATTAAGAATTACAACAAATTAACGAAATACTAAAAAGTTATGATTTTTTATAGGCAAGATAATGCTGTATGGCATTGAACATTAAGTCATTCATTTAAGAATGTTTTTTTCTCATTAGTATTTTTACAATTGTAAGCTCAAGCAGTTATTTCTTATTTTAATTTAAACATTATTAAAGTATAATTCTTTTAGATTTAAATTGCGTTAATAGGTTTTAATAACTTGAAAAAAATTATTAACCATATTTTTTTTTAATTGTACATGATTCTTTATATTTGTTATTGTTTGATTTTCCCTAATTACCAGGAGTGTGTGGCAAGCCTGTTTATTATAGATTTTTTGTTAATTTTATATAACCATTGACATGGTCTTTGACCAAAACTTAGTTTGCACAATAAAGTCTTGAAAGAATAAAAATATACTGTTTCTCTTCTAGGAGTTGAGATCTGTTTATTTGTTATCAAAGAATCAAAACATGTAATAGTTTTTTGGTAATTCCTAATATTGTGTTGCATCAATATCAAGTTGAATCTATATTAAATTCAATATCTTTTTAAAACATAACTTTAAGCTAATATCAATGTTTTAAGCCTAATATGTTTAGCCTTAAAAGATACTTTGTTTTAAACAAGCTGTAAAAATTCAAAAATAAAATTAAATTATCTTAGATTAAAAAAAATTAAATATTTAATTGCTTTTATTTAAAATTCTTCAATGAACGCTGATGTTAAGCATTTATATACAATATTTTAATCAATGTTAAGTTTGTTTAGTTCGCTTTATATTGTAAAATAAAAGCTATTAATTATTTGAGTTCTATTAGTTTATGATAAATAAGTTTAATTCTATTTATATATGTATAAAACATATATTTTTAGCCTGAAATTATGGTTAAAAAAGACATTGAATATTATATAATTTCAGCTTGATATTGGTGCAACATCATACTAGGTAATTACTAAACTTTTGTGCCTAATTAATGAATTATTTATTATATTTTATATGTAAATATAGTAATTAAATGTATAGCTTAAAATTTCAGTTTTTTTTTTCAAAATCCAGGATTCCAGGATTTTTGGCAAACCTGTAATAAAATATTCAAAAAGTAAGTAATATGAAAATAATGAAAAAAAATACTATATACAAGATTGTATCAAGCTAACTCAACAAAACCAAAATGATAAAAAAGGACTTCATAAAAGTATACTTATTGTGAAAAAAAGTGCTTTGAAGTCTTAAAACTAGGCTTAGCCTGAGTTTGTGGCATCCCTAAATAAACTTTATATCTAAAATGTGCAGTGATTTTTATAAAAACAAGGTTGTTATTTAAAAAAAAAACTTAACAGTTTGAAATATTTACAACTTACCATTTTTTCAAAGTACAGTTTTATTTCTTAACTTCAGAACTGTTGTCCATTTACAAATATTTTTTTAAATATAAAAAATACTAAAAATTATTAAATTAAAAAAATATATACTTTATTACTGAACTACGAACACTTTTAACCAGCTAAAACGACCAAATTTAAAAAGGGTCCTTTTTTATAAATAAACCCTAACTTTTAATAAAACTGGTTTTGTGTTTTAGACAAAGGTACATTCTAAAAAAAATACTTTTATATACATTAAAATAAAGAAGAATTCATTTTAAAAACTTAATATAAAAAAAAGAAAATAAACATTCAATAAGTTCATTATTGTCTAAACAAACATTTATGTGTTTATCTAGCTATTAACACAATTTGGTATATAGCTGTAAAATAAGTCTAGCTGTAGTAAAAATGTACTATTTCATTAATGTACAGTTTTTAAGAAGTTACACATTTTGCTTGATAGGGAAAATTATTGTTTCGCATAAGCTTAATCGTCGTTAATTTTTTTTTTAATTATAAGTTTTTTTGATAAAAAAATTTGGAAAAAAAATAAATGTGAAGTTATCAAAACAACTGTATAATAAACTTCAACATGATCATATTGGTTTATTTTGTGAAAAAGTTCTTACTATTAAATTGTGCAACTACAAAGTTTAAAGCAGTTTAATTTTATTTCTTACTCTCTATCATTGTTTATCTCACCGACCATTTTTACTGGCCCTTGTAATCTAGCTACCATAGACATGAAATAGTAAACGGTACAA
Organism: Thalia democratica; assembly: GCF_965202585.1. NCBI lineage: Eukaryota > Metazoa > Chordata > Thaliacea > Salpida > Salpidae > Thalia > Thalia democratica. The sequence continues at coordinate 24,277,082 of NC_139170.1, read as the reverse complement.
GGGTGGGAGTATTACTGCTCGTTGCAATCAAGTCTTGTTTCAACGTAAAGGGCAGCAGAAAATGTACTAATTAGCTTGGAAGTTATTATCGAAGGTGTGTTGCCAGATTTTTTTTTTGCAAACATTCACCAGTTTTCACTGCTTCACTGAGCACGAAACAGGCATATAAAGTACAATATTTCAATCCAAACTAGTTAAAAACTATTTGTAAGCTAATGTTAATTACGCATAAACATAAGAAAAAAAATAATAAACAAACATTCATTTTTGTACTAGCTAAACATAGTTTGTAAGCAAATAAACTAAAAAAGTAATAAAAAACAGTTACTAAAAGTCGTTAAATTTCTTATTTATACATTTGTCTATAAATTATTAAAAACACATTTTATTTATATAAGTCTTCAGGAAAAAAAATAGACTTAAAAAATATTTTATTTTGTTTGGTTTTACAAAAGTATGTAGAAAAAATTAAAAGTTAATAAATCAATTAATTTACCATAAAAAAAACTTATGTATTTTTAACCTAAAGCTTAACTTTTTTAAATTAACTTTAATTAAAAAAATTAAAATAGCTTAGGATAAATAAACTTTAAATTGAGCTGATATAAAATTGCTTTTCAATTGAGATTTATTGAATTTATTAAAAAAATTTTTGTATATACTTACTCAAATAACCACAAAAAAATCTAATCAAGTTTATAAAACGTTACATAAGTTAAACATTTTTTGTAAAATCGATAAAGTTTCCAAAAATAAATTATCTAACGCAATACTTTAAATAAAAAGACTAAACAATTTTATCATATAAGTTACTTAGCTAAAAACGTTAACTACATTCTACACTTTGATTCAATAATTTAAAGAAACAATAACAAACTACGACTTAGCTACTTAAAACAATGGCTAATTTAATCTCTGAATGGCTAATTGCAGACAATTGTAATAATGCTAAAAATAAAACTTTTAATTAAATGCTAAAAAGTACATACCAATATCAAACTATCAAAAATAGAAGCCGATTTTCCACTATAATCAATTTCCATCTGTCCAATTCTATCCGATTTTTTTTTCATAAATCACAATATTGAAATATTATTACGACTCAGTAAATTTTTAAGCTCAGTAATATTATTTTGATTCACATTACTGTACACTAAAGATAGGTAAATTTTGATAAATACAACCTTACAATAAAGTTTTACATTGGTATTATTTCATTAAATGATCAAAATTTGATTCACAGAATTAAAGTAGTAAATATGCTTTAAAAATCTTATAGATATTTATAGAACTTAAAGTACGAATTTTATCGCAGAATTCTAATAAAATCTACAGCTTTTTTAAAATTTAAATTATGATGCAAAAATATAACTTTTATTGTGAAAATAAACATTTTTCAAATTGATTTGAACAAGTTAGTATAAAAAAAAGTTAGTATAAAAAAAAACGAGTCTGTATCGGGGAACAGATATTTTTTATGGAATACATTTAAAGCAAACATAAAAGTATTTAAGGGGCAAAGTCTTAAATACTTTGTATGTGTAAGTCACAATATTAAGCGTATGTTTCGGCATAACAGCTTGAGTCAAAACAAATATACTTGATAACAAAGGTTCGCAACAAATTCTGCTTATTAACTTGTTTGTCTCTTCTACTATTTTTTTTTCGTTTATTACTTATAAGTTTTAATTGGTTTTTTGTATATTATTAAACCATTTCTTAATTTGCGATTGTATTTGCTTGGTGACAAAAATTTATAAAGATGTCAAAAAAATTTGCTCGATGTCTTCGCAATAGCAAAAAAACTAAGTAGTAGCAGTCAGTTTTGAATATATAAGATTTAAAAAGTCTAGTTTGGTAAACGAATTTTTTCTGCTTACATAAACTGGGCCTTAAAGATTGAATACATAAGGCTTCCAGAACATGCAGTTGAAAAGAGTTCTCCGCTCTCATTAAGACTGAGATTCCTTTTTTAGCACATTTATAACTTTTAGCACACTCAGGATTGTCCAAAAATGTTGCCCAATCGCCGAGAAGTATTTTTTTGTTGGTTTCTCCGAACGGCCATCAAACAAGCTTTTCAAGACTTTCGGAACATGCTGATCGACTCTTACATGAAACCTTTGTAAGGCCCAGTTTATGTAAGCAGAAAAAGTTCGTATACCAAACTAGACTTTTTAAATCCTTATATTAAGTAATTTTAAAGTAATCAGTTTCTTGTTAAATTTTATTTTAAAGTATAGTTTTAATTTTAATTTTTATCGCATGTTTGTTTTAAATTGTTTTTATTCTAACGAGTTTTATTGTCTACCAAATGTATGTAGCATGAGCACTTAGTTAATTTTTAACATCCGATTACTACGTCATTTTATATTTTAAAACTTTAAACTTCAATTTTATTTAATTTCAATTTGTAGACATTCTAATTTAGTAAGAAACTATTTCTGATGAGCCATACTACGAAAGTACTAAAACAAACTTAAGAAATATGAAATTTATTCTTTTATTTTTAAAAAATAAGTTATGCACCGGAAAAAAGCTGTTCAAAGTATTAGTTGTAAAGTGACTTAGTTGTGGAACAGAATTTAAAAAACAGAAAAAGAGAGATAATACAAACTTTAAAAAAAACTTAAACTTATTTTAATTGCATTTATTATTAATGTCATAAAATTAAACTCAATAAAAAAAAATAATAATGTTTACTTTTTTGTTAGTAATTCAACTAAAAAGATTCATATATAAGTATATTTACAATGTCTAAATTATTTTCTTTATTAACTTCAATATGTCTTCTAGCAGAAACCTATCGAAGTTTGCTGAACACAATAATAAAATGAAATATACTTTCTATTTTCAAACACTACGAAATAAAACTGTTATTCACATTAAAATGCAACATTCAACATTTGAATATTAATATTGTCAGATCATTTTGCAAAGCCATGGATTTTTTTTGCCGAAATTTTCCTATTACTGAAAGTGTGATGAAAAGGTTGGAACGACTAGCTTCTATAAAGACAGAAATCATAATGTTTATGAAAAACTGTCAGTGTCAGAGTTCAAGTTTTTTCAACCCGCAAAAAAAAAGATTTTAGTGCAAATCAATATGTTTAAAATATTTTGTAGAGCAGTGTTACAATGCAATTTAGTGTAGTCTTAAAGTTACAAGGCAATTTAACAATCAATATTTTAAGTAAAACAATATTCATTTTCATATGTTTTCACTTTTTTAAAGCTGTTTCAAGGGCTGATGGTTTTGTATTAAAATGTTTTTTAGTTTTACCTATCTATAATTCAAAATAAATACTTCAAATTCAAAATATTAACAAACAATAAGTATGTTTTACTGTTTTCTAATCTATATCATACAGAACAATTGTTTAAGAAAAAGTCATAAATTATTTATTTTAATTTTTTTGTTGTTACTAATAATGTGTGTCTTTAAAAAGTTTTACAATTCTTTTGTTCAATTAATCAAAAAACTTATTTTTGTAAGTTTAAATGTGATAAATTACAGTTTTCCTTCATTTATTTTTTATTTATTTACGAAATGTTTATTAAGCTACATTACATAAAATGAAAGTATACATTGGATTTAAGTTCATAGATATAATTTCTTTTTTGTAAACAATAATAGCTTATATATTAGTTTTTCAAAATAATAGTTTCTATATGATTTGAAAGTTTTTTCATGGCTATAATATAAATGACAAAAATTATTTATTCTTGTCCAAAAAAAATAACTGTTTTGTAAAAATAAATCAATTTAAGCACCTTTTAAATTTGTTTTATATAACAATTAAAAAAAGTTATTTAAGGTTTGCCAAGAATTGTTAACAATCGCGCATAGTTAAATATAAATGAAATTGAGTTAGGTATTTTTTAATTTAACCAAGCATCTTCAAATGAAAATACTAAGTTACCATATATAATGTATGTTTTTCTATTTAATGTGATAAAATGTGTTTAAAAAAAGTATATAAAAAACTGTCTAAATCTTTTAAAAAAACAACAGATACAGAGATCATCTTTATTATACAGTAAATTTGTCTATATGAATATAAATTGAAAATGTTTATATGATATACGAAAGATCTCTGTATCTTTCCTTTTTTTAGCTTTGTGAAATAATTGAGACAGTTTTTTTATAAGGTTTTAAAACCAATTTTATTACATGCAGATCACAAAATACAAAGCTGTCCAATCTCTACTATAAAAAAGGCAGACTACCTTCAAACATTTTTTTTTTCTAGAAATATTTCACTAACAATGTTTCAATTATTATAAGTACATTTTATTATTGAAGTTAATCTACTTTTGATCTAATAAATGAATCGGAAAATTACAACTGAAAAATTTTTAATATACGAAAAGTTATTCACATATTTTAAACCGATTAAAAATAAGGAAACATATAGTTGAGTGATGTATAAAACTGCATTTCTAACTTCTTCTTAAGCTTATTGTCTTCCTTTTTAAACTTTTTTTTTGTTTACTACGCCGCTTGCTTAACAATTCTCTCTATATATTGCTTTAAGTAAGACAAACAAAATCTTGCATATATGATTTATACAGTTTAATAATCCTTTCGGCAGTGAAGCTTTGAAACTGTCTTAATTCGTAATATATATTTCTATGACAATATACATCTTTCAATGATATGTTAAGCAGTTATAAAAGGAAAAAACTTCTAAGAAAAAAGTCTTTAGTTAAACCAAAAACAAAAACACTATCTTTACTTTTGAAATGTTAAAAGTTTTTTTTTATAATTTTTATTAAGGTTTTAACAGTTTTTTTCCGGTGCATAACTTATTTGAAAATATAACAGAATACATTTCATTTTTCTTAAATTTATTTTAGGTTTTTCGTAGTTATTAGTTTCTTGTCAAATTTCATTTTAAAGTATAGTTTTAACTTTATTTTTTGTCGTTTGTTTATTTTAGATTGTTTTAATTCTAACGAGTTTTATTAGTATATCAAATGTATACAGCATAAGCACTTGATTAATTTTAAACATTCAATTATTAAGTCATTTTATATTTTAAAACTTTAGACTGCAGTATGATTTTATTTCAATTTGTATTCATTCTACCTTGTAAGATACTATTTCTGATGAGCCTTACTACGAAAGTACTAAAATAAATTTAAGAAAAATGAAATGTATTCTGTTTTATTTTTCAATTAAGGTGTTAGTTGTAATATTAACAAAATAGATATATAGTTAATTATTTTATATATATTTCTTGAATTAACGTTTAAGCTTTTTTCTTCTTTTTGTATTAGTACTGATACTTTTTATCAACATTTTTCATTAAATAAACAATTTAAGTTTTTAAGTAAAAAATTTATTAATACTATATTTTTTTATTACTTTTTTTAAATTATCTTAAACCTCAAATTATTTTCGTATGCAGCCGAAATAAAATTTTGAACACTTTTTTTGCGTTGCACAACTTATTTGAAAAATAAAACAAAACATATTTCATTTTTTCTTAAAATTATTTGACTACTTTCTAGTAAGTCTTGTCAAAAATTGTATTTTACTAAATTAAACTGAATTGAAATTGAAATCAAATTATACTGTAGTTAAACGTTAAAGTCTAAAATATAAAATGACGTAATAATTAATTGTAAAAGTTAACTAAGTGCTACTACTAAAGAACTTTGCTGTACTAATAAAACTTGTTAGATTAAAACCAAACTAGAAAAAATCAGCGATAAAACTAACAATAAAAATAGAACTTTTTTTTAATTATGGAACTAGTTACTTCAATTTACTTGATATAGGGACTTAAAAATTCATATACTAATTTAGACTTTTAAAATCTTTATACATGCCCCATTTAAATTTTCAAAAAAACTCAATTTTTGTACTTTGTATTTTTTTTGAAATACTCATAAGGGTTTTGTAGCAAAAAGAAATAACAATACTTATTAATGTGTACTTATCGATTTAAACTTTTTTTCTTAATTAACCAGATTTTATTTAAGACATGACCTATGCAAGTTTTACTAAAATATTTTTTTAGTAGACATTTTAGATTTTTTTTAACTAGGTCCTTAGACCAAATTTTTTGAGCTCATTTTTGTCGTTCAATAAACCAATACACATTATTTAAACAAGTAATTCTTCATGTTTTAAGTTTTAAGATTATATTATTATTAAGTAACGTGCATTTTTCTAAATTTAGCCTAACAACATTAAAATCATCATATGCTAGTAACTTTAAGCTATAAGTTTTAATTAGATTTTACTCAGTTTTTTGTTATAATTTTTTCTTTTTAACTTCTTTCATTTCAAGTTTAGCCTAATGTCTTCCTAATTGTTATTACATAAGTTTTTACAGATTTTAAACAACTGAAGATCTCGTTTTTTTAAACGAGTGAAACATTGTATTGTAATAAAATTTTAAAAATTTATCATTAATCCTTCTTGTAAAGACTTGTGTGTTTAGGTAATTTCCCTCATTTTATGTTTTTAGTGGCAAGTTTGATGACATTTATTGCATGGTATCTCTTAACTGGTTTGAAATTGATTTAAACAAAAATTAACTTAAATAAAAAACTGATCATTAAACACGGCTAAAATAATTCAATTTTACATTATTATACATTTCTGTTCACTTAATTTCTTTAAATAAACATAAAAAAGGGAAATAAGCACAAAAGATCTCCACTGAAATGTTTTGTAAGACTCTAGTTTTAACAAATTCCTATCACAAAATAAAAACAACTCCATTACGCTCACATGATCCATCACAGTTTATGAATGATGGATATGGCAATATTAACACAAATGTTGCATACGAATACTTGGTATGATTTGAACTAGAACCATTTTTGTATTCGGGTACAAATGAGATAAAGTTTTAAATACGTTGCTATAGTTAGCTGAATATGTGCAACCTTACATTCTTATATTTTTATCCTAATGCAAAAACCTTAAGTTAACGTTTTATAATTTTAATACTTTGTATATGTATTTTATAAGTCGTCAAAACCTAACTATGAAGTTTAGAAAAAAAAAGAGCATTTTTGACGTCATAATCGACACCTAAAGACGAAAACCCGTATAAATCGTCTAGTTACGTATTTACTAATGCACCAAACCTTCAGTTTACGTTGTATAGTTAAAATACTTTGTGTATGTATTCTCATAAGTCGTCTAAACCTAATTATGAAATTTAATAAAAAAAAGCATTCTTGACGTCATAATCGACACTTTTAAATGCTGAATCAGTCGTTAGTTTTATCCATCGTAAAGACCACTGGAAAGTATTTGTAAGCTATATTTTATTTATTACGTAAAATCTTGATAATTCATGTAATGCATAGTTTTTTATAAAATTTACCAATACTTTATAAGTATTGTGATACGAAAGTTTTGTTCTGAAGGTCAAATAAATTTATTTATAGCCTGAATTAATCAATTTTAAATGTAGATCATGATTGTTATTCGTATTTAAGTGCGTTAAAACACAGAGTTTTGCATTTTAATTTAGAGTAAGTCATTTTACATTTAATTTTAAAAGTTACCTACAGTAGCTTTAAGTATGTAGTTAAAGAAAGTTTTTATGTGAATAAACAAATATAATTAAGTTGTCACTTCATAATGTGTTGTAACTAGTTCGAATACTATTTAAATAAAAGCATTTTGTAACAATATTAAAAATATAGTTGTCTTGAACTGAAAAATAATAAATTATAGTTTAATTTCTAGAATAATCGCAACTTAATTAAATTTTTAATTTATTATAGAAAAGAATGTGTATATTTTTGATGCTTTGCATAACCAATATGAAGAAGAAGATTAAGGCAAAAAGTTTACAGATAACATTAAGTTAGTACATTATTAGCAATAGTTATATATTTCATTTATATAAACTTTATATCATTTCGTAACGTTAATATATTTTATTTTTTAGTTTGAGTAACTTTTTTTATTCAAATTAGGCAACAAGTAAAAAGAAATGGTGGTTTGTTAGAAAAATTTAGTCAGTTAAAAGTAGTGATGTACCGGACCCGGATCCGGACTTTTATTTTAAATTAGAATCCGGCCGGAACCGGATCCGGACTTTTTTCCAAATTAGAATCCGGCTGGAACCGGATCCGGACTTTTTTCTCAAATAAAAATCCGGCCGGAACCGGATCCGGACTTTTTTTTCAAATTAGAATCCAGCCGGATCCGGATATCAGACAAAAATGGCAATATCCGGCCGGACCCGGATAGTGAGTCCGGTACATCACTAGTATAAACTAGCCTGAATCAGAATGAGGTTTTTAAAAACTGAAAAAAAAGAACTTTAATCTAATAAAAAGTAGAATAGCTAGCCACAAGGTTTACAAATTTAGGTGTTATCTACAATTAAAAATCTGAAATCAAGTTTTTGAACAAAATAAACTAGAAAATTACAAAATATTAAAAACTGGATCAGCTCAAACTCATTCAAAATCTAAAAGAAAACTAGCCTGAGTTTTTATCAAAAACTAAACTAGCCTGAGGCAATCCAAGATTTTCTAAAATTCCCAAAAATTTTCAAACTAGCAGGGTTGCCACTGTTTAAGACAATAAAACTAGCTAGAGTGAGTATAAACAAGCCTGAGTCAAAATGAGGTTTTTAAAAACTGAAAAAATTACTTTAATCTAATAATCAGTAGAACAGCTAGCAAAGGTTGACAATTTGGTAGTAAAGTTGTGGACTGATTGTGGTACACTTAACTTATTAGTACTACCCATCATAATTAAATCCTACCTTATTTAATTAATATCTAAAAAATACTAAATTCTAACTGAGACTACTTTCTGTAATCAGACACGACAGTTTTGAGTGATGAATCTTTTATATAAAACACAACAAGAAATACTAGCATATGCAAAATTATTAATTACTTTGGTAACAATTCAAAAACTGGAAGCTTTTTAAATCTATATCAAAAGACTTATAACAATAAACTAAAAATTAAATAAATCTTTTAGTAAACAAGAAACTGTAAAATTTTTAATAAACTATTAAACTATAAACCTGGCTTAAATATTTAAACAATTAAACACCAGTTAAAATATTCACTTTTAAAACAAAACATCTATGTACTTACAATAAGCATTCACAAAAAAGTTCAAGATATTTTGATGCTTCAAGCTGCACACCAAACTAACTAACTGCTTACATATAAACTGCCTGTCATGTTCTGATGTTTTGTGTTATCAGTATTTAGTTTGAAACAATTCGTCATATGATTCTCATTGGCTCGTACATTCAACCGTAATAACTCTAAAAATTCTCTGAGCTCAACTTTAAACAATAAATAATGCAAGTATTCATTCCAAAATTTTCAATTTTACAACATATGTAAATAGTTGCATTTCTGAAATGTTTATTTCATAGTTTAAATGTAAATAAATGTAAATTAGTCACGTGTACAAAATGAGCCAATCACGGTAGGTGTTTAATTTTAACTGACGAAAATGATTCTTATTAATTTACACAGGGTTTGTTTTTGAAGAAATACTCTTCAGCATGCTCCTTTTTACTAACTAGATCCGGACTTTTTTTTCAAATTAGATTCCGACCGGATCCGGATATCAGACAAAAATGGCAATATCCGGCCGGACCCGGATAGTGAGTCCTGTACATCACTAGTTAAAAGTTATAAGAATGACCCACAACCGACAAAAAGATCATAATAGCTGCGGACTACATGTCATCGAGGTAAAAATTAAATATTCTTTTAATGTATAAAAATAATAAAATCTATTTATACTCCTTAATAATTGAATTTTTCATATAAATATTACTATTCAGGCTGCAGAACAAATAATATCAAGCTATCCAGTTTTCCCCAAAAAAAATAAAAATAATAACACTTTGTCAGAAAAACCATTTGAAAAGATTAGATATAGCGACGAGTTTGGTTAGGGATGGAGGTAAAACTGATTTTTACAAAGTTTTCTAATATTTATTAACACTTAGATAAATTAAGAAACTAATAAGATAGTATGTTTCATATAAGTAAACATTAAAAAAATAATCTACAGTTGTAAACCTGAATGCATGCAACATTTGCCAATGGTACCAACCAAATACCCTTCAAAGATAAAACCTAGATGAGAACAAAAATATTAAATGTGTTAGATTTTTTATTTATATCAAATATATGTAAATTTAATAAAAACTGCTTAGTAGTTACGATTTTAACTATATTTAAACTAAACAGTAAACCGTTTGATTACACTTAGGCTGCGACAACTGCAACAAATAGTACCATGTAAGCTGCCTGATGATGACGGACAAGACTTACGACTTACGATGCGCTAAAATTTCAAAGTTACTTTTGTCGTTATTGTAAATATATAGCTGACACAAATGTTGTCCAAGGGAGTCATTTAGTAACAATCATGATCGAGAAAATTTAAAAAGTTTAATTTATTATAGTTTCTAGGAATATTTATTATATTACATTATTAAGCTTAAGTTCTCTTTTTATATTTAAAAGTAGTAATTTTAATCTAAATAATTATTTCTGTATAAAAGTGAAGGTAATTTCACTAATAAATATAAGTCAAAGCTAAGATTTATACTAACAAAAAATTTAGAATTTATTTTGTGGAATCCAAAGTTTCTTTCTGATTTTAGAGTTGAAACTTATTATAAAACATTCTTAACAAACAAACTTAGTTAATAAATATTATTTTATTTAAAGATTGTTACTATAACTGACACTCTTTCTCCTAAAAGGATCTTCAGAGCTTTTTAAGTAATAATAAAATAACTCGAAGCGAAGCACATAAACATATATAGTAAAATCAAGTAACGAGAAAGTGTCTAATTAGTAAATAATTAGTCATCGTAACTAAGTACATTAGTAAATATACGGAAAATTAATTAACTGTAAATGAAAAGTAAGCAAAAACACTCATGAAAAAAAACAAAATTTATTCGTAAGCTAACAATAATAAATAAAACTTAAGATTTTAAAATAAATAGAAGTAACAACTGTAGATAAAAATGAATAATGACTAGATCTATAATAGGGGCATGTAGAACTCCTTTTTTTTCTTATATAAAGTACTTTAACTCTGTCCGCTTCGGCAATGGCCATTTATTTAATATTGTAGATAGAGATAGTCAGAGATAATGATTATAGTTATTTTTACGGTTCTACGGGAGTTTCTCACAAAACAAGATGGCAACAACACAAGTAGAGCATTCTTAAGATTTTACAAGCAACAGCGCTGGCTAAAAGCACACTACTAAATAACATTGAGTTCTTTAAAATTAAATTGCAAAGGCTACTTAAAATTAACTTCTTAGTACCAAGAAAGACAGATAGTTGCTCTATTAACAAATTAAAAATTTTTAAATTTAAACGTTTAACTGCAATATAGTTTTTTTTCAAATTCAATACTGTTAAATTTAGTATAATACAATTATTAAAAATACTTACTTAAAAGTACTCAACTAAATGAAAAGTGCTTTTGTTATATTTTTAAAATAAGTTATGCACAAGTAAAAAATTGTTCAATTTTTTATTATTTAAATAATCGTTTACGATCAATTATGTGTTTTAATGCTTTAACAATTTGAAAAAATAAACATGTTTTATGATTCATTCTAAAAATTTACAAAACAATTATTGAAACAATTTAACAATAAAACTGTAATAAAACCAAAAAGATAAAAAAAAAAGTAAAAAGAGAATACTTGTCAAATAAATCTGCACAGATGCTTTAAAAGGATAAAAAAAAATTACTAGACAACTTTAGATGATGATTGCTTATCATTAAGAATACATAAATAAATAGCGTGAATACGTCCCAAAACTAATCGTCCTTCAGTCTAAAAACGTCTTAATTATATGTCAGAGGCTCAATGCAATATTACTTAATTTTTTTTAATTGAGTTAGAATACACTTAAAACTTATATGGTCTTATAGTACTTTTAAAGACTTTAGTCATTATATTCCTCAACTAGAATACAAATAAAACAGGATGAAAACGTCCTATTGAAGTTTTAAACATTTATTTATTAATTCAAAGTTTAGTTTCAATTAAAATACAATTAAAACAGCGTAAAAAGGTTCTATACATATTTAAAATGTTTAAGTGCATACCATTTAGAATTTAAGTTTTTATTAGAATACACCAAAAACAGCATAAAAATATCTTATAGATCTAAAAGGTTTAAGTGCTTTATTTATTTAATTTTTTTATTGAGTTTAACTACACATGAGACGGCATAAAAATGTCTTATACAACTTTAATAGGTTTAGGTTCATTTTTGCTAGAGATTTTTCCTATTTTAGTTATTGAATAGGTATAACAGCGTTAAAACGCCGTACATAACTTTAAAAGTTTAAATTTCACTAAAAGAGATTTTTTTAATCCTGAGATTTTGAAAAAAAAAGGGTTGCAATTTTTAGGGTTTAAAAAACTTATCCTGAAATAACGCTCCTGATCAAAGTTTTATAAGTCTTATAGAAAACAATAAAAAAAAATACAAAAAATTAAATAGACATTTCAAAACGTAAAATTTTTCAAAATTATTGGTGTTATAGTTTTTAATTATTGAAACTTAAACAGCTAAATATTGTCCAAGATTTAAATGAATCTAGATAAAATTACACTGAGTTTTGATAAAAATCACTTTGGCTAAGTTATTCTTATTTTATTTTTAATTTTTAAATATCGAATTATTCTTAAAATATTATGGTAGCCAAGTATTTTTCAGGAACTATTTCCAAGATTTCTGAACTTATTACAGTTTAAAAAAAATACAAGTTAGTGAGTTAAATTTTTGTTTAAACTTAAGTTTAAGCTAAAAAACTGTCTTAAATATTATAACACATTAAAAAAGATATTTTAAAGCTACTTTCATGTGTTTATTTATAAAAATAATTGTTGTGTTAGACCAAAGTATTTCCATGTTAGATTTTTGTGTGTTATTTAAGTTTTAATACTACGATATTAAAATTTCTTTAAGTTTGTTATTTTGATTTTTAATGATTTATGTTCTAAGTGAAAGGTTTTATTTTATTTTATCAAAATACTTAAATAGCTTTAAGAAGAATTTTATCTATTATTTAATTTTACAGCTTGTTCTCAACAAAACAATATTTCACTCCTATATTGGCAGATAGGAGATCACCAGTTGTTATAAACAATTTTGAAAAAAAGTTTTTGAACAAAATAAATGAAAGTTATGTAAAAATATTAAATAAAATTAAAAGAAAAATAAAGCATTGAACTTATGATTTAAAAACTTATGGTTTAACAAAAACGAAAAACAAAGTGCTAAATTTGAGTAAAAATTTAATACTTATGTTACATTTTTAAGAATTTTATTAATAATATAGACAGAAAAAAAAAATAAATAGTGATAAATAGGACTAACATTGAAATTACTTGCAAAAAATAGAAATATAATAATAAAAACATGGTTTGCAATTGATTAGCTAGAAAATTTTGCAATTAATATATTGTTGAAAATTAACGCTTAAAATTTTTAATTTAGCCTTATGACATGATTATCTTGTTGTTTTAATTAGTGTACAAATAGAAGTAATATGTTTTGATACAAATTAAGAAAATTTTGCTAATTTGTCTCATTGGATAAGGTTTATGTAATCAAATGTTGTAACTTGGGATCGTATTTTAATGTTAAAAATTTCTAGAGGATTACGATATAAAATGGAGCATCCTCTACGAGATCGGTGAAATTAAAACCATATGCAGCATCTTTAAAACTTGTATTTTAGAAAAAAACCAAATACTTTGTTATTCATTTTGTTTTACTTAATACTTTAACATAACTTCCATTTGTTTTGTTCAAAAATTTATCAGATTTGTTTTTAACAACTGATGATCTCCTGTATACCGATATAGAAGTGGAACATTGTTTCGTTGATAATAAACTGTAAAAATAAATAATAGATAAATCTTTAATATATCTACTGATTACTGTATTATAAATTTTATCATAATAATGCTTAGTAATTTTAATTGTTGCACAAGGCTTAAACTGAGAAATTTGATAAAGTTAAATAAAGTTGTTTACTAATTTTTTCCATATGTGAGCCTTTGAAAATCACTTTGAGAAAATTCTTTAAAAGGTTATTCCATTATTGATTTAATCACAATGATAGTGTTAGAATGTACAAAATTGGTCGTTTTAAACAAAATGACCAAAAAATATAAGTCAAGCGGGCTCTAATAAACTTTAATGCTAAATTTCATCCTTAAAAAATAATAAATAGTATAAGAGCTAAATTTTGTTCCACTGAAAAACTCATGCACCCCAAAATAAGTTTTGTTTACCTAAAAAGTTTCGTGCAACCTAAAATAAATTTCGTGTACACCTATGTGCACTGGTGTACAATTTGACGACCTCTGATTTAGAATACCCAACACAAAAATCTCTTATATATTCTAAAAGGTTTAAGTGTTTTATAAATAAAATTTTATATTCAGTTTAAATAAGTAAGACAGCATAAAAATATCCTATACAACTTTTAAAAGTTTAATGATCTTTTACTATAATTTTTTTCTATTTTAGTCAGAATATACGTTGAACGGGTAGCTGTCTAAGTTGCACAAGCGTACAAAGTTGCACGAGTGGACAAAATTTCACGAGTGCAAAATATAATACGAAGATACTTTTGCACGAAGACACTTTTGAACGAGCAGAAAATTTTGCACAGGTTAAATTTTTTTTTAAATTATTTTATTAAATTCATTATTTTTTTACTTTTAAATTTTATTTTATGTTATGTTTTTTTTTACTATCACTATTACCCCTAACCCTTACCCTCGGTCGGTAAGTTGTTTTATTTTATTTTCTATTTATATTTATTTGTTTATTTTTATTTTAATTTTTTATTTATTTATTTTTATACTTTTACTGACACCCCTAACCCTTACCCTCGGTCGGTAGCTTTTTTTTCTTTTAATTTTATAAAGTTTTTTTTTTTCTTTTTTTTTTTTATTTGTTTTTGTATTTTTTTATTCTCGCGCAAAAATGTAAGTCGAGCAAAATTGATGCTTTGTGCAAAATCGTTTTCGTGCAGTTTTGTTCTCTCGTGAAATTTTGTACCCTCTTGCAAATTTGGCTTCGTGCAAATTTAGCTTTGTGCAATTTTGTGCTATCGTGCAACTTTTTTCTCGTGCAATTTAGCTCCCTCGTGCAATTTTATCTTTTTGAGATTTAGACCTGTTCTAACGTTGAATAGCATAAAAACGGCAAAAAGGACGTTTAATGCTTAAATTGCAAAAAACAGATAGTTTTTTCAGTTTAAATACACCTAAAACAGTGTAAAAATGTCCAATAGAAGTTGGTAAAGTTTAATTGCATAAAACATAAATGTAAACTTTAGTTGTAATTTAAGTAAAACATCGTAAAAGCGTCAAATAAATTTTAAGGTTTAAGTCCTTTATTACTTCTATTTCTATTTATTTAAGTTAAAATAGATATTAGACAGCATAAAATTGCCTACTAGAACTTTAAAATGTTAGAGTGTTTTACCGATTATAATTTTTTTTAGATAAAATATACGTAAAACAGCGTAAAAACGGTCTTAAAAATTAAAAACGTCCTTTAATAGGCATTAACAAGTTTTGTTAAAATTTTTTTAGAATACATTAAAACAGCGTAGAATAACTTTAGGACTTTAAAAGGTTCAAGTTCTTAATTGCTTGAAAAATTTCATTTTAAGCTTGTATAGAACTAAAACACCATAAAGATATTATAAAGAATTAAATAAATTATAATTGCTCTTTTAATTAGAATATGATCTTTTTAGTTTAATTACACGTAAAAAAAGTCTAAAACTGTACTAAATAGTTTTAAAAGGATTATCTGCATTATTACAGATATTTTTTTATAGTTTAATTACAACTTAAACAACTTAAAAATTTCCTATAGAACTTTAAAAGGTTAAAGTGCATAAAAACTTAAATAAAAACAATTTTCTTTAAATACATGTTGAACAGCGTAAAAACCTTTTAAAGAATTGTTAAAGGTTTTAGTGCATAAGTACTTAAAACTATCTTTTTTATCTAAAATTCACCCTAAATATTGTATAAATTTGATAAAAGCCTTAAAATGTTTGAAAGGACAACAATTATTTTGTTTTAATTGAATACACGTAAAACTGCGTAAAAACGTCCTTTAGAACTTTAAAGGGACTAGTTGCATTATTAAAGGATATGTTATTGTTTTAGCATGAACACACCTTAAACAGCGTTAAATTGTCATTTTAAACTTTAAAAGGTTCAGCTGCATAACAACTACAAAAAAATAAAATCTCAATTGGAATACACGTAAAACAACATAAATAGGTCTTTAGAATATTTCAAGGTTTAGTTCACTATTACTTTAATTTTTTTATATTAAAGTTTAATCAAACATTAAATAGACTTATGACAGCATAAAATTTGTTTATAGAACTTTAAAACGTTTAAGTATTTAACACTTATTATTTTCTTGCTATTTTAGACAGACTATATGTAAAACAGCGTAAAAACATCTTGGAGAATTTTTAAAGGTTTAAAAGTTGAGTTCTGTTATACTTGAAAGTTTCTTTTAAGTTTTTTTAAGTGCAATTTAACCAAAGTAAAACTTTCTATGATACTCTTAAAGTATCTAAACCATATTGACTTATAAAAAAATTATTTTGTATTGGAATACACGTAAAATAGCGTAAAAGTTCCTAACTAACTTCAAAAAGATTAATTGTGTTTTTAATTAATCAGATTAACTTAATTATTCATTTGTTTAAAATACACCTAAAACAGCGATTTAATGTTTTATTTACTTGAAACTTTATATCAAAGTTAAAACAGACCTAAGACAGAATAAAATTGTGCTAAAGAACTTTAAATGGTAAACCTCAAATATTTTTAAATTTTTAAAATTTTAGATGAAATACACGTAAAAAAGCGCTAAAATTTAAATAAATTGCATTATTAAAGAAAAAAAAATCCTGTTAAATTACACCTAGAACAGCATAAAAATATTACTTATATCTAAATGTATAAGTGCTTTCTTAATAAATTTTTAAATAAAGTTTTAATACACGTAATACAGCATAAAAATGTCTTAGACAACTGAAATAGTTTAAAGTTTTGTTTTACCAGAACCTTTTTTTTATTGTAATCAGAATAAACGTAAACAGCGTCAAACGTCAAAAAGAACCAAAAAAGGTTTTATATCGATATTACAGTAATTTTGTATACTTTAAATGCACCTAAGACAGCAAAAATAGTCGTATAGAGATTTAAAATGAGGTTAAAATGTTTGATAATTTACAATTTTTATCTATTTTAGACAGAGTATATGTAAAAAAGTGAAAAAATTTTCTAAAAAATCTGAAACGTTAACTTGCATTATAACCAACTTTTTTTCAGATGGGAATATATGTTAAACAACGTAAAAACGTCTTATAAAACTATAATGGTTTTGTTGCATTTATACTTAAACTTTTTTGATTAGTTTAGAATACACTTCAAATAACGTGAATATGAATTTAGAATTTTAAAAGGTCTAAGTTGTTTACTACTTAAATAGTTTCTATTTTAGTTTAGATAGACCTAAGACAGCATAAAGCTGTTTATACAACTATAAAAAGTTAAAGTGTCTTATTATTGGTAATTTTTCTATTTCAGACAGAATATACATTAAACAGCGGTAAAACGTCTAAAGAACTCAAGAAGATTAATTGCAATATTACTAAATTCTTTTACTCAGATAGAATACACAAAAAACAGCGTAAAAACGTCTTTTGGAATTTTTATAGGTTTTAGTTCATTCATTTGAATTTTATATTTGTAATTTATACAGAATACACCTAAAACAATGTAACATTTTTAAAGAAACTTAAATTGATAACAGGTTAGTTACTTTTAGGAATATTTCTTTGGTTAAAATACTTTTCAGAGTTGAAACGTCCTGTATAACTTAAAAATATTTAATTTATTATAATTTAGAAAACTGTTTTACAACGAGAATACGACTAAAACAACGTGAAAATGTCTTGAAGAAGTAAAAGGATTAAATTGTTAAATAAGTAATTCAAAATAATTTAAAAAGTTTTTTTCATTTAAAAAACATTTAAAATGGCGTAAAAATTTAAGTTCTTATAGAATTATAAAAGTTAAATTTTATCTTATTTAGAATACACGTAAAACAGCATAAAAATATCTTATAGATTACAAAAGGTTTAAGTGTTCCATTACTTGAATGTTTTTTTATTGAGTTTGAATACCCGTAGGACAGTATGAAAACATCTTATACAATTTAAATAGGTTTTATGATCTTTTAATAAGAATTTTTTATTATAGTCCGAGTATACGTAGAAAAGCAAAAAACGCCAAACAAAACTTAAAAAGGTTATATTCAATTACAACAGAACTTTTTTTAAAGATTAATCACACGTTAAACAGCGTAAAAATGCTTATAAAACTTTTAAAACTTCTAGTTCTTAAAAACTATAAAAAAAAGTTTCAGTTAGAGTACACGTTAAAAAGCGTAAAAATGTCTTATAAAGAATTTTAAGGCTATTGTATTTTATATATAACTTAATTTTAGATTGTTTAGAATACTTGATAACTGCATTTTAATGTCTTAAAGAACATTAAATGATTTAAGTTGTTTATTACCTGAAATTTAGCTCTTTTTAAACTTTGTAAAAATATTACAAACTTGTTTACATAACTGAAAATGATAATTTTTATTTGGCAAAACAAGTTCAGATAAATTTGTTCTAAACCAGACAGAATAAAGATCTACAAGCTTTTTTTTATATAAATATTAATATAAAGGTAACCATAAGTTAAGAGATTTTGCATTTGCTAAAATAGGAGTTCCCTAAATATTACAGAAGTGTCTTTTGGCTTTTTAGGTCTTTTTGTGGGTTTCCTAGTAGTAGCAGCAAACATTTTGCTAACTCAGTTAAACTTTTCTTATTTTTAGTTAAATCACTAAAATAATTATTTAACTTTTACATCTTTAAATTAAAACAAATATTATAAAATTTTTATAAGTTCTAAGCATTTATTGAAAGTTTAAAAAACTATATACTCACTAAAATATTTACAATATTTAAATTCAATATGTTTTAATAGCAATATATTATCTTAAATAAATTGTATTAAAAATTATAATGAATAAAACACAAAATATTTAACAGATATTATTTCTTTATAATAATAGAACTGTAAAAGGCACGATACGAACCTTGTAAGCTATCAAGTATTCTTAATTAACCAAGTCATTAAATGAAATTTTACTGAAATTTATTTTAATTAATAAAAGGCAAATTTGTCGATCGATACTTATTTTACTATAATATAATAAATCGAATAACTATTCAATTTGATTTATAGACACTTAAATTTAAATGTTTATTTTTATATTAAAATTAATCAATGATTTAAAAAAGTTGTTAAATTAATTTTTTCTGTCTGATTACTGAACTTGTACACAAGTATTTTATTATATTATTAAAAATTGTTATAAGACAAAACTTAACTTTTGACGTTTATTAAAACGTTATAAACACTTTGAAACTACGACGTATTTTTAGAGTTTTCTATCAATGCTATATAAAGTAGAAATATTGATTTCTTTAGTTAATTGTATATACGGCTAAGATAAGTAGTGTTTTTAAAATAAAAAGTTTATCAAGCTAATGATTCAGTAGTTTTTACTGTAATACAGTTTTTAATTTTTTAAATATCTAACTTAAAGTGATGACGACAATATATAAAAGAAATACTTGAAAATATAGTGCACACCTAAATACAGGACTGTTTAATTTAAATGGTTTTTTAGTATAATATTAAGTTAAAGGTTACATATTGTTTTAATTAATATAAAAGCATTTAAAACATAGTGTAATGCTTTATAAAATCTTTAAGCCAGGTCTTTTAGACATGAATTTAAATTGAAGGGAACTTCAAAAACACTTAATGAAGTATCTTGAAATTTTAATCAAGGAGTTTATTAATCAAACTGATAGGTTTTGAAAGTTATAATTAAACTATCGTGGAATGTTCAACGTGGCACTAGATCAAATTTATGCTACAAATATCTACTTATTTTAAAATATTCTTTTCATTAAAAACAAATCTGGGAAAAACTAAAATAATGGCCTTTGTTTTTAATCAAGTAATGTGCATTCAAACTTCTTACTAAGTATATAATAACACAATGTCGTACTTTGTGTAAAACATTGACGGTTAACATTTTAATTAAAATTATAATAATAGTTCAAGTTTTACAATACATTGAAACCGCAATTTTTGATGTCAAGCTAGTTGTTACAAAGCGCATAAAAAGCTGTAGCATCTAGAGATGTTTTTAAAATTAAATACTAAGAAATTCTGCTTTAAGTTGTATCGCAAATAGTTGTAACGCCTCTGGCTATAAATTAAATGCAGCAAAAGAGTTTTCTCTAATTAGGGGTTTTTTGTATTAATTTGTTAACTTTCTAAATTGCCGCCTTTAGTTTTGAATTATTAGATTTGTGGCAGCTCAAGCTGAACTTCCTATGTGCTAAATTGTGAGTATTGTTATTAATCTCTTATTTTTTATTCTGTCTCTTAAATTGAAATTTCTAATAAAGTTAAATTGAAGTTAATTTGACTGTGGTTTGCATAAATTTGAATAAATAAACTCTGATGTTGATAAAATTAAATTGAAGTTAATTGTACTTTTGGTTTGCATAAATTTGAATAAATAAACTCTGCTGTTGATAAAATTAAATTGAAGTTAATTGTACTTTTGGTTTTGCATAAATTTAAATAAATAAACTTTGGTGTTAATACTTCATTATATTGAAATTATCTGTAATTTGATTTTACATAAATTTAAATAAATAAACTTTGGTGTTAATAGTTAATTATATTGAAATTATCTGTAATTTGGTTACATAAAATTGAATAAATAAGCTTTGTTGTGGATAATTAATTAAGAAGCAAGCTGCTTTTGGTGCTCTTAATAATCTCTGAAATTTACAAATCAACTTTAATCAATTTAAAATAAACTAGTGGGCCACACCTAACTCTTGGTATAGCATAATGAGTAATAGATCCAAGCCCCCCAAAAAGGATAGTATGTTCTCTAAAGAGAACATACATCATACTTTAGACAAGGTCAACAACCCCGAAACTCGCTGTAGCCAACGTAACATTGACAGAGGGATCAACAAAAGGGGTGTTGACCCACACTCTTCGCGCCGTAGCCAACCTGGTCCATCAGACCAACCACAAGCAACGTGCGAAAGATATAGTCAATATAATCACTTTATTTTTTAATTTAAACTTCATACCTTTTGTATACGAGTACTACAGTGCATAAAAATCATATCATACAGGAAATTAAAATGCAAAATTTGTGTTAATCTTATCAGATAAATTTTTATATATCAAGTACACTTTAGAAACTGTGGTGGTTATAAGTTAGGAACACAATCAGGGTAAGAAGTATTTTGGTTGTGAAGGTAGATTTTCTAATACTAATAAGTAAACTAGTACAAAATATATTTAAAAAAATATCTTAAACTACATTAAACTAAGTGTTTAAAATCAGATCATACTGGAAGTTCGAATGCAACATTTGCGTTAATCTTGACCGAGCTATCAGTCAGTTGATTCTCTGTGATGGATATGAGTTAGGAATTCAAATAGGGTAAGAAATGTTCTTAGGATAAAAGTAGTTTTTTTAGATACTATACTAAACAAAATTTCAAAATCGCCGCGAATTTTAAAACTAGTTATTTAAAAAAAAAATTATATTTATCCAAACAAACGGATATAATTTTATATGACTAAAAACGAGTCATTTTTAGTTAACTTTTAAACCTTTATAACATTTGTAAAAATAACTTAAAAACTAATAGTATAGTCAACCAGAAACGTAGCAAGCTAAAAAAAAACAAGAACATGCAAAAAAAATTTGGAACTAACCGTTATGGCGTCATAGTAGATAAATTACAGTTTAAACTATAACAAATTTAAAAAAATTTCATTGTATGCAGTTATATTCACACTTAAAAAAAATTATTTATAGAAAATAATTGTAAACAATTTTTCATTGTATTCATTGCATTGTTTTATTAAGTAGAAAATATTTTTCAAAACACAGTCTTCAACTTCTGTTGTATTTAAGTAAGCTATAAAATATAATCTAAACATGTATAAAACCTAGATAATGAACACGTCGTAATGAGTTTAAATAAAATATGTGGAATATTTACTGTTTAGAAAAGGATTAGGTAAAAATTAAATACACAAGACTGTTAAGCATAAGTTAATAAATAGAAAACTTAAGATGTTACAATAAAGTATATACATACAAGTTTTAAAGCTATATAACCGTAAATAATAAATAATAATAATAAAGCTATGCGAACATTTGAAGTAAAATAATATTGTCAGAATTTAGTTTATGTAAATAATTAAAAGGTTCAATTATTTAAAAATTAAAGTTTCAGAGCAATTACACTAAAACATACTTGCGCAATTAAAAAACTTTATTTAAAGTAAACAAAAAAAAAATTATTAGAACAAACTCAAACTTAGAAACTATAAAAAATCTATCACAGTTTGTACAAGTTAGTATTGTAAACTAACTTTTTTTACAAAGCTTAGACTTATATGTTTTTATAAAAAGAGATTCAAAAACACTTAAAGGATATATGTCATGCCCTTTAGTAGAATTGTAAATTTGTTGTCATTATAGTTTTTGGGGCATTCCGGGTAGTTAAGAAAATGATCTCTAATTGCCGAAGGACTTTTGGCCGGTTTATTACCTCTATTGGCCATCCAGTTTCTTGGGGATTTTGAAATGTGCTGATACCTTCTCAGATGGAATCTCTAAGAAGTTCTCCCAATGTAGAAACTGTCGCAGTGACACTTAAATTGATGTACAACCTTATTCTCTTCAGCATTGGGAGTAATGCCGATTTTAATTGAAGGATGTGTAGGTTAGAAATTGTATTTTATAAATCTTCTACGACGTAACCTTTTTTGTTTAACATAAAAGTATCATCTACATATCTAAAGTAATACAACGGCTTATCTATATTAACAAATAATATAGATTTAAAATATCCGACGTATATTTTGTCTAATACAGGACCTAAAGGACTTCCAATGGCGTCACTATTAGTTTGTCTATAAACAAAATTGTTGAAACTAAAATCAACATTCTTCACCGCCTATTGGTAAAGAGGCTTTTAATGTCAAAAGTACACATTTGGTCTGATGAGTTGGATCTGTTGCGCAAATTTTAACGAAACTAAAATAGTCTTTTACACAAAATTTTGAAAACTTTTCAGAAATTTTACTTGAAACAGATATCAAAAACTTAGCTAAATTGTATTCTTAGAATTCTTATTACTAAAAGTTTACCATATCTAAAATAGGTCGGCATGGAATACCTTCTTTATGACTTTTTGGAAGTACGTATAAATTGGAGCATTGTGAGCCAGTAGGTCTAATGGACACATATAAGTTATTGGAAATAAAACCTTTTATATACCAACCTTTCAATTTTTGTTAAAAATATTTTTCGATTTTAACAGTAAAATCCGCTTTATCGATTGGACCTAGTTTAATGTTTCGATGTGTCATTTAAAATAATATTATTTTATTTATGTAATCATCTTTATTCTATATTACAACATAAATTTTTATATATATTTATTTTTATATACTGCCTTTAATATAACAATTTTTTTACTCGAAGTTATAGATTTTAAAGAATTGTTATCAAAACGAACAACAAATTATTTTTTTAGATATTTATATATAGAAAGCCAACATTTGTTGGCCAATACATCACATGGAAGTTCTTCAGTCCTACTTCTAAAAAAACGAAAGTTAATTTATAATACTAACTTGTAAAAACTGTGATAGTTTTTTGTTTTTGTCTTTAAATTTGTCTTTGGACTAATAATCTTTTTAGTTAACTTTAAATACCGTTTTTTAATTGTGCAAGTATAGTTTAATGTGCTCTGAAACTTTAATTCGTTAATACTTTCGCTTTATTTCTTTTAAATAACTTATTTAACTGAATTCTGATAATTATATTTTACTTTAAATGTTTTCAAAGCTTTTTCATATTATCATTTACATTTATATAGCTTTAAAACTTATATGTTTTAGAAACTTATTTAAGCTATTTAAACTTATTAGAAACTATTTAAAACTTATTAGAAACATCTTAAGTTTTCTATTTACTAACTTATGGTTAATAGTCTTGTGTATTTAATTTTTACCAAATTCATTACCAAACAGTATTTATTCCAAATATTTTGTTTAAACTTATTATGATGTATCAATTATCTAGGTTTTAGACATATTTATATTATAATTTAAAGCTTAGTAAGACAGAGCAGTAGTTGATAAGTTTAAAAAAATATATTTTCTATTTAATAAAACAACTAAATGAATCTGTCGACATTTTTTGGTAAAATTTTTACCCTAAAAAAGTTATCTAATCTTTATAACTGAAACCCTATTGCTCATTTAAGTAACTGTATAAAAAAGAAAATTATCTGATGGAAGACAGGTTTTCTTAAACATGAATTTAAATTGAAAGGAATTTCATAAAAACTTATTGAAGTAACCTAGAGTTTTTAAGCAAGGCGTTTATTAATCAAATAGTTAGTTTTTTGAAAGTTATAATTAAACCACCGTGAAATGTTCAACGTGACACTAGATCAAATATATGCTACGTATATCTACTTATTTCAAAATATTACTTGCATTTACAACAAATCAGGGAATAATTAGAATAAAGGCACTTGTTTTAGTTCATGTAATGTGCATTTAAAATTTTGACAAAGTATATAAAAACACACTGTCGGACTTTGTGTAAAACAATGACGGTCAAAATTTTTCATAAAAGTGTAATAAAAATTAAAATATTACAATATATTGAAACCAATATTTTTTATGTTTAGCTAATTGTTATTAAGTTCATAAAAATCTGTAGCATCTCAAAAACTTTCAAGAATTAAATACGATAAAGATCTGCTTTAAGTTGTATTGTAAATAGTAAATATATTCACCTAATTTATTAATTTAAACTTAATTTATTTTGTATACGAGTACTGTAAGTGAAAGTACTGCTAGTATAAGTTAGGAACACAAATAGGGTAAGAAGTATCTTGGTGGTGAAGATATATTGTCTAATACTAATAAGTAAACTAGTACAAAATATATTAAATAAAATTATCTTATCTGCTTTTAGTTGTATTGTAAATAGTAAATATATTCACCTAACTTGTTAACTTAAACTTAATTTATTTTGTATACGAGTACTGTAAGTGAAAGTACTGCTAGTATAAGTTAGGAACACAAATAGGGTAAGAAGTATCTTGGTGGTGAAGATATATTTTCTAATACTAATAAGTAAACTAGTAAAAAATATATCAAATAAAACTATCTTAAACTACATTTACAATTTAATCTACGTGAAATTTATACCTGAACACAACAGTGTTTAAAATCAGATATACTAGAAATTCGAATGCAAGATTGGCATTAATCTTGACAGAGCCATCAGTTAGTTAATTATCTGTGATGGATATAAGTTAAGAAATAAAACAGTTTAAGAAAAATTTTTGCAATAATAATAAATTTTTCAATGCTAACCAGGTATCAGAATCACCGTTACAGTTAAAACTAGTAATTTATAAAATACTTAAAATTTATTCAAATAAAAAGATATAATTTATATAACTAAAAACGAGTCATTTTTAGTTAACTTTTTAACCTTTATTTCGTTTATAAACATCCCTTAAAGACTAATAGTACAGTTACTAAGGAACATGCTCAAAAAAGATACAAACAATTTTGAACATTACGAACATTCATAATAAGTAAGTTTGGATTAAAATAAATACTATTGTATAACTTTTATTGTTCTCGTAATTGAATTCAACAAATATTTCGTACAGTTGATATTATAAACCTATTCATTTTAGAATATAAATTTCAAAATATAATAAATTCTATTAAGGTTATAATCAGCTGTTTAAGACGAAATAATTGTAATAGCCCGTTTTTGTTGTACACAATTTAAATTATTTATATTTTTCGTAATATTATTCTTTTAATATTACGTACAGTTAATCAAAAGCACGTTAAAATTTTGGAATATAAGTTGCAAAATAAAAAAAAAATACAATTGGCGTCAAAATCAGACTTTGAGACTAAATATTTGTAATAATCCTTTTTTATCGTACACTATTAGAATTATTTCAATTTTTCTGAATAATATTCTTGTAATATTTTGTAGAGTTAATCTAATAAACCTCTTTATTTTGGAATAAAAGTTTAGAAACATAAAAACTACTATTGACGTCATAATCGGCTAACTAGAACGAAATACATGTAATAACCATTGATTTTAGTACAGTGTTAGAATTGTTTCGATTTTTCGTAATATTATTCTTATAATATTTTGTAGATTTAATTTTGAAATATAAGTTTTAAAACAAAAAAACTAGTACTGACGTCAAAATAGGCTGTTTAAGACAAAATAGTTCTAAAAACCATTATTTCCTTAAACTTTTAAAACTATTTCGATTATTTGTTCTGTTATTCTTCTACTACTTCGTAAGGTTAATCTAATAAAACTCATAATTTTAAAATATAATTTCAAAAATATTTAGAAATTTACTATTGACGTCATAATAGGCAGTTTAAAACGAAATACTTGTAATAATCCTTTTTTATCTCACACTATTCAAATTATTTCGATTTTTTTACAAATATTCCTATATTATTTCGTACAGCTAATATAATAATACTCTTCATTTTTAGATATAAGTTTTAAAGTATAAAAACTACTATTGACGTCGTAATCGGTTGTTTAGACCAAAAACTGGTAGTAACTAATATTTATCGTAGATTATTTGAATTATTTAGATTTAAAATAAAAGTATATTTTGATATTTGGTACAGTTAATCCAAATCACATCTTAACTTTTAGAATATAACTTTCAAAAAATAGAAACTACAATTGACGTCAAAATCGGCTGTTTAAGACGAAATACTTGTAATAACATTTTTTAATCGTATTCTACTAGAATTATATTTATTTCTCGTTATAATATTCTTGTCATAGTTATATAGTTAATTTAATAAACCTCTTTATTTTGGAATATAAGTTTAGAGTATAAAAACTACTATTGACGTCGTAATCAGCTGTTCAAGACAAAATATTTGTAATAAACATTATTTATCTTGTACTTTTTAATTTTTCCGTTTTTTTTTCTAATAATATTCTTCTAATATTTCGTACAGCTAATCTAATGAATCTATTTATTTTGGAATATAAGTTTAGAAGTATAAAAACTACTATTCACGTCATCATCGGTTGTTTAAGACGAAATACTTGTATCAACCATTGTATATTGTACACTATTTGAATTGTTTCGATTATTCGTAATGTTTTTCTTCTAATAATACGTAGATTTAATGTATTAAAACTTTAACTTTTTAAATATAAATTTCGAAACATAAAAACTACTGTTTACGTCAAAATCGGCTGTAAAAGACGAAATACTTGTGATAGATACTGTTTATCGTACACTGTTTGAATTACTAAAAACTTTCATAATTACATTCTTGTAATATTTCGTACAACTAATTAAATAAACCTCTTTACTTAAGAATACAAGTTTTAAAATATAACACAATTTAAGATGTCGAAATCGGCTGTTTTAGACGCATAATTGTAATAATTATTGTTTATCCTACACTATTTAAATTATTTTGATTTTTTGTAATAGTATACTTGTAATATTTTGTACAGCTAATTTAATAAACCACTTTATTTTGGGCCATATGTTTAAGAGTATAAAAAGTACTATTGAAGTCGAAATCGGCTGTTTAAAACAAAGTAACTGTAATAATTTTTAAAACAAAATTGAATTGTACTAATATTTTATACAGTTAGTATAATAAACCTTTTCATTTAATAGTATACGTTTTTAATTATGAAAAATACTATTAAGGTTAAAATAGGCTTTTTGAAAAAATACTTGTAACAACCCTATTTTATCGTACATAACTTTTATTATTTAGATTTTTAGTAACTGTAAACTTTTAATAATACTTACATTTAATTAAAAGCACCTCTTAATTTTTAAATGCAAGTTGCAAAACAAAAAAAAAATACTAAAACGTCAAAATCGGCTGTTCAAGACGAAATACTTGTAATAATCCTTCTTTATCGTTCACTATTTAAATTATTTTGAATTTTGTTATTTATATTCTTGTAGTGTTTTCTATAGTTAATTTAATAATACTCTTAATTTTTAAATATAAGTTTCAATTTATAAAAACTACTTTTAACATTGAAATCGGCTGTTTAAAACACATTAATTGTAATAACTATTATTTATCGTACACTATTTGAAATATTTAGATTTTTCATATTAGAATTTTACTAATATTTTGTACACTTAATATAATAAACCTTTTCGTTTTTGTGTATAAGTCTCAAAATATAAAAATACTATTGAAGTTATAATCGGCTGTTTGATAAATTATTGTAATAATCCTTTTTTATTTTACATGATTTGAATTATTTAGATTTTTCGTCATAGTATATTTTTAATATTAGGTACAGTTAATAAAAAACACCTCTTTGTTATGGAATATAAGTTGAATAATATAAAAACAACTATTGACGTTAAAATCAGCTCTTTAAGACGTAAAATTTTTAATAACACTTTTTTACCGCGTACTATTAGAATTATTTTCATTTTCGTAATAATATTCTTGTATTATTTTGTATATATAAACTAATAAGCCTTTTCTTTGTAGAATATAAGTTTCAAATACAAAAACTCTGACGTCATAATCAGATGTTTAAGACCAAATATTTTTAATAATCATTGTTTATCGTACAATATTAGAATTGTTAAAATTATTCGTAATATTATAGTTATAGCCAGTATTTATTTCGGCCATCATCAACGAAGTTGAGATGTTTTATGCAATCGATAATAAACAATGAACTTTACCGCAAGATCAACAACAACAACATCCGAGACAATCCTACGACCGGTTTCGTCCTTATTAGGACTCATCAGGCAGGAATAGTCGCGAGAAACCGCTATTTATTTCGGCCATCATCTCAACTTCGTTGATGATGGCCGAAATAAATACTGGCTAAAACTGATCAAACGAGCGCAGACTACAATCTCACAACAAGCTGACAATGTCTGAGACGTTGGGTTGTGAATGATTTAGCTGTGTCATTTTTTCAACTTTACCCACAAACGATCGCTTCAGTACTTCGTACTTAAGCCCGCTTGTTTAAGATCACAATAGCTATTTCTCGCGACTATTCCTGCCTGATGAGTCCTAATAAGGACGAAACCGGTCGTAGGATTGTCTCGGATGCTGTTGTTGTTGATCTTGCGGTAAAGTTCATTGTTTTTTATAGTTCTAATATTTCTTATATTTAATCTAATAAAACTCTTTAACTTCAGAATATAAGTTTCAATATTTAAAAATTACTATTGACGTCAAAATCAGCTGTTTAAGGCAATATACTTGTAATAACCATTATTTCCGTACACTGTTTGAATTTTTCCCATTTTTTCTAATATTTCGTACAGCCAATTTAGTAAACCTCTTCATTTTTGAACATAAGTATCAAAATATCAAAACTACTATTGACGTCAAAAAGCGCTGTTTTAAACGAAATATTTGTAATAACCATTATTTATAGTATACAATTTAGTTATTTCGATATTTCGTAATAGTATTCTTATAACATATTGTACTGTTAATCTAATAACCCTCTTCATTTTGAAATTTAAGTTTCAAAACATAAAAATACTATTTAGGTTATAATTTGCTGTTTAAGACATAATAACTGTGATAATCATATTTTATCGTACATTATTTAAATTATTTTGATTTTTCGTAATATTAGTCTTTTGATATTTCGTAGATTTAATATAGTGTAGCTTCTAATTTTGGAATATAAGTTTCAAAATAAAAAAATTACTAATGCCGTCAAAATCTGCTGTATAAGACAAATACGTGTAATAACCATTGTTTATCGTACACTGTTTAAATTCTTTCGATTTTTTGTAATATAATTGTTTTAAAATTTCGTACAGTTAATCTTATAAACCCTTTAATTTTCGAATATGATTTTTAAAATATAAAGAACTCTCTTGACGTCATAATAGGTTGTTTAAAACGAAATACTTGTAATAACCCTTTTTTCTCGTACACTGTTTAAATTATTTCAATTTTTAGTGATAACAGTCTTGTAATTTTTGTACACCTAACTTAATAAACCTCTTCATTTTGGAATTTAAGTTTCAAAATATAAAAACTACTATTGACGTCGAAATCGGCTGTTTAAAACGAAATAAATGTATTAACCATTATTCATCGTTGACTATTTAAAATATTTAAGATATTTGTAGAACAATTCTACTAATATTTCGTACAGTTAATTTAATAAACCTCTTCATTTCAGAATAAAAGTTTAAAAATATAAAAATACTATTGACGTCATAGTCGGCTGTTTAAGAAATAATACTTGTAATAACCCTTTTTTATCGAACAAAATTTGAATTATTTATATTTTTTTTAATGATGTTTTTGTAATAATTTGTAGAACTAATCTAATAAAACTCTTAACTCTGGAATATAATTTTAGAAATATAAAAACTACTATTCACGTCATAATCTGCTGTTTAAGACGAAATACTTGTACCAACTATTGTAGATTGTACACTATTTGAATTGTTTCTATTATACGTAAAGTTACTCTTCTAATAATTCGTAGATTTTATCTAACAAAACTTTTAATTTTTTAATACAAATTTCAAAATATAAAAAATACTGTTAACGTCAAAATCGGCTGTTTAAGACAAAATACTGGTAATAATTATTACTTATCGTACACTATTTGAATTTCTTAAAATTTTTATAATGTTATTCTTGTAATATTTCGTACAACTAATTAACAAAACTTCTTTAATTAGTTATATTAATTTCAAAATATTTATCTATTTTAGATGTCAAAATCGGCTGTTTAAGACGCAATAACTGTAATGACCATTGTTTATCGTACATTATTTGAATTCTTTCGATATTTTGTAATAGTATACTTCTGAATATTCGTTGACAAAATCTAAAAAACATTTTAATTTTAGAATATAACTTTCAAGTGTAAAAAATACTATTGACGTCATAATCAAGTGTTAAAAACATATACTTGAGTAACTATAGTTGATCGTATCCTATTTAAACTATTTCAGTTTTTTGTAACAGTATTCTTCAGTCAATCTAATAAAACTCTTAATTTTGAAATATAACTTTTAAAGTAAAAATACTATTGACGTAATAATAGGCTGTTTAAAACGAAACACTTGTAATAACTGTTTTTTATCGTACAAACAATATCGTACAACATGTTTAAATAATTTTAGTTATTGGTATTGAATTTTTTTTAATATTACATACAGCTAATTAAATAAACGTCTTCAGTTAGAAATATTAGTTTCAATGTATTAAAACTCCTTTTGACGTCAAAATCGGCTGTTTAAGACGAAATACTTCCAATAAACATCGTTTATCGTGAAGTGTTTGAGTTATTTTGATTTTTAGTTATAATATTCTTTTAATATTTCGTAAAGGTAATTTAATAAACGTTTTCGGTTAAAAAAATTAGTTTTAAAGTATTAAAACTTTTTTGACGTCAAAATCGGCTGTTTAAGACGAAATACTTGCAATAAATATTGTTTATCGTACATTGTTTGAGTTATTTCGATTTTTTGTTATAGTTGTCGTGTAATATTTGGTACAACTAATTTAATAAACGTCTTTGGTTAGTAATATAACTTTAAACATATTAAAAGTACTATTGATTATAATAGGCAGTTTTAAACACAATAATTGTATTAAACCCTTTTTTATCGTACACTATTTGAATTATTTTGATAATTGGTATTAATATTCTTGTAATATATCATACAGCTAATTCGATAAACATCATCAGTTAAAAATATAGTTTTAAAGTATTAAAACTCGTTTAGACGTCACAATCGGCTGTTTAAGACGAAATAATTGCAATAACTGCTGTTTATCGTACATTATTGGAGTTATTTCGATTTTTGGTTATAATATTCTTGTAATATTTCGTACAGCTAATTTAATAAACGTCTTTGATTAGTAATCTAACTTTGAACATACTAAAAGTATTGTAGATGTTACGATTGACTGTTTGAATATATAATTGTAATAAACGCTTTTTTATCATACACTATTCAAATTATTTTGATTATTGGTAATAATATTCTCGTAATATATCATACAGCTAATTAAATAAACCTATTTGGTTAAAAATATTAGTTTTAGTGTATTACAACTCTTTTTGACGTCAAAAACGGCTGTTTAAGACGAAATACTTGAAATAAACATTGTTTATTGTGCATTATTTGAGTTATTTCGATTTTTTGTTATTATATTCTTGTAATATTTCGTACAGCTAGTTTAATAAACTTCTGTGGTTAGTAAACTAACTTTAAACATATTAAAAGTAATATAGACGTTATAATAGGCTGTTTTAAACAAAATACTTGTACTAATTCCTTTTTTATCGTACACCATTTGAATTATTTTGATTTTTGGTATTAAAATTATTGTAATATATCATACAGCTAATTTTATAAAATTCTTCGTTCAGGAATATTAGTTTTAAAGTATTAAAACTTCTTTTGACGTTAAAATCGGCTGTTTAAGACGAAATACTTGAAATAAACATTGTTTATCGTACGTTATTTGAGTAATTTCGATTTTTGGTTACAACATTCTAGTAATATTTCGTAAAGGTAATTTAATAAACGTCTTCGGTTAAAAATATTAGTTTTAAAGTATTAAAACTTCTTTTGACGTTAAAATCGGCTATTTAAGACGAAATACTTGCAATAAACATTGTTTATCGTGCACTATTTGAATTATTGTGACTTTTAGTAATAATATTATTGTAATGTTTTGTAAAGCTAATTTAGTAGACGTGTTAGGTTAAAAATATTAGTTTCAAAGTTTTAAAACTACTTTTGACGTCAAAATCGGCTGTTTATGACAAAATACTTTTAATAAACATTGTTTATTGTACATTATTTGAGTTATTTTGAATTTTGGTAATAATATTCTTGTAATACTTTGTACAGCTAAATTAATAAAAGTTTTTGAATAGTAATCTAATCTTAAACATATCAAAAGTATTAAACGTTATAATAGACTGTTTAAATAAAATACTTGTAATAAACCCTTTCATATCGTACACTATTTAAATTATTTTGATTATAGATATTGATATTCTTGTAATATATCATACTGCTAATTATATAAACCTCTTCGGTTATGAATTTTAGTTTTAAAGTATTAAAACTCCTTTGGACGTCAAAATCGGCTGTTTGAGACGAAATACTTGCAATAAACATTGTTTATCGTACATTGTTAGAGTTATTTTGATTTTGGGTTATAATAATCTTGGAATATTTCGTAAGGATTATTTATAAACGTCTTCGGTTAAAAGTATAAGTTTGAAAGTATTAAAACTCACTTTTGATGTCACAACCGGCTATTTAAGACGAAATACTTTTAATAAACATTGTTTATCGTACATTATTCGAGTTATTTCGATTTTTGATTATAATAATCTTGTAATATTTCGTACAGCTAAATTAATAAACTTCTTCGGTTAGTTATCTAACTTTAAACATATTAAAAGTACTATAGACGTTATAATAGGCAATTTAAAACAAAATACTTGTATTAAACCCTTTTTTATCGTACACTATTTGAATTATTTTGATTATTGGTTTTAATATTCTTGTGCTATACCATACAGCTAGTTAAATAAACATCTTCGGTTAAAAATATTAATTTTAAAGTATTAAAACTACTTTTGACGTCAAAATCGGCTGTTTGAGACGAAATACTTGCAATAAATATTGTTTATTGTACACTATTTGAGTTATTTTGATTTTTGGTAAAAATATTCATGTAATATTTCGTATAGCTAACTTAATTAAAGTTTTTGGATAGTAATCTAACCTTAAACATATCAAAAGTATTGTAAACATTATAATAGACTGTTTAAATAAAATACTTGTAATAAACCCTTTTATATCGTACACTATTTGAAATATTTTGATTATTGGTATAATTATTTTTGTAATATATCATACAGCTAATTAAATAAACCTATTCGGTTAGAAATATTAGTTTTAAAGTATTAAAACTCCTTTTGACGTCAAAATCGGCTGTTTAAGACAAAATACTTGCAATAAGCATTGTTTATAGTACATCGTTTACGTTATTTCGATTTTTGGTTATAATAATCATGTAATATTTCGTAAAGGT
This sequence comes from Thalia democratica, assembly GCF_965202585.1. Classification (NCBI taxonomy): domain Eukaryota; kingdom Metazoa; phylum Chordata; class Thaliacea; order Salpida; family Salpidae; genus Thalia; species Thalia democratica. Next base: position 24,242,664 of record NC_139170.1, on the reverse strand, counting down.
AATTTAATATACGTCTTCGGTTAAAAATATTAGTTTTAAAGTATTAAAACTCCTTTTGACGTCGAAATCGGCTGTTTTAGACGTAATACTTAAAATAAACATTGTTTATCGTGCATTATTTGAGTTATTTAGATTTTTGGTTATAATATTCTTGTAATATTTCGTACAGCTAATTTATTAAACTTCTGTGGTCAGTAAACTAACTTTAAACATATTTTAAATAATATATACTTTATAATAGGCTGTTTTAATCCCTTTTTTATAGTACACCATTTGAATTATTTTGATTATTGGTATTAATATTATTGTAATATATCGTACAGCTAATTTTATAAACCTTTTCGTTCAGGAAAATTAGTTTTAAAGTATTAAAACTTCTTTTCACGTTAAAATTGGCTGTTTAAGACGAAACATTTGCAATAAACATTATTTATCGTACATTATTTGAGGAATTTCGATTTTTGGTTACAATATTCTTGTAATATTTCATAAAGGTAATTTAATAAACGTCTTCGGACAAAAATATTAGTTTTAAAGTATTAAAACTACTTTTGACGTCGAAATCTGCTATTTAAGACGAAATACTTGCAATAAACATTGTTTATCGTGCACTATTTGAATTATTGTGACTTTTAGCAATAATATTATTGCAATGTTTTGTAAAGCTAATTTAGTAGACGTGTTAGGTTAGAAATATTAGTTTTAAAGTATTAAAACTACTTTTGACGTCAAAATTGGCTGTTTATGACAAAATACTTGCAATAAACATTGTTTATTATACATTATTTGAGTTATTTCGAATTTTGGTAATAATATTCTTGTAATATTTCGTATATAAATATATAAATTTATTGTTAAACTTTTATTGCGTTACGCCGTTTCCCTGCAGAGCAGTTCATCAGACGCTAAAAAAAGCTGAAAACAAAAGTATACAGGGCGATGAATTGGAAAATAAAAATACACGCATAAATAAAAATAAAATTTACATTTAAAATATGAGTTTTAAATAATATGTAGTTTACAAAAGTTAAATTTTAAAGTTAAGTTAACTTAAAATGAAATATAGGTAAGTTTAGTTTAAATAGTGTATTAAATATAGATTTTATATATTTTGATAATTTATTTACTAAGCATTTAATATATAAGGCTTTTGAAAAATTGTAAATACTAAGATTTATAGGGGATTTTTAGAAAACAGAAATGGTCTTTTTACGGGAATGTTGTAACTTTAAAACAAAATCTTTACACAATACAAACATAAATACAATGTAACAATCAAATTAAATAGAATAAAATAAACTAAGTTAATGCGATAAAAAATAAACTAAAAGTATTCCTTAGGGTAATGAGGGCATTGCGTGACTAGTTCATTTCTTTTATTAAGGTTTTTTTTGGTTAGCACTTGCTATAAACAGTCTTTCAAGGTTACATAGTGAGCACATGAAGTTTGGTTTGAATCTGCTTTTTGTCTGTCTGAGAATTTTCCATTCAATAGTGGGTTTTTCGCCTTTTTCATATAATTTCCACATGTAGTTGGCGAGTTGTGTGCAGTTGGCGGGCTTCTTCTTGTTGGGTTTTGAAAATTATACTCTATGCTCGTACAATCTATTTTTGAATGCTCTTCGGAAGGATCCAATATATGACATTCTCTCATTTTTCTCAGATGAGACGATTGCTTCGTAGATTACATTTTCTAATTTACAATTATTCATTACTGGACATTGCACTCTGTTTCTGCAGTTGCATAGCTTCGGTTGTATTGGTGGTTTTTCTAGCAGCTTCTTATTATGTCTACTAGTTAATGCTTTAATGTTTGGGGAACAACAGTATGATATCTTGGTGGAATTTCTATTGAAGATTTTGTGTAGTTCTGTTGATTCTGGGAAGTGTTTATCAAGCAGTTTCAAAAAGAGTTTTCCGAATTTGGTATTCACTGATTCACAAAAAAGTGTGTTGTAAAATATACATTTTCTTTTTCTGTTTTTTGCTTTGTTGTTATTAATTGTTGGATTATATTCGAGCTTATGATGGAAGTTGCTTTTGCTTAAAGCGTTTTGGTAGATTTGTTTCGCGTTATCAAATAATACTTTGCTTTTTGTTAGTTTTGAAATTCTATTTTCGATCAATTTTGGGATTTAACTATTCTAGGATGGTTAGAATCTTTGTCAATATAAATGGTCTTTGCATTTGGCTTTACATATGGGCAATAGTCATCAGTTTAAATGTATGTCCAAGAAGTTGGTGGAGGTTTCATCTGCGCTAGTTGTAATGTCGAATCCTATGTCTGCTAGTTTTCTTGTAATTTTGTGTTTTGTTTTCCAAATATTACTCTTATTTGTTTGGTTGATAACGGCAAGTCCATCATCTCTGTAGAGTCCAATTGACTCAGTGTTTATAATCGTAGACAAATGGTGTAATAGGTATAAACCTACAAGGTCACATATTTCGGCACCGTGTAATGAGCCCATAGGTACATCGAAGTTGTCATTGAATAGTTGTCAAAAAAAAAATATTTCGTACAGCTAACTTAATAAAATTTTTGAATAGTAATCTAACCTTCAACATATCAAAAGTATTATAGAGACGTTATAATAGACTGTTTAAAAAAAATACTTGTAATAAACCCTTTTATATCGTACACTATTTGAATTATTTTGATTATTGGTACAAATATTCTTGTAATATATTATACAGCTAATTATATAAACCTCTTCGGTTAGGATTTTAGTTTTAAAGTATTAAAACTCATTTTGACGTCAAAATCGGCTGTTTAAGTCGAAATACTTGCAATAAACATTGTTTATCGTACAATGTTTGAGTTATTTCGTTTTTGGGTTATAATAATCTTGTAATATTTCGTAAAGGTAATTTAATAAACGTTTTTGGTTAGTGATCTAACTTTAAACATGTATAAAGTACTATTAACGTTATAATAGGCTGTTTTAAACAAAATACTTTTATTAAACCCTTTTTTATCGTACACTATTTGAATTATTTTAATTATTGGTATTAATATTCTTGTGATATATCATCCAGCTAATTAAATAAACTTCTTCGGTTAGAAATATTAGTTTCAATGTATTAAAACTCCTTTTGACGTCAAAATCGGCTAGTTAAGACGAAATACTAGCAATAAAAATTTTTTATCGTAAACTATTTGAGTAATTTCGATTTTTGTTATAACATTCTTGTCATATTTTGTACAGCTAATTTAATAAACGTGTTTGGTTATTAGTAATCTATATTTAAACATATTAAAAGTACTATTAATGTTATAATAGGCTGTTTTAAAAAAATACTTGTATTAAACCGTTTTTTTTTTTCGTACAATTTTTGAATTATTTTGATTATTGGTGTTAATATTCTTGTAGTATATCATACAGCTAATTAAATAAACCTCTTCGGTTAGTAATATTAGTTTAGAAGTATCAAAACTCCGTTTAACGTCAAAATCGGCTGTTTATGACGAAATACTTGCAATAAACATTAATTATCGTACATTATTTGAGTAATTTCGATTTTTGGTAATAATATTCTTGTAATATTTCGTAAAGGTTATTTAATTAACTTCTTCGGTTAAAAACATTAGTTTTAAAGTATTAAAACTCCTTTTGACGTCAAAATCGGCTGTTTAAGACGAAATACTTGCAATAAACATTGTTTATCGTACATTACTTGAGTTATTCCAATTTTTGGTTACAATATTAATGTAATATTTCGTAAACGTAATTATAAAAACTTCTTCGGTTTGGAATATTAGTTTTAAAGTATTAAAACTCCTTTCGACTTTAAAATCGGCTGTTTAAGACGAAATACTTGCAATAAACATTGTTTATCGTACATTATTTGAGTTATTTCAATTTTTTGTTATAATATTCATGTAATATTTCTCACAGCTAATTTAATAACTGTCTTTGGTTTGTAATCAAACTTTAAACATATTAAAAGAACTATAGACGTTATAATAGGCTGTTTTAAACAAAATACTTGTATTAAACCTATTTTAATCGCAAACTATTTGAATTATTTTGATTATTGGTATTAATATTCTTGTAAAATATTGTACAGCTAATTAATTAAACCTCTTCGGTTGGGAATATTAGTTTTAATGTATTAAAACTTTTTAAACGTCATAATCGGCTGTTTAAGACTAAATACTTGCAATAAACATTGTTTAAGGTACATTATTGAGTTATTTCGATTTTTCGTTACAATATTCTTGTAAAAGTTCGTAAAGCTTACTAAATAAACGTCTTTGGTTAGTAATCTAATTCTAAACATATTAAAAGTAATATAAACGTTAAAATAGGCTTTTTTAAACAAAATACTTGGATTAAACCCTTTTTTATCGTACACTGTTTGAATTATTTTGATTATTGGTATTAATATTCTTGTAAATATCATACAGCTAATTAAATGAACCTCTTCGGATAAAATTATTAGTTTTAAAGTATTGAAACTCTTTTTAACGTAAAAATCGGCTGTTTATGACGAAATACTTGCAATAAATATTGTTTATCGTACATTATTTAAGTTATTTCGATTCATGGTTATAATAGTCTTTTAATATTTCGTACAGCTAATTAAATAAACGTCTTTGGATAGTCATCAAACTTTAAACATCTTTAAAGTACCATAGACATTATAATAGGCTGTTTTGAACAAAATACTTGAATTAAACCCTTTTTTATCGTAAACCATTTGAATTATTTTAACTATTAGTACTTATCTATTTGTATTATATCATACAGCTAATTAATTAAACCTCTTTGGTTAGGAATATCAGTTTTAAAGTATTAAAACTCCTTTTGACGTCAAAATCGACTTTTTAAGAGAAAATACTTGCAATATAATTTGTTTATCGTGCATTATTTGAGTTATTTCGATTTTTGCTTATATTATTAATGTAACATTTCGTAAAGGAAATTAAAAAAAACTCTACGGTTAAAAAAATAGTTTTATTGTATTAAAATTCCTTTTGCAGCAAAATCGACTGTTTAAGATATAATAATTGCAATAAACATTGTTTATCGTACATTATTTAAGTTATTTCAATTTTTGATTATAATATTCTTGTAATACTCGTAAGTGTATTTTAATAAATGTCATTGGTTAGTAATCTAACTTTAAACATATTATAACTACTATAGACGTTATAGTAGGCTGTTTTAAACAAAATACTTGTATTAAAACATTTTTTATCGTACAATATTTAAATTATTTTTATTATTGGTATTAATATTCTCGTAATATATCATACAACTAATTTATAATTCTCTTCGGTTGGGAATACTAGTTTTAAAGTATTAAAACTCCTTTTGACGTCAAAATCGGCTGTTTAAGACGAAATACTTGCAATAAACATTGTTTTTCGTACATTATTTGAGTTGTTTTGATTTTTGATTATAATATTAATGTAATTTTTTGTAAAAATAATTAGAAAACCCTCTTCGGTTAAAAATATTAGTTTTATTGTATTTAAACTCGTTTTGACGTAAAAATCGGCTGTTTAAGATGAATACTTGCAATAAAAATTGTTTGTCGTACATTATTTGAGTTATTTCGATTTTTGATTATAATATTCCTGTAATATTTCGTAAAGGTATTTTAATAAACCTCCTTGTTAGTAATCTAACTTTAAAAATTTTAAAAATACTTTAGACGTTATAATAGGCTGTTTTAAACAAAATACATGTATTAAACCCTTGTTATCACACACTATTTCAATTATTTTGATTATGGGTATTAATATTCTTTTAATATATCATACAGCTAATTAATTAAACCTCTTCGGTTAGGAATATTAATTTTAAAGTATTAAAATAAAATTGACTGTTTAAGACGAAATGCTTGCAATAAACATTTATTATCGTATATTATTCGAGTTATTTCGATTTTCGGTTACAATATTCTTAAAAATTTCTTAAAGGTAATTTAATACACGTCTTTAGTTAGTAATCTAACTTTAAACATATTAAAAGTATTACAGATGTTAAAATAGACTGCTTAAATAAAATACTTGCAATAAACCCTTTTATATCGTACACTATTTGAAATATTTTGATTATTGGTATAATTATTTTTGTAATATATCATACAGCTAATTAAATAAACCTATTCGGTTAGAAATATTAGTTTTAAAGTATTAAAACTCCTTTTGACGTCAAAATCGGCTGTTTAAGACGAAATAATTGCAATAAACATTTTTTATCGTATATTATTTGAGTTGTTTCGATTTTTTGTTATATTATTAATGTAATATTTCAAAAAGGTAAATTAAAAAACCTCTTTGGTTAAAAATAATAATTTTATTGTATTATAATTCCTTTTGACGTCAAAATCGGATGATTAAGATAAAATACTTGCAATAAACATTGTTTATCGTACATCATTTGTGTTTTTTTGATTTTTGATTATAATGATCTTGTAATATTTCGTAAATGTATTTTAATAAACGTCTTTGCTTAGTAATCTAACCTTAAACATATAAAAATTATTTTAGACGTTATAATAAACTGTTTAAAAAAAATACTTTTAATACACCCTTTTTTATCGTACACTATTTGAATTATTTTAACTATTAGTACTTATCTATTTGTATTATATCATACAGCTAATTAATTAAACCTCTTTGGTTAGGAATATCAGTTTAAAAGTATTAAAACTCCTTTTGACGTCAAAATCGACTTTTTAAGAGAAAATACTTGCAATATAATTTGTTTATCGTGCATTATTTGAGTTATTTCGATTTTTGCTTATATTATTAATGTAACATTTCGTAAAGGAAATTAAAAAAAACTCTACGGTTAAAAAAATAGTTTTATTGTATTAAATTCCTTTTGCAGCAAAATCGACTGTTTAAGATATAATAATTGCAATAAATATTGTTTATCGTACATTATTTAAGTTATTTTAATTTTTGATTATAATAATCTTGTAATACTCGTAAGTGTATTTTAATAAATGTCATTGGTTAGTAATCTAACTTTAAACATATTATAACTACTATAGACGTTATAGTAGGCTGTTTTAAACAAAATACTTGTATTAAAACATTTTTTATCGTACACTATTTAAATTATTTTGATTATTGGTATTAATATTCTCGTAATATATCATACAACTAATTTATAATTCTCTTCGGTTGGGAATACTAGTTTTAAAGTATTAAAACTCCTTTTGACGTCAAAATCGGCTGTTTAAGACGAAATACTTGCAATAAACATTGTTTTTCGTACATTATTTGAGTTGTTTTGATTTTTGATTATAATATTAATGTAATTTTTTGTAAAAATAATTAGAAAACCCTCTTCGGTTGAAAATATTAGTTTTATTGTATTTAAACTCGTTTTGACGTAAAAATCGGCTGTTTAAGATGAAATACTTGCAATAAAAATTGTTTGTCGTACATTATTTGAGTTATTTCAATTTTTGATTATAATATTATGTAATATTTCGTAAAGGTATTTTAATAAACCTCCTTGTTAGTAATCTAACTTTAAAAATTTTAAAAATACTTTAGACGTTATAATAGGCTGTTTTAAACAAAATACATGTATTAAACCCTTGTTATCACACACTATTTCAATTATTTTGATTATGGGTATTAATATTCTTTAAATATATCATACAGCTAATTAATTAAACCTCTTCGGTTAGGAATATTAATTTTAAAGTATTAAAATAAAATTCACTGTTTAAGACGAAATGCTTGCAATAAACATTTTTTATCGTATATTATTCGAGTTATTTCGATTTTTAATTATATTATTAATGTAATATTTCGTAAAGGTAATTTAAAAAACCTCTTTGGTTAAAAATATTAATTTTATTGTATTAAATTCCTTTTGACGTCAAAATCGGATGATTAAGATGAAATACTTGCAATAAACATTGTTTATCGTACAGCATTTGAGTAATTTCGATTTTTGATTATAATATTCTTGTAATATTTGGTAAATGTATTTTAATAAACGTATTTGCTTAGTAATCTAACTTTAAACATATTGAGAGTATTACAGATGTTAAAATAGATTGCTTAAATAAAATACTTTTAATAAACCCTTTTTTATCGTACACTTATGAATTATTTTGATTATTGGTATTAATATTATTGGAATATATTATACAGCCAAGTAAATTTACCTCTTCATTTAGGAATAATAGTGTAAAATTATTAAAAGTATTACAGATGTTAAAATAGACTGCTTGTATAAAGTAGCTTTAATAAACCCTTTTTTATCGTACACTAATGAATTATTTTGATTATTGGTATTAATATTATTGGAATATATCATACAGCCTAGTAAATAAACCTCTTCGTTTAAGATTATTAGTTTTAAAGTATTTAAACTATTAGACGTTACAATAGGCTGTTTTAAACTAAATACCTGTATTAAACCATTTTTTATCGTACTTTATTTGTATTATTTTGGTTACGGGTATTAATATTATTGGAATATATCATACAGCTAATTAAATAAACTTCTTCCATTAGGAATATTAGTTTTAAAGTATTGAAATTCCTTTTGACGTTTAAATCGATTGTTTAAGACGAAATACTTGCAATAAACATTGTTTATCGTACATTCTTTAAGTCATTTCGATTTTCGGTTACAATATTCTTAAAAATTTCGTAAAGGTAATTTAATACACGTCTTCAGTTAGTAATCTTACTTTATACATATTAAAAGTATTACAGATGTTAAAATAGACTGCTTAAATAAAATACTTTTAATAAACCCTTTTTTGTCGTTCACTAATGAATTATTTTGATTATTGGTATTAATATTATTGGAATATATCATACAGCTAATTAAATAAACTTCTTAGATTAGGAATATTAGTTTTAAAGTATTAAAATTCCTTTTGACGTTAAAATCGATTGTTTAAGACGAAATACTTGCAATAAACATTGTTTATCGTATATTATTTAAGTCATTTCGATTTTCGGTTACAATATTCTTAAAAATTTCTTAAAGGTAATTTAATACACGTCTTTAGTTAGTAATCTAACTTTAAACATATTAAAAGTATTACAGATGTTAAAATAGACTGCTTAAATAAAATACTTGTAATAAACCCTTTTATATCGTACACTATTTGAAATATTTTGATTATTGGTATAATTATTTTTGTAATATATCATACAGCTAATTAAATAAACCTATTCGGTTAGAAATATTAGTTTTAAAGTATTAAAACTCCTTTTGACGTCAAAATCGGCTGTTTAAGACGAAATAATTGCAATAAACATTGTTTATCGTATATTATTTAAGTCATTTCGATTTTCGGTTACTATATTCTTAAAAATTTCTTAAAGGTAATTTAATACACGTCTTTAGTTAGTAATCTAACTTTAAACATATTAAAAGTATTACAGATGTTAAAATAGACTGCTTAAATAAAATACTTGTAATAAACCCTTTTATATCGTACACTATTTGAAATATTTTGATTATTGGTATAATTATTTTTGTAATATATCATACAGCTAATTAAATAAACCTATTCGGTTAGAAATAATAGTTTTAAAGTATTAAAACTCCTTTTGACGTCAAAATCGGCTGTTTAAGACGAAATAATTGCAATAAACATTTTTTATCGTATATTATTTGAGTTGTTTCGATTTTTGGTTATATTATTAATGTAATATTTCAAAAAGGTAAATTAAAAAACCTCTTTGGTTAAAAATAATAATTTTATTGTATTATAATTCCTTTTGACGTCAAAATCGGATGATTAAGATAAAATACTTGCAATAAACATTGTTTATCGTACATCATTTGTGTTTTTTGGATTTTTGATTATAATGATCTTGTAATATTTCGTAAATGTATTTTAATAAACGTCTTTGCTTAGTAATCTAACCTTAAACATATAAAAATTATTTTAGACGTTATAATAGACTATTTAAAAAAAAATACTTTTAATACACCCTTTTTTATTGACACTATTTGAATTATTTCGATTTTTGGTTAAAATATTAATGTTATATTTCGTAAAGGTAATTAAAAAAACCTCTTCCGTTAAAAATATTAGTTTTATAGTATTAAAATTCCTTTTGACGTCAAAATCGGCTGTTTAAGATTCAATACTTTCAATAAACGTTGTTTATCGTACATTATTTGAGTTATTTCGATTTTAGATTATATAATTCTTTTAATTTTTCGTAAAGGTATTATAATAAACGTCTTGGTTAGTAATCTAACTTTAAACATATTAAAACTACTATAGATCTTATAATAGGCTGTTTTAAAGAAATACTTGTATTAAACCCTTTTTTTATCGTACACTATTTGACATATTTTGATTATTGGTATTAATGTTCTTGTAATATATCATACAGCTAATTAGATAAACCTCTTCTGTTAGGAATATTAGTTTTAAAATATTAAAACTCCTTTTGACGTCAAAATCGGCTGTTTAATACGCTACACTTGCAATAAACATTGTTTATCGTACATTACTTCAGTTATTCGATTTTTGGTTACAATATTCTTATAATATTTCGTAAAGGTAATTTAATAAACGTCGTTGGTTAGTAATCTAGCTTTAAACATATTAAAAGTACTATAATTGTTATAATAGGCTGTTTTAAATGAAATACTTGTATTATACCCTTTTTATCTAACACTATTTGAATAATTTTGATTATTGGTATTTATATTATTGTAATATATCATACAGCTTATTAATTAAATATGTTTAGTTTAAAGTTTTTGTTTTCAAATATTAAAACTCTTTATGACGTCAAAATCGGCTGTTTAAGACAAAATACTTCAAATAAACTTTGTTTATCGTACACTATTTGAGTTATTTCGATTTTTGGTAATAATATTCTTGTAATATTTTGTAAAGGTAATTAATTAAAATTCTTCGGTAAAGAATATTAAAATTGAAGTATTAAAACTTCCTTGACGTCTCAATTGGCTGTTTAAGACGAAATACCTGTAATAAACATTGTTTATCGTACATTATTTTAGTTATTTCGACTTTATATAATAATTTTTTTGTCATATTTTATACACTAAATTTAATAAACGTCTTTGGTTAGTAATCTAAATTTAAACCTATTAAAAGTACTATAGACGTTATAATAGGCATTTTTGATTATAATACTTGTATTAAACCCTTTTTTAATCGTATACTATTTGAATTATTTTCATAATTGGTATTAATATCCTCGTAATATATCATCCAGCTAAATAAATAAACATCTTTGGTTCAAAGTTTTTGTTTTGAAGTATTAAAACTACTTTTGTCGTCAAAATCGGCTGTTTAAGACTAAATATGTACTTGCATAAACATTGTTAACCAATAAATTATTTGAGTTATTTCGATATTTGGTTATAATATTAATGTAATATTTCGTCAAGGTAATTAAAAAAACCTCTTCGGTTAAAAATATTAGTTTTATTGTTTTAAAATTCCTCTTGACGTCAAAATCGGTTAATTGTGATGAAATACTTGAAATAAACATTGTTTATCGTACATTATTTGAGTTATTTCGATATTTGATTCTAACATTCTTGTAATATTTCGTAAAGGTATTTAAATAAAAGTCTTTGGTAAGTAACCTAACTTTAAACATATTAAAACTACTATAGATCTTATAATAGGCTGTTTAAAACAAAATACTTGTATAAACCATTTTTTATCGAACAGTATTTGATTTTTTTTGATTATTGGTATTAATATTCTTTTAATATATCATTCACTAATTAATTAAACCCCTTCGGTTAGGAATATTAGTTTTAAAGTATTAAAACTCCTTTTGACGTCAAATTTGGCTGTTTAAGACGAAATACTTGCAATAAACATTGTTTATTATACATTATTAAAATTATTTCAATTTTTGATTATAATATTCTAGTAATATTTTGCAGTTAGAATACTTTAGTTTTAAGTATCTCAACACATCTCTTGTTTGTGTGTTGTTCTTCGTAATTTTTTTGTCTTTATCAAAATCGTTTTAAATAATTTTTTTTTTATTTAACTAAAAATTCAACAAATTTATTAGTAATCGTTATATTGCCTAAAATACTTTCAAATTCTTCTTCAGTAGGCAATTAGAACGGTTTGATATTTTGTAAAGGTAATAAAATAAACGTTTTCATTAAAAAAAAATTATTTTAAAGCATTAAATTTCCTTTTGACGTCAAAATAGGCTAATTAAGACGAAATACTTTCAATAAACATTGTTTATCGTACACTATTTCAATTACTGTGATTTTTGGTAATAATATTATTGTAATATTTCGTAGAGCTATTTAATAAACGTCTTTAGTTAGTAATCTAACTTTAAACATATAAAAAGTGTAACGCCTCTGGCTAAAAATTAAATTTAGCAAAAGAGTTTTCTCTAATTAGGGGTTTTTTATTAATTTGTTAACTTTGCCGCCTTTAGTTTTAAATGATTAGATTTGCAAAAAGCTCAAGCTGAACTTCCTGGTGCTAAATTGTGAGTATTGTCATTAATCTATTATTTTCTAGTTCCGTCTCTTAAATTGAAATTTCTAAATTAGTTAAATTGAAGTTAATTTTACTGTGGTTTGCATAAATTTGAATAAACTCTGCTGTTGATAAAATAAAATTGTAGTTAATTGTACTTTTGATTTTGCATAAATTTAAATAACTAAACTTTGGTGTTAATAGATCATTATATTGAAATTATCTGTAAATTGGTTATACAAAATTGAATAAATAAGCTTTGTTGTGGATAATTAGTTAAGAAGCAAGCTGCTTTTTGGTGCTCTTAATAATCTCTGAAATTTACAAACCAAATTTGATTAATCTAAATATCTAAATATCTAAAATATCTAAATATCTAAAATATCTAAGTATCTAAATTATCTAAATTTAATTAAATAACTAGTGGGCCATACCTAACTATTATATAGTATATAGTGGGTATAGCATAATGAGTAATAGAGCCAAGCCCACCAAAAAGGATAGTATGTTCTCTAAAGAGGACATACATCATGCCTTAGACAAGGTCAACAACCCCGAAACTCGCTGTAGCCAGCGAAACATTGACAGAGGAATCAATAAAAGGGGTGTTGACCCACACTCTTCGCGCCGTAGCCAACCTGGTCCATCAGACCAACCACAAGCAACGTGCGAAAGATATGGTGACCACAACGTGAGTGAACACGCTTTAATTGAGGGTATAGAAATCAGTGCCGAGGTTGACATGAACTTAGGGGAGGATCAGTCAGGAAATAACCAAAAGGGGGAAGAGCCCCAGGCAGCGATGGGCAGTTATCAACAACCTAGAGACCAGCCTAATCCAAGTGGTCTGCCAAGGCAAAGCTACCCACCCCAACAAAATTCTACACCTAGCAACTATGGGCCTCCACCAAGGGTGACAGGACCACCTAGCAATAGCTCCATTCCTCCAGCAAGAACCTCACCCTTGCCACTCCAACCTAACAGCTTAAACATGGACTATTCCCTCCAAAACAACAGGAGACCCCCTATTCAAGTGCCACCTCAAGAACTGGGTGCCGAGGAGTTAGTACAGGGGATCAAAGATTTGAAGGAACAAATTCGACGGGCTAAACTTCTAGAGGAATTTCGAAAATTACAAGAAGAATTACATGAATTGAGAAGTCTAAATCCATCTACAAGGACAAATCACGACATCTCAACTCAGGTTAGACAGAATACATACATGGATCCTCAAATCCAGGTTCCCCACCAGGTTTCACACACCTCAAAGGCTCAAGACCTACCAAGGAGCCAGGTGATATCTCCGCCTCATGCAAAAAACGAGCTCCCAAACTCTCCGCAGTGAGAGGGAGAGTGATTGGGGCTACACTATCTCACACCCAAGCTGTCCAGTTTGTAAATAAAACCTCCCCTCGACAGCAACCCCCATCTCAACCGAGACCAACCAGAAATGCCTCAAACTGCACTATAAGTCATCCAGGAAATGAAGTGTCCACACCTTCAAACAAACCGAAGATGACTTTTCATATAAAGCAAACAGCCTCACGTAGTGCAGCAGAAACACCTGATGAGAACCAAAGTTCTGAGCTACAACAGCCAGCATCACCAGGGCCAGCGTCAACGTTCAGCGCCACCTTAGCCAGCACCTCCACGACAAGCGCCAACGATCCGAGCTACCTTAGCCAGCACCACAACGGGCAGTCCCAACGGTCAGCGCAAACACAGCCAGCATCACCAGGGCCAGCGTCAACGGTCAGCGCCACCTTAGCCAGCACCTCCACGACAAGCGCCAACGATCCGAGCTACCTTAGCCAGCACCACAACGGGCAGTCCCAACGGTCAGCGCAAACACAGCCAGCATCACCAGGGCCAGCGTCAACGGTCAGCGCCACCGAAGCCAGCACCTCCACGACAAGCGCCAACGATCCGAGCTACCTTAGCCAGCACCACAACGGGCAGTCCCAACGGTCTGCGCAAACACAGCCAGCATCACCAGGGCCAGCGTCAACGGTCAGCGCCACCGAAGCCAGCACCTCCACGACAAGCGCCAACGATCCGAGCTACCTCAGCCAGCACCACAACGGGCAGTCCCAACGGTCAGCGCAACCGCAGCCAGAACCACAACAAAAATCTCTCGACACTACCAATCACAACAAAGATAAAAGTGTAAATAAATGGACATTTCAACTAAATAAATTTCCTGCACCCAAACCGAAGAACCTCCCCCAGGGCCTCCTATTTTTAGCGGATTCAAACACAAATGTTATCTTTTTGGTTGACAGCGGATCCGAAATTTCAATCCTGCCGAAGGAATTGACTAACGGTATAGACAAATATTTTCCTAAACAAAGTAGAATCATCCAAGGGTTTGGTAACAAAACAACCCACCCTATTGGTAGCGCGGATGTCGAACTTCAATTGGGGAATTTAGAACCCATCAACCACTCGTTCTGGGTTATTCAAGAATCACGCCACTTTGGCATTATTGGCATGGACCTGTTAAGAAAGAACAAACTAGCGATCCTGCCATCTACCTCTCAACTATGCAAGATGGGGTCAAACGAATCAGCTAGACTGTTCGCACCTGCTGAGTTGCGCACCCCTATAGTCGCTTCAGTCAACCACATCAATCTGGGTGGTAAGAATACGACTCCGTTAGAAGAAAAATGCAAAAGACTATTAATGGACTTCCCTGAAATTACCAGGAAGCCAACCTACCACGCAAAGCCAAAACACAACTACGAGCTCGAGATAATATTGGATAATTACAAGCCTGCCATTGTCAAAGCCAGGAGACCTGGTGTGTTTTTGTACAGGCATAGAAAGATATTTGGTACTTTTTAGATGGATACTACTTAAGGGCTTATTCAAATAAGCAACATTTGATTTTCACTGATTATTTTGTACAACACCTAGAAGCTGCTTGCATTTTTTACATTATTGTTAAATGACTTAACTTTAAGAATTTTTTTAATTTTAAAATTTATGGGGTTTTTGATTTTATATTTATTTGTACAACCATTAAAAATTGGTATCTTATAGACATGTATTTTTTTTTTGTAATTATCTTAGCTAAAATAGGTACTGTGTGATGTTTTATATAAAAATCTAAAATGTTCTATATTGCATTGTTTTTTGGTTGTCTCCTGTTTAGCACTGGGAAAGCTTGCCAAGCAAATTGTAAAAATCATGGCTCAGTAACTTTCACTCATCTAGTTTGGTGGGGTAAGTCAAACT
Organism: Thalia democratica; assembly: GCF_965202585.1. Classification (NCBI taxonomy): domain Eukaryota; kingdom Metazoa; phylum Chordata; class Thaliacea; order Salpida; family Salpidae; genus Thalia; species Thalia democratica. The sequence continues at coordinate 24,226,974 of NC_139170.1, read as the reverse complement.
GCCACACCCCAGAGACCTCAGAATGAACCATTCTAATAAGAACAAGCTGCCACTACGTACAGCAGAATGGTAGTGACGATGTCGATTCGTCTGGAAATGCATACATGGCAGCACATCTTCGAATCCCATGGGGGCAATGCCAACCCGTCTGCTGATGATGTCAAGCAGACCCTCAAATCCGTTGGCGTTGATGGCGATGGTGAACAACGCCAGGTCGCCAGCGATTAATTCGCGGAGAAGGACGTCAGTGGAGCCAAACTTCCCGCCAGAGTTCCGGGAGAACCGCTACAAGAAGAGCGGCCGCAGCTGGAGCAACCAGAGAAGAGGAGGAGAAGGCGAGTAAGAAGAGGCCGAGCCTCAACCTCCAGTGTAAGAGTAAGGAATCATCATCATGAACGGTAAACACTGACTTTTAAACAAGCTTTTGACTCATGATTGTAATTAGGAACTTGTAAATTTATATTTTAAAAAAGTCTTTTCTTTACAATTTCTTTAGAATTTCTTTTTTATTTTGTAAAAAAAGCATTTTTACCACACTTAAAAAGTGTCTTAAGCATTTACTACATTTAAATACTTATAGTTTTAATTTTACTTTAAAAATAGCTAGTAGAGTGTTTAAATCCAGATTTTGAATTAGCTCAAAAATATTGTTATATGCAAGTACGTTTTAGCACATAAAGTTGATGATCATAAGTATCTCTTAAAATATTATTTCTGTTTATTACATGTAAATTACAAAAAGAAAGTTATAAACTTATGTTGCATGCTTATATATCTCTAAGTTGAGTGCTTTAGTGTATAATGGTTTTCACCTGGACTATATTTAAAGTTTTTTTCAGTTTAACAAACGTTTAACACCTTAAAACTAATATTTATCTAAAAAACCTAAGTTAAAATTCTAAAAATGTTTAATAAGAGGGGAAAATGTAACGCCTCTGGCTAAAAATTAAATTTAGCAAAAGAGTTTTCTCTAATTAGGGGTTTTTTATTAATTTGTTAACTTTGCCGCCTTTAGTTTTAAATGATTAGATTTGCAAAAAGCTCAAGCTGAACTTCCTGGTGCTAAATTGTGAGTATTGTCATTAATCTATTATTTTCTAGTTCCGTCTCTTAAATTGAAATTTCTAAATTAGTTAAATTGAAGTTAATTTTACTGTGGTTTGCATAAATTTGAATAAACTCTGCTGTTGATAAAATAAAATTGTAGTTAATTGTACTTTTGATTTTGCATAAATTTAAATAACTAAACTTTGGTGTTAATAGATCATTATATTGAAATTATCTGTAAATTGGTTATACAAAATTGAATAAATAAGCTTTGTTGTGGATAATTAGTTAAGAAGCAAGCTGCTTTTTGGTGCTCTTAATAATCTCTGAAATTTACAAACCAAATTTGATTAATCTAAATATCTAAATATCTAAAATATCTAAATATCTAAAATATCTAAATATCTAAATTATCTAAATTTAATTAAATAACTAGTGGGCCATACCTAACTATTATATAGTATATAGTGGGTATAGCATAATGAGTAATAGAGCCAAGCCCACCAAAAAGGATAGTATGTTCTCTAAAGAGGACATACATCATGCCTTAGACAAGGTCAACAACCCCGAAACTCGCTGTAGCCAGCGAAACATTGACAGAGGAATCAATAAAAGGGGTGTTGACCCACACTCTTCGCGCCGTAGCCAACCTGGTCCATCAGACCAACCACAAGCAACGTGCGAAAGATAAAAGTACTAATGACTTTATAATAGGCTGTTTTAAACAAAAATCTTTTAATAAACCCTTTTTTATCGTATACTATTTGAAATATTTGGATTATTGGTATTACTATTATTTAATATATCATAAAGCTAATTTAATAAACCTCTTCGTTTACAAATATAAGTTTTAAAGTATTAAAACTACTTTTGACGTTAAAATCGGCTATTTAAGACGAAATACTTGAAATAAACATTGCATTATTTGAGTTATTGAGATTATTGGTAATAATATTATTGTAATACATAGTAAAGGTAATTTAATAAACGTCTTTGGTTAAAACTATTAGTTAAAAGTATTAAACTCCTTTAACGTCAAAATCGGCTGTTTAGGACGAAGTACTTGTATTAAACCCTTTTTTATCGTACATTATTTCGATCTTGAATTTCGTAGTAATTTTGATTTTTTGTTATAATATTCTTGTAATATTTCGTACAGCTAATAAAATAAACTTCTTTGGTTAGTCATCAAACTTTAATCATCTTAAAAGTACTATAAACATTAAAATCGGCTGTTTTAAATAAAATACTTGAATTAAATCCTATTTTATCGTAAACTATTAGAATTATATTGATAAATGGTATTAATATTCTTTAATATATCATACAGCTAATTAAACGAACCTCTTCGGACAAAATTATTATTTCCAAATATTAAAACTTCTTTTGACGTCAAAATCGGCTGTTTAAGACGAAATCCTTGCAATAAACATTGTTTATCGTAAATTACTTGAGTTATTTCGATTTTTGATTGTAATATTCTTGTAATATTTCGTACAGCTAATTTAATAAACGTCTTTGGTTAGTAATATAACTTTAAACATATTAAAAGTACTATAGACGTTATAATAGGCCGTTTTAAACATAATAGTTGTATTAAATCCTTTTTTATCGTACACTATCTGAATTATATTGATTATTGGTATTAATATTATTGAAATATATAATAAAGCTAATTTAAAAATATTCTTCGTTTAGGAATACTAGTTTTAAAGTATCAAAACTCCTTTTGACGTTAAAATCGGCTATTTAAGACGAAAAAATTGCAATAAACATTGTTTGTCGTACACTAATTTAGGTATTTCGATTTTTTTGGTTGTAATAGTCTTGTAATATTTAGTACGCCTAATTAATAAACGTCTTTGGTTAGTAATCTAACTTTAAACATATTAAAAGTACTATAGATTATAATAGGCAGTTTTAAACAAAATATATTTATTAAACCCTTTTTTATCGTACAATATTTGAAATATTTTGATTATTGGTATTAATACTCTAATAATATATCATACAGCTAACTAAATATATATATTCGGTTAAAAATATTAGAACTAAGATATTAATACTTCTTTTGACGTCAATATCGACTGTTTAAGACGAAATACTTGCAATAAATATTGTTTATCTTACATTATTTGAGTTATTTCGATTTTTGGTTATAATATTCTTGTAATATTTCGCTTAGTTAATTTAATAAACGTATTTCGTCAGTAATCTAACTTTAAACATATTAAAAGTATTGTAGAAGTTATGATTGACTGTTTAAAGAAATATTAACATAATAGGTATTAATATTATTGTAATATATCATCCACTAATTAAATAAACCTCTTGGATTAGGAATATAAGTTTTAAAGTATTATAACTCCTTTTGACATCAAAATCGGCTGTTTAAGACGAATTACTTGCAATGAACATTGTTTATCGTACATTATTTAAGTTATTTCGATTTTTGATTAAAATATTGTTGTAATATTTCGTATAGCTTTTTTAACAAACGTCATTGGTTAGTAATTTTATTTTAAACATATCAAAAGTACTATTAACGTTATAATAGGCTGTTTTAAACAAAATACTTATTTTAAACCCCTTTTTATCGTACGCTATTTGAATTATTTTGATTATTGGTAGTAATATTCTTAAATTATATCACAAAGCTTATTAAATAAACTTCTTCGGTAAAGAATATTAGTATTAAATTTAAAACTCCTTTTGACGTCTAAATCGGCTGTTTAAGACAAAATACTTGCAATAAACATTGTTGATTAAACATTAATTGAGTTATTTCGATTTTTTGGTTGTAATAGTCTTGTACTGTTTTGTACACCTAATTAAATAAACTTCTTTGTTTATTTCACTTAAATTACTTCAGTTATTTCGATTTTTGGTTACAATATTCTTGTAATTTTTCGTAAAGGTATCTTAATAAATGTCTTCGGTTAGTAATCTAACTTTAAACATATTCAAAGCGATATAGACGTTATAATAAACTGTTTAAAAAAATTCTTTTAATAAACCCATTTTTATTGTACACTATTTGAATTATTTTGATTATTGGTATTAATATTCTTGTAATATATTATACTGCTAATTTAATAAACCTCTTCGGATAGGAATATTAGTTTTAAAGTATTAAAGCTCCTTTTAACGTCATTATCGGCTGTTTAAGACGCTATACTTGCAATAAACATTGTTTATCGTACATTACTTCAGTAATTTGATTTTTGGTTACAATATTCATGTAATATTTCGTAAAGGTAATTTAATAAACGTCGTTGGTTAGTAATCTAGCTTTAAACATATTAAAGGTATGATAGACGTTATAATAGGCTGTTTAAAATAAATACTTTTAATAAACTCTTTTTTATCGTACACTATTTGAATTATTTCAATTTTGGGTTAAACATTCTTGGAATATATCATACAGCTAAATAAATAAACTTCCTCGGTTAGAAATATTAGTTTTAAAGTATTAAAACTCCCTTTGACGTAAAATCTGCTAATTAATACGAAATACTTCCAATGAACATTGTTTATCGTACATTAATGAGTTATTTCGATTTTTGGTTATAAAAATCATGTAATATATAGTAAATGTAATTTAATAAACGTCTTCGGTTAAAAAATTAATTTGAAAGTATTAAAACTCCTTTTGATGTCACAATCGGCTGTTTAAGACGAAATACTTTCAATAAACATTGTTTATCGTACACTATTTGAGTTATTTTGAATTTAGGTAATAATACTCTTGTAATATTTCGTAAAGGTAATTTAATAAACATCTTCGGTTGAAAATTTTACTTTTAAAGTATTAAAACTCCTTTTGACATTACAATCGGCTGTTTAAGACGAAATACTTGCAATAAACATTGTTTATTGAACATTATTTAAGTTATTTCGATTATTGGTTATAATATTCTTGTAATATTTCGTACGGCTAATTTAATAAACGTCATGGTTAGTAAATCTAACTTTAAACATATTAAAAGTACTATAGACGTTATAATAGGCTTTTTCAAATGATTAACTGTAATAAACCTTTTTTATCGTACACTTTTTTATTTATTTTGATTATTGTTATTTTACTTGTAATATATCATGCAGCTTATTAATTAAACCTTTTCGGTTAGAAATATTAATTTTTGAGTAATAACACTCTTTATGACGTCAAAATCGGCTGTTTAAGACGAAATACTTGACTAAACATTGTTTATAGTACATTGTTTGAGTTATTTTGATTTTTGGTTATAATAATCTTCGAATATGTTATACAGCTAATTCAATAAACCTATTCAGTTAGAAATATTAGTTTTAAAGTATTAAAACTCCTTATGGAGTCAAAATCGGCTGTTTAAGACGAAATACTTGAAATAAAGATTGTTTATCGTAAATTATTTAAATTTTTTCGATTTTTGTTTATAATATTCTGTAATATATCGTAGAGCTAATTTAATAAACGTCTTTGGTTAGTATTCTAAGTGTAAACATATTACAAGTACTATAAATGTTATAATAGGCTGTTTTAAATGAAATACTTGTATTATACCCTTTTTTATCTTACACTATTTGAGTAGTTTTGATTATTGGTATTAATATTATTGTACTCTATTATACAGCTTATTAAATAATGTGTTCAGTTTAAAGTTTTTGTTTTAAAATATTAAAACTCTTTATGACATCAAAATCGGCTGTTTAAGACGAAATACTTCAAATAAACATTGTTTATCGTACATTATTTTAGTTATTTCGACTTTATATAATAATTTTTTTGTCATATTTTGTACAGCTAATTTAATAAACGTCTTTGGTTAGTAATCTAAATTAAAACATATTAAAAGTACTATAGACGTTATAATAGGCAGTTTTGAGTATTATACTTGTAGTAAATCCTGTTTTAATCGTATACTATTTGAATTATTTTCATAATTGGTATTAATATCCTCGTAATATATCATACAGCTAAATAAATAAACATCTTCGGTTTAAAGTTTTTGTTTTGAAATATTAAAACTACTTTTGTGGTCAAAATCGGCTGTTTAAGACCAAATACTTGCATAAACATTGTTTACCATTACAGTATTTGAGTTATTCCGATATTTATTTATAATATAATGTAATATTTCGTCAAAGTAATTAAAAAAACCTCTTCGGTTAAAAATATTAGTTTTATTGTATTAAAATTCCTTTTGACGTCAAAATCGGTTGTTTGTGATCAAACACTTGAAATAAACATTGTTTATCGTACATTATTTGAGTTATTTCGATTTTTGATTCTAATATTCTTGTAATATTTCGTAAAGGTAATTTAATAAACGTCTTTCGTAAGTAATCTAACTTTAAACATATTAAAACTACTATAGATCTTATAATAGGCTTAAAATACTTGTATAAACAATTCTTAATCGAACAGTATTTGATTTTTTTTTTATTATTGGTATTAATATTCTTTAAATATATCATCCACTAATTAGATAAACCCATTCGGTTAGAAATATTAGTTTTAAAGTATTAAAACTTCTTTTGACGTCAAATTCGGCTGTTTAAGACGAAATACTTGCAATAAACATTGTTTATCATACATTATTAAAATTATTTCAATTTTTAATTATAATATTCTTGTAATATTTTGCAGTTAGAATATTTTAGTTTTAAGTATCTCAAATCATCTCTTGGTTGTGTGTTGTTCTTCATAATTTTTTTAGTCTTCATCAAAATCGTTTTAAATAAAGTTTTTTTTTCTATTTAACAAAATAATCTACAAATTTATTAGTATTCGTTATATTGCCTAAAGTACTTTCAAATTCTTCTTCAGTAGGCAATTAGAACGGTTGTAATATTTTGTAAAGGTAATAAAAAAACCTCTTCATTTGAAAAAATATAATTTAAAGTATTAAAAATATTTTTGACGTCAGAATAGGCTAATTAAGACGAAATACTTTCAATAAACATTGTTTATCGCACACTATTTAAATTATTTGGATTATTGGTTTTAGTATTATTGTAATATATCATAAAGCTAATTTAATAAACATCTTCGTTTACAAATATAAGTTTTAAATGTTAAAACTACTTTTGACGTTAAAATCGGCTATTTAATTAAAATACTTGCAATAAACATTGTTTATCGACATTATTTTAGTTATTTCGATTTTTGGTTATAATATTCTAATAGTATTTTGTAGAGATATTTTTATAAACGTCTTCGGTGAAGAATATTAATTTTAAAGTTATAAAACTCGTTTTTACGTCAAAATCGACTTTTTAAGATGAAATACTTGCAATAAACATTATTTATCGTACACTATTTTAATTATTATGATTTCTAATAATAATATTATTGTAATATTTCGTAAAGGTAATATAATAAACGTCTTCGGCTAAAAATATTAGTTTTAAATTATTAAAACTTCATTTGACGTCAAAATCAGCTGTTTAAAACGAAATACTTGCAATTGACACTGTTTCTCGTACATTGTTTGAGTTATTTCGATTATTGGTTATAAAATTCTTGTAATAATCGTACAGCAAATATAGTAAACGTCTTTGGTTAGTAACATAACTTTATCATATTAAAAGTACTATAGACGTTATAACAGGCTGTTTTAACAAAATACTTAAATAAGACCCTTTTTTATCGTACACTATAATAGTTATTTTGTTTATTGGTATTAATTTTCTTTTACTCTATTATACAGCTTATTAAATAAACCTCTTCGGTTAGGAATATTAGTTTTAATGTTTATAAACTCCTTTTAACGTCAAAATCGGCGTTTTAAGACGAAATACTTGCAATAAACATTTTTTATCGTGCATTATTTGAGTTATTGAGATTATTGGTAACAATATTATTGTAATATTTAGTAAAGGTAATTTTATAAACATCTTTGGTTAAAACTATTAGTTTAAAAGTATTAACTCCTTTAACGTCAAAATCGGCTGTTTAAGACGAAGTACTTGTATTAAACCCATTTTTATCGTACATTATTTTAGTAATTTCGATTTTTTGTTGTAATATTCTTGTAATATTTCGTACAGCTAATTAATAAACTTCTTTGGTTAATCATCAAACTTTAAACATCTTAAAAGTACTATAAACATTAAAATGGGCTGTTTTAAATAAAATACTTGAATTAAATCCTTTTTTATCGTAAACTATTTGAATTATATTGATAAATAGTATTAATATTCTTTAATATATCATACAGCTAATTAAACGAACCTCTTCAAACATAATTATTATTTTCGAATATTAAAACTTCTTTTGACGTCAAAATCGGCTGTTTAAGACAAAATCCTTGCAATAAACATTGTTTATCGTAAATGACTTGAGTTTTTTCGATTTTTGATTGTAATATTCTTGTAATATTTCGTAGAGCTAATTTAATGAACGTCTTTGGTTAATAATATAAGTTTAGACATATTAAAAGTACTATAGACGTTATAATAGGCCGTTTCAAACATAATAGTTGTATTAAATCATTTTTTATCGTACACTATCTAAATTATATTGATTATTGGTATTAATATTATTGAAATATATAATAAAGCTTATTTAAAAAACTTCTTCATTTAGGAATACTAGTTTTAAAGTATCAATACTCCCTTTGACGTTAAAATCGGCTATATAAGACGAAAAAATTGCAATAAACATTGTTTGTCGTACATTAATTGAGTTATTTTGATTTTTTGATTGTAATATTCTTGTAATATTTCATACAGCTAATTTAAAAAACGTCTTTTTTTAGTAATCTAACTTTAATTAAATGAAAAGTACTATAGAGGTTATAACAGTTTGTTTTAAGCAAAATAATTGTACTAAACCTTTTTTTATCATACACTATTTGTATTATTTTGACTATTGGTTTTAATATTCTTGTAATATATCATACAGCTTATTTAATAAACCTCTTCGTTTTTGAATATTAGTTTTAAAGTATTAAAACTCCTTTTGACGTTAAAATCGGCTAATTAAAACGAAATACTTGCAATAAACATTGTTTATCCTACATTATTTGTGTAATTTCGATTTTTGGTATTAATATTCTTGAAATACTTCGTAAAGGTAATTTAATAAACGTCTTCGGTTAAAAATATTAGTTTAAAGTATTAAAACTACTTTTGACGTAAAATCGGCTGTTTAAGACGAAATACTTGTAATAAACATTGTTTATTGTATATTATTTAAGTTATTTCGATTTTTGGTTACAATATTCTAATAAACTTAGTAAAGGTAACTTAATACACGTCTTTGGTTAGTATTTTAATTTTAAACATATTAAAAGTTTTATAGACGTTACAATAGACTGCTAAAATAAAATACTTTTAATAAACCCTTTTTTATCGGACACTTTTGGAATTATTTTGATTATTGGATTATTATTATTGGAATTTATCATACAGCCAATTAAATAAACCTCTTTGGTTAGGAATATTAGTTTTAAAGAATTAAAACTCCTTTTGACGTAAAATTCGGCTGTTTAAGATTAAATACATGCATTAAACATTGTTTAACATACATTATTTAAGTAATTTCGATTTTTGGTAATAATATATAAGTAATATTCCATAAAGTTAATTTAATAAACGACTTAGGTTAAAAATATTATTTTCAAAGTATTAAAACTCCCTTTGACGTCAAAATCAGCTCTTTAAGAAGAAATACTTGCAATAAACATGGTTTATCGTACATATTTTAAGTTATTTCGATTTTGTTTATAATAATCTTGTAATATAACGAACAATTAGATAAATGAACGTTTTTTGTTAGTAATCTAACTTTAAACCTTTTAAAACTACTAAAGACGTAATAAAAGGCTGTTTTACACAAAATCCTAGTATTAAACCCTTTTTTATCGTACACTATTTGAATTATATTAATTATTGGTATTAATATTCTTGTAATATATCATTTAGCTAATTAATTAAACCTCTTCGTTTTTGAATATTAGTTTTAAAGTATTAAAACTCCTTTTAACGTCGAAATCGGCTGTATAGAACAAAATACTTGCAATAAACATGGTTTATCGTACATTATTTGAGTTATTTCGATTTTTTGTTCAATATTCTTGTAATATTTCGTACAGCTAGTTTAATAAACGTCTTTTGTTAGAATCTATCTTTAAACATATTTAAAGTATTGTAGACGTTATAATTGACTGTTGAAATAAAATACTTGTAAAAAACCCTTTTTTATCGTACACTGTTTGAAATATTTTGATTATTGGTAGTAATATTGTTGTAAGATATCATTCAGCTAATTAGATAAACCTTTTCGTTTAGAAATATTAGTTTTAAAGAATTAAAACTCCTTTTGACGTTAAAATCGGCTGTTTAAGACGAAATACTTGCAATAAACATTGTTTATCGTACATTTTTAGAGTTATATCAATTTTTGTTTATAATAATCATGTAGTATATAGTAAAGATAATTTAATAAACGTCTTTTGATAGTCATCTAACCTTAAACATATTAAAAGTATTAAAGATGTTATAGTAGACTGTTTCAAAAAAATACTTTTAATAAACCCTTTTTTATCGTACACTTTTTAAATTATAATTTTTATTGGTATAAAGATTCTATGAATATATCATACAGCTAATTAAATAACAGGCTTCGGTTAGGAATGTTAGTTTTAAAGTATTAAAACTTCTTTAAATGTCAAAATCGGCTGTTTAAAACGTAATACTTGCAATAAAAATGGTTAATCGTTCATTACTGAGTTATTTTGATTTTCGGTTATAACAATCATATAATGAAGGTAGTTTAATAAATGTCTTCGGTTGAAATATTACTTTAAAAGTATTTAAATTTCTTTTGACGTCAGAATCGGCTGTTTACGCAGAATACTTCCAATAAACATTGCTAATCGTACACTATTTAGTTTATTTCGATTTTTGATAATAATTTTCTCGTAATATTTCGTACAGCTATTTTAATAAATTATCTTATTTTAAACATATTAAAAGTACTATAAACGTTTTAATAGGCTATTTTAAACATAATATTCGTATTAAACCCTTTTTTATCGTACAATTGTTGAATTCTTTTGATTATGGGTATTAGTATTATTGTAATATATTATACAGCTAAATAAATAAACCTTCGGTTAAAACTATTAGTTTTAAAGTATTAAAACTCCTTTTGACGTCAAAATCGGCTGTTTAAGACGAAATATTTCCTATAAACAATGTTTATCGTACAAGTTTTGAGTTATTTGATTTTTGGTTATTATATTCTTGTAATTTTTCGTAAAGGTAATTTAATAAACGTCTTTGGTTAATAATCTAAATTTAAACATATTAAAAGTATTATAGACGTTTTAATAGACTGTTAAAAAAATACTTTTAATAAACCCTTTTTTATCGTACACTATTTAAATTATTTTGATTATTGGTATTAATATTCTTGTAATATATCATAAAGATAACTAAATAAACCTCTTCGGTAAGGAATATTAGTTTTAAAGTATTAAAACTTCTTTTGACGTCAAAATCGGCTGTTTAAGACAAAATACTTACAATAAACATTGTTTATCGTACATAATTTAAAAATTTTCGATTTTTTGTTCAATATTCTTGTATTATTTCGTAAATGTAATTGAATAAACGTTTTTGGTCAGTAATATAACTTTAAACATATTAAAAGTATTATAGATGTTATAATAGTCTGCTAAAATAAAATAATTTTAATAAACCGTTTTTTATCGTACACTATTTGAATTATATTGATTATTGGTATTAATATTGATAGAATATATCATAAAGCTAATTAAATAAACCTCTTTGGTTAGGAATATTAGTTTTAAAGTATTAAAACTTTTAACGTCAAAATCGGCTGTTTATGACGAAAAACTTGCAATAAACATTGTTTACCGTACATTACTGACTTATTTCGATTTTTGGTTACAATAAACATATAATATATAGTAAAGGTAATTTAATAAACGTTTTCTGTTATAAATATTAGTTTTAAAGTTTTAAAACCCCTTTTGATGTCACAATCGGCTGTTTAAGACGAAATTCCTGCAATAAACATTGTTTATCGTACATTATTTAACTTATTTCGATTTTTGGTATTTATATTCTTGTAATTTTTCGTACAGCTTTTTCAATAAACGTCTTTGGTTAGTGATCTAACTTTGAACATATTAAAAGTACTATAAAGGTTATAATATGCTGTTTTAAACAAAATACTTGTATTAAACCCTTTTTATCGTACACTATTTGAATTATTTTGGTTATTGGTAATAATATTCTTAAAGTATATCATTCAGCTTGTTAAATAAACTTCCTCGGTAAAGAATATTAGTATAAAATTTAAAACTCCTTTTGACGTCTAAATCGGCTGTTTAAGACGAAATACTTGTAATAAATATTGTTTATCGTAAATTATTTGAGTTATTTCCATTTTTGGTTATAATATTCTTGTAATATTTTGTATAGCTAATTTAATAAACATCTTTTGTCAGTTATCTAACTTTAAACAATTTTAAATTTTTTTAGACGTTATAAATGACTGTTTTTCAAGAAATACTTGTAATAAACCCTTTTTTATCGTACACTATTTGAGACATTTTGATTATTTGTATTAATATTCTTGTAATATATCATACAGTTAATCAGATAAACCTCTTCGGTTAGGAATATTAGTTATAAAGTATTAAAACTCCTTTTGACGTCAAAATCGGCTGTTTAAGACGAAATACTTGCAATAAACATTGTTTATTGTATATTATTTGATTTTTTTCGATATTGGGATATAATTTTCTTGTTATATTATACAGCTTATTAAATAAACTTATTTGGTTTTTAAATATTAGTTTTAAAGTATTAAAACTCATTTTAAAATCAAAATTGGATGTTTAAGACGAAATACTTGCAATAAACATTGTTTATCGTTAACTATTTGAATTATTTTGATTTATTTGTATTAATATTCTTGTAATATTCTATACAGCTAAGTGAATAAACCTCTTCGGTTAGAAATGTTAGTTTTAAAGCAATAAAATGGCTTTTGACGTCATAATTGGCTGTTTAAGACGAAATACGTGCAATAAACATTTATCGTACATTATTTAAATTATTTTGATTTTTGGTAATAATATGTTTGTTATATTTCGTACAGATAATTTAATAAACGTCTTTAGTAATATCAAATTTTAAACATATAAAAAGTACTTTAGACGTTATATAAGGCTGTTTTAAACAATAAACTTGTATTAAACCCTTTTTTTATCCTACATTATTGAAATATTTATATTTTTTGTTTTTATTATTCTTGTAATGTATCATACAGCTAATTAAAAAAACCTCTTCGGTTGGGAATATTAGTTTTATAGTATTAAAATTCTTTTTGACGTCATATTCGGCTGTTGAAGACGATATAATTGCAATAAACATTGTTTACTGTACTTTATTTTAGTTATCTCGATTTTTGATTATATTATTACTTTATTATTTCGTAAAGGTAATTTAATAAACCTCTTCATTAGAAATATAACTTTTAAAGTATTTAAACTGCTTTTGACGTCAAAATCGGAAGTTTAAGACAAAATATTTGGAATAAACATTGATTATCGGTCATTGTTTGACTTATTTCGATTTTTTGTTATAATATTCTAAAATTATTTCGTAAACGTGATTTAATAAACCTCTTCAATTAAAATTAGTATTTTTTAAGTATTAAAGAAAATTATTAAAATTATTAAAAAAATATTAAAAGTAATTATTGTTTAAGAGTCGAAATACTTGCAATAAACATTGTTTATTGTACATCATTCGAGTTATTTCGTATTTTTGGTTATAATATTCTTGTAATATTTCGTAAAGGTAATTTAATAAACCTCTTCGGTTAGGAATATAAGTTTTAAAGTAATAAAACTCCTTTTGACGTCAAAATCGGCTGTTTAAGACGAAATACTTGCAATAAACATTGTTTATCTTAAGTTATTTGAGTTATTACGATTTATGGTTATAATATTCCTCTATATTTCTTACAGCTAATTTGATTAACGTCTTTGGTTAGTAATCTAACTTTAAACATATTAAAAGTACTATAGACGTTATATTAGGCTGAGTTACACAAAATACTTGTACTAAACCATTTTATATCGTACAATATTCGAATTATTTTGATTATTGGTGTTAATATTCTTGTAATATGTCATACAATGGTAAATTTTTTTAAATTTTATTACAATACAATGTTTTACTCGTTTGAAAAAAACGAGTTCTTCAGTTGTTTAAAATCTATTAAAATTTATGTAATTACAAGTTGGAAGACATTAGGTTAAACTTCAAATAAAAGAAGTTAAAAAGAAAAAAGTATATTATTGGAATATTTCGTAAAGTTAATTTTTTAAACCTTTTTGGTTGAAAATATTAGTTTTAAAATATTAAAACTTCTTTTGACGTCAAAATCGGCTGTTTAAGACTAAATTCTTCGAATAAAGATTGTTTATCGTACATTATTTGAGTCATTTCGATTTTGGTTATAATATTCTTTTAACATATCAAACAGCTAAACAAATAAACTTCTTCGGTTAGGAATATTAATTCTAAAGATTTAAAACTCATTTTGACGTCATAATCGGCTATTTCAGACGAAATACTTGCAATAAACATTGTTTATCGTCATTATTTGAGTTATTTCGATTTTTGGTTATATTATTTTTGTAATTTTTCGTAAAGGAATTTTCATTAATGTCTTCGGTTAAAAATATTAGCTTTAAAGTATTAAATCTCCTTTTGACTTCGAAATCGGCTGTTTAAGACGAAATACTTGAAATAAACATTGTTTATTGTATATTATTTAATTTTTTTCTATATTTGGATATAATTTTCTTGTTATATTATACAGCTTATTAAAAGAACTTCTTTAATTTTTGAATATTAGTTTTAAAGTATTAAAACTCCTTTTGAAATAAAAATTGGCTGTTTAAGACGAAATACTTGCAATAAACATTGTTTATCGTCCACTATTTGAATAATTTTGATTATTTGTATTAATATTTTTGTAATATATCATACAGCTAATTCAATAAACCTCTTTGGTTAGGAATATTAGTTTTAAAGTATTAAACTTCTTTTGACGTCAAAATCGGCTGTTTAAGACGAAATACTTGCACTAAACATTGTTTATCTACTTGAGACGAAATAATTGTAATACACATTATTTATCGTACATTATTTGAGTTATATTGATTTTTTGTTATAATATTCTTGTAATATTTATAAAGGTAATTTAATAAACGTCTTCGATTAAAGTAATAGTTTTAAAGTATTAAAACTCATTTTGACGTCAATATCGACTGTTTAAGACGAAATACTCGCAATAAACAGTGTTTATTGTACATTATTTGAGTTATTTAAATTTTTGGTTACATTATTCCTGTAATATTTCGTTAAGGTAATTTAAAAAACGTCTTTGTTTAATATTCTAACTTTAAACATATTAAAAGTACTATAGACGTTATAATAGTCTATTTTGAACAAAATACTTTTATTAAACCCTTTTTAATCGTACACTATTAAGTTATTTTGATTTTTGGTATTAATATTCTTGTAGCATACAACTAATCAAATAAACCTCTTCGGTGAGGAATATTAATTTTAAAGTATTAAAACTCCTTTTGACGACAAAATAGGCTGTCTAAGAGACGAAATACTTGCAATAAACATTATTTATATAATTTAAATTATTTGAGTTATTTCGATATTTCAAATATTTGCAATATTTTGTAAAGGTAATTTTATAAACTTCTACGGTTAAAAATTTTGATTTAAATATTTTAAAACTCCATTTGACGTCAAAATTGGCTGTTTAAGACAAAATACTTGCAATAAACATTGGTTATCGTTTATTATATGATTAATTTCGATTTTTGGTTATAATATTGTTCTAATATATCCTACATCTAAATAAGTGAGAACTCTCGGTTAAAAATATTAGTTTTAAAGTATTAAAACTCCATTTGACGTCAAAATCGGCTGTTCAAGACGAAACTTCTACGGTTGAAAACTTTAATTTAAATATATTAAAACTCCATTTCACGTCAAAATTGGTCGTTTAAGACAAAATACTTGCAATAAACATTGGTTATCGTTTATTATATGAGTTATTTCGATTTTTCGTTATAATATTATTCTAATATATCCTACATCTAATTAAGTTAGACCGCTCGGTTAAAGATATTAGTTTTAAAGTATTAAAACTTTATTAGACGTCAAAATCGGGTGTTTAAGGGACGAAATACTAGCAATAAAAATTGTTTATTGTACATTATTTGAGTTGTTTGGACTTTTAGTTATAAAATTATTGTAATATTTCGTAAAGGTAATTTACTAAACGTTTTCGTTTAATAATATTAGTTTTAAAGTATTAAAACTTCTTTTGACGGCAAAATAGGCTGTTTAAGACCAAATACTTGCAATAAAAATTGTTTATCGTACATTATTTGAGTTATTTAGATTTTTGGTATTAAGATTCATGTAATATATTATACAGCTAAATAAATAAACACCTTTGGTTAGGAACATTACTTTTAAAGTATTAAAACTTATTTTGATGTCAATATCGGCTGTTTAAGACAAATTACTTGTAAAAAACATCATTTATTGTACATTATTTGAGTTATTTCGATCTTTGGTTATAAGATTTTTTAACATTTTTTTTTAGTCAATTAAATAAACGTCTTCAGTTAAAATTTTTATTTTTAAAGTATTAAAACTCCATTTGACGTCAAAATCGGCTGTTTAAGAAACGAAATACTTGCAATAAACATTGATTATCGTACATTATCTGAGTACCTTCGATTTTTGGTTTTAATATTTTTGTTATATATCTTACAGCTAATTTAATAATCTATTTCGGTTAGAAATATTAGTTTTAAAATATTAAAACTCTTTTAGACGTCAAAATCGGCCATTTTAGACGAAATACTTCTAATAAACATTGTTTTTCGTACAATATTAAAGTTATTTCGCTAATTGGTTATAATATTCTTGTTATATTTCGTAAAGGTAATTTAATGAACCTTTTTAGTTAAAAATACTAGTTTAATAGTATTAAAAATCTATTTAACGTCTAAATCGGCTGTTTAAAATGAAATACTTGCAAAAAACATTGTTTATCATACATTATTTGAGTATTATAGATTTTTTGTTATAATATTCTTGTAATATTTAGTAAAGGTAATTTAATAAACCTCTTCGGTTTGAAATATTAGTTTGAAAGTATTAAAACTCCTTTTGACGTCAAAATTGGCTGATTTAGACGAAATACTTCCAATAAACATTGTCTATCCTACATTATTTGAATTATTTCGACTTTTCATTATAATAATATAGTAATATATCGCACATCTAATTAAATAAGACCTCTCGATCAAAAATATTATTTTTTAAGTATCAAAACTCCATTTGACGTCAAAATCGGCTGTTTAAGTCGAAATACTTGCAGTAAACATTGTTTATCGTATATTATTCGAGTATTTTCGATTTTTTGTCTTAATATTTTTGTAATACTTTGTACAACTAATTTAATAAACATCTTCGGTTAGTAGTCTAACTTTAAAAATTTAAAAAGTACTATAGACGTTATAATAGGCTGTTTTAAACAAAATACTTGTATTAAACCGTTCTTTTATCGTACTCTATTAAACTATTTTGATTTTCGGTATTAATATTCTGGTAATACATCATACATCTAATTTTATAAACTTATTCGGTTAAAAATATTAGTTTTAAAGTATTTGAACTCCATTTGACGTCAAAATCAGCTGTTTAAGACGAAATACTTGCAATAAACAGTGTTTATCGTACATTTTTTAGTTATTCGACTTTTGGTTATAAAATTTTTGTAATATTTCGTTAATGAATTTTATAAACGTCTTTGGTTAGTAATCTAACTTTAAACATACTAAAACTACTATGGACGTTTTAATAGGCTGTTTTAAACAAAATACATGTATTAAACCCTTTTTAATTGTACATCATTGAAATTTTTTGCTTTTTGGTATTAATATTCTAGTTATATATCATACATCTAATGAAATAAGACCTCTCGGTTAAACCTATTATTTTAAAATAGTTAAATCTCCATTTGACGTCAAAATCAGCTATTTAAGAGACGAAATACTTGAATTAAACATCGTTATCGTACATTATTTAAGTTATGTCGACTTTTGGTTATAAATTCTTTTTATAATTCTTACAGCTAATTTAATAAACGTTTTTGGTTAGTAATCTAACTTTAAACATAATAAAAGTACTATAGGCATAATAATAGGCTGTTTTAAACAAAATACTTCTATTAAACCGATTTTTTTCGTATATTATTTGAGTTATTATGATTTTTGGTATTAATATTCTTGTAATATATCATACAGCTAATTAAATAAACTTCTATTAATTTTAAAGTATTAATACTTCTTTTGACGTTAAAATCGGTTCTTAAAGACGAAATACTTGCAATAAACATTGTTTATCGTAAATTATTTGAGTTAGTTCAATTATTGGTTATAATATTCTTGTAATCTTTTTTAAAGGTAATTTAATAAACCTCTTCGGTTAAAAATATTAGTTTTAAATTATAAAAACTCCCTTTGACGTTTAAATCGGCTATTTAAGACGAAATACTTGCAATATATATTATTTATCGTACATTATTCGAGTTATTTCGATTTTTGGTCATAATATTCTGTAATATTTTGTACAACTAATTTAATGAAAGTCTTCGGTTAGTAGTCTAACATTAAACATATTAGTAGTACTATAGACGTTATTATAGGCTGTTTTAAACAAATTAATTTCAACAAATTTTTAACAAATTTAACCCTTTTTTATCGTACACTATTGAATTACTTTGATTTTCGGTATTAATATTCTTGTAATATATCATTCATCTAATTTTATAAACTTTTTGGTTAAAACTATTAGTTTTAAAGTATTAAAACGCCATTTGACGTCAAAGTCCGCTGTTTAAGACGAAATACTTGCAATAAACATTGTTTATCGTACATTTTTAGAGTTATATCAATTTTTAATTATAATATTCTTCTAAAATTTCATAAAGGTAATTTATAAAACCGATTCGGTTAAAAATATTAGTTTTAAAGTATTAAAGGTTCTTTTGACGTCAAAATCGGCCATTTAACACGAAATACTTGCAATAAACATTGTTTATCGTACATTAATAAAATCGATTTTTGGTTATAATATTTTTGTAATATTTCGTACAGCTAATTTAATAAACCTCTTCGGTTAAATATACTAGTTTTAAAGTATTAAAAATGACATCAAAAATAGCTGTTTGAGACGGAAGACTTGCAATAAACATTGTTTATTTTACATCATTAAGTTATTTAGATTTTTAGTTATAATTTTCTTGTAATATTACGTAAAGTTAACTTAATAAATGTCTTCGGTTGAAAATATTAGTGTTAAAGTATTAAAACTCCTTTTAACGTCAAAATCGGCTGTTTAAAACATAATACTTGCAATAAACATTGTTTATCGTACATTATTTGAGTTATTTCGATTTTCGGTCATAAAACTTTTGTAATATTTCGTAAAGGTAGTTTAATAAACGTCTTCCGTTAAAAATATTAGTTTCAAAGTATTAATACTACTTTTGACCTCGAAATCGGCTAATTAAGACGAAATACTTGCAATAAACATTGTTTTTCGTACATTATTTGAGTTGTTTCGATTTTCGGTATAAATATTCTTGTATTATTTCGTAAAGATAAATTCATATACGACTTCGGGTAAAAAAATCAATTTTAGATAATTAAAACTCCATTTAACGTCGAAATTGACTGTTTTAGAAACCAAATACTTGCACTAAACAATGTTTATCGTATATTATTTGCGTTATTACACTTTTGGTTATAATATTTATGCAATATATGTAAAATTAATTTAATAACTGCTTTGGTTAAAAATATTAGTTTTAAAGTATTAAAACTTCTTTTGACGTCAAATTCGACTAATTAAGACGAAATACTTGCAATAACATTGTTTATCGTACATTTTTTGAGTTATTTCGATCTTTGGTTATAATATTATTGTATTATTTCGTACAGCTAATTTAATAAACGTCTTTGGTTAGTAATCTAACTATAAATATATTAAAATTACTACAGACGTTATAATAGGCTGTTTTAAAACAAAGTACTTATATTAAACAATTTATTTATCGTACATTATTGAATTCTTTTGATTTTCGGTATAAATATTCTTGTAATATAGCATACATCTAAATAAATAAGACTTCTCGGTTAAAATATTTGTTTTAAAATATTAAAACTTCTTTTGACTTCAAAATCGGCTGTTTAAGTCGAAATACTTGCACTAAACATTGTTTATCGTACATTAATTAAGTTAATTCGATTTTTGGTTATAAAATTCTTATAATATATCGTACAGCTGA
The DNA here is from genome assembly GCF_965202585.1 of Thalia democratica. Lineage (NCBI taxonomy): Eukaryota > Metazoa > Chordata > Thaliacea > Salpida > Salpidae > Thalia > Thalia democratica. The sequence continues at coordinate 24,206,495 of NC_139170.1, read as the reverse complement.
TTTAATAAACGTCTTTGGTTAGTAATCTATTTTGAAACATATTAAAAGTACTCTAGACATTATTATAGGCTGTTTTAAACAAAATACTTCTACTAAACCCTTTTTATCGTACACTATTTGAATTATTTTGATTATTGGTATTAACATCTTTTAATACATCATACAGCTAATTAAATAAACCTCTTTGGTTAGGAATATTAGTTTTAAAGTATTAAACTTCTTTTGACGTCAAAATCGGCTGTTTAAGACGAAATACTTGAACTAAACATTGTTTATCGTACATTATTTGAGTTATTTTAATTTTTAGTTTTAATACTCTTGTATAATTTCGTACAGCAAAATTAATAAACATATTCGGTTTGTAATCTTACTTTAAACATATTAAAAGTACTATAGACGTCATAAAAGGCTGTTTTAAACAAAATACTTGTATTAAACCCTTTTTTATGGTAAAATATTGAAATTATTTTGATTATTGGTCTTAATATTATTGTAATATATCGTACAGGTAATTAAATAAACTTCTTCGGTTAGGAATATTAGTTTTATAGTATTATAACTCCGTTTGACGTCGAAATCGGCTACTTGAGACGAAATTATTGTAATAAATACTATTTATCGTACTTTATTTGAGTTATTTTGATTTTTGGTTATAATATTCTTGTAATATTTCGTTCAGCTAATTTAATAAACATCTTTGGTTAGTAATCTAACTTTAAACATATTAAAAGTGTTAAAGACGTTATAATAGGTTTTAAACAAAAAATACTTGTATTAAACCCTTTTATATCGTACAATATTTAAATTATTCTGATTATAGGTATTAATGTTTTTGTAATATATTATACAATAAATTTAATAAACCTCTTCGGTTAGGAATATTCGTTTTATAGTATTATAACTCAGTTTGACGTCGAAATCGGCTACTTGAGACGAAATAATTGTAATACACATTATTTATCGCACATTATTTGAGTTATTTTGATATTTGGTTATTATATTCTTGTAATATTTATAAAGGTAATTTAATATACGTCTTCGATTAAAGTAATAGTTTTAAAGTATTAAAACTCATTTTGACGTCAATATCGACTGTTTAAGACGAAATACTCGCAATAAACATTGTTTATTGTACATTATTTGAGTTATTTCAATTTTTGGTTATATTATTCCTGTAATATTTCGTTAAGGTGATTTAATAAACGTCTTTGTTTAATAATCTAATTTTAAACATATTAAAAATACTATAGACGTTATATCAAGCTATTTTGAACAAAATACTTTTATTAAACCCTTTTTAATCGTACACTATAAAGTTGTTTTGATTTTGGTATTAATATTCTTGTAGCATACAACTAATTAAATAAACCTCTTCGGTGAGGAATCTTAATTTTTAAGTATTAAAACTCCTTTTGACGACAAAATAGGCTGTCTAAGAGACGAAATACTTGCAATAAACATTGCTTATCGTACATTATTTGAGTTATTTCGATTTTTGGTTACAAAGTTTTTGTAATATTTCGTAAAGGCAATTTATTAAACTTCTTCGGTTTTAAATATCAGTTTTAAAATATTAAAAATCATTTTGCATCAAAATTGGCTATTTAAGATGAAATACTTGCAATAATCATTATTTACCATTCATTATATAATTTATTTCGATTTTTGTTATAATGTTCTTGTAATGTATCATACAGTTAATTAAATAAACTTCTTCGATTAGATATATTTCTTTTAAAGTGCTAAAACTTCTTTTGAAGTCAAAATAGGCTGTTTAAAACGAAATACTTGCAATAAATATTGTTTATCGTACGTTATTTGAGTTATTTCGATTTTTGGTTATAGATTTTTTGTTAAATTTTTTACAGCTCATTTAAAAAACGTTATTGGTTAGTTATCTAACTTTAAATATAATAAAAGTACTATAGGAGTTATAATAAGCTGTTTGCAACGAAATACTTGTATTAAACCCTTTTTAATCGTACATTATTTGAATTCTTATGATTTTCGTATTAATATTCTTGTAATATATAATACAGCTAATTAACTAAACCTCTTCGGTGAGAAATATTGGTTTTAAAGTATTAAAACTGCTTTTGACGTCAAAATCGGCTGTTTAAAACGAAATACTTCCAATAAACATTATTTACATTATTTAACATTATTTAATTATTTGAGTTATTTCGAATTTGATTATAATATTCTTTGAATATTTCATACAGCTAAAACTATAAAAGCTATGGTTAGTAATATAACTTTAAACATAATAAAAGTACTAAAGACGTTATAAAAGGCTGTTAAAAACAGAATACTTCTATTAAACTCTTTTTTATCGTACACTATTAAATTAATTTAATTTTTGGTTATAATATTCTTGTAATATGTCAAACATTTAATTCAATAAACCTATTCCGTTAGGAATATTAGTTTTAAAGTATTAAAAATCATTTTATCGTCAAAATCGGCTTTTTAAGACGAAATACTTGGAATAAACATCGTTTATCGTAAATCGTTTAAGTTATTTCGATTTTTGGTTTAAATTTTCTTGTAATATTTCGTAAAGGTAATTTAATAAACCTCTTCGGTTAAAAATATTCGATTAAAGTACTAAAACTTGTTTTGACATCAAAATCGGCTGTTTAAGAGACGAAATACTTGCAATAAATATTGTTTATCGTACATTATTTTGTTTAGTGGGATTTTGAGTTATTATATTCTCGTAATAGTTCGTAAAGGTAATTTACTAAACGTCTTCAGTTTAAAATATTTGGTATAAAAATAAAAATCATTTTGACGTCAAAATCAACTGCTTAAGACGAATATCTTGCAAAAAACATTGTTTACATTACATTACATAAATTATTTCGATTTTCGTTGTAATATTCTTGTAATATATCATACAGCTAATTAAATGAATCTCTTCGGTTAAGAATATTAGTTTTAAAGTATTAAAACTCCTTTTGACATCAAAATCGGCTGTTTAAGACGAAAAACTTGAAATAAACATTGTTTATCGTACATTATTTAAGTTATTTTAATTTTAGTTTATTATATTCTTGTAATTTTTCGTAAAAGTAATTTAATCAACGTATAAAAGTATTTATTAATCTAACTTTAAATATATTAAAAGTACTATAGTTATCAGAGGCTGTTTTTAACAAAATACTTGTATTGATCCCATTTTTATCGTACATTATTTAAGTTATAACGATTCTCGTATTATTATTCTAGTAATATATCATACATTTAGTTAAATATACCTCTTCGGCTAGGAATATTAGTTTTAAAGTATTAAAACTCCTTTTGAAGTCAAAATCGGCTGTTTTAGACAAATACTTGTAATAAACATTGTTTATTGTACATTATTTGAGCTATTTTGAATTTTGGTTATAATATTCTTGTAATATTTCGTAAAGGTAATTTAATAAACATCTTTTCTTAGTAATCTAACTTTAAACATATTAAAAGTACTATATAAGTTATACTAGGCTATTTTAAACAAAAAACTTTTATTAATCCCTTTTTTTTCGTACACTATTGAATTATTTTGATTTTTGGTATTAATATTATTGTAATATATCATATATCTAATTAAATAAACCACTTCGGCTAGGAATATTAGTTTTAAAGTATGAAAACTCCTTTTGACGTTAAAATCGGCTGTTTAAGACGAAATACTTGCAACAAACATTGTTTATCGTACATTATATAAGTTATTTCGGATTTTGGTTATAATATTTTTGTAATATTTCGTAAATGTAATTTAATAAACGTTTTTAATTGAAAATATTAGTTTTAAAGTATTAAAACTCCATTTGACGTCAAAAACTGCTGTTTAAGAGACAAATACTTGCAATAAACCTTGTTTATCGTATATTATTTGAGTTATTTCGACTTTTGGTTATTATATTCTTGTAATATTTGTAAACGTAATTTAATAAACCTCTTCGGTTAAAAATAATAGTTTTAATGTATTAAAACTCCTTTGACGTCAAAATCGGCTGTTTAAGACGTAAAACTGGCAATAAACGTTGTTTATCGTAGATTGTTTGAGTTATTTTGATTTTTGGTTATAATATTCTAGTAATATTTCATAAAGCTAATTTAATAAACGTCTCTGGTTTGTAATCTAACTTTAAACATATTAAAAACAATATAGGCATTATAATAGGCTATTTTAGACAAATACTTTTATTAAACACTTTTTTATCGTAAATTATAAGAATTATTATGATTTTTGGTTATAATATTCTTGTAATATTTCGTATAGGTAAGTTAATAAATCACTTCGGTTAAATATATTACTTTTAAAGTATTAAAACTCCATTTGACGTCAAAATCGACTGTTCAAGACGAAACTTCTACGGTTAAAAATTTTAATTGAAATATATTAAAACTCTATTTCACGTCAAAATTGGCTGTTTAAGACAAAATACTTGCAATAAACATTGGTTATCGTTTAATATATGAGTTATTTCGATTTTTGGTTATAATATTATTCTAATATATCCTACATCTAATTAAGTGAGACCTCTCGGTTAAAAATGTTAGTTTTAAAGTATTAAAACTCCATTTGACGTCAAAATCGGCTGTTTAAGACGAAATACTTGCAATAAACATTGTTTACCGTACATTATTTAAGTTATTTCGATTTTTGGTTATAATATTTTTGTAATGTTTCGTAAAGGTAATTCAATTAACGTCTTCGGTTAAAAATATTAGATTTAAATAGTTGAAACTACTTTTGACGACAAAATTATCTGTTTCAGAAACGAAATACTTGCAATAAACATTGTTTTTCGTACATTAGTTGAGTTATTTCGATTTTTCGTTATAATATTCTTGTAATATTTCGTAAAGATAATTTAATAATTGTTTTGGATTAAAAATATTAGTTTTAAAGATATAAAACTCCATTAGACGTCAAAATCGGGTGTTTAAGGGACGAAATAATGGCAATACACATTGTTTATTGTACATTATTTGAGTTGTTCGGACTTTTAGTTATAAAATTATTGTAATATTTCGTAAAGGTAATTTAATAAAAGTTTTCGTTTTATAATATTAGTTTTAAAGTATTAAAACTTCTTTTGACGGCAAAATAGGCTGTTTAAGACCAAATACTTGCAATAATAATTGTTTATCGTACATTATTTGAGTTTCTTCGAATTTTTGTATTAAGATTCATGTAACATATTATACAGCTAGTTAAATAAACATCTTTGGTTAGGAATATTATTTTAAAGTATTAAAGCTTATTTTAATGTCAATTTCGGCTGTTTAAGACAAATTACTTGCAAAAAACATCGTTTATTGTACATTATTTGAGTTCTTTCGATCTTTGGTTATAAGATTTTTTAATATATTTTTTTAGTCAATTAAATAAACGTCTTCAGTCAAAATTTTTATTTTTCAAGTATTAAAACTCCATTTGACGTCAAAATCGGCTGTTTAAGAAACGAAATACTTGCAATAAACATTGATTATCGTACATTATCTGAGTACCTTCGATTTTTGGTTTTATTATTTTTGTTAAATATCTTACAGCTAATTAAATAATCTTCTTCGGTTAGAAATATTAGTTTTAAAATATTAAAACTCTTTTAGACGTCAAAATCGGCCAATTTAGACGAAATACTTATAATAATTATTGTTTTTCGTACAATATTGAAGTTATTTCGGTATTTGGTTTTAATATTCTTGTTATATTTCGTAAATGTAATTTAATAAACCTTTTCAGTTAAAAATACTAGTTTAATAGTATTAAAAATCTATTTAACGTCTAAATCGGCTTTTTAAAATGAAATACTTACAAAAAACATTGTTTATCATACATTATTTGAGTTATATAGATTTTTTGTTATAATATTCTTGTAATATTTAGTAAAGGTAATTTAATAAACCTCTTCGGTTTGAAATATTAGTTTTAAAGTATCAAAACTCCATTTGACGTCAAAATCGGCTGTTTAAGACGAAATTAGTGCAATAAACATTGTTTATCGTACATTATTCGAGTATTTTCGATTTTTGGTCGTAATATTTTTGTAATATTTTGTACAACTAATTCAATAAACATCTTCGGTTAGTATTCTAACTTAAAACGTTTAAAAAGTAATATAGACGTTATATTAGGCTGTTTTAAACAAAATACTTGTATTAAACCGTTCTTTTATCGTACACTTTTAAATTATTTTGATTTTTGGTATTAATATTCTGATAATACATCATAAATCTAATTTTATAAATTTATTCGGTTAAAAATATTAGTTTTAAAGTATTTGAACTCCATTTGACGTCAAAATCGGCTGTTTAAGACGAAATACTTGCAATAAACAGTGTTTATCGTACAATTTTTAGTTATTCGAATTTTGGTTATAAAATTTTTGTAATATTTCGTTAATGAATTTTATAAACGTCTTTGGTTAGTAATCTAACTTTAAACATACTAAAACTACTATGGACGTTTTAATAGGCTGTTTTAAACAAAATACATGTATTAAACCCTTTTAAATTGTACATTATTGAAATATTTTGCTTTTTGGTATTAATATTCTAGAAATATATCATACGTCTAGTTAATTAAGACCTCTCGGTTAAAAATATTTGTTTTAAAGTATTATAAATTCTTTTAACGTCAAAATCGTCTGTTTAAGTCGAAATACTTGCAATAAACGATGTTTATCTCAAATTATTTGAATTATTTCGAATTTTTGTTTTCATATTCTTGTTATATTTCTTACAACTAATTTAATAAACGTTTTAGGTTAGTAATCTAACTTTAAACGAAATAAAGGTACCATAGGCGTTATAATAGGCTATTTTAAACAAAATACTTGTATTAAACCGTTTTTTATCGTACATTATTTGAGTTTTTATGACTTTTAGTATTAATATTCTAGTAATATATCATACATCTAATGAAATAAGACCTCTCGGTTAAACCTATTATTTTAAAATAGTTAAAACTTCATTTGACGTCAAAATCAGCTGTTTAAAAGACGAAATACTTGAATTAAACATCGTTATCGTACATTATTTAAGTTATTTCGACTTTTGATTATAAATTCTTGTTATAATTCTTACAGCTAATTTAATAAACGTTTTTGGTTAGTAATCTAACTTTAAACATAATAAAAGTACTATAGGCATAATAATAGGCTGTTTTAAACAAAATACTTCTACTAAACCGATTTTTTTCGTATATTATTTGATTTATTATGATTTTGGGTATTAATATTCTTGTAATATATTATACAGCTAATTAAATAAACTTCTATTAATTTTAAAGTATTAATACTCCTTTTGACGTCAAAATCGGTTGTTAAAGAAAAAATACTTGCAACAAACATTGTTTATCGTAAATTATTTGAGTTAGTTCAATTCGTGGTTATAATATTCTTGTAATCTTTTTTAAATGTAAATCATAAAAACTTCCTTTGACGTTAAAATCGGCTGTTTAAAACGAAATACTTGCAATAAACATTATTTATCGTACATTATTCGAGTTATTTCGATTTTTGGTCATAATATTCTGTAATATTTTGAACAACTAATTTAATAAACGTCTTTGATTAGTAGTCTAACACTAAACATATTAATAGTACTATAGACGTTATAAAAGGCTGTTTTAAACAAGTTAATTGTATTTAACCCTTTTTTACCGTACACTATTGAGTTATTTTGATTTTCGGTATTAATATTCTTGTAATATATCATACATCTAATTTTATAAACTTCTTCGGTAAAAGATATTAGTTTTAAAGTATTAAAACGCCATTTGACGTCAAAATCCGCTGTTTAAGACGAAATACTTGCAATAAACTTTGGTTATCGAACGTTATTTGACTTATACCAATTTTTGATTATAATATTCTTGTAATATTTCGTAAAGGTAATTTATAATACCGATTCGGTTAAAAATATTAGTTTGAAAGTATTAAAGATTCTTTTGACGTCAAAATGGCTGTTTAAAGCGGAATACTTGCAATAAACATTGTTTATCGTACATTATTTAAGTTATTTCTATTTGTGGTTATAATTTTCCTGTTATATTTCTTACAGTTAATTTTATAAACTTTTTCGTTTAGAAATATTAGTTTTAAAATATTAAAACTCTTTAAGATGTCAAAATCGGCCATTTAACACGAAATACTTGCAATAAACATTGTTTATCGTACATTATAAAAATTATTTCGATTTTTGGTTATAATATTTTTGTAATATTTCGTACAGCTAATTTAACAAACATTTCGGTTAAAAATACTAGTTTTAAAGTATTAAAAATGACATCAAAAATAGCTGTTTGAGACGGAATACTTGCAATAAACATTGTTTATTTTACATCAATAAGTTATTTAGATTTTTAGTTATAATATTCTTGTAATACTACGTAAAGGTAACTTAATAAATGTCTTCGGTTAAAAATATTAGTTTTAAAGTATTAAAACTCCTTTTAACGTCAAAATCGGCTGTTTATAACATAATACTTGCAATAAACAATGTTTATCGTACATTATTTGAGTTATTTCGATTTTTGGTCATAAAATTCTTGTAATATTTCGTAAAGGTAATTTAATAAACGTCTTCGGTTAAAAATATTAGTTTTGAAGTATTAATACTCTTTTTGACCTAGAAATCGGCTATTTAAGACGAAATACTTGCAATAAACATTGTTTTTCGTACATTATCTGAGTACCTTCGATTTTCGGTATAAATATTCTTGTAATATTTCGTAAAGGTAATTTTATATACGACTTCGGGTAAAAATATCAATTTTAGATAATTAAAACTCCATTTAACGTCGAAATTGACTGTTTAAGAAACCAAATACTTGCAATAAACAATGTTTATCGTAAATTATTTGAGTTATTTTGACCTTTGGTTATAATTGATTGTATTATTTCGTACAGCTAATTTAATAAACGTCTTTGGTTAGTAATCGAACTTTAAATATATTAAAAGTACTATAGACGTTATAATAGGCTGTTTGAATCAAAATAATTATATTAAACAATTTATTTATCGTACATTATTGAATTCTTTTGATTTTCGGTATTAATATTCTTGTAATATAGCATACATTTTGATAAATAAGACTATTCGGTTAAAATATTTGTTTTAAAGTAATAAAACTACTTTTGACGTCAAAATCGGCTGTTTAAGACGAAATACTTGCAATAAACATTGTTTATCGTACATTATTTAAGTTATTTCGATTTTTGGTTATAATACTCTTGTAATAGTTCGTTAGGGTAATTTAATATACCTCTTTGGTTGAAAATATTAGTTTTAAAGTATTAAAACTTCTTTTGACCTCAAAATCGGCTGTTTGAGATGAAATACTTGCAAAAACATTGTTTATGGTACATAATTTGAGTTATTTCGATATCTGGTTATAGTCTTCTTGTAATAGTTTGTTAAGGTATCTTAATAAACGTTTTCAGTTAAAAATATTAGCTTTAAATAGTTAAAACGACATATGACGTCAAATTTGTCTGGTTAAGAGACGAATACTTGCATAAAACATTGTTTATCCTACTTTATTTGAGTTATTTCGACTTTTGGTTATAAAATTCTTGTTATTTTTCTTACAGCTAATTTAATAAACGTTATTGGTTAGTAATCTAACTTTAAACATATTATAAGTACTATAGACGTTATAATATGCTGTTTTTAACAAAATCCTAGTATTAAACCGTTTTTTATCGTACATTATTTGAGTTATATAAATTTTTGGTATTAATATTCTTGTAATATATCATACAGCTAATTATATAAACTTCTTCGGCAAAGAACATTAATTTTAAAATATTAAAACTCCTTTTGAAGTCAAAATCGGCTGTTTAAGACGAAATACTAGCAATAAACATTGTTTATCGTACATTAGTTGAGTTATTTCGACTTTTAGTTAAAATTTTTTTGTAAAATTTCGTAAGGTAATTTTAGAAACCTCTTTGGTTAGAATTATTATTTTTAAAGTATAATAACTCATTTGACGTCAAAATCGGCTGTTTGAGACGAAATACTAGCGATAAACCTTGTTTATCGTACAATATTTGAGTTATTTCGACTTTTGGTTATAATATTATTGGAATATCTCGTAAAGATAATTTTATAAACCTTTTTGGTTGAAATTATTAGTTTTAAAGTATTAAAACTTCCCTTGACGTCAAAATCGGCTGTTTAAGACGAAGTACTCGCAATAAACATTGTTTATTGTACATTATTTGAGTTATTTCGATCTTTATTTATAATATTATTGTAATATTTCGTACAACTAATTTAATAACTGTCTTTGGTTAGGAATCTAACTTTAAACATATTTAATTATTATAGACGTTATAAAGGCTGTTTAAAACAAAATACTTTTATAAAATCCTTTTTTATCATACATTATTGAATTCTTTTGATTTTTTGTATTAATATTCTTGTAATATATCATACAGCTAATTAAATAAGACCTTTCGGTTATAAAAATTTGTTTTAAAGTATTGAGAGTCCTTTTTACGTCAAAATCGGCTGTTTAAGACGAAATACTTGCTATAAACATTGTTTATCGTACATTATTAGCGTTATTTCGACTATTTTATTATTATTATTATGATTATTATTATTATTATTATTATTATTATTATTATTATTATTATTATTATTATTATTATTATTATTATTATTATTATTATTATTATTATTATTATTATTATTATTATTATTATTATTATTATTATTATTATTATTATTATTATTATTATTATTATTATTATTATTATTATTATTATTATTATTATTATTATTATTATTATTATTATTATTATTATTATTATTATTATTATTATTATTATTATTATTATTATTTTTATTATTATCATTATTATTATTATATTGTTTATTGTGCAATGTTGGACTCAGGCATCAAAACATGAGCCACTTAAACAGGACACACTAAAAGAGATAAAGAAAATAAACTTATATTTAAAACTTTGATAAATTATATATATATAAACATAATTTAAATGAAAAACAAAGTTAAACACAATATGATATTCAAATGAACTAAATAAAAAATTCAATTCAAAAAATTCAAACTTATACATTACTTAGTACACACAATAAAGAAGTTTGTCTAAATCATCACTTATAAAACAAAATTCATAATTACAAAATAAATAAGTAAATTAAAAGTTTGTAGGGGGGAGGCGTAGGTAAACGAATATTTTTTCTTTTGTTTATAGTGGAAAATTAGAGAATTTTACTAGTATTTATTGTATTTTAATCCAACCTCTTTAGCTTTAATGAAATTGTTCTACCCTCTCACAAGATACTATATCCTGAGGTAGTCTGTTCCACATAGCTTTTGCTCTGTGAAAAAATGTGCCTTGCCACTGACTGTTTTTAAAATCACGTTTATATTTTATTTTCAGATTATTTCCTCTTAGTTGATATTTATTTTGGGAAAAATTAAAAAACTGGTTAAAAAAACTTTTATATTTACCATTAATAATTTTGTAAAGAGTTAATAAATCAAATTCCCATCTTCTATATTCCAGTGATTTCAAGCCAAATTTAATCATTCTATCATATATGATGTGTAAGATATGTTGCAACGACCACAAATATGACGGGTAAAACTCCTTTGCACAGATTCAATTTTGTTAATATCCTTTTTTAAATGTGGTGACCAAATTTGGGTACTAAACTCAAGTTTAGGGCGAACGTAGTTTTTAAATAGTTTTGTCAGAATTGAAGCAGAATTAGTTTTAAAACTTTTCAATATTTGATAACATGTAGTTTTTGCAATCTTATATAAATAGTTGATATGTTAATTCCATTTCAAATCTTTGGAAACATAAATTCCCAAATCTTTAAAAACTTTAATTTCTGGTAACTTGATGTTATTGATTAAGAGGTCAGTTGGAGAAGACTTTTTTTTGTTAATGGTTAGAATTTTACATTTGCTAGGATTTAAGTTTAGTTTTCTTGTTTTTAACCATATGTAAATATTATCTAAAGAAAGTTGTAATGAAGTATTTGACTGACTAAAGATTTTGGCATCATCTGCAAACAAGCTTAACTCACTTTTAATATCAATGTTTGAACAAATATCATAAATTTAAATTAAAAAGAGAAGGGGACCAACTACACCACCATGTGGTAATCCACTGTAGATTGTTGAAGAGTCAGAAAGCGTGTTATTGATGAGTACTCTTTATGATCTATTATTTAAAAAATTATCAAACCAATCAATCAAGCTTTCATGTAGCCCATACTGATTTAAAATTTTTAATAACCTTTTGTGTGATACTGAATCAAAGGCTTTTTGAATATCCGTATAAACTACTTTAGTAAATTCATTTTTGAGATAAGGAACTAACCGAGAATGTAAGCATATTAGGTTGGATGGTTGATGAGCGGTTTGGGACAAAACCAAACTGTTTGTTAGTTAATAGTTTGTTATCAAAGAGATGATTAAGAATTTTTGACTATTTGACTATATGAGACTATTTGACGTCAAAATTGTCTGCTTAAGAGACGAAATACTTGCAATAAACATTGTTAATCGTACATTATATGAGTTATTTCTACTTTTGGTTATAATAATCTTGTAATATTTCGTAAAGGTAATTAGATAAACGTCTTGGGTTAAAAATATTAGTTTCAAAGTATTAAAGCTCATTTTGACGTCAAAATCGGCCTTTTAAGACGAAATACTTGCAATAAACATTGTATATCGTACATTATTTGAGTTATTGCGATTTTTTGTTATTATATTCTTGTAATATTTCGTAAAGGTAATTTAATAAACCTCTTCGGTTAAAAATATTAGTTTAAAGTTTTAAACTTCTCTTGACGTCATAAATGGCTGTTTTAGCCAAAATACTTGCTATAAACATTGTACATCGTACATTACTCGAGCTATATCAATTTTTGGTTAGAATCTTCTTGTTATTTTTCAAACAGCTAATTTAATAAACGTAATGGTTAGTAATCTAACTTTAAACAAATTAAAAGTACTATAAACAAGATAATCGGCTAATTTAAACAAAATATTTGTATTAAACCCTTTTGTATCGTATACTATTGAATTATTTTGATTATTGGTATTAAAATTCTTGTTATACTAGATCTAATTTAATAAACCTCTTAGGTTGTGGATATTAGTTTTTAAGTATTAAAATTCCTTTCGACGTCAAAATCGGCTGTTTAAGACGAAATACTTGCAATAAAAATTGTTTTTCCTACAGTAATTCAGTTATTTCTAATTTTGGCTATAGTATTCTTGTAATATTTCTTAGAGCTAATTTAATTAACGTCTTTGGTTAGTAAAATAATTTTAAACATATTAAAAGTACTATAGACGTTATAATAGGCTGTTTTAAAGATAAGACTAGTATTAAACCTTTTCTTAACGTAAACTTTTGAGTTATTATGATTTTTTGTTTTAATATTTTTGTAATGTGTCATACATCTAATTAAATAAGACCTTTAATTTAAAAATATTAGTTTTAAAGTATTAAAACAACTTTTTACGTCAAAATTGACTGTATAAGACGAAATACTTACAATAAACATTGTATATCGTACAATATTTGAGTTTATTCACTTTTTGATTAAAATATTCTTGTAATATTTCGTTAAGGTATTTTAATAAACGTCTTCGGTTAAAATTATTAGTTTTAACGAATTAAAACTCATTTTGACGTCAAAGTCAGCTGTTTATAACAAAATAATAAACATTGTTAATCGTACATTATTTAAATTATTACGATTTTTGGTTTTCATATTCTTATAATATTACATAAAGGTAAATTAATAAACTTCTTCGGTTAAAAATCTTAGTTTTAAAAAATTGAAAGTCCATTTGACGTCAAAATTGTCTGTTTAAGTGACAAAATACTTGCAATAAACATTGTTTATCGTACATTGTTTGAGTTATTTTAATTTTTTGGTTATAATATTCTTGTAAAATTTTGTTAAGGTAATTTAATAAACCTCTTCGGTTAAAAATATAAGTTTTAAAAAATCGGCTGTTTATGACGAAATACTTGCAATAAACATTGTTTATCGTACATTATTACAGTTATTTTGATTTTGTTCAAAATATTCTTGTAATATTTTTTACAGCTAATTTAATTAACGTATTGGTTAGTAATCTAACTTTAAACATAGTAAAAGTACTATAGCCGTTGTAATAGGCTGTTTTAAACAAAATACTTGTATTAAACCGTTTTGTTTGTCGTACATTATTTAAGTTATTATAAACTTTGGTATTAATATTCTTGTAATATGTCATACATCTAACTATATAAACCTATTTCGTTAGAAATACTAGTTTAAAATTATTAAAACTACTTTTGACGTCAAAATCGGCTTTTTAAAACGAAATACTTGCAATAAACATTTTTTTTCGTACACTAGTTAAATTATTATAATTTTTATTAATAATATTATTGTAATATTACGTAAAGGTCTTTCAATAAAACTTTTCGGTTAAAAATATAGTTTTAAAGTATTAAACTTCGTTAGAGGTCAAAAAAGGCTGTTATTGACGAAACACTTGCAATAAACATTATATATCGTACATTATTCGAGTTATTTCGATTTTTTGGTTATAACAATCTTGTTATATTATATTATATTACATCGTATACTATTGAACTATTTTGATTTTTGGTATTAATATTCTTGTAAAATATCCTATATCTAGTTTAATAAACCTCTTCGGTTATGAATATTAGTTTTAAAGTTTCAAAAGTCCATTTGACGTCAAAATTGGCTGTTTAAGACGAAAAACATGCAATAAACATTGTTTATCGTCTATATTTGAGTTGTTTCGATTTTTGGTTATAATATTTTTGTAATATTTCGTACAGCTAATTTAATTAACGTCTTATGTTTGTAATCTAACTTTAAACAAATTAAAAGTACTATAGACCTTATAACAGGCTATTTTAAACGAAATACTAATATTAAACTTTTTTTTATCGTACACTATCTAGTGTTTCTAATTTTTGGTATTAATAATTTTGTATTAAATCATACAGCTAATTAATTAAACCTCTTCGGTGAGAAATATTAGCTTAGAAGTAAAAATACTCCTTTTGACGTCAAAATAGGCTGTTTAAGAGAATTAATACTTTCAATAAACCGTATGGTTTATCGTACATTATTGAAATTGTTTTGATTTTTGGTAATAATTTTATTGTAATATTTCGTAAAAGTAATTTAATAAACGTGTTTGGTTAGTAATCTTACTTTAGACATATTAAAAGTACTATAGACGTTATAATAGACTATTTTAAACAAAATACTAATATTAAACCTTTTTTATATTGTACACTATTAAGTTATTTTGATTATTGGTATTAATATTCTTGTAATATATCATTAAGTTAATTAAACAAAACCTCTTCGGTTAGGAATATTAGTTTTAAAGTATTAAAACTACATTTTGATGTCAAAATCGGCTGTTTATGACGAAATACTTTCAATATACATTGCTTATTGTACATTATTTGATTTATTACGATTTATGGTTATAATATTCTTGTAATATTTCGTAAAGATAATTTATTAAACCTCTTCGGTTAAAAATATTAGTTTTAAAGTATTAAACTTCTTTTGACGTCAAAATCAGCTCTTTAAGACGAAATACTTGCAATAAACATTGTTTGTCGTACAGTATTTGAGTTATTTCGATTTTTGATTATAATATTCCTTTTATATTTTATACAGGTAATTAAATAAACCTCTTCAGTTAGAAATATTATTCTTAAGTATTAAAATTCTTTTAAACGCTAAAATCAGCTATTTAAGACGAAATACTTGCTATAAACATTGTTTTATTGTACATTATTTGAGTTATTTCGATTTTTGATATAAATATTCTTTTAATATTTCGTAAAGGTAATTTAATAAACGTCTTCAGCTAAAAATATTAATTATAAAGTATTTAAACTTATTTTGACGTCAAAATAGGCTGTTTAAGACGAAATACTTGGAAAAAACATTTTTTATCGTACATTATTTAAGTTGTTTCGATTTTTGGTATTAATATTCTTGTTATATTTCTTACAGCTAATTTAATAAACGTTATTGGTAAGTTATCAAACTTTAATTTAGTAAAAGTACTATAGACGTTATAATAGGCGGTTTAAAAAAAAGTACTTACATTTAACCCATTTTTTATCGTACATTGTTTTGGTTATTATGATTTTTGGTATTAAAAACCTTGTAATATATTATACATAGAGTTAAATAAACCTCATAGATTTGGAATAATAGTTTAAAGCATTAAAACTTCTTTTGACGTCAAAATCGGCTATTTAAGACGAATTACTTGCAATAAACATGTTTGTCGTACATTATTTAAGTTATTTCGATTTTTTGTCATATTATTCTCGTAATATTTCGTACAACTAATTTAATAAACGTCTTTGGTTAGTAGTCGAACTTTAAACATATTACAAGTACTATAAACGTTATAAAAGTCTGTTTTAAATAAAATACTTATATTAAACACATTATAATCGTACATTCTTTGCGTTATTATGATTTTTCGTATTAATAACCTTGTAATGTATCATACATCTAATTAAATACATTTCTTTGGTTAGGAATATTAATTATAAAGTACTAAAACTCCTTTTGACATTTAAATATTCTATTTAACACGAAACACTTGCAATAAACATTGTTTATCGTACATTATTTGAGTTATTTCGATTTTGGTTTTAATAATCTAGTAAGATTTGGTAAAGGTAATTTAATAAACATCTTTGGTTAAAAATATTAATTTTAAAGTATTAAAACTGCTTTTAACATCAAAATCGGCTGATTAAGACGAAATACTTGCAATAAACATTGTTTATCATATAATTATTTCAGTTATTTCTATTTTTGGTTATAATTTTCTGTAATATTTCGTAAAGGTAATTTAATAAACGTCTTCGGTTAAAAAAATTAGTCCTTAAGAATTAAAACTAATTTTGACGTCAAAATCGGCTGTTTATAACGAAATACTCGCAATAAACATTGTATATCGTACATTATTCGAGTTATTTCGATTTTTGGTTATAATATTCTTATTATATTTTATACAGGTTATTAAATAAACCTCTTCAGTTAGAAATATTATTTTTTATGTATAAAAATTCTTTTAGACACTAAAATCGGCTATTTAAGACGAAATACTTGCTATAAACATTGTTTTATTGTACATTATTTGAGTTATTTCGATTTTTGATATAAATATTCTTTTAATATTTTGTAAAGGTAATTAAATAAACGTCTTCTGTTAAAAATATTAATTATAAAGTATTAAAACTGCTTTTGACATCAAAATCAGCTGTTTAAGACGAAATACTTTCAATAAACATTGTTCATCGTATATTATTTCAGTTATTTCTATATTTGGTAAAAATATTCTTATAATATTTCGTAAAGGTAATTTTATAAAAGTCTTCGGTTAAAAATATTAGTCCTAAATAATTAAAACTCATTTTGACGTCAAAATCAGCTGTTTATAACAAAATAGTTGCAATAAACATTGTTTATCGTACACTATTTAAGTTATTAAGATATTTTGTTATATTATTTTTGTAATATTTTGTAAAGGTAATTCAATATACCTCTTCGATTAAAAATATTAGTTTTTAATACTTTAAACTCTATTTTACGTCAAAAATGTCTGCTTAAGAGACGAAATACTTGCAATAAACATTGTTTTTCGTATATTATTTAAGTTATTTCGCTTTTTGGTTATATTATTCTTGTAATATTACGTAAAGGTATTTTGATTAACGTCTTCGGTTAAAAATATTAGTTTTAAAAAGTTAAAACTCTATTTGACGTCAAAATTGTCTGTTTAAGAAACGAAATACTAGCAATAAACATTGTTTATAGTACATTATTTGCGTTATTTCAACTTTTGGTTAAAATATTCTTGTAAAATTTCGTAATGGTAATTAAATAAACGTCTTCGGTGAAATATATTAGTTTAAAAGTATTAAAACTGCTTTTGAAATCAAAATCGGCTGATTAAGACGAAATACTTGCAATAAACATTGTTTATCTTACACTATTTGAGTTATTAAGATTTTATGTTATAATTTTCTTGTAATATTTTGTAAAGGCAATTTAATAAACGTCTTCGGTTAAAAAAAATTATTCCTAAAGAATTAAAACTAATTTTGACGTCAAAATCGGCTGTTTTAGACGAAATACTTGCAATAAACAATGTTTATCGACATTATTTCAGTTATTTCGATTTTTTGTTATAATATTTTTGTGATACTACGTACAGCTAATTTAATAGACGTCCTTTGTTAGTAATCTAACTTTAAACATATTAAAAAAACTATAGACGTTACAATAGGCTGTTTTAAACAAAATATTTGTATTTAACCTATTTTATCGTACAGTAATGAACTATTTAGGTTTTTGTCATTAATAATCTTGTAATATATCATATATCTAATTATAAAGACCTTTATGATAGAAATATTAGTTTTAAAGTATTAAAACTTCGTTTGACACCAAAATCGGCTGTTCAAGACAAATTAATTGCAATAAACATTGTTTATCGTACATTATTTGAGTTATTTCGATTTTTGGTTAAAAAATTCTTGTAATATCACATAAAGGTAATTTAATAAACTTCTTCGGTTAAAAATCTTAGTTTTAAAAAATTAAAACTCCTTTTGACGAAAAAATCGGCTGTTTAAGACGAAATACTTGCAATAAACATTTTTTATTGTACATTTTTTGAGAGCTTTCGATTTTTGGTTATAACATTCTTATATTATTTCGTACAGCTAGTTTAATAAACGTCTGTTAGAAATCTATCTTTAAACATTTCAAAAGTATTGTAGACGTTATAATTGACTGTCGAAATAAAATACTTGTAATAAACCCTTTTTTATCGTACACTATTTGAAAGATTTTGATTATTGGTAGTAATATTGTTGTAATATATCACTCAGCTAATTAGATAAACCTTTTCATTTAGAAATATTAGTTTTAAAGAATTAAAACTCCTTTTAACGTCAAAATCGGCTGTTTAAGACGAAATACTTGCAATAAACTTTTTTCATTGTACATTAATGAGTTATTTCGATTTTTGTTTATAATAATCATGTAGTATATAGTAAAGATAATTTAGTAAACGTCTTTCGATAGTAATCTAACCTTAAACATATTAAAAGTATTAAAGACGTTATAATAGACTGTTTCAAAAAAATACTTTTAATATACCCTTTTTTATCGTAGACTTTTTGAATTATAATTATTATTGGTATTAAGATTCTTTGAATATATCATACAGCTAATTAAATAACAGTCTTCGGTTAGGAATGTTAGTTTTAAAGTATTAAAACTCCTTTTAAGGTTAAAATTGGCTGTTTAAGACGAAAGACTTGCAATAAACATTGTTTATCGTTCATTACTGAGTTATTTTGATTTTTTGTTATAACAATCATATAATGAAGGTAGTTTAATAAACGTCTTCGGTTGAAATATTACTTTAAAAGTATTTAAATTTCTTTTGACTTCAGAATCGGCTGTTTACGCAGAATACTTCCAATAAACATTGTTAATCGTACACTATTTAAGTTATTTCGATTTTTGATAATAATTTTCTCGTAATATTTCGTACAGCTATTTTTATAAATTATCTTATTTTAAACATATTAAAAGTACTAGAAACGTTTTAATAGGCTGTTTTAAACATAATATTAGTATTAAACCCTTTTTTATCGTACACTATTTGAATTATTTTGATTATGGGTATTAATATTATTGTAATATATTATACAGCTAAATAAATAAACGTCTTCGGTTAAAACTATTAGTTTTAAAGTATTAAACTCCTTTTTTCGTCAAATTCGGCTGTTTAAGACGAAATATTTCCAATAAAAAATGTTTATCGTACAAGTTTTGAGTTATTTGATTTTTGGTTATAATATTCTTGTAATTTTTCGTAAAAGTAATTTAATAAACGTCTTTGTTTAGTAATCTAAATTTAAACATATTAAAAGTATTATAGACGTTATAATAGACTGTTAAAAAAAAATACTTTTAATAAACCCTTTTTTATCGTACACTATTTGAATTGTTTTGATTATTGGTATTAATATTCTTGTAATATATCATAAAGCTAATTAAATAAACCTCAGTGGTTAGGAATATTAGTTTTAAAGTATTAAAACTTCTTTTGACGTCAAAATCAACAGTTTAAGTCAAAATACTTGCAATAAACATTGTTTATCGTACATAATTTAAATAATTTCGATTTTTTGTTCAATATTCTTGTAATATTTCGTAAATGTAATTGTATAAATGTCTTTGGTTAGTAATCTAACTTTAAACATATTAAAAGTATTATAGATGTTATAATAGTCTGCTCAAATAAAATACTTTTAATAAACCGTTTTTTATCGTATACTATTTGAATTATATTGATTATTGGTATTAATATTGATAGAATATATCATACAGCTTTTTCAATAAACGTCTTTGGTTAGTGATCTAACTTTGAACATATTAAAAGTACTATTAAGGTTATAATACGCTGTTTTAAACAAAATACTTGTATTAAACCCTTTTTTATCTTACACTATTTGAATTATTTTGATTATTGGTCATAATATTCTTATAATATATCATACAGCTTATTAAATAAACTTTCTCGGTAAAGAATATTAGTATAAAATTTAAAACTCCTTTTGACGTCTAAATCGGCTGTTTAAGACGAAATTATTGCAATAAACATTGTTTATCGTACATTATTCGAGTATTTTCGATTTTTGGTCGTAATATTTTTGTAATATTTTGTACAACTAATTCAATAAACATCTTCGGTTAGTATTCTAACTTAAAACGTTTAAAAAGTAATATAGACGTTATATTAGGCTGTTTTAAACAAAATACTTGTACTAAACCGTTCTTTTATCGTACACTTTTAAATTATTTTGATTTTTGGTATTAATATTCTGGTAATACATCATAAATCTAATTTTATAAATTTATTCGGTTAAAAATATTAGTTTTAAAGTATTTGAACTCCATTTGACGTCAAAATCGGCTGTTTAAGACGAAATACTTGCAATAAACAGTGTTTATCGTACATTGTTTTAGTTATTCGACTTTTGGTTATAAAGTTTTTGTAATATTTCGTTATTGAATTTTATAAACGTCTTTGGTTAGTAATCTAACTTTAAACATACTAAAACTACTATGGACGTTTTAATAGGCTGTTTTAAACAAAATACATGTATTAAACCCTTTTAAATTGTACATTATTGAAATCTTTTGCTTTTTGGTATTAATATTCTAGTAATATATCATACGTCTAGTTAATTAAGACCTCTCGGTTAAAAATATTTGTTTTAAAGTATTATAAATTCTTTTAACGTCAAAATCGTCTGTTTAAGTCGAAATACTTGCAATAAACGATGTTTATCTCACATTATTTGAATTATTTCGAATTTTTGTTTTCATATTCTTGTTATATTTCTTACAACTAATTTAATAAACGTTTTAGGTTAGTAATCTAACTTTAAACGTAATAAAGGTACCATAGGCGTTATAATAGGCTGTTTTAAACAAAATACTTGTATTAAACCGTTTTTTATCGTACATTATTTGAGTTTTTATGACTTTTAGTATTAATATTCTAGTAATATATCATACATCTAATGAAATAAGACCTCTCGGTTAAACCTATTATTTTAAAATAGTTAAAACTTCATTTGACGTCAAAATCAGCTGTTTAAAAGACGAAATACTTAAATTAAACATCGTTATCGTACATTATTTAAGTTATTTCGACTTTTGATTATAAATTCTTGTTATAATTCTTACAGCTAATTTAATAAACGTTTTTGGTTAGTAATCTAACTTTAAACATAATAAAAGTACTATAGGCATAATAATAGGCTGTTTTAAACAAAATACTTCTACTAAACCGATTTTTTTCGTATATTATTTGATTTACTATGATTTTGGGTATTAATATTCTTGTAATATATTATACAGCTAATTAAATAAACTTTTATTAATTTTAAAGTATTAATACTCCTTTTGACGTCAAAATCTGTTGTTAAAGAAAAAATACTTGCAACAAACATTGTTTATCGTAAATTATTTGAGTTAGTTCAATTCGTGGTTATAATATTCTTGTAATCTTTTTTAAATGTAATTTAATAAACCTCTTCGGTTAAAAATATTAGTTTTAAATTATAAAAACTTACTTTGACGTTAAAATCGGCTGTTTAAAACGAAATACTTGCAATAAACATTATTTATCGTACATTATTCGAGTTATTTCGATTTTTGGTCATAATATTTTGTAATATTTTGAACAACTAATTTAATAAACGTCTTTGATTAGTAGTCTAACACTAAACATATTAATAGTACTATAGACGTTATAATAGGCTGTTTTAAACAAATTAACTGTATTTAACCCTTTTTTACCGTACACTATTTAGTTATTTTGATTTTCGGTATTAATATTCTTGTAATATATCATACATCTAATTTTATAAACTTCTTCGGTAAAAAATATTAGTTTTAAAGTATTAAAACGCCATTTGACGTCAAAATCCGCTGTTTAAGACGAAATACTTGCAATAAACTTTGGTTATCGAACGTTATTTGACTTATACCAATTTTTGATTATAATATTCTTGTAATATTTCGTAAAGGTAATTTATAAAGCCGATTCGGTTAAAAATATTAGTTTGAAAGTATTAAAGATTCTTTTGACGTCAAAATGGCTGTTTAAAGCGGAATACTTGCAATAAACATTGTTTATCGTACATTATTTAAGTTTTTTCAATTTGTGGTTATAATTTTCCTGTTATATTTCTTACAGTTAATTTTATAAACTTTTTCGTTTAGAAGTATTAGTTTTTAAATATTTAAACTACTTAAGATGTCAAAACCGGCCATTTAACACGAAATACTTGCAATAAACATTGTTTATCGTACATTATAAAAATTATTTCGATTTTTGGTTATAATATTTTTGTAATATTTCGAACAGCTAATTTAACAAACATTTCGGTTAAAAATACTAGTTTTAAAGTATTAAAAATGACATCAAAAATAGCTGTTTGAGACGGAATACTTGAAATAAACATTGTTTATTTTACATCATTAAGTTATTTAGATTTTTAGTTATAATATTCTTGTAATACTACGTAAAGGTAACTTAATAAATGTCTTCGGTTAAAAATATTAGTTTTAAAGTATTAAAACTCCTTTTAACGTCAAAATCGGCTGTTTAAAACATAATACTTGCAATAAACAATGTTTATCGTACATTATTTGAGTTATTTCGATTTTTGGTCATAAAATTCTTGTAATATTTCGTAAAGGTAATTTAATAAACGTCTTCGGTTAAAAATATTAGTTTTGAAGTGTTAATACTCTTTTTGACCTAGAAATCGGCTATTTAAGACGAAATACTTGCAATAAACATTGTTTTTCGTACATTATCTGAGTACCTTCGATTTTCGGTATAAATATTCTTGTAATATTTCGTAAAGGTAATTTAATATACGACTTCGGGTAAAAATATCAATTTTAGATAATTAAAACTCCATTTAACGTCGAAATTGACTGTTTAAGAAACCAAATACTTGCAATAAACAATGTTTATCGTACATTATTTGAGTTATTTTGACCTTTGGTTATAATTGATTGTATTATTTCGTACAGCTAATTTAATAAACGTCTTTGGTTAGTAATCGAACTTTAAATATATTAAAAGTACTATAGACGTTATAATAGGCTGTTTGAATCAAAATAATTATATTAAACAATTTATTTATCGTACATTATTGAATTCTTTTGATTTTCGGTATTAATATTCTTGTAATATAGCATACATCTTGATAAATAAGACTATTCGGTTAAAATATTTGTTTTAAAGTAATAAAACTACTTTTGATGTCAAAATCGGCTGTTTAAGACGAAATACTTGCAATAAACATTGTTTATCGTACATTATTTGAGTTATTTCGATTTTTGGTTATAATACTCTTGTAATAGTTCGTTAGGGTAATTTAATATACCTCTTTGGTTGAAAATATTAGTTTTAAAGTATTAAAACTTCTATTGACCTCAAAATCGGCTGTTTAAGACAGAATACTCGCAATAAACATTGTTTATCGTACATCATTTGAGTTATTTCGATTTTTGGGTAAATATTCTTCTATTATTTCGTATAAGGTAAATTAATAAACGTCTTTTCTTAGTAATCTAACTTTAAACATATTAAAAGTACTTTATAAGTTATACTAGGCTATTTTAAACAAAAAACTTGTATTAAACCCTTTTTTTTCGTACAATATTGAATTATTTTAATTTTTGGTATTAATATTATTGTAATATATCATATATCTAATTAAAAAAACCTCTTCGACTAGGAATATTAGTTTTAAAGTATGAAAAATCCTTTTGACGTTAATATCGGCTGTTTAAGACGAAATAATTGCAATAAACATTGTTTATTGTACATTATTTAAGTTATTTCGGATTTTGGTTATAATATTCTTGTAATATTTCGTAAATGTAATTTAATGAACGTTTTTAATTGAAAATATTAGTTTTAAAGTATTAAAACTCCATTTGACGTCAAAAACTGCTGTTTAAGAGACAAATACTTGCAATAAACCTTGTTTATCGTATATTTTTTGAGTTATTTTGACTTTTTGTTAATATATTCTTGTAATATTTGTAAAGGTAATTTAATAAACCTCTTCGTTTAAAATAAATAGTTTTAAAGTATTAAAACTCCTTTGACGTCAAAATCGGCTGTTTAAGACGTAATACTGCCAATAAACGTTGTTTATCGTAGATTATTTGAGTTATTTTAATTTTTGGTTATAATATTCTAGTAATATTTCATAAAGCTAATTTAATAAACGTCTCTGGTTAGTAATCTAACTTTAAACATATTAAAAACAATATAGGCATTATAATAGGCTATTTTAAACAAATACTTGTATTAAACACTTTTTTATCGTAAATTATTAGAATTATTATGATTTTTGGTTATAATATTCTTGTAAAATTTAGTAAAGATAATTTTATAAACGTCTTCGGTTATGAATATTAGTTTTAAAGTTTTAAAACTCCTTTTGACGTTAAAATCGGCTGTTTAAGACAGAATAAATGGAATAAACATAGATTATCGTACATTATTTAAGTTATTTCGATTTTTGCTCACAATATTCTTGTAATATTTCGTAAAGGTAATTTAATAAACGTCTTTGGTTAGCAATCTAACTATAAACATATTAAAAGTACTAAAGAAGTTATAATAGTCTATTTGAAACATAATACTTGTATTAATCCCTTTTTTATCGCACACCATTGAATTATTTTATTTTTTGGTATTAATATTCTTGTAATATTTCATACATCTAATTTAATAAATCTCTTCGGCTAAGAATATTAGTTATAAAGTATTAAAACTCCTTTTGACGTCAAAATCGGCTGTTTAAATCGAAATACTTACAATAAACATTGTTTATCGTACAATATTCAAATGATTTCGAATTTTGGTTATAATATTCTTGTAGTATTTTGTAAAAGTAATTTAATAAGCACCTTTAATTAAAAATATTAGTTTTAAACTATTAAAACTCCATTTAACGTCAAAATTGTCTGTTTAAGTGACGAAATACTTGCAATAAACATTGTCTATCGTACATTATTTGAGTTATTCCGATTTTTGGTTATAATATTCTTGTAATATTTCGTAAAGGTAAGTTAATAAATCTCTTCGGTTAAAAATATTACTTTTAAAGTATTAAAACTCCTTTTGACGTCAAAATCGGCTGTTTATGACGAAATACTTCCAATAAACATTGTCTATGCTACATATTTTGAGTTATTTCGAATTTTAATTATAATAATACAGTAATATATCGTACATCTCATTAAATAAGACTTCTCGGTTAAAAATATTATTTTAAAAGTATCAAAACTCCATTATACGTCAAAATCGGCTGTTTAAGACGAAATACATGCAATAAACATTGTTTATCGTACATTTTTTGAGTTATTTCGACTTTTGGTTATAAAATTCTTGTAATATTTCGTTAAGGTATTTTAACAAACCTCTTCGGTTAGAAATATTTTTTTTAACCATTAAAACTCCTTTTGTCGTCAAAATCGGCCATTTAGGAAAAAATACTTACTATAAACATTATTTATCGTACATTATTTGAGTTATTTTGACTTTTGTTATTGATATTATTGCAATATTTTGTAAAGGTAATTTTATAAATTTCTACGGTTAAAAATTTTAATTTAAATATATTAAAACTCCATTTGACGTCAAAATCGGCAGTTTAAGACAAAATACTTGCAATAAACATTGGTTTTTGTTTATTATATGAGTAATTTCGATTTTTGGTTATAATATTATTCTAATATATCCTAGATTTAATTAAGTGAGACCTCTCGGTTTAAAATATTAGTTTTAAAGTATTAAAACTCCATTTGACGTCAAAATCGGCTGTTTAAGACGAAATACTTGCAATAAACATTGTTTTTCGTACATTAGTTGAGTTATTCCGATTTTTCGTTATAATATTCTTGTAATATTTCGTAAAGATAATTAAATAATCGTTGGGTTATAATTTTGGTTATAATACTCTTGTAATATTTTGTAGAAGTAATTTAATAAGCACCTTTAATTAAAAATATTAGTTTTAAACTATTAAAACTCCATTTGACGTCAAAATTGTCTGTTTAAGTGACGAAATACTTGCAATAAACATTGTCTATCGTACATTATTTGAGTTATTCCGATTTTTGGTTATAATATTCTTGTAATATTTCGTAAAGGTAAGTTAATAAATCTCTTCGGTCAAAAATATTACTTTTAAAGTATTAAAACTCCTTTTGACGTCAAAATCGGCTGTTTAAGACGAAATACTTGCAATAAACATTGATTATCGTACATCATATGAGTTATTTCGGTTTTTAGTTATAATATTCTTTTTATATTTCCTACAGCTATTTTAATTAACGTTATTGGTTAGTAATCTGACTTTAAACATATTAAAAGTATAATAGGCATTATAAAGAATATTTTAAACTTGTATACATACTTGTATTTATACTTGTATTAAACCCTTTTTTACTGCACATTATTAGAATTATTATGATTTTTTGTATTAATATGCTTGTAATACATCATTCAGCTAATTAAATAAACCTTTTCGATTGAAAATATTAGTTTTAAAGTATTAAAACTCCTTTTGAAGTCAAACTTAGCTGTTTAAGACAAAAATATTGCAAAATATATTGTTTAACGTACATTATTTGAGTTATTTTGATTTTTCGTTATAATATTCTTGTAATATTTCGTAAACGTAATTTTATAAACCTCTTCGGTTCAAAATATTAATTTTATAGTATTAAAACTGTTTTGACGTCTAAATCGGCTGTTTAAGACAAAATACTTGCAATAAACTTTGTTTATCGTACATTACTTGAGTTATTTCGATTTTTGGTTTTACTATTGTTGTTATATTTCTCACAGCATAATTAATAAACGTTATTGATTAGTTATCTAACTTTAAACATTATAAAAGTGCAATAAGTGTTATAATAGGCTATTTTAAGACGAAATGCTTACATAAACATTGTTTATCGTACATTATTTGAGTTATATCGATTTTTGGTTATAATTTTCTTGTAAATTTCGTAAAGGTAATTAAATTAACCTCTTCGGTTTAAAGTATTAGTTTTAAATAGTTAAAAGTCCATTTAAAGTCAAAATTGTATGTTTAAGTGACGTAGTACCTGCAATAAACATTGTTTATGGTATATTGTTTGAGTTATTTTGACATTTGGTTATAATATTCTTGTACTACTTCGTAAAGGTACTTTAAAAAACGTCTTCGGTAAAAAAAATTAGTTTTAAAGTATTAAAATTTCTTTTTACGTCAGAATAGGCTGTTTAAGACGATATACTTGCAATAAAAATAGTTCATCGTACTTTATATGACTTATTTTGATTTTTGGTTATAATATTCTTGTAATATTTGTAAAGGTAATTTAAAAAACGACTTCTGTTAGAAATATTAGTTTTAAAGTATTAAAACTCCTTTTGACGTCAAAATCGGCTGTTTAAGACGAAATAATCGAAATAAACATCGTTTTCTCTACATTATTTGAGTTATTATGATTTATTGTAATTTTATTCTTGTAATATTTCTTACAGCTAAATTAATAAACGTTATCGGTTAGTAATATAACTTTAAAATATTAGAAGTACAATAGGCGTTATAATAGGCTGTTTTAAACAGAATAATTGTATTAAACCGTTTTTTATTGACATTATTTGAGTTATTTTTATTTTGGATATAATATTCTTGTAATATTATACAGCTAGTTAAAAAGACCTCATTGGTTAAGAATATAAGTTATAAAGTATTGAAACTCATTTTGACGTCAAAATCGGCTGTTTAAGACGAAATACTTGCGATAAACATCGCACAATATATGAGTTATTTCGATTTTTGGTAAAATTAACTTGTAATAATTCGTAGAGGTAATCTAAATAACCTCTTCGGTTAAAAATATTTGTTTTAAAGTATCAAAACTTCTTTTTACGTCAAAATCGGGTATTTAAGACAAAATACTTTATAAACATTGTTCATCGTACATTATTTTAGTTATTTAGATTTTTGGTTTGAATATTCTGGTATTATTTCGTAAATGTAATTTTATAAATGTTTTCGTTGAAAAATATTACATTAGCGTATTAAAACTCCTTTTGACATCAAACTCGGCTGTTTAAGACGAAATACTTGCAATAAACATTGATTATCGTATATTAATTGAGTTATTTCGATTATTGGTTATAATGTTCTTGTAATATTTTAAAAGAAAATTTAATAAACTTCTAAGGTTTAAAATGGTAGTTTTAAAATATTAAAACTATATTTGACATTAAAATCGGCTGTTTAAGAAGAAATACTTGCAATAAACATTGTTTATCCTACATTATTTGAATTATTTCGAGTTATGGTTATAATATTCGAGTAATATTTCTTAAAGGTAATATTATAAAGGTTTTCAGTTAAAAACATTAGTTTTAACGTATTAAAACTACTTTTGACGTCAAAATCGGCTGATTTAGACGAAATACTTGCAATAAACATTGTTTATCGTACATCATTTGACTTTTTATGATTTTTGGTTATAATATTCTTGTAATATTTCGTAAGGTAATTTAATAAACCTCTTCGGTTTGAAATATAAGTTTTAAAGCATTAAAACTCTTTGGACGTCGAAATCGGCCATTCAAGACGAAATACTTCCAATAAACATTGTCTATCCTACATTATTTGAGTTATTTCGAATTTTAATTATAATAATATAGTAATATATCGTATATCTAATTAAATAAGACTTCACGGTTAAAAATATTATTTTTAAAGTATCAAAACTCCATTTGACGTCAAAATCGGCTGTTTAAGACGAAATACTTGCAATAAACTTTGTTTATCGTACATTTTTTGAGTTGTTTCGACTTTTGGTTATAAAGTTCTTGTAATATTTCGTTAAGGTAATTTAATAAACCTCTTCGGTTAGAAATATTTTTTTTAACCATTAAAACTCCTTTTGACGTCAAAATCGGCCATTTAGGAAAAAATACTTACTATAAACATTATTTATCGTACATTATTTGAGTTATTTTGATTTTTGTTATTGATATTATTGCAATATTTTGTAAAGGTAATTTTATAAATTTCTACGGTTAAAAATATTAATTTAAATATATTAAAACTCCATTTGACGTCAAAATCGGCAGTTTAAGACAAAATACTTGCAATAAACATTGGTTTTTGTTTATTATATGAGTAATTTCGATTTTTGGTTATATAATATTCTAATATATCCTAGATTTAATTAAGTGAGACCTCTAGGTTTAAAATATTAGTTTTAAAGTATTAAAACTCCATTTGACGTCAAAATCGTCTGTTTAAGACGAAATACTTGCAATAAACATTGTTTTTCGTACATTAGTTGAGTTGTTTCGATTTTTCGTTATAATATTCTTGTAATATTTCGTAAAGATAATTAAATAATCGTTTGGGTTGAAAATATTAGTTTTCAAGATATAAAACTCCATTTGACGTCAAAATCGGGTGTTTAAGGGAAGAAATACTTGCAGTAAATATTGTTTATTGTACATTATTTAAGTTGTTCGGACTTTTAGTTATAAAATTATTGTAATATTTAATAAATGTAATTTAATAAACGTTTTCGTTTTATATCATTAGTTTTAAAGTATTAAAACTTCTTTTGACGGCAAAATTGGCTGTTTAAGACTAAATACTTGCAATAAAAATTGTTTATCGTACATTATTTTAGTTATTTTGATTTTTGGTATTAAGATTCATGTAAAATATTATACAGCTAGTTAAATTAACATCTTTGGTTAGGAATATTACTTTTAAAGTATTAAAACTTATTTTGATGTCAATATCGGTTGTTTAATACAAATTACTTGCAAAAAACATCGTTTATTGTATATTATTTGAGTTATTTCGATCTTGGTTATAAGATTTTTTAATATTTTTTTTTAGTCAATTAAATAAACAGCTTCAGTTAAAATTTTTATTTTTAAACTATTAAAACTCCATTTGATGTCAAAATCGGCTGTTTAAGAAACGAAATACTTGCAATAAACATTGATTATCGTACATTATCTGAGTACCTTCGATTTTTGGTTTTAATATTTTTGTTATATTTCTTACAGCTAATTTAATAATCTTCTTCGGTTAGAAATATTAGTTTTAAAATATTAAAACTCTCTTAGATGTCAAAATCGGCCATTTTAGACGAAATACTTACAATAAACATTGTTTTTCGTACAATATTGAAGTTATTTCGGTATTTGGTTATAATATTCTTGTTATATTTCGTAAAGGTAATATAATAAATCTTTTCAGTTAATAATACTAGTTTAATAGTATTAAAAATATATTTAACGTCTAAATCGGATGTTTAAAATGAAATACTTGCCAAAAACATTGTTTATCATACATTATTTGAGTTATATAGACTTTTTGTTATAATATTCTTGTAATATTTAGTAAAGGTAATTTAATAAACCTCTTCGGTTTAAAATATTAGTTTTAAAGCATTAAAACTCCTTTGGACGTCGAAATCGGCCATTCAAGACGAAATACTTCCAATAAACATTGTCTATCCTACATTATTTCAGTTATATCGAATTTTCATTTTAATAATATAGTAATATATCGTACATCTAATTAAATAAGACCTCTCGGTTAATAATATTTATTTTAAAGTATTAAAATTCTTTTTGAAGTCAAAATCGGATGTTAAGAAAAAATACTTACAATAAACATTGTTTATCGTACATTATTCGAGTCATTTCGATTTCTCTTCATTATATTCTTGTAATATTTTGTACAACTAATTTAATAAGCATCTTTGGTTAGTAGTCTAACTTTAAACATATTTAAGTACTATAGACGTTATAATAGGCAGTTTTAAACAAAATAATTGTATTGAACAATTTTTTATCGTACATTATCTGAGTTATTATGACTTTTAGTATTAATATTCTTGTAATATATCATACATCTAATGAAATAAGACCTCTCGGTTAAACCTATTATTTTAAAATAGTTAAAACTCCATTTGACGTCAAAATCGGCTGTTTAAGAGACGAAATACTTGAATTAAACATCGTTATTGTACATTATTTAGTTATTTCGACTTTTGGTTATAAATTCTTGTTATAATTCTTACAGCTAATTTAATTAACGTTTTTGGTTAGTAATCTACCTTTAAACATAATAAAATTACTATAGGCATAATAATAGGCAGTTTTAAACAAAATACTCCTATTAAACTGATTTTTTTCGTACATTATTTGAGTTATTAAGATTTTTGTTATTAATATTCTTGTAATATATCATACAGCTAATTAAATAAACTTCTATTAATTTTAAAGTATTAATACTCCTTTAAACGTTAAAATCGGTTGTTAAAGACAAAATACTTGCATTAAACATTGTTTATCGTAAATTATTTGAGTTAGTTCAATTATTGGTTATAATATTCTTTTAATCTTTTTTAAAGGTAATTTAATGAACCTCTTCGGTTAAAAATATTAGTTTTAAATTATAAAAACTTCCTTTGACGTTAAAATCGGCTGTTTAAGACGAAATACTTGCAATAAACATTATATATCGTACATTATTCGAGTTATTTCGATTTTTCTTCATTATATTCTGTAATATTTTGTACAACTAATTTAATAAACGTCTATGGTTAGTAGTCTAACATTAAACATATTAATAGTACTATAGACGTTATAATAGGCTGTTTTCACCAAATTAACTGTATTTAACCCTTTTTTATCGTACACTATTGAATTATTTCGATTTTTGGTATTAATATTCTTGTAATATATCATACATCTTAATAAATAAGACTTCTCGGTTAAAATATTTGTTTTAAAGTATAAAACTACTTTTGACGTCAAAATCTGCTGTTTAAGACGAAATACTTGCAATAAACATTGTTTATGGGACATTATTTGAGTTATTTTGATTTTTGGTTATAATACTCTTGTAATAGTTCGTTTGGGTAATTTAATATACCTCTTTGGTTGAAAATATTAGTTTTAAAGTATTAAAACTTCTTTTGACGTCAAAATCGGCTGTTTAAGATTAAATACTTGCAATAAACATTGTTTATCGTACATAATTTGAGTAATTTCGATATCTGGTTATAGTCTTCTTGTAATAGTTTGTTAAAGTATCTTAATAAACGTTTTCAGTTAAAAATTTTAGCTTTAAATAGTTAAAACGACATATGATGTCAAATTTGTCTGTTTAAGAGACGAATATTTGCATAAAACATTGTTTATCCTACTTTATTTGAGTTATTTCGACTTTTGGTTATAAAATTCTTGTTATTTTTCTTACATCTAATTTAATAAACGTTATTGGTTAGTAATCTAACTTTAAACATATTTAAGTACTATAGACGTTATAATAGGCTGTTTTTAACAAAATCCTAGTATTAAACCATTTTTTATCGTAAATTATTTGAGTTATATAGATTTTTGGAATTAATATTCTTGTAATATATCATACAGCTAATTATATAAACTTCTTTGGGATAGAATATTAATTTTAAAGTATTAAAACTCCTTTTGAAGTCAAAATCGGCTGTTTAACACGAATAACTAGCAATAAACATTGTTTATCGTACATTAGTTGAGTTATTTCGACTTTTGGTTACAATTTTTTAGTAAAATTTCGTAAGGTAATTCTATAAACCTGTTTGGTTAAAATTATTATTTTTAAAGTATTATAACTTCTTTTGACGTCAAAATCGGCTGTTTGAGACGAAATAGTTGCGATAAACATTGTTTATCTTACATTATTTTAGTTATTTCGACTTTTGGTTATAATATTATT